>NC_092099.1:44668900-45296400 GCF_045679555.1 Salvelinus alpinus | reverse complement strand
CATTCCAAAATCATGGGCAATAATACGGAGTTGGTCGTAGATGATGGCTAATTGCTGCTGGGACTTTCATTCAGCTTCCATTCAGCCACAAGACCATTAGTGAAGTTTGTCATTGATGTTGGACGATTAGGCCTGGCTCGAAGTCGGCGTTCCAATTCCTCCCAAAGGTGTTCAATGGGGTCGAGGTCAGAGCTCTGTGCAGGCCAGTCAGGTTCTTCCACACAGATATTCAACAAACCTATTTCTAACTGGACCTCAATTTGTGCATGGGAGCATTTTCATGCTGGAACAGGAAAGGGCTTTCCTCAAACTGTTGTCAAACTGTTGTCACAAAGTCTAGAATGTCATTGTATGCTGTAGTGTTAAGATTTCCCTTCACTGGAACTAAGGGGTCTAGCTCAAATCATGAAAAACAGCCCCAGACCATTATTCCACCACCACCAAACTTTACAGTTGGCAACATGCATTGGGGCAGGTAGCATTTTCATGGCATCAGCCAAATCCAGATTTGTCACTCCAGGGAAGGCGTTTTTCACTGCTCCAGAGTCCAACGGTGGCGTGCTTTACACCACTCGAGCCAACACTTGGCATTGCGCAAGGTGATTTCAGGCCTGTGTGCGGCTACACGGCCATGGACTGGGGACAGCAAGGAGTCATCATGCCAGGAAGTCCCGAGGCATGGTCCTAGGGCTAAGGTCCTCCGAGAGAGAGAAAGAAAGAGAGAAAGAGAGAATTAGAGAGACCATATTTAAATTCACACAGGACACCGGATAAGACAGGAGAAGTACTCCAGATATAACAAACTGACCCTAGCCCCCCGACACGTAAACTACTACAGCATAAATACTGGAGGCTGAGACAGGAGGGGTCAGGAGACACTGTGGCCCCATCCGATGATACCCCCGGACAGGGCCGAACAGGAAGGATATAACCCCACCCACTTTGCCAAAGCACAGCCCCCACACCACTAGAGGGATATCTTCAACCACCAACTTACCATCCTGAGACAAGGCCGAGTATAGCCCACAAAGATCTCCGCCACGGCACAACCCAAGGGGGGGTGCCAACCCAGACAGGAAGATCACGTCAGTGACTCAACCCACTCAAGTGACGCACCCCTCCTAGGGACGGCATGAAAGAGCACCAGTAAGCCAGTGACTCAGCCCCTGTAATAGGGTTAGAGGCAGAGAATCCCAGTGGAGAGAGGGGAACCGGCCAGGCAGAGACAGCAAGGGCGGTTCGTTGCTCCAGAGCCTTTCCGTTCACCTTCACACTCCTGGGCCAGACTACACACAATCATATGACCCACTGAAGAGATGAGTCTTCAGTAAAGACTTAAAAGTTGAGACCGAGTCTGCGTCTCTCACATGGGTAGGCAGACCATTCCATAAAAATGGAGATCTGTAGGAGAAAGCCCTGCCTCCAGCTGTTTGCTTAGAAATTCTAGGGACAATTAGGAGGCCTGCGTCTTGTGACCGTAGCGTACGTGTAGGTATGTACGGCAGGACCAAATCGGAAAGATAGGTCGGAGCAAGCCCATGTAATGCTTTGTAGGTTAGTAGTAAAACCTTGAAATCAGCCCTTGCCTTAACAGGAAGCCAGTGTAGGGAGGCTAGCACTGGAGTAATATGATCACATTTTGGGTTCTAGTCAGGATTCTAGCAACCGTATTTAGCACTAACTGAAGTTTATTTAGTGCTTTATCCGGGTAGCCGGAAAGTAGAGCATTGCAGTAGTCTAACCTAGAAGTAACAAAAGCATGTGACGCACCCATTTTTCAGCATAATTTTTGGACAGAAAGTTTCTGATTTTTGCAATGTTACGTAGATGGAAAAAAGCTGTCCTTGAAACAGTCTTGATATGTTTGTCAAAAGAGAGATCAGGGTCCAGAGTAACGCCGAGGTCCTTCACATGCATTGGCACAGAAAACTATTGGTGAAAACTTATGTTGCGTTCCATGTATTTTATATGATTGGCATCAAAATGTTGGATATCTAATATCCCCCTAGATTATAATTGCCAGTTCTCATCGTGTTGTAGGCCTAATGAAACATGCAAGGAGATTAAGCTCGTCCGTGGTGGTCGGTGATCCCTCAACCTTCTGGCCCGTAGCCCTGCGTGGCATCGACTGTGCCACAAAAGTATGCTGAGATGGCAATGTTGATAACCACGTTTCGTAGCATTATTTAGAGTTAATTCTATGAGGGGGGAGGGTGTGTACATTTGTTTTTACAGTACAAGGGGAGGTTCATGTGAAAATATTCCCAGTACATTTTGAACTGCCCCTAATTACTTGAAGTGCTTTTGAGGTCACTGATCGATACAACTAAACTGAACTGGAAATCACATTTCTTAGTCACATTAAAAAAACATCAATGGGTGATTGGGTCACAATACATTTTGGTTGTTCTGATGTCTGACAAAAAGTACTTGTCCCCATGATGGAACTGAGACAAAGTCTCCCTCGACTTGAAGAAATATGGTTTAGAATTCAGTTCAGATGGACATTTCTAAACGTCTATGGAATGTTCCTATGGAATCCCACTATTAATTCCGAATGAATGTGCTATAAGCGTGTACACCATGAAGTCATGCCCTCTCATCAACTTCCCTACTGTCAGCTTTCCTACACAAGCCAGCTGACATGTGACGTACCATCTCGTTTCCTGCGGTTGTGGATTATGTTCTAAACTGAGCACTGACATCACCAAAAACAGTTAGTATGCACAATTATCCTATTTCCCATGTTTAAAAACCTATAAGTGGCCAAATCATCACCCCTACTATATTTTCCCATTAATAATGCTCAGAATGGTCTTCCTGACGGGCTGCCCCCAGGTGGTAAGGATAGGTAACAACACATCCGCAACGCTGATCCTCAACATTACATTTACATTTACATTTAAGTCATTTAGCAGACGCTCTTATCCAGAGGGACTTACAAATTGGTGCATTCACCTTATGATATCCAGTGGAACAACCACTTTACAATAGTGCATCTAACTCTTTTAAGGGGGGCGGGGGGGGGGTTAGAAGGATTACTTTATCCTATCCTAGGTATTCCTTAAAGAGGTGGGGTTTCAGGTGTCTCCGGAAGGTGGTGATTGACTACGCTGACCTGGCGTCGTGAGGGAGTTTGTTCCACCATTGGGGTGCCAGAGCAGCGAAGAGTTTTGACTGGGCTAAGCGGGAACTGTACTTCCTCAGAGGTAGGGAGGCGAGCAGGCCAGAGGTGGATGAACGCAGTGCCCTTGTTTGGGTGTAGGGCCTGATCAGAGCCTGAAGGTACGGAGGTGCCGTTCCCCTCACAGCTCCGTAGGCAAGCACCATGGTCTTGTAGCGGATGCGAGCTTCAACTGGAAGCCAGTGGAGAGAGCGGAGGAGCGGGGTGACGTGAGAGAACTTGGGAAGGTTGAACACCAGACGGGCTGTGGCGTTCTGGATGAGTTGTAGGGGTTTAATGGCACTGGCAGGGAGCCCAGCCAACAGCGAGTTGCAGTAATCCAGACGGGAGATGACAAGTGCCTGGATTAGGACCTGCGCCGCTTCCTGTGTGAGGCAGGGTCGTACTCTGCGAATGTTGTAGAGCATGAACCTACAGGAACGGGTCACCGCCTTGATGTTAGTTGAGAACGACAGGGTGTTGTCCAGGATCACGCCAAGGTTCTTAGCACTCTGGGAGGAGGACACAATGGAGTTGTCAACCGTGATGGCGAGATCATGGAACGGGCAGTCCTTCCCCGGGAGGAAGAGCAGCTCCGTCTTGCCGAGGTTCAGCTTGAGGTGGTGATCCGTCATCCACACTGATATGTCTGCCAGACATGCAGAGATGCGATTCGCCACCTGGTTATCAGAGGGGGGAAAGGAGAAGATTAATTGTGTGTCGTCTGCATAGCAATGATAGGAGAGACCATGTGAGGATATGACAGAGCCAAGTGACTTGGTGTATAGCGAGAATAGGAGAGGGCCTAGAACAGAGCCCTGGGGGACACCAGTGGTGAGAGCACGTGGTGCGGAGACAGATTCTCGCCACGCCACCTGGTAGGAGCGACCTGTCAGGTAGGACGCAATCCAAGCGTGGGCCGCGCCGGAGATGCCCAACTCGGAGAGGGTGGAGAGGAGGATCTGATGGTTCACAGTATCAAAGGCAGCCGATAGGTCTAGAAGGATGAGAGCAGAGGAGAGAGAGTTAGCTTTAGCAGTGCGGAGCGCCTCCGTGACACAGAGAAGAGCAGTCTCAGTTGAATGACTAGTCTTGAAACCTGACTGATTTGGATCAAGAAGGTCATTCTGAGAGAGATAGCAGGAGAGCTGGCCAAGGACGGCACGTTCAAGAGTTTTGGAGAGAAAAGAAAGAAGGGATACTGGTCTGTAGTTGTTGACATCGGAGGGATCGAGTGTAGGTTTTTTCAGAAGGGGTGCATAGGGGGCCCCTCAGGGGTGCGCGCTCAGTCCCCTCCTGTACTCCCTGTTCACTCATGACTTCATGACCATATGACCAGGCACGACTCCAACACTATCATTAAATTTGCGGATGAAACAACAGTGGTAGGCCTGATCACCTACAAAGATGAGACAGCCTATAGGGAGGAGGTCAGAGACCTGGCCGTGTGGTGCCAGTGATCAAGACAAAGGAGATGATTGTGGACTACAGGAAAAGGAGGAGCGAGCACGCCCCCGTTCTCATCGACGTGGCTGTAGTGGAGCAGGTTGAGAGCTTCAAGTTCCTTGGTGTCTACATCACAAACAAACTATCATGGTCGAAGCACACTGAGACAGTCATGAAGACGGGACGACAAAGCCTATTCCCCCTCAGGAGACTGAAAAGATTTAGCATGGGTCCTCAGATCCTCAAAAAGTTCTACAGCTGCACCATCGAGAGCATCCTGACTGGTTGCATCACTGCCTGGTATTTGTAACTGCTCGGCCTCCGACCGCAAGGCACTACAGAGGGTAGTGAGTACGGCCCAGTACATCACCGGGGCCAAGCTTTCTGCCATCCAAGACCTCTATACCAGGCTGTGTTAGAGGAAGGCCCTAAAAATTGTCAAAGACTCCAGCCACCCTAGTCACAGACTGTTCCCTCTGCTACCGCACGGCAAGTGGTACCGGAGTGCCATGTCTAGGTCCAAAAGACTGCTTAACAGCTTCTACCCCCAAGCCATAAGACTGCTGAACAGCTAATCAAATGGCTACCCAGACTATTTGCATTGCCCCCCTCCTCTTTTACGGTGCTTCTACTCTCTGTTTATTATCTATTTTTATTTTTTTTATTTTTTTTTATTTCACCTTTATTTAACCAGGTAGGCTAGTTGAGAACAAGTTCTCATTTGCAACTGCGACCTGGCCAAGATAAAGCATAGCAGTGTGAACAGACAACACAGAGTTACACATGGAGTAAACAATAAACAAGTCAATAACATGGTAGAAAAAAAAAAGAGAATCTATATACAATGTGTGCAAAAGGCATGAGGTAGGCAATAAATCGAATAATTACAATTTAGCAGATTAACACTGGAGTGATAAATCATCAGATGATCATGTGCAAGAAGAGATACTGGTGTGCAAAAGAGCAGAAAAGTAAATAAATAAAAGCAGTATGGGGGGTGAGGTAGGTAAATTGGGTGGGTAGTTTACAGATGGACTATGTACAGCTGCAGCGATCGGTTAGCTGCTCGGATAGCAGATTTTTAAAGTTGTTGAGGGAGATAAAAGTCTCCAACTTCAGAGATTTTTGCAATTCGTTCCAGTCGCAGGCAGCAGAGAACTGGAAGGAAAGGCGTCCAAATGAGGTTTTGGCTTTAGGGATGATCAGTGAGATACACCTGCTGGAGCGCGTGTTGCAGGTGGGTGTAGCCATCGTGACCAGTGAACTGAGATAAGGCGGCACTTTACCTAGCATAGCCTTGTAGATGACCTGGAGCCAGTGGGTCTGACGATGAACATGTAGCGAGGGCCAGCCGACTAGGGCATACAGGTCGCAGTGGTGGGTCGTATAAGGTGCTTTAGTAACAAAACGAATGGCACTGTGATAAACTGCATCCAGTTTGCTGAGTAGAGTATTGGAAGCTATTTTGTAGATGACATCGCCGAAGTCGAGGATCGGTAGGATAGTCAGTTTTACTAGGGTAAGTTTGGCGGCGTGAGTGAAGGAGGCTTTGTTGCGGAATAGAAAGCCGATTCTTGCTTTGATTTTGGATTGGAGATGTTTGATATGAGTCTGGAAGGAGAGTTTGCAGTCTAGCCAGACACCTAGGTACTTATAGATGTCCACATATTCTAGGTCGGAACCGTCCAGGGTGGTGATGCTAGTCGGGCGTGCGGGTGCAGGCAGCGAGCGGTTGAAAAGCATGCATTTGGTTTTACTAGCGTTTAAGAGCAGTTGGAGGCCACAGAAGGAGTGTTGTATGGCATTGAAGCTCGTTTGGAGGTTAGATAGTACAGTGTCCAAGGAAGGGCCGGAAGTATATAGAATGGTGTCGTCTGCGTAGAGGTGGATCAGGGAATCGCCCGCAGCAAGAGCAACATCATTGATGTATACAGAGAAAAGAGTCGGCCCGAGAATTGAACCCTGTGGTACCCCCATAGAGACTGCCAGAGGACCGGACAACATGCCCTCCGATTTGACACACTGAACTCTGTCTGCAAAGTAGTTGGTGAACCAGGCAAGGCAGTCATTAGAAAAACCGAGGCTACTGAGTCTGCCGATAAGAATATGGTGATTGACAGAGTCGAAAGCCTTGGCCAGGTCGATGAAGACGGCTGCACAGTAATGTCTTTTATCGATGGCGGTTATGATATCGTTTAGTACCTTGAGCGTGGCTGAGGTGCACCCATGACCGGCTCGGAAACCGGATTGCACAGCGGAGAAGGTACGGTGGGATTCGAGATGGTCAGTGATCTGTTTGTTGACTTGGCTTTCGAAGACCTTAGATAGGCAGGGCAGGATGGATATAGGTCTGTAACAGTTTGGGTCCAGGGTGTCTCCCCCTTTGAAGAGGGGGATGACCGCGGCAGCTTTCCAATCCTTGGGGATCTCAGATGATACGAAGGAGAGGTTGAACAGGCTGGTGATAGGGGGTGCGACAATGGCGGCGGACAGTTTCAGAAATAGGGGGTCCAGATTGTCAAGCCCAGCTGATTTGTATGGGTCCAGGTTTTCCAGCTCTTTCAGAACATCTGCTATCTGGATTTGGGTAAAGGAGAAGCTGGGGAGGCTTGGGCGAGTAGCAGCGGAGGGGACGGGGCTGTTGGCCAAGGTTGGAGTCGCCAGGAGGAAGGCATGGCCAGCCATTGAGAAATGCTTGTTGAAGTCTTCGATTATCACGGATTTATCGGTGGTGACCGTGTTACCTAGCCTCAGTGCAGTGGGCAGCTGGGAGGAGGTGCTCTTGTTCTCCATGGACTTTACAGTATCCCAGAACTTTTTGGAGTTAGAGCTACAGGATGCAAATTTCTGCTTGAAAAAGCTGGCCTTTGCTTTCCTGACTGACTGCGTGTATTGGTTCCTGACTTCCCTGAACAGTTGCATATCGCGGGGGCTCTTCGATGCTATTGCAGTTCGCCACAGGATGTTTTTGTGCTGGTCGAGGGCAGTCAGGTCTGGAGTGAACCAGGGGCTATATCTGTTCTTGGTTCTGCATTTTTTGAACGGAGCATGCTTGTCTAATATGGTGAGGAAGTAACATTTAAAGAATGACCAGGCATCCTCAACTGACGGGATGAGGTCAATATCCTTCCTCGACCTACATGTACATATTACCTCAATTACCTCGACTAACCGGTGCCCCCGCCCATTGACTCTGTACCGGTACACCCTGTATATAGTTTTGCTATTGTTATTTTACTGCTGCTCTAATTTTTTGTTACTGTTATTTTATACTTATCTATTTCCACTAAACATTTATTTTTTCTTAAAACTGCATTGTTGGTTAACGGCTTGTAAGTAAGCATTTCACTGTAAGGTCCACACCTGATCGGCGCTTTTGATTTGAATTGAATTGGAAAAAATGTACCTTTTCTCTCATCTCTAACTATCAGTAAGGCTGAAGGACAGGTTAGCTGGGCACAGCAACATCCAATCCCGTATTACATTACATCATGCTTTCATTAATTATTTGTTTATCCAACCGCTTGTTCGTTTGTGTGTGTGTGAGTGTGAGTGTGAGTGTGAGTGTGAGTGTGAGTGTGAGTGTGTGTGTGTGTGTGTGTGTGTGTGTGTGTGTGTGTGTGTGTGTGTGTGTGTGTGTGTGTGTGTGTGTGTGTGTGATTCACTAGTTCGGCAAACATCGGTTTGATATAGTTTTGTTCTACAATTGTTGTAATTATTTAATGTTACAATAAACTGACATGACTTATCTCAGTGTTGTCATGATTGATACATTTGGTGTTGATACAGAATGATTTGTCTGGATTGGATTGGAATGAATTGGAGAAGGCATAAGAAGGCATAAGCCTGTTTTATAAAAGACATCGTAGTCATTGTGGATTGTGTACTCCAAATACCTAAGGCTGTGGTTGTTCCATGTTATTTAATGATAAATAGTAAGTATTCTAATAGTACATTCCGTGGACGTCATGAGTCATTCTATATGTGGTTTAACATCCCCCTCTAGTGGCTCAATTGTGACACAACGTCTTCATCAAGTGTAGTAAAGTTGAAATGTACAATACTGCATATCAGATAACATCCAGGTCTAAATATCTTCTGTATTGTGTAAGTAGTTGATGGTAAAATGTAAGAATATGCAATTATGGGTAACACTTTATAATAACATTCAGTAATAAACCATTTGTAAGGCATTTACAGTTTGCTCACCATTTATTATTAAGCCCACACTTGTGAAATGTTACTCAGCTAGGTTCTCACATTTATAAATACCTACTACAGTATATACATGAATTATTCAGCCCAACAGTGTAGGAGACCACAGCAGACAGTTCACCCTCAACATACTGGGTATGAACACTACCACTACTCTCACTACATCACTGCTGCCAGGTCAGGGGTCACACCAGAGCAGCTCTCTCAGATGCTGTTTACTCTGAATGAATATAGAGATTGGGTATCACACTAAATCATTTATAATGGATTAGTAAATAGTTTATTCATAATTTGTCATTAATCCGATATTTATTTTAGTAAGCTGGTAATTCACATAATTATAAACAATGTTTATAGTATGTAATGATTCATAAGAACCAAAGATGTTTAAAAAATGTATTTTCACCATTTAATACTCATTAAAGTAGTTTTTCCCCAAATCTAAAGTGAAGACTATTCTTTATAAATGTTTTGAACAGTGACCAGTGTAATACATCACAATAAGATGGACATGCTATTGGTAGATATTCCAGCAGTACCTGATGCTCCTTAAGGTCTCAAAATGACCTAGAAAATATCAAAGGTTAAACAATAAGCACACAACACAGAGGATGTTAAAGGAAATATATTGAATATTTTATTCCAAAACAGTCACACTGTAGTAGTAGTGTGCTGAAGGAAGTAACGTGTTTGTCTGAAAATGAAACACTCTTGTTTCTAGGAAGTGACTGATTGCAGTCACTCAGTAGAAATAAAATAAAATGTTATTGGTCAAAGACATTTGTTTATCCGATGTTATTGCGGGTGAGCGAAATGTTTATGCATCTAGTTCTGACAGTACAGCAATATCTAACAATTTCACAACAAATACCTAATTTACACAAGTCTAAGTAAAGGACTGGAATTAAGAATATATGGATGAGCAATGTCAGAGCGACATAGACTAAGAGCAGTTCATAGACTGCTTACAGGGTGAGGGAACCAATATCTAAATACATTATTTAACTGAACATTACGTTTAAAGGGGTACTACCTTTAATACACTACAAAATCACATTTTTTTGGTCACATATAAATATTCAGCAGATGTTGCGGCTGAAGCGAAATGCTTTTGTTCCTAGCTCCAACAGTGCACCAGTATCTAACAATTCACAATAATACACACATCTAAAAGTAAAAGAATGGAAATAAGAAATATAAATATTTTGACAAGCAATGTCTGAGTGGTATTGACAAAAAAACTACAGTTGAATACAGTTTACACATATGAGATGAGTAAAGCAGTATGTAAACATTACTAAAGTGACTAGTGTTCCATTATTAAAGTGACCAGGGATTCCATGTCTATGTACATAGGGCAGCATCCTCTAGGGTGCAGGGTTGAGTAACTGGGTGGTAGTCTGCTTGTGCTGGCTATTAAACAGTCTGAGGGCCTTGTGTCCCAGCTTTGATGCACCTTTACTGACCTCGCCTTCTGGATGATGGCGTGGCTCGGGTGGTTGATGTCCTTGATGATCTTTTTGGCCTTCCTGTGACATCAGGTATTGTAGATGTCCTGGAGGACAGGCAGTGTGCACCCGATGGGCACACTGCAGACCGCACCACTCTCTGGAGAGTCCTAAGTATTCAGACCCTTTAATCAGTACCTTGTTGAAGCACCTTTGCCAGTGATTATAGGGTATGACGCTACAAGCTAAGCACACCTGTATTTGGGGAGTTTGTCCCATTCTTCTCTGCAGATCCTGTCAGGTTGGATGGGGAGCGTCACTGCACAGCTATTTTCATGTCTCTCCACAGATGTTCGATCGGGTTTAAGTCCGGGCTCTGGCTGGGCCACTCAAAGACATTCAGAGACTTGTCCCGAAGCCAATCCTGCGTTGCCTTGGCTGTGTGTTATGGTCGTTGTTCTGGTGGAAGGTGAACGTTTGACCCAGTCTGAGGTCCTGATAGCTCTGGAGCAGGTTTTCATCAAGGATCTCTGTACTTTGCTCGGTTCATCTTTCCCTCAATCCGGACTGGTCTCTCAGTCCCTGCTGCTTATAAACATCTCAACAGCATGATGCTGCCACCACCATGCTTCACCGTAGGGATGGTGCCAGGTTTCCTCCAGACGTGACACTTGGCATTCAGGCCAAAGAGTTCGATCTTGGTTTCTTCAGACCTGAGAATCTTGTTTCTCATGGTCCGAGAGTCCTTTAGGTGCCTTTTGGCAAACTCCAAGGCTGTCATGTGCCTTTTACTGTGGCGTGGATTCCATCTGGCAACTATACAATAAAATCCTGATTGTTGGAGTGATGCAGAGGTTAGTCCTTCTGTAAGGTTCTCCCATCTCCACAGAGGAACTTGCTTGTGTTCTTGGTCACCTCCATGACCAAGGCCCTTCTCTCCAATTGCTCAGTTTGGCCGGGCTGCCAGCTCTAGGAAGAGTCTTTGTGGTTCCAACCTTCTTCCATTTAAGATTGATGGAGTCCACTGTGCTCTTGAAATTTTTCGTACCCTTCCCCAGATCGGAGCTTCGGCACAATTCTGTCTCGGAGCTCTACAGACAATTCCTTCGACCTCATGGCTTGGTTACTGCTCGGACATGCACTGTCAGTTGTGGGACCTTATATAGACAGGTGTGTGCCTTTCTCAACAACAAAAAAAAACTTTTTAACTAGGAAAGTCAGTTAAAAACAAATTAATATTTACAAAAGACGGCCTACACCGGACGACGCTTGGCCAGTTGTACGCCGTCCTATGGGACTTCCAATCACGGCCGGTTGTGATACAGCTGGATTTGAACCAGGGTGTCTGTGGTGACGCATCTAGCCCTGAGATGCAGTGCCTTAGACCACTCCGCCATTCAGGAGCCAAATTCATTCAAGTTGTAGAAACATCTCCAGGATGATCAATGGAAACAGGATGCTATTTAGCTCAATTTTGAGTCGCATAGCAAAGGGTCTGAATACTTATGTAAATAAGGTATTTCATTTTTTTTTTTTTTTTTTACATTTGCAAACATTTCTAAAAACCTATGTGGGGTATTGTGTGTAGATTGATGAGGGGGTAAAAAATCACTTAATCCGTTTAAGAATAAGTCTAACGTAACGAAAAGTGGAAAATGTCAAGGGGTCTGAATACTTTCCGAATGCACTGTATGTATGAAAATACCCTCAAATAAAAGGTGACATTCTATAATGTCGCCACAAATCAAACATTTGACCTCATATCCAAAATAAAGAATAAACAGCAACATTTCTTTAAACGTTTTCCTGCAGAGAGAAACAGAGGACAGGGAATACATTCAGTATGTACAGTAACCAGAGGAAGGCAGTATAATTCACAATCTGTGACAGAGGGATAACTTGACTCATTCCATTCTTAACAAAAATAAAAAAACGCCAGATTTTACTGAGTTACAGTCATAAGGAAATCAATCAATTGAAATAAATGTGTTATTCCCTAATCTATGGATTTCACATGATTGGGAAAACAGCTATTCTGTTGGTCACAGATACACTATACATACAAAAGTATGGGGACACCCCTTCAAAACAATCATGTGGGGTGGCAGGTAGCCTGGCGGTTGGCGAGTTGGGCCAGTAACCGAAAGGTTGCTATATTGAATCCCTGAGCTGACAAGGTAAAAATCTGTTGTTCTGCCCCTGAACAAGGCAGTAACCCACTGTTTCTAGGCCGTCATTGTAAATTAGAATGTTCTTAATTGACTTGCCTAGTTAAATAAAATGTTTGTTTTTTAAAAAGGCTGTTGATTGTGGCCTGCTGAATGTTGTCCCACTCCTCTTCAATGGCTGTGCAAAGTTGTTGGATATTGGCGGGAACTGGAACATGCTCCCGTACACGTCAATCAAGAGCATCCCAAACATGCTCAATATGTGACATGTCTGGGGAGTACGCAGTCCAATGAAGAACTGGGACATTTTCAGCTTTCAGGAATTGTGTACAGATGAAGACGGACATGTGTGAATTATCAAGCTGAAACATGAGGTGATGGCGGCGGATGAATGGCAGTACAATGGGCCTCAGGATCTCGTCACCGTATCTCTGTGATTTCAAATTGTCATCGATAAAATGGAATTTGTTTGTTGTCCGTAGCTTATGCCTGCCCATACCATAACCCCACCGCCACCATGGGGCACTTAACACAATGTGGAAAAAGTCAAGAGGTCTGAATACTTTCCGAATGCACTGTATATCGTAAGATAGTGTTGTCATTACAATTACAATTACAATTACAATTTTGAAGACCACAATATCCTTATCTATTTCAACATGTTCAGTAATGGTTACAGAAATGTTTTACTTGCTATGACTGTGATATGCGTTCTTTTTAATCAACCTTGTTTGAATGCACTGACTGTACGTTACTAAGGACAAGAGAGCCCGCTAAATGACCAAAATGTAAAAATGCAAACTTGCAAATAACACTGGGTAATATGTAGCTGCATGGGCAATTCCAGTAATATACCGTAAATTAGATCACAGTAAATATTTTGGTACCATAAAATGAATTGCCAAAAATTGGATTACAGTCGCTGTACTATAAAATAAATTACAGTAACTTACTGGCCAATTGCTTCCAATAAGTTACTGTACAAATTACAGGAAATGTTTTACAGTGTGGTTCCAGTTGCACCTGCTGGGACAGCACCAGTCTACGGTTGGCCTTGTGGCACCTTGTACAGGGACATGCTGAGGGCGAACCTTGGTTCCCACTGGATCTTCATTTCCAACTGCGCCAGAGAGAGCTGCTCCACTGGCTGCAGGACGGACATGTTGAAGAACAGATGTTTCTCTACTCAGCCGTGGCAGCTGCCGCTTCAGATTGAAACCAGTCTACCTGCAGGGGACAGACAAACCAGACGTATTAGGTTCACACTCCTGAAGTAGGAACGTAGGTTTCAATTTACAATATTTGGAATGTCAAAGTCAATATAGACCTCAATCTGCATAAACAAACCAAATGTTGTCTGACTTTGTCCCCCTCATTTATTTTTCATTGGTCAATTTTGGACCAAAAACAATTGGAGTGAAGGAATTCAAGATCTCTTAAATATCAAACATGTTCAAATATGCATCGTGTAGGTTCGTGTAGCTCAATAATGACTTTGTCTCAAACTGTAATTCGGAAAACATAAAAAACACATATTCCTCTATCATCCACAGATCCTAAAGGGGCAATCTGCAGTAAAACAACAACAAAGCGGCCACAACACCACCTTTTTAGGTAAACATTTTAGTGATGGGACTGGGGAAATGTAACCATTCTCCCGAGTGGCGCAACGGTCTAAGGCACTGCATTTCAGTACTAGAGGCGTCACTACTGGATGGAAAATTACTGAGGATAATAGCGGACGATATTGCCATTCCTATTTGCAATATTTTCAATTTAAGCCTACAAGAATGTGTGTGCCCCCAGGCTTGGCGGGAAGCAAAAGTCATTCCGCTACCTAAGAATAGTAAAGCCCCCTTTACTGGCTCAAATAGCCAACCAATCAGCCTGTTACCAACCAGTGGTAAACTTTTGGAAAAAATAGTGTTTGACCAGATACAATGTTATTTACAGTAAACAAATTAACAACAAACTTTCAGCATGCTTATAGGGAAGGACATTCAACAAGCACAGCACTTACTCAAATGACTGAGGATTGGCTGAGAGAAATTGATGATAAATAGATTGTGGGGGCTGTTTTGTTAGACTTCAGTGCGGCCTTTGACATTATCGATCATAGTCTGCTGCTGGCAAAACGTATGTGTTTTCACACTCAACATACTGGTTATGAACACTATCACTACTCTCATTGCCACTGTCACTGCTCTCATTACATCACTGCTGCCAGGTCAGGGGTCACACCAGTCTTTTGGCATGTTAGATATGTCAATATTGACCCTGGATCATATTATATATGTGTTGATCCTGGATCATGCCCCATGAAATCAGGATGTTCCAATTCAGAGGCCACAAAAAAAAAGTAATTTCAGTTCTGCACAGTTCTAAAAATGTCTTGTTATTTGTCTAAACACTATGGAGAGGGATGTAGGATTGAGACTTGAGTGATGTTAGGGGGAGGTTTAGTCCCATGAGTATCTTGATTAATGCCACAACCCCCCCCCCCCCCCCATCTGCTAAATGACTTAAATGGAAAATGTGAAGCAGAGGTGAGTCAGACTCATGCTGTCGTGATGAGGTAGCCCTGCCTGGTACTTCTAAATCAGTGTCACCTTGGGTCCAAGAGGGACTTTCCTCTTGGACTGTTGGTGAAGATGTTGGTTTTCCACTCAGGATCCCACGGTTCAGATCCCACCTGTGACAGAGTCATGATTCAGAGGTGGGATTCTTGACCTGTGCAGGGAAGACTAGTTTAGGGGTGAGGGTTGTACTGAGGCTGAGGCCTAGTGGAAGTTGTACTCACACAAATGGCAATAGAGCTGTAGTTAGGTTCACTGCAGGTTCACTTTGAATGTTTATGCTGTATTAGGGCCTTATTGGACACCTGGAGTAAAGCATTTGTGTGTCTCCAACACCTTTATTTGGTCGAATTCCTTAGAGTGTTGGACCTCATTGTTCCAGAGCCTTGCATACAGGTGATAACTCTGGTGTCAGAAACTTAAAAAATTTAACTTAAAAATGTTGAAATATCATAATTTAAGAGTTGTTCCCAGTGACAGAGCACAGGTTGAGTTTTACTGATGTAATATGCTCCCTAAGAATCATGCAGAGGTAGCAGACACTCTTATCGAGAGTGACTTACAACAACAATTAGGGTTAAGTGCCTTGCTCAAAGGCACATTCACAGATGTTTTACCTAATAGGCATGGGGATTTGAACCAGCTACCTTTTGCTTACTGGCCCAACTGTTAAACTGCTAGGCTACCTGGCACTAGATTTAGAGAGTAGTTTGTTTTGATTAATCTTGTATTTATTGTATGTTCACGTTCACAAGGCTTCCTTGCAAATGAGACACTGTTCTCAATGGTGACCCAAGCTGTGTGAATAAATAAAACAATTAAAAAATACAAATCACAATGTATTAGATGTGTTTGTGTTTGACACCTTTAATTGGTAGAGTGATATAAGTGTCATTATGACAGATCCCTGCATGTTTTGAATAAAATGTGAATATGTAAATGTGTGACTTGTGTACTAACGTTCCAGTTTTCCGTACAGCATGTCATATGTTGTGTTGTGTTGTGTATTTGTATACTGACGTCTCTCAATGAATTTCCATGTAAATGGACAATACAGTATATGGTATTGTAGTGCTAACAGAACCCTCTGGAATATGACACAACAACAAACTAGATAAAAAAAAAGTGTATTGGCCACGTACACAGATCTGCAGGTGTTATGGCAGGTGCAGCAAAATGATTGTGTAACTAGCTCCAACAGTGCAGGTGAATGTCTCTACACAAATAATCAAAACAAGAAGCCAATAAATATATATTGTATGTACATAAATATGGACCTCATGTAGCAGTAGTAGGTACAGTGGGGTCCGAAATGATTGACATTATTGATAAAGATGAGACATAATGACTATATGAAATAAATAATACAAATAAAAATGAAATGATATTATTTCATACTAATGCAATTGCTCAGAGAAAATTTTTGTTAAACAAGTAATATTTTTTTCTCCCAAAAAGGTAAGGGTAAAACCTATTGACAACTTTTAAAGATACAAATATATATATGGATGAGCGATGGCCGAACTGCATAGGCAAGATGCAGTAGATGGTATAGAGTACAGTATACACAAATGGGTAGGGTCACACACAGGACCAAGCAGGAGCAGGACCTCAGCATTTTGACACTTTATTACAAATGGAGAAAGATGAAGATGTTCAATGCTGTTTTCAAGACGGAAACTCTTCTTGCAGAAAGGCTTTGCTATCGACATCTACCTACATAACACTGTACATCTTCTTCTCATTGTTTTCAGCAGTTACAGTATTTTTGAACGTACTGGTGATCATCTCCATCTCTCACTTCAAGCAGCTCCACACTCCAACCAACCTGCTCATCCTCTCTCTGGCTGTATCAGATCTCCTGGTGGGACTGATTGTGATACCAGTAATGACTGTAGCAATAATGGAACCATGCTGGGTTTTTGGGGAATATTTTTGTGTGTTTCATGGCTACATTGCTTGTTTATGTACGTCTTTATCTCTGGGCAGTTTGGTCTTGATATCTATTGACCGCTATGTTGCTGTGTGTGATCCCTTATTGTACCACTCTAAAATAACAATAACAAGAATTATGTGTTGTATATCCATTACCTGGTGTTGTTGTATCATATACCGTGCTGCTAACATAAAAAACTTTGCAAATGTACATGTACGAAGTAGATGTTTGAAAGAATGTTTTATTGTTGAAGGGTCAATCTGGGGTAATGTAATTGACCGTCTATTTACAATGGTTGTCCCGTGCTCTATTATTATACCGCTTTATTTGAAAATCTTTGTGGTGGCCAGATCACAGGCCAGAAAGGTATTTTCTAAAGAGGCTGTCAGTGTGTCTGGTGTTAAAACTGTACAGGCAAATAAGTCTGAGAGAAAAGCAGCAAAAACTCTAGCTATTGTTGTTTTCACCTATTTCATTTGTTGGATTCCAACTTTATTTTTATTTTATTATTTTTGTCTTTTTTAAGTGACAATTTATCCGTTTTCATCCGTTTTCTGCCACTTGTTAATTCCTTAATTAATCCAATAATTTATGCTTTCTTTTATCCATGGTTCAAAGTGACAGCTAAACACATTTTAACTCTGAAGTTCCTATAATTCTATTCCCTAGTTTCTCAAACATAGGTTTCATATAGTTATGCTATACAATTGTTGTAATTGCTTCTTTCATGTAACAATACACTGACATTACTAATCTCAGCGTTCTCGTCAAAGATACATGTGGTGTTGATACAGAATGATTTGGATGGATTGGATTTGAAGGACTTGGGGAAGGCATAAGAAGGCATAAGTCTGTTGTTGTTTCATGTTATTCAATGATGAATAGTATGTAAGTATTCTAAAAGTACATTCCGAGGACGTCATGAATCATTCTATATGTTGTTTAACACCTCCCTCTAGTGGTTCAATTGTGACACAACATCTTCATCAAGTGCAGTAAAGTTGAAATGTACAATACTGCATGATATCAGATAAAGTCCAAGTCTATCTCAATGGTGTATTGTGTATGTAGTTGAGGGTAAAATGCAAGAATATTCAATTAAGGGTAACACTTTATAATGTTAAGTAATAAACCATTTGTAAGTGTAGTAGAGTTAAAATGGTTATTCCATCAAACTTCAAATTATTAGAATAGTACACAACCCAGAACAGAACAACCAGGTTGAGGGTCAGTTGCCAAAGCCCGCGAACAGGAATATTCCAAGTTGAGACAGAAGGGGGGAGTCAGACCGCTATGATCGCCAGGAACTTTGTACTACCTGTAGCTCCCGCTCTCCTCAGTCCGAGAAAACACAGAGAGAAAGGTATGTGTTGCAGAATACTCCTTTGTAGAAGTCCATAACGTGAAATAAATAAAACATCCCAAGGTTAATGCTGTAGATATTGTTATAAGGGAGTGTGATGCTATTGAAACATGTAACTTTCAGAGTTTTATTGTTGTTATTAATATAGTTTACAGAGTGCTAAAAGTGCTGCTGTTGCTAGCTAGCATGCCTGTCTGTGATGCAGACCGTTAGCTGAGCTGCCGACTGGTGCTGGCGTTGCATTATGGGAGATGTAGTTTGGTCCTCTACGGTCTGAATGGAATAGAGGCGATTTCACGTTTTAACTTGTTTATGTTGCAGTGTTTTTGTACATGAGTTGTTGTATTTTGGTATTGTCAACACTGACAGCACCTAGCAATGTATTGGGGATGTGAGACAGGATATGTGTTTTACCTTTCTTCAGGCTTTTGTGTAGAACAACTTGTCAGATGGTGCATTGGAGACTGATGTGTTCCTGTCCTGTCTTTTCACAATACTATTGCAGATCAAAATACAAGCCTAAAAGACAGCCGTGGTGTCGCTCTTCATTTCTTGGTTCTCCTGTGGTACATAAGAAACCCGCTACAGATTGGTGCCGTGACCCCGATGAAACAGATGAGCTGCAGCAGATCGCCGGGGGACCCCTACACAGAACTGGATCGACATCACACGTTTAGAACATTTGAGGCAAAGGTGAACTTTGGACAATATGTTGCGTACACCTCAGTTGTATGAGATTACAGAACAGGAGAGAGAAGACATATCAGGTGTTGGTGATAACAATGTACATGTTACTCCGGTTGGTGTTACTGTGAGAGGTCCACAAGGTATTGCCACTGGGGTGGGGCGGGGGGCTCAGTTGGCCAGTATGGTGGAACATAGTGCGAGAGCCAGTCCTCTTAGATACCCAGCAGCCGATACTAGAGTGCCAAGTGTTAGCAGTAGCCAACCAGAGCATGTTAGCAGTAGCCAACCAGAGCATGTTAGCAGTAGCCAACCAGAGCATGTTAGCAGTAGCCAACCAGAGCATGTTAGCAGTAGCCAACCAGCAGTAGCCAACCAGAGCATGTTAGCAGTAGCCAACCGGCAGTAGCCAACCAGAGCATGTTAGCAGTAGCCAACCGGCAGTAGCCAACCAGAGCATGTTGGCAGTAGCCAACCAGAGCATGTTGGCAGTAGCCAACCAGAGCATGTTGGCAGTAGCCAACCAGAGCATGTTGGCAGTAGCCAACCAGAGCATGTTGGCAGTAGCCAACCAGAGCATGTTGGCAGTAGCCAACCAGAGCATGTTGGCAGTAGCCAACCAGAGCATGTTAGCAGTAGCCAACCAGAGCATGTTAGCAGTAGCCAACCAGAGCATGTTAGCAGTAGCCAACCAGAGTATGTTAGCAGTAGCCAACCAGAGCATGTTGGCAGTAGCCAACCAGAGCATGTTAGCAGTAGCCAACCAGCAGTAGCCAACCAGAGCATGTTGGCAGTAGCCAACCAGAGCATGTTGGCAGTAGCCAACCAGAGCATGTTGGCAGTAGCCAACCAGAGCATGTTGGCAGTAGCCAACCAGAGCATGTTGGCAGTAGCCAACCAGAGCATGTTGGCAGTAGCCAACCAGAGCATGTTAGCAGTAGCCAACCAGCAGTAGCCAACCAGAGCATGTTAGCAGTAGCCAACCAGAGCATGTTGGCAGTAGCCAACCAGAGCATGTTGGCAGTAGCCAACCAGAGCATGTTGGCAGTAGCCAACCAGAGCATGTTGGCAGTAGCCAACCAGAGCATGTTGGCAGTAGCCAACCAGAGCATGTTAGCAGTAGCCAACCAGAGCATGTTAGCAGTAGCCAACCAGAGCATGTTAGCAGTAGCCAACCAGAGCATGTTAGCAGTAGCCAACCAGAGCATGTTGGCAGTAGCCAACCAGAGCATGTTGGCAGTAGCCAACCAGAGCATGTTGGCAGTAGCCAACCAGAGCATGTTGGCAGTAGCCAACCAGAGCATGTTGGCAGTAGCCAACCAGAGCATGTTAGCAGTAGCCAACCAGAGCATGTTAGCAGTAGCCAACCAGAGCATGTTAGCAGTAGCCAACCAGAGCATGTTAGCAGTAGCCAACCAGAGCATGTTAGCAGTAGCCAACCAGAGCATGTTAGCAGTAGCCAACCAGAGCATGTTAGCAGTAGCCAACCAGAGCATGTTAGCAGTAGCCAACCAGAGCATGTTAGCAGTAGCCAACCAGAGCATGTTAGCAGTAGCCAACCAGAGCATGTTAGCAGTAGCCAACCAGAGCATGTTAGCAGTAGCCAACCAGAGCATGTTAGCAGTAGCCAACCAGCAGTAGCCAACCAGAGCATGTTAGCAGTAGCCAACCAGGCAACGATAACAGTGGAGAGTCCATGAAAGCCATAGGGGGTGAAAATGAAAGCCGAACCCAATTGCCCTAGCAGAGTTAGTCAAACAACTGGGCAGTGAAATAGGAAATCGAGTTGCCGCTAGTCTAGCAGGGGCTGGTGCAAGCACTTCCCCTCCCCAACCAATAGTAGAAATACCTGATTGGTCAAAAGTCAACCTAATTCTCAAGTCAGACGTCAGAGAACCACCCCACTTCCGGGGTGATAGCACAGACCGGTGCACAGTGACTGAATGGCAAGAACTTATGCAAGCTTACTTGAAAAAGAAGGGATGCAGTATATCAGAACAGGGGCAAGAGATACAGGATAGACTGATGGGGCGGGCTAAAGACATAGTCAGAATTGGGCTCCGTGGAAACCCTCTTGTTAACATAAGCAGAGACCCTGAAGCCATATACAATATCTTGAGGCAGCACTTTGGAGAAGCAATCTCATCTACAATTCCATTAGGAATGGCAAAGGCATTTACAGTTTGTATATTAATCATTACTCCCACATTTGTTAAATTTTAGTCAGCAAGGGATTCTCACATGTATAAATAACTACTATATGCATTAATGATTAAGCACAACAGCACAGGAGACCGCAGCAGACACTACCATTACTCTCACTACATTACTGCTGCTATGTCAGGGGTCACACCAGAGCAGCTCTCTCAGATGCTGTGAAGTCAGAATGAACATAGAGATTGGTAACACTTTATAATAACACTTTGTAATGAAGAACGTATAATGGATTAGTAAATAGTTTATTCATCATTCATGCATTGTTACTCCCACATTTGTTTTAGTAAGCTGGTTATTCACACATTTATTAACAACTTTTATAGTCTGTAATAATGATACATAAGATCATTCATAAGATGTTTAATGAATGAATTTATAAACCAAGTCATTTTGCAGTCCCTAATCTAAAGGGAGTTCTATTCACACTTTCTTAATACTTTAAAAATGACCAGTGACAAAACAGTGACAGTGTAATTTATCACAATAAGATGGACATGCTATTAGTAGACATTCCAGCAGTACCTGATGCTCCTTAAGTTCTCACAATGACCTAGAACATATCAATGGTTAAACAATAAGCACACAACACAGAGGATGTTAAAGGAAATATATTTAACATTTTCTTCCTAAACAGTCACTCTGTTGTAGTAGTGTGCTGAAGGAAGTAACGTGTTTGTCTGAAAATGATAACATTATTGTTTGTTGGCAGTGACTACCGAAACCAATGTGTGGATTGCAGTCACTCATTATTGAAGTTCATAGACCGTTTACAGGGTAAGGGAACCAATATCTAAATACATAATTTAACTGAACTTTACGTTTAGAGTGTTACAACCTTTAATACACTACAAGTGAAGATGTCCAAATACTTATGACTTCTTCAAATGTGGGGACTAGATACAAAATGTGTTTTTGTTCCTAAACGGTAAAACATATGTATGAAAATACCCTCAAATTAAAGGTGACGTTCAATAATGTCGCCTCAGGAAACATTAGATTTCATATCCAAAAGGCTGGAGTGAAGAGGCCAGTTGAAAAACAGTTTTACTGCAGAGTTTTACACCCACTGGGCCAACACTGGTTCTTTTTTTAACCAACATGGACTAGACATTGAATTGATTTCTGTGCCCAGTGGGCAGGGATTGCTTTCAGTATGTACAGTGGCCATAGGATGGTGGTATACTTCACAATCTGTGACTGAGAGGAGTAACTTTACTCATTCTATATGAAAGACAAGTTTGTCTGTTCTATTAAGTAAATGTATATCTGAACTTCATGTGTTTGGTGAAAGTGTGCCTCTGCCAAACTGAGAAGTGACCATCTGTATAAATATTACCAAAGTATTTTCATTACAGGAGACACCCTGAATGCAGTGCCCTCAGAAAGTATTAATACTGTTTGACTTCTTCCACATTTTGTTGTGTTACAGCCTGATTTCAAAATGTATAAAATATATATTTTTCATCCATCTACACACAACACCACATAACTAGAAAGTGAAAACGTGTTTTTAGACATTTTTACAAATGTATTGCAAATTAAATACAGAAATATCTAATTTACATAAGTTCCATTTTAAATGACATGCAGCTTAAAAAGGCTTCATAAAGCCTTTATAAATACTACATAAATGTGTCACAAATCATCTATAGAGTATGTCATCATCTATAAAGGGTTTATAAATGTGGCATAATTGTGTTACATAACCATAAACGTCTAATGTTACATAACCCACTAGGTCAAGTATGACATAAACCTGTGCATTATGAAGGGTGTCATAGGCAACGTTTAATAAATAAGGACTGATGTCAAATTTGAACGAATTATGTTAATTACATATGTATGTAATTATATGTATTTCAGGTGGTGTTGGTTTTCTTACATTTCAGTCAATCCAGGTTTCCAACATGTTTTTATACATTTTGAAATAATATGACAAAGTGCAGTTTTTACATTCAGTCATTTTGCAGTCCCTGATCTAAAGTGAAGACTTTTCATACTTTATAATACTTTATAAATGTTTTGAACAGTGACCAGTGTAATTTCTCACAATAAGATGGACATGCTATTGGTAGACATTCCAGCAGTACCTGATGCTCCTTAAGGTCTCAAAATGACCTAGAACATATCAATGGTTAAACAATAAGCACACAACACAGAGGATGTTAACTTCTTATGGCTGAAGGGGCAGTATTGAGTAGCTTGGATGAAAGGTGCCCATATCAAACGGCCTGCTCCTCAGTCATAGTTCCTAATATTTGCATATTAGTAGTAGTATTGGATAGAAAACACTCTAAAGTTTCTAAAACTGTTTGAACTATGTCTGTGAGATTAACAGAACTCATATTGGCAGGCAAAATCCTGAGTTGAAATCAAAACAGGAAGTCAGAAATCTGAGCCTGTATGTATTCACCAGAGTCCCTTAAGAAATCCACTTGAGTTATGAATGATGTTGCACTGCCTAGGGGTTCCACTAGATGTCAACCATCAATAGAAATTTCAATGAGACTTCTATGATGTTGTGGGAGAGAATGATAGCAGAATCAGTCAGGTGTCCATCAAGCAGCCATTTTCTCATCATGCTTTTTCCTCGCGCAAGTCACTGACGTTCCATTGCTCACGCAGACAAGAACGAATACTCCGGTTGGAACTTTATTGAAGCTATATGTTAACCTGTTTGGGGTGCAGCCCGACACCGGTACACTTATGACAACATCCAGCTCAAGTGCAGGGCGCGAAATTCAAATTATATATTTTTTAAATATTTAACTTTCACACATTAACAAGTCCAATACAGCATATGAAAGGTACACATCTTGTGAATCAAGCCAACATGTCCGATTTTTAAAATGTTTTACAGGGAAGACACAATATGTAAATCTATTAGCTAACCACGTTAGCAAAAGACACCACTTTTCTTACTCCATCAGTTTTTTACTCCATCAGTAGCTATCACAAATTCGACCAAATAAAGATATAAATAGCCACTAACCAAGAAACAACTTCATCAGATGACAGTCTGATAACATATTTATTGTATAGCATATGTTTTGTTAGAAAAATGTGCATATTTCAGGTATAAATCATAGTTTACATTGCAGCTACAGTCAGAAATTGCACCGAAAGCAGACAGAAAAATTACAGACACCAACGCCAAATAACTAAATACTCATCATAAAACATTTCTGAAAAATACATAGTGTACAGCAATTGAAAGACAGGCATCTTGTGATTCCAGACAATATTTCCGATTTATCAAGTGTTTTACAGCGAAAACACAATATAGCGTTATATTAGCGTAGCCACAATAGCCAGAAACACTTGGGCGCCGACGACCAGTTCACATGCACGACAGATATTAGAAATAGCATCATAAAATGTTTCTTACTTTTGGTGATCTTCCGTCAGAATGTTGGACAAGGTGTCCTTTGTCCAGAACAGTCGTTGTTGGGATCTGGAACGGCAAATATCCCTCTTCATTTAGCATGGGCACTAGCCAAGTGGCACGGATCTCTCCAACGTCAACAAAGTCAGAGAACGGAACACGGCAAAACTCCCGAAAAAATTTCAATAATCTGATTAAACTATATTGAAAAAACATACTTTACGATGATATGGTCACATGTATCAAATAAAATCTAAACCGGAGATGTTAGTCGTCCATAACGACAGCTAAACAGAAGGCAAATCCATGTCCCCTTTCGCACGCTCCAGAAACAGGAAATGGACGGTCACGTCATACAAAGAGCTTTAATTCCACCTCAGACCAAGATAAACACGAAATTTCTTCTCTCACCGCCTCTTGACAACCAGGGGAAGGTGTATGAAGTGTACGTAGACTCTTACGTATCATGCCCATGTATAGGCAGGAAGTTGAACAGAGCATCGATTTCTGACATTCCACTTCCTGGTCAGGAAATGTGCTGCAGAATGAGTTCTGTTTCACTCAGAGAAATAATTCAAACGGTTTTAGAAACTAGAGAGTGTTTTCTATCCAATAGTAATAATAATATGCATATTGTACGAGCAAGAATTGAGTACGAGGCCGTTTGAAATGGGCACGATTTAACTGGCTACTCAATACTGCCCCTTGCAGCCATAAGAAGTTAAAAACATCCTAATGATTGAGTCAGTACTTAGTTTGAAATGTTTCTTCGACCGGTAATATCACATTTTGAAGTTTTTGTCCGATATAAAGCTGACCAGAATTAGCGTTTGGACATGTTCACCAAACGCGCTAACAATTGGACATAAATAACGGATTTCTTCGAACAAAACAAACATTTATTGTGGACCTGGGATTCCTGGTGTGATTTCTGATGTAGATCATCAAAGGTAATGGAATATTTATCATGTATTTTCGTGTTTATGTTGACGCCATCTTTGCAGCTGTGGTATGCTACTTTTGAGCGCCGTCTCAGATTATAGCGTGCATTTCTTTTTCCATAAAGTTTTTTTGAAATCTGACACAGCGGTTGCATTAACCCCACCCACTTTACAAAAGCACAGCCCCCACACCACTAGAGGGATATCTTCAACCACCAACTTACCATCCTGAGACAAGGCCGAGTATAGCCCACAAACATCTCCGCCACGGCACAAACCAAGGGGGGGCGCCAACCCAGACAGGAAGATCACGTCAGTGACTCAACCCACTCAAGTGACGCACC
The DNA here is from genome assembly GCF_045679555.1 of Salvelinus alpinus. Classification (NCBI taxonomy): domain Eukaryota; kingdom Metazoa; phylum Chordata; class Actinopteri; order Salmoniformes; family Salmonidae; genus Salvelinus; species Salvelinus alpinus. The sequence goes on along the minus strand of NC_092099.1, from coordinate 45,270,514 downwards.
CCTCCTAGGGACGGCATGAAAGAGCACCAGTAAGCCAGTGGCTCAGCCCCTGTAATAGGGTTAGTGGCAGAGAATCCCAGTGGAGAGAGAGGGGAACCGGCCAGGCAGAGACAGCAAGGGCGGTTCGTTGCTCCAGAGCCTTTCCGTTCACCTTCACACTCCTGGGCTAGACTACACTCAGTCATATGACCTACTGAAGAGATAAGTCTTCAGTAAAGACTTAAAGGTTGAGACAAAGTCTGCGTCTCTCACATGGGTAGGCAGACCATTCCATAAAAATGGAGATCTATAGGAGAAAGCCCTGCCTCCAGCTGTTTGCTTAGAAATTCTAGGGACAATTAGGAGGCCTGCGTCTTGTGACCGTAGCGTACGTGTAGGTACTGTATGTACGGCAGGACCAACTCGGAAAGATAGGTAGGAGCAAGCCCATGTAACGCTTTGTAGGTTAACAGTAAAACCTTGAAATCAGCCCTTGCCTTAACAGGAAGCCAGTGTAGGGAGGCTATCACTGGAGTAATATGATCAAATTTTGGGGTTCTAGTCAGGATTCTAGCAGCCGTATTTAGCACTAACTGAAGTTAATTTGGTGCTTTATCCGGGTAGCCGGAAAGTAGAGCATTGCAGTAGTCTAACCTAGAAGTAACAAAAGCATGGATACATTTTTCTAAATCATTTTTGGACAAAAAAAATCCGATTTTTGCAATGTTACGTAGATGGAAAAAAGCTGTCCTTGAAACAGTCTTGATATGTTCGTCAAATGAGAGATCAGGGTCCAGAGTAACGCCGAGGTCCTTCACAGTTTTATTTGAGACGACTTTACAACCATCAAGATTAATTGTCAGATTCAACAGAAGATCTCTTTGTTTCTTGGGACCTAGAACAAGCATCTCTGTTTTGTCCGAGTTTAAAAGTAGAAAGTTTTCAGCCATCCACTTCTTTCTAGCGAGGGCAATTTTGGGACTTCACCATGTTTCATTGAAATGTACAGCTGTGTGTCATCCGCGTAGCTGTGAAAGTTGACATTATGTTTTCGAATGACATCCCCAAGAGGTAAAATATATAGTGAAATCAATAGTGGTCCTAAAACGGAACCTTGAGGAACACCGAAATGTACAGTTGATTTGTCAGAGGACAAACCATTCACAGAGACAAACTAATATCTTTCCGACAGATAAGATCTAAACCAGGCCAGAACTTGTCCGTGTAGACCAATGTTCGTTTCCAATCTCTGAAAAAGAATGTGGTGATCGATGGTATCAAAGGCAGCACTAAGGTCTAGTAGCACGAGGACAGATGCAGAGCCTCGGTCTAACGCCATTAAAAGGTAATTTACCACCTTCACAAGTGCAGTCTCAGTGGTATGATGGGGTCTAAAACCAGACTGAAGCATTTCGTATACATTGTTTGTCTACAGGAAGGGAGTGAGTTGCAGCGCAACAGCTTTTTCTAAAAGAAATTAGAGAAATGGAAGATTCGATATAGGCCGATAGTTTTTTATATTTTCTGGGTCAGGGTTTGGCTTTTTCAAGAGAGGCTTTATTACTGCCACTTTTAGTGAGTTTGGTACACATCCGGTGGATAGAGAGCCGTTTATTATGTTCAACATAGGAGGGCCAAGCACAGGAAGCAGCTTTTTCAGTAGTTTAGTTGGAATAGGGTCCAGTATGCAGCTTGAAGGTTTAGAGGCCATGATTATATTCATCATTGTGTCAAGAGATATAGTACTAAAACACTTAAGTGTCTCTCTTGATCCTAGGTCCTGGCAGAGTTGTGCAGACTCAGGACAGCTGAGCTTTGGAGGAATACGCAGATTTAAAGAGGAGTCTGTAATTTGCTTAACCCTGGTGGGGTAGGCAACTGCCTAACAACTAAAGTAGGGTTCTGCAATCTGTGCAGGGCAAGAGACTGCAGACCTGCAGACGGAGAAGCTAACTAATGGCCTAGCATGGCAGGGGCCTCAAAGCTGGACCTACTTGAGGACACTTAAAGCCTGGTCTCTTTAAACCTGCCAGGCAGCCCAGAAACTGTAACACTAACCCTACCGGGTGAGACAGAAACTCTAACCCTACCGGAAAGGAAAGGAGCTGGACAACTAGGTGAGGGGAGACATCAGGGGTGACCTCTGTTGGTTCACCTCAGGGGGGAGGTGGCGCTCCTGACATTCTGGCAGAAACAACGTAGACTCCAGCCGATATCTGTTAAATAGCTGAGTGGTCGGCTGTGAATTCCCTCATGCTATATACTTATAACTGAATGGTCTGGTTCTGTCCACTATAGCGCTGTCCTGTTAGAACATGATGTTGAGGCCCATCACTGTACTCTTGATAGTCACCACCACACACACACAGACACAGATGTTTCCATTTGAGGATGTTTGTATGATTTTGGTAATCCGAATGACTTAGAATCTTATTGATCTGGTTCTATAAGGCAAAAATGTACACACATGTAAACAGTATTAGTTCAATCTAATATGTCGAATACTGTCAAATACTTACTTCCAAGCCCTTAACCAACAATGTGGTTCAAGAAATAGAGTTAACCTTTCATGAGCCTCTACCCCGGGTCCGGGATCACCCCCCACCCCCCCACACACTGATTAGCATAGCTAGCATAGCTTCACAAGTAGATAGTAGCATCTAAATATCATTAAATCACAAGTCCAAGACACCAGATGAAAGATACAGATCTTGTGAATAAACCCATCATTTCTGTTTTTTAAAATGTTTTACAGGGAAGACACAATATGTAAATCTATTAGCTAAACACGTTAGCAAAATACACAATTTCTTTGTCCACCATTTTTTCTCTCCACCAGTAGCTATCACCAATTCGGCTAAACTAAGATATTGATAGCCACTAACCAAGAAAAAACCTCTTCAGATGACAGTCTGATAACATATTTATGGTATAGGATAGGTTTTGTTAGAGAAATGTGCATATTTCAGGTAGAAATCACAGTTTACAATTGCACCCACCATCACAACTCGACTAGAATTACTACAGGGAGCAACGTGTATGACCAATTTACTCATCATAAAACATTTCATAAAAATAGACAAAGCATAGCAATGGAAAGACCCAGATCTTGTGATTTCAGACAATATTTCAGATTTTCTAAGCGTTTTACAGCGAAAACACAATAAATCGATAAGTTAGCATACCACATGTGCAAACGTTACCAGAGCATCGATTCAAGCCAAAGAGAGCTATAACGTAATCATCGCCAAAATATATTAATTTTTTCACTAACCTTCTCAGAATTCTTCCGATGACACTCCTGTAACATCATTTTACAACATACATATAGAGTTTGTTCGAAAATGTGCATATTTAGCCATACAAAACCGTGGTTATACAATGAAAATACTAGCAAATCAAGCCTCAAAATGTCGGACGTCATCTTTCAGAGTGATCTAGTTTAATCGAAAGCTAATCATATACTTGACTAAAAAATACAGGGTTGACAGGAATCGAAAGACAAATTAGTTCTTAATGCAACCGCTGATTTACATTTCTAAAATTATCCTTACTGTGCAATACAGGGTTCGCCAAGTGAAGCGATAACAAACAAAATGGCGGATTATGCGTTTAAAATATTTCGACAGAACAACGATTTATCATATTAAATATTTCTTACTATGAGGTGATTTTCCATCAGATTCTTGGGCAATGTATCCTTTCTTGGGTCTAATCTTCTTTTGGTCGATAGATGTCCTCTGTCCTTCGAAATGTCCACTAACATCGACCGAGACCCCGAAACGTGACCAAAGCTTCAAAGTGCACGACAAAGAAATTCCTCAAAATCGCACTAAACGGATATAAATTGCTATAAAACGGTTCAAATTAACTACATTATGATGTTTTTAACAACTATAACGACTAAAAACATGACCGGAGAAATATCACTGGCTAAACAACCATTTGGAAGGAGGCAAGTCCGATGTCCATCTTGCGTAAGACGCGCGAAGGGAAAGGACGGTACTTCCACGTTTTGTTGTTTTATAGTGGCTCTGATTGTGCAATCGACTCCATTCAAAGCGTGATGACATACTGACACCCAGAGGAAGACGTAGGCAGTGTCGGTTTCTCCATAGCATTTACAGGCACCTTAAAACCGACCCCAGATCAGGGGTCAAAATTTCTGAAATCTGACTCCCTGTCAGGAAAAGTGCTGTAGAAGTAGTTCTGTACCACTCAGAGACAAAATTCCAACGGCTATAGAAACTAGAAAGTGTTTTCTATCCAATAATAACAATAATATGCATATTGTACGATCAAGAATTGAGCACGAGGCAGTTTAATTTGGAGACCAAAAAATGCTAATGCGGAACAGCACCCCCTATAGTTGCAAGAAAGGATAAAATACTTTTTAAAGTAACAATGAAATTCCATAAGAATAACGAGGCTATATACAGGGGTTACCGGTACCGAGTCAATATGCTGGGGTACAGGTTAGTTGAGGTAAATTGACCATTCATAGATAATAAACAGCGAGTAGCAGCAGTGTCAAAATGCACCTCTTAGAGAGAGAGAAATTAATTTCTTGGATTGACAAAGGGTTAAGATTTAAGGCACTCTCTCTCTCCAGCCTTGTGTGAGAATCTGCCAGGCTGAGATCTTATCAGATCTGCCCTGGCACCACAGGGTCATGAATTACTTTGCACATGAGCAAGCTCCAAGAACTATCTGGGATGACTCTAGAAGCTCGCCCATGGCAGCGCAACAAAACACCTAATAAAGGCCACTAAACATTACATTCTCTGTCAACAGCTCTGGTGTACATGTAACAGTTTTGCTTTCATCCCTCTCCTCGCCCCAACCTGGGCTCAAAACAGGGACCCTCTGCACACATCGACAACAGCCACCCGCGAAGCACCGTTACCCATCATTCCACAAAAGCTGTGGCCTTTGCAGAGCAAGGGGAACAACTACTTCAAGGTCTCAGAGCAAGTGACATCACCGATTGAAACGCTGTTAGTGTGCACCCCGCTAACTAACTAGTCATTTCACACCAGTTACACACATTCTTGCGGTCAGCATCCCTTAAAATTTGAGACATCTGTGGTATTGTGTTGTGTGACAAAACTGCATATTTTAGAGTGGCCAGATGGAAGCCACACCACAGTAAAAGGCACATAACAGCCTTGGTGTCAAGTTTTGACCTCTTTCTTGTGCAATTCCCCACTTGAAAAGGACAGTCCCTCCACATGAAGATTTTAACTGGATTTCACTCAATAAACAGCCATGGAATCAGTTGTTTGTCTTTTATTTACCATTCTTTGGTTGGCAGTAAACAGGTGAAAAACCTCAAAAAAGAGATGACAAATATAAGTTACTATTTGAGTTGACAGCCCAATCAAATACACAAAATTATCCACATTCATCCCAGATAAACACATTTCTGGCACCATAAAACACAAGGTTTCCACTTTTAAGCAAATGTTTCCCAAAATAGAAACGCACCATTTTTAATCAAATGAGCAGAATCAGTATATTTTTATCTAAATTTGCATTTTAGCCAAATACATTCAAAATATTTTTAGTAGTAAAAATTTACATTTATTTTCTAATCAATAGTTTTAAACAGACAAATCTTTCATTTTTTAGCCAAAGATTTTTTAGACTATACATTTGTTACTGAATTAAGAACTTGGTTTACTAAGATTTCTACAAAGTTTAAATTACTTTTAACCATTTCAAACAAGTTCTTTGTCAACAATGAATTTGGCTCTTCTTACTTTTCCTTTATACCCCACAAACAACATTTGAAGTTATAAATACCACTGCAAAAGTCCTATCAAAGTTAAGAGTTAAGAGTCTGTGTTTTCCAGAGTATCATTAGCAGTGCACTGCTTAAGTTAGTATAGCCAAGCATGGCTAATATGGCGCTTACCGGCTGTCTTTCACAGTTTTGTGGAGGGCTTGGACTTGCACAGTCACCTTGATCACAAAGATGAAGTTTCCTTGGTCTTGTGGTGTTATAAATGCTCCTTTCACTGCGGTCTAAAGACAACAGCAGAGCCAGGTGCTGGCACGCCCAGATTGCCTGGAAGATTTGTTCCACCTGGTTCACCACTGATTGAAGGAGGAGGAGTTTCACCACTGAGGAGCTCCCAGGCAGTTTGTCAGCACACCTCCCACTCAATCTTCCCACGGGAACCGATGGAAAGATCGTAAATCAGCACCTACATACTGCCGGTCAGCTCCGAGTTTGATCCTCAACTGGTAGCAAGACAACCAGGCGTCGAACATCTCTGTGCAGGACTGTGGTTTGCGTAGCTTCTTTCAGGACTTTGGCCGATGGCCGGTTTAGTGCGGGTTTTGTGACAGGAAGGCAGGAGCTTTGGACCACTTTGACGTTCACGTCTCGAACAATGCCCTTAGCATCTGGATTAACGCTCACCACCCGTCCTAGCTTGAATTGGCCCCTCACTGCATTTTGGTCACACAACCAGACAATATCTCCGACAGCAACGTTGCGATATGAAGTGTGCCATTTACTTCTCAGAAATAAGTTTGGGCCGGCAAGCTGGCTCCAAGACCTCCAGAACTTGTTGACCTGGTTCTGCATCTCTCTGAGTCTCTTGTAAGGGTAGTTCGCAAAGTCAAATGTTCTGATCTCACCGCTTGGAGAGGCTCGGCCCAGGAGAAGTGTGTTGGGTGACACATACTGCACGCTTTCTTCATGGCTCTGCACCCTGGCATCTATTGGGCATTCGTTGGCAAGGTTTGCAGCAAGTTGTAGTGTTGTCTGAAGCTCGCTGTAGCTAAGGCCAGTGTTGTTGCCCAGGCTCTGCAGTGCCTTCTTGAGAATGCGAACAGCGGCTTCAGCAGCCCCATTGCGGTGAGGTGAGTCAGCAGGGTGAATTGTCCACCCCCATTTGGTACCTTTTTGAGCCGACATCTCTTCTATTGAAGTTCTATTCTGAGCATCCAGGAACTGGTACAGCTCTCTTAGGACAGGTTTGGCGCCGATGAAGTTTGTCCCCGGGTCGGACCAGATCTTTCTTGGGTGCCCTCTAATTGCAGTAAAGCGTTGGTAAGTCATCAAGAAGCTCTCTGTCGACATTGTGTTGACCAGGTCTGCATGAATTGCCCTGCTGGCCATACAGCTGAAGACGACACCCCACACTTTCATTGAGACCCGTTTCTTGATGTCATCTTTGACAAGGTACGGTCCGAAGAGGTCGACTGTAGTGAACTCGAACGGAGCTGCAGGTGTGGCTCTTTCAGCAGGTAAGTCAGCCATTACCTGTTCGCACCTTCTTGCCCTTGACTTTTTGCAGAAAAGGCAGTTATCCACTACTTTTTGGGAAATTTTCCTTCCTTGGATGACCCAGGCTTTCCTCCTCATTTTCAGCAGGGTTGCAGCCACACCTTCATGACCCTCATCGTGCACCTCCCGTGCCAATAAAGTAGAGACCCATGCATTGAAAGGCAGAAGGGGAACTGCAGCGCCATCCTCCCTGAAGCCATGGATTCTCCCACCGCAGACTAGTAACCCAGATTCTGGCTCTCTGTACACAACCAAGCGGTCCGTAGTGGTAGTTGGGAACGTCACCCCCTCTTGAGCAGCAAGATAGATGTCTCTTATTGCCTCTTGACGTTCTGTGGCGGTGATAACTCCTTTTGTGGGAATCGCCTCCCACTTTGGGGTCTCGATGGACTTTGTTGCAGATCTAAACTTTTTGGCGGCTCTCCAGATAAAAGCAACAGTCTTGATTAGACACTTTAGGCTACTAAAGCGCCTCTCATCCACCAAGTTTAGGACAGCTGCACCAGCAGGAAATCGTCCCACAATACTTGGAAGACTTCTTTTCGCTTGGGCTCTGGTGAGTGCTGACACAAATGACTTCTTTTGCATATTGTTAATGCTCTCTCGAGCTGTCACAGACACATCTTTTGACGACATAATTGGCCACTCGCTCTCTGGAAGATATAGAAACTCTGGCCCTTGCTGCCACTCTGAATGGGCATCAAGTTCCTTTGGCCCAGCTCCTCGAGTGATAATGTCGGCTATGTTGAGTGGTCCAGGGATCCACCACCAGTCCTGTAGCCGTGTGCTCTCTTGGATCTCTCCAATTCTATTAGCGAAGAAAGTCTGAAATCCATAGCTTTCACGCTGGATAGCTCCAAGAACAGTCAGACTGTCTAACAAATGGTACCACCTTTTTATCTGGATATGCTGTTCAAAGTACTTTTTCAGTTCCGCTTTGACTGCATCCCCCTTCTGGTCAAGTGGTGTCAGCTTTGCTTTTGACTCCACTAGTCGAATTGTTAATTGTTTGTTGCAGTTCCACCGCAGGTAGAGGACAGCACCATAGGAGCTTTCACTGCCATCTGAAAAAGTGACAGCGACTGGTTCAGTTGTTGCCTTTGGTGGAGTAAGAGCTCTTGGGAACATTACTTTGCTTAGCTGGACGTACTCCTCAAAAATTCCAATTGCATCTTTGCAGAGCTCATCCGACAGGGGAAGGTCCCATGTGTCCTTGACCATGCTGCACTTTGGTTTTGCCTCTTGGAATGCCCTTCGGACCAAGATAGCCCCTCTTTGCTTTGATGGCGTTGTCAGGCCAACTGGGTCGTACAAACCAGCAACTTGACTCAGCAGTTCACGTCTTGTCAGCGGGTCTGGTGTCTGTGCTCGTACTTCTTCTAGCAGTAAGTCTTGCCCAAGTCTCATATTTTTCTTCCGCCTGGAGAAGTTGACCCTCACCATGACATGCAACATGTCTTCATCCACAATGTAGCCGAGACCGAGCGCCTTGTTGTCTTCCTCCTTAAGCTGATTTGGCAGGACAACAACATTTGGTGATGCCTTTTCTCTTTCTCCTTTATTTTGGCCTGAGAAGACCCAAGGCTTCAGTGCAAACCCTCCTGCTTTTAGAATCAGCTCCACATTCTTTGTGATGACTTCGACTTTTTCACGGCAGTTGTGGGATGTCAAGATGTCATCGACGTAGCTGTGTTCATGTAATACTTGGCATTCATCTGTGAGGTGGCTGAATTGAGGCAGGTTAGCCGTCTCCCTCATAGCCAGTTGTGCTATGCACCCTGCTGGCTTGTCCCCGATATTCACTCTGGTTATGGCGTATTGTTCCACCTCATCGCCCTCTGAATCCCGCCACAAGAACCGGTGTAGATGGACTTCCCTCTCCTCGAGCCACACAGAATTGTACATTTTTCTGACGTCTCCTAGAGCGGCGTAGGAGCCTTGGCGGAACTTGAGGAGGACAGCTCGAATCGGATTGAGAACGTCAGGGCCTTTCATCAGAAGATCATTGAGACTTTGGCCTTTGTACTTCTGACTGCTGTTCCAGACAAGTCTTACCGGAGTTGTAACAGAGTGGGGGTTGGGTGCGATAAGATGACTAATATACCAGACAGGTCCATTCCAGTTGGTTAGATCCTCTTTGGTCAGCTTTCTTGCAGCCCGGCGGTCAACCATTTCGTGGACTTGAGCACCATAGGCTTTTTTCCACTGCGGTTCTTTGGCGAGCTGTCTCTCTGTTCTGAGAAAGGTTGCCTCCACTGCTTTTATGTTGTTTGGCAATGTAGATGGGTCAATGAGCCATGGATACCTTGCATGCCAGTGTGGACTATCACTGTGGTCATCAGCACCAATATAAGTCAGGCCATCCTTAACAACTTCCAGCTCCCTTTCTTCAGCCAGAGTCATTTCTTTGCCACCAAGTTGACAACTGCCGCAGCGACATCCTCCACATTTTGGGGTGCAGGGGGCGCCAATGCTATCCCATCTCCACCACTCAATAAAATCCCGAGTGGAAATAGCAGAATAAGAAGACTTGATGGTAGGTTTGGCGCAGATATGTTCTTCATACATCAATGCTGCTGTTCTCATGGATCTGGCGAAGTGCGCTCTGGACTGGTGTGCTGTAACTGTAGCCTCTTCAAACAGACCAGGGTGTGTCCCTGCAATTGTCTTTCCCAATGGCCCATCCCATAGTACAAGGTCCCCAACGGTGCGTATTTTCTGTGGGACCAGTCGCCCTTCCTTATGGCTTATCAAAAGCTGTATCTGTCTTGGTCTAACAAGTTCATTTTGGGGGACATCTGGAAAGAATTTTTGGAGTCTTTTGGCTGTCACATGTTTGTGAATCTCTGCAATGCTGTCCAAACCATAGCAGAGGAGTTGGTGGGATCTGACATTGCCTTGCTCTGTGCGGACCCGGATCTTTAGGAGGTACCGTTTTGTGGTGACTTGAACTTTCATTCCTCCCACACCATGGACAACAAGGGTTATGGCTTCACTTCTAAGGTTCAACGATCAGCTGCATCATGAGTTATCTAGTTTGTATCCGATGCCAGGTCGATCAAAGTCCCAACTTTTTGTCCTGCATTGGCCGTGACCTCTAAGAGCATCATGATGACTGGCCACTCCACTATTCCATTCTCTGCTAGAAGACTGGGTTGGTTGGACACAAGAGAGGTTCTGGCTATAGTGTTGCAAAAGGCATTGCAACACTTCTCTGCAAGTTCAGGTGAGAGACTTTTAATGAACTCTTCTTGGGCTTGGGTATAACGCTCTCTTGTGTCACCTCCCACTTTGCTGTTATTGGACCTCTGGACGACATTCCCTTTGGATGTACCAGCTCTCGGGCAGAGGTAATAGTGGTGTTCTGCAGCACGCTGTTCTATGCAGTCAGGCCTCCTGCACAGAAACTCTGATTTACAATAGTCACCTTCCTTGTGAATCTCCAGGCATCTTTTGCAGGCTCCCAGCTTCCTGACAGCATCACTTTTCTCTGACAGCTTAAGCGTGCGAAACTTTTGGCAGAAATATAGCCTTTTCTTATGCTTGCAGTCTCCGCAGACCACACATCCTTGAGCCTGGTCGCTTAGTTGGGTGGAGGTTCTGGTTCGAGCTTGCCGAGGTTCAGATTTCGGTTTTGGTTCCTCCTCTCTCAGTTGGTCCAGCTTCTCATAGATGGCTTCTTGACCTTGAAGAAACTTGTGGAGGTAGTCAAATCGCTTGTCTTCTTCAGCTTCATCACCTTTGCCAGCTACATGAAGAAGCCATTCCTTCTTCAGGCCATCAGGAAGTTTACTCTCTATTGTCTTTGTTACAAGAGGGTTCTTTATAGCACCGGTCTTGCCAAGCTCGTTCAGATCAACCAGGGCTTTTTCTACAGATTGGATGAGCTCAACGATCCTCCTGGGCTGGTTACCTTTAACTGCTTGGAGTCTTTGGAGCTCTTCTACTATCTCAAGGGCTATAGTTGTCTTATTTCCAAAGCGGTTCTCCAAGACCCGGAAAACCTCCTCAGCAGTTGTGTAAGTTGTAAGGTGAAGGTCTCGTATGGTCTTTCCCCCCTCTGATAACCAGGTGGTGAATCGCATCTCTGCATGTCTGGCAGACATATCAGTGTGGATGACGGATCACCACCTCAAGCTGAACCTCGGCAAGACGGAGCTGCTCTTCCTCCCGGGGAAGGACTGCCCGTTCCATGATCTCGCCATCACGGTTGACAACTCCATTGTGTCCTCCTCCCAGAGTGCTAAGAACCTTGGCGTGATCCTGGACAACACCCTGTCGTTCTCAACTAACATCAAGGCGGTGACCCGTTCCTGTAGGTTCATGCTCTACAACATTCGCAGAGTACGACCCTGCCTCACGCAGGAAGCGGCGCAGGTCCTAATCCAGGCACTTGTCATCTCCCGTCTGGATTACTGCAACTCGCTGTTGGCTGGGCTCCCTGCCTGTGCCATTAAACCCCTACAACTCATCCAGAACGCCGCAGCCCGTCTGGTGTTCAACTTTCCCAAGTTCTCTCACGTCACCCCGCTCCTCCGCTCTCTCCACTGGCTTCCAGTTGAAGCTCGCATCCGCTACAAGACCATGGTGCTTGCCTACGGAGCTGTGAGTGGAACGGCACCTCCGTACCTTCAGGCTCTGATCAGGCCCTACACCCAAACAAGGGCACTGCGTTCATCCACCTCTGGCCTGCTCGCCTCCCTACCTCTGAGGAAGTACAGTTCCCGCTCAGCCCAGTCAAAACTGTTCGCTGCTCTGGCACCCCAATGGTGGAACAAACTCCCTCACGACGCCAGGTCAGCGGAGTCAATCACCACCTTCCGGAGACACCTGAAACCCCACCTCTTTAAGGAATACCTAGGATAGGATAAAGTAATCCTTCTAACCCCCCCCCCTTAAAAGAGTTAGATGCACTATTGTAAAGTGGTTGTTCCACTGGATATCATAAGGTGAATGCACCAATTTGTAAGTCGCTCTGGATAAGAGCGTCTGCTAAATGACTTAAATGTAAATGTAATGTAATGTCTTCTCATCCACACTGTCGAGAAGTTGGAACTTTTTAACCTCTCTGGATCCAGTAGGTTCTCCCTGCATCTGGAGCGCTTCCCAGTCTTTTTTCCACCGGTGAAACTCTCGGCGGATGCCAGAAAACTTTGGGAGGGCAGCAGGCTTTAATTTAATTGCTGGTGTGGCCACAGAACTGTTTGAAGTAGTACTCAATCTGCTGGTTTCTCCTCTAACGTGTGCCCCTGTAAAGTCTGCTTGTCTTATTGTGAGATTTGGCAGGATAGTTTCAAGGTCTTTGATACGACTCTGGAAATGTTGTTGCTCTGCTGGGGGGGCCCAGCACTTCCAATGTTTATGCACCTCCTTCGCAGCCTTCACAAGTTTCTCTAGTTGTCCGATCATGAAGAGATATGCATCTGGGTTTTTACTTGGGTCCACAGCTCCCACGTTTTCTGCTTGCGACTCTGCTGTTGTAATTGCTTGTGTCAGTTCATATTCCCCAAAATTGGCCCACAATGTCTTTTTCCTTGAGGTCCTTTAGCTCTTGCAGTTTTTTCTCACACTCATTGGCTGTTTTGACCATGTCAGATTTCTGCTGCTCGCTCAACTCCTCTGCATCAGAGTTTTCTTCAATACATTGCCCCTCTACATCATCGTTGGCTTCCAGGACTTTGCCAGCTTCTGCAGTGAGCTTCCTAAAATTGTCTCTGAGCTCCTCTTCTGACATCATTGTATGCATTCGTAGCACATTATTGGCCAGACGGGAAAACTGACGCTTCGCTGATGTCCTTGTGGCCTTTAGCTGCTCCACCAGTAATGAATCAGCCATTTCAATCACAGCAGCAGGCGGGAACAGTCTTTACTTGTCTCTCTGGACACGTGTGGTCACTTTTCTGGTCCTTTTCCAGTCTTGAGCCACGGTTTTTCACTGTCCAGTTAAAATCTTCATGTGGAGGGACTGTCCTTTTCAAGTGGGGAATTGCACAAGAAAGAGGTCAAAACTTGACACTTGGAGTTTGCCAAAAGGCACCTAAAGGACTCTCAGACCATGAGAAACAAGATTCTCTGGTCTGATGAAAGAAAAATTGAACTCTTTGGCCTGAATGCCAAGAGTCGCATCTGGAGGAAACCTGGCACCATCCCTACGGTGAAGCATGGTGGTGGCAGCATCATGCTGTCGGGATGTATTTCAGTGGAAGGGACTGAGAGACTAGTCAGGATAAATGGAAAGATGAACGGAGCAAAGTACAGAGATCCTTGATCTCAATCACGGACTACAAAAAAAAAACAGCCCCGTCGCAGACCACGATGTCTTGCTCCCAGACAGACTAAACTACTTATTTTCTCGCTTTGAGGACAATACAGTGCCACTGACACGGCCCGCTTCCAAAACCTGCGGGTCCTCCTTCACTGCAGCCAACGTGAGTAAAACATTTAAACGTGTTAACCCTCGCAAGGCTGCAGGCCCAGACGGCATCCCCAGCCGCGTCCTCAGAGTATGCGCAGACCGGCTGGCTGGTGTGTTTACGGTCATATTCAATCAATCCTTATCCCAGTCTGCTGTTCCCAAATGCTTCAAGAGGGCCACCATTGTTCCTGTTCCCAAGAAAGCTAAGGTAACTGAGATAAATGACTACCGCCCCGTAGCTCTCATTTCCGTCATCATGAAGTGCTTTGAGAGACTAGTCAAGGACCATATCACCTCCACCCTACCTGACACCCTAGACCCACTCCAATTTGCTTACCGCCCCAATAGGTCCACAGACGATGCAATCGCAATCACACTGCACACTGCCCTAACCCATCTGGACAAGAGGAATACCTATGTAAGAATGCTGTTCATCGACTACAGCTCAGCATTTAAGACCATAGTACCCTCCAAACTCGTCATCAAGCTCGAGACCCTGGGTCTCAACCCCGCCCTGTGCAACTGGGTCCTGGATAGGTAACAACATCTCCCCACAAGGGTGCGTTTTCAGCCCTCTCCTGTACTCCCTGTTCACCCACGACTGCGTGGCCAAGCACGGCTCCAACTCAATCATCAAGTTTGCAGACGACACCACAGTGGTAGGCTTGATTACCAACAATGACGAGACTGCCTACAGGGAGGAGGTGAGCTGTCTTCAGCTTGCTGTAGTCCATGTTCACTGTGTAAAACTTGTGCTGTGGGTTCCGTCTTGTTCCATGGCTCGGGGTTGCCATTGCGATTCCAACTGGTGTCAAGAAAATAACCTCACACTCAATGTCAACAAAACAAAGGAGATGATCATGGACTTCAGGAAACATCAGAGGGAGCAGCCCCCTATCCACAACGACGGGACAGTAGTGGAGAGGGTGGAAAGTTTTAAGTTCCTTAAAACTTTAAACTTTCAAGGACATACTGAAATGGTCCACCCACACAGACAGCGTGGTGAAGAAGGTGCAGCAGCTCCTCTTCAACCTCAGGAGGCTGAAGAAATTCGGCTTGTCTCCAAAAACACTCATAAACTTTTACAGATGCACAATCGAGAGCATCCTGTCGGGCTGTATCACTGCCTGGTATGGCAACTGCTCCGCCCACAACCGTAAGGCTCTCCAGAGGGTAGTGAGGTATGCACAACGCATCACCAGGGGCAAACTACCTGCCCTCCAGGACACCTACACCACTCGATGTCAAAGGAAGGCCAACAAGATCATCAAGGACAACAACCACCCGAGCCATGGCCTGTTCACCCCGTTATCATCCGGAAGGCGAGATCACTACAGGTGCGTCAAAGCTGGGACTGAGAGACTGAAAAACAGCTTCTATCTCAAAGCCATCAGACTGTTAACCTTTCACGAACCTCAACCCCGTATCCGGGATCACCCCCCACCCCCCCCACACTGATTAGCATCGCTAGCATAGCGTCACAATTAAATAGTAGCATCTAAATATCATTAAATCACAAGTCCAAGACACCAAATGAAAGATACAGATCTTGTGAATAAAGCCACCATTTCAGATTTTTTAAATGTTTTACAGGGAAGACAAAATATGTAAATCTATTAGCTAACCACGTTAGCAAAAGACACCACTTTTCTAACTCCATCAGTTTCTTACTCCATCAGGTGCTATCACCAATTCGGCCAAATAAAGATATTGATAGCCACTAACCAAGAAAAAACCTCATCAGATGACAGTCTGATAACATATTTATTGTATAGGATAGGTTTTGTTAGAAAAATGTACATATTTCAGGTAGAAATCATAGTTTACAATTGCACCCACCATCACAACTCGACTAGAATAAATACACAGAGCAACGTGTATTCCCTAATTACTAATCATAAAACATTTCTTAAAAATACACAGCTCACAGCAATGGAAAGACACAGATCTTGTGAATTCAGACAATATTTCAGATGTTCTAAGTGTTTTACAGCGAAAACACAATAAATCGTTATATTAGCATACCACATGTGCAAACGTTACCCGAGCATTGATTCAAGCCAAAGAGAGCGATAACGTAATCATCGCCAAAATATATTAATTTTTTCACTAACCTTCTCAGAATTCTTCCGATGACACTCCTGTAACATCATATTACAACATACATATAGAGTTTGTTCGAAAATGTGCATATTTAGCCACAAAAAAACGTGGTTATACAATGACAATACTAGCAAAACTAGCCTGAAAATGTCGGGCGCCATTTTGGACAGTGATCTGGCGTAATGAATAACTAATCGTAAACTTTACTAAAAAATATAGGGTGGACAGCAATCGAAAGACAAATTAGTTCTTAATGCAATCGCTGAATTACATTTCTAAAATTATCCTTACTGTGCAATACAGGGTTCGCCAAGCGAAGCTATACCAAAGAAAATGGCGGAATATGCGTTTAAAATTTTTCGACAGAACAACGATTTATCATCTTAAATATTTCTTACTATGAGGTGATCTTCCATCAGAATCTTGGGCAATGTATCCTTTCTTGGGTCTAATCTTCTTTTGGTCGAAAGATGTCCTCTTGTCCGTCGAAATGCCCACTAACGTTCGACCGGTACTGGAAACGTGCCCGGCGCTTCAAAGTGCATCACAAAGAAATGCCTCAAAATCGCACTAAACGGATATAAATTGCTATAAAACGGTTTAAATTAACTACCTTATGATGTTTTTAACACCTATAACGAGTAAAAACATGACCGGCGATATATAAGTGGCTAAACCAAAGCTTGGAAAGAGAGCCAGTCCAACGTCCTTCGTGCGTCAGGCGCAGCAGGAAAAGAAAGCCACTTCCGCCTTGTGCTGTTTTATACAGGCCCTGATTGCGCAATCGACTCCATTCAAATTGTCACCTCTTACTGACATCTAGAGGAAGGCGTGGGCAGTGTTTGTATCCTCATAGGATTCACAGGGACTTTAAAACTGACCTGGGACCAGTGGCCAAGATTTCTGAAATCTCACTCCATATCAGGAAAAGTGCTGTAGAATGAGTTCTGTTCCACTCAGAGACATAATTCAAACGGCTATAGAAACTAGAGAGTGTTTTCTATCCAATAATAACAATAATATGCATATTGTACGAGCAAGAATTGAGTACTAGGCAGTTTAATCTGTAGAGCAAATTATGCTAATGCGAAACAGCACCCCCTATAGTGGCAAATACCCATCACTAGCCGACTACCACCCAGTTACTCAACTTTGCACCTTAAACGCTGCTGCCCTATGTACATAGACATGGAATCCCTGGTCACTTTAATCATGGAACACTAGTCACTTTTATATTGTTTACATACTGCTTTACTCATCTCATATGTATATACTGTATTCTACTGTATTTTTTGTCAATACCACTCAGACAATGCTTGTCCTAATATTTATATATTTCGTAATTCCAATATTTAACTTTTAGATTTGTGTGTATTGTTGTGAATTGTTAGATACTACTGCACTCTTGGAGCTAGGAAGAAAAGCATTTCACACACCCACAATAACATCTGCTAAACATGTTTAAGTGAACTATAAAATTAGATTTTGATTTGATTTTGTTGTGCATTAAAGGTAGTATCCCTTGAAACGTAATGTTCAGCTAATTTATGGATTTGGATATTGGTTCCCTGACCCTGTAAGCAGTCTATGAACTGCTCTTAGTCTGTGCCACTGACATTGCTCATCCATATATTCATATATTCTAAATTCCAGTCCTTTACTTAGATTTGTGTGTTTAAGGTATTTGTTGTGAAATTGTTAGATATTACTTGTTAGATATTGCTGCACTGTCAGAACTAGATGCATAAGCACGCTATTACAACAGTGTGACTGTTTTGAAAAATAATGTTCAATATATTTCGTTTAACATCCTCTGTGTTGTGTGCTTATTGTTTAACCATTGATTTGTTCTAGGTCATTTTGAGAACTTAAGGAGCATCAGGTACTGCTGGAATGTCTACCAATAGCATGTCCATCTTTTTGTGATAAATTACACTGGTCACTGTTCAAAACATTTATAAAGTATTTAGAAAGTGTGAATAGTCCTCACTTTAGATTAGGGACTGCAAAACTACTTTACTAATGATCAGTAAATGGTTTATAAGAAAATGTATTAAACATCTGATGAATGATCTTCTGAATCATTATTACATAATATAAACGTTGTTTAAAAATGTGTGAAAAACTAGCTTACAAAAAAAAATATGGGAGTAATGATAAATAAATGATGAATAAACTATTTACTAATCCATTTTGAACTATTTAGTGTGTTACCCACTCTCTATATTCATTCAGAGTAAACAGTATCTGAGAGAGCTGCTCTGGTGTGACCCCTGACCTGGCAGCAGTGATGTAGTGAGAGTAGTGGTACTGCTGTGCATACCCAGTATGTTGAGGTTGAAGTGTCTGCTGTGGTCTCCTGCACTGTTGTGTTGAATAATTAATGTATATACTGTAGTAGTTATTTATAAATGTGAGAATACCTAGCTTAGTAACATTTCACAAATGTGGCCTAATATTAAATGGTGAGCAAACTGGAAATGCCTTACAAATGGTTTATTACTGAATGTTATTATAAAGTGTTACCCATATTGCATATTTTTACATTTTACCATCAACTGCTTGCACAATACAGAAGTTATTTAGACCTGTACGTTATCTGATATCATGCAGTATTGTACATTTCAACTTTACTGCACTTGATGAAAACGTTGTGTCACAATTGAGCCACTAGAGGGAGATGTTAAACAACATATAGAATGATTCATGACGTCCTCAAAATGTACTATGAGAACACTTACATACTATTTGTCAATAAGTAACACGGAACAACGACAGACTTGACACACAATGACTACAATGTCCTTTATAAAACAAGCTTATGCCTTCTTATGCCATCTCCAATTCATTCCAATCCAATCCAGCCAAATCATTCTGTATCAACACCACATGTATCAATCATGACAACACTGAGATAAGTTATGTCAGTATTGTAACATTAAATAATTACAACAATTGTAGAACAAAACTATATCAAACCTATGTTTGCCGAATTAGTGAATCATATTATAGGAACTATAAACGTCTTATCTTCAAAGTTAAAATAAGTTTAGCTGTCACTTTGAACCATGGATAAAAGAAAGCATAAATTATTGGATTAATTAAGGAATTAACAAGTGCGAGATAACTGGTGAAATATGCTATTAAATGATCACCTAAAACAGAAAAAACAAAGAAAATTAATAGAGATGGAATCCAACAAATTAAATAGTTGAAAACAACAATAGCTAGAGTTTTTGCTGCTTTTCTCTCAGACTTATTCGCCTGTACAGTTTTAACATCAAACACATTGGCATTCTCTTTAGAAAATATCTTTCTGGCCTGTAATCTGGCCACCACAAAGATTTTCAAATAAAGTGTTATAATAATACAGCATGGGACAACCATTATAAATACAATGTAAATTATATTAACCCATGTTATTCCTTCAACAATAACACATTCTGTCAAACACCTACTGGGTATTTGTACATTTACAAAGTTTTTTATAATAGCAGCATCGTATATGATACAACAACACCAGGTGATGGATATAATACAGATAGTTCCTGTTATTGTTATTTTAGAGTGGTACAATAAGGGATCACACACAGCAACATAGCGGTCAATAGATATCAAGACCAAATTACCCAGAGATAAAGAAGTGCATAAACAAGCAATGTAGGCATGAAACGCACAGAAATATTTCCCAAAACCCCAGCATGATTCCATTATTGCTACAGTCACTACTGGTATCACAATCAGTCCCACCAGGAGATCTGACACAGCCAGAGAGAGGATGAGCAGGTTGGTTGGAGTGTGGAGCTGCTTGAAGTGAGAGATGGAGATGATCACCAGTACGTTCAAAAATACTGTAACTGCTGAAATCAATGAGAAGAAGATGTACAGTGTTATGTAGATAGATGTCGATAGCAAAACCTTTCTGCAAGAAGAGTTTCCGTCTTGAAAACAGTATTGAATATCTTCATGTTTCTCCATTCGTAATAAAAGGTAAAAATGCTGAGGTCCTTCTCCTGCTTGGTCCTGTGTGTGACCCTGTCAGGTCCGCCTTCTGACAAACTCTGAGCTCTGCCTCTCTATTTATCCCTGTGTTACTGACAGACACTCCCCTCCCCAGGATCTCTCTTCACGCACACACACACACACACACACACACACACACACACACACACACAAACAAACGGTTGGATAAACAAATAATTAAAGAAAGCATGATGTAATGTAATACGGGATTGGATGTTGCTGTGCCCAGCTAGCCTGTCCTTCAGCCTTACTGATCGTTAGAGATGAGAGAAAAGGTACATTTTCTCCAATTCAAATCAAATCAAATGTTATTTGTCACAAGCGCCGATCAGGTGTGGACCTTACAGTGAAATGCTATAGAGGTACTGGACGGCAGGAAGCTTGGCCCCGGTGATGTACTGGGCCGTACTCACTACCCTCTGTAGTGCTTTGCGGTCGGAGGCCGAGCAGTTACAAATACCAGGCAGTGATGCAACCAGTCAGGATGCTCTCGATGGTGCAGCTGTAGAACTTTTTGAGGATCTGAGGACCCATGCTAAATCTTTTCAGTCTCCTGAGGGGGAATAGGCTTTGTCGTGCCGTCTTCATGACTGTCTTATCTCCACTTTATGTTTATATACCCTACATTACTCATCTCATATGTATATACAGTACTCTATACCATCTACTGCATCTTGCCTATGCTGTTCTGTACCATCACTCATTCATATATCTTTATGTACATATTCTTTATCCCTTTACATTTGTGTGTATGAATAGTGGGATTCCATAGGAACATTCCATAGACGTTTAGAAATGTCCATCTGAACTGAATTATGAACCATATCTCTTCAAGTCGAGGGAGACTTTGTCTCAGTTCCATCATGGGGACAAGTACTTTTTGTCAGACATCAGAACAACCAAAATGTATTCTGAACCAATCACCCATTGATGTTTTTTTAATGTGACTAGAAATGTGATTTCCAGTTCAGTTTATGTAGGGTATATAAACATAAAGTGGCTGTGCTGCCATCCTGTTAGAAGGTAACAGATTATTTTATTACAAATGGTTAAGATGGATTTTCATTGTGTTCCATGGTGTTATTTGCCCCCTAGTGGAGCTTTCTGGTACTTAGACTGTTCGCAAACAGGAAGTAGAGAATTCGTTCTGCACGCATAGAAGAAACTAAAAACAACGCTATGGTGCAGGTCTTTCAGTGTAGTTATTTCTTGTCACGCTTCAGCCTTGGAAAATATTTGTTTGTAAGTTCGATTCAAGCATTTAGCTAGTGATGATAATCTTGTTATTGATAGAGTTGCTTACATATCAATGTTGGTTGGTTGCATTTACTCACACAAATTGCAATGCCTTTCATGTATGCCGTTAGCTGTATTACTTTGCTCGTGCGTCATGCAAACGAATGGTAAAATATACAATACTGTAGTTTTGTTACCGATTCTAGTGTAATATGCTTTGTTATTCTACATAGATGGTTGTACATTATTAGAGTAATGAAAGGAGTTAGTCAATTACCATATGAGTAACAATTAGCTATATGGTTTGGCATCATGCCAGATGCATGGTACCTTAGCACGTGCTTTGTATTCATGCAACTTCAAATGTATAATGTACAGCTACAGTATGTCGGTCTGAATTGAATACTAAAGTATATTCTTTTCTGTATTTTGCAGTTTTACAACATAAACGTTTTCAATATTCATTCAAGAAAAGTCACGCCTTGGGAGTTTTATTGAAGACTTAGTTGTTAGCTATCTGTCTAGTTTTGCATGGGAACGCAACTCAAGGGCAGAATAGTGGCATAGTTTAAAGTGGCTAGTGATACATGTATTACATAAGATGGCATGATGCAGTAGATGATATAGAGTACAGTATATACATATACATATGAGATGAGTAATGTAGGGTATGTAAACATTATATTAAGTGGCATTGTTTAAAGTGGCTAGTGATACATTTTTACATAATTTCCATCAATTCCCATTATTAAAGTGGCTGGAGTTGAGTCAGTATGTTGGCAGCGGCCACTAAATGTTAGTGGTGGCTGTTTAACAGTCTGATGGCCTTGAGATAGAAGCTGTTTTTGAGTCTCTCGGTCCCTGCTTTGATGCACCTGTACTGACCTCGCCTTCTGGATGATAGCGGGGTGAACAGGCAGTGGCTCGGGTCGTTGTTGTCCTTGATGATCTTTATGGCCTTCCTGTGACATCGGGTGGTGTAGGTTTCCTGGAGGGCAGGTAGTTTTCCCCCGGTGATGCGTTGTGCAGACCTCACTACCCTCTGGAGAGCCTTACGGTTGTGGGCAGAGCAGTTGCCATACCAGGCGGTGATACAGCCTGACAGGATGCTCTCGATTGTGCATCTGTAGAAGTTTGTGAGTGCTTTTGGTGACAAGCCAAATTTTTTCAGCCTCCTGAGGTTGAAGAGGCGCTGCTGCGCCTTCTTCACAACGCTGTCTGTGTGGGTGGACCACTTCAGTTTGTCCGTGATGTGTACACCGAGGAACTTAAAACTTTCCACCTTCTCCACTACTGTCCCGTCGATGTGGATAGGGGGGTGCTCCCTCTGCTGTTTCCTGAAGTCCACAATCATCTCCTTTGTTTTGTTGACGTTGAGTGTGAGGTTATTTTCCTGACACCACACTCCGAGGGCCCTCACCTCCTCCCTGTAGGCCGTCTCGTCGTTGTTGGTAATCAAGCCTACCACTGTAGTGTCGTCCGCAAACTTGATGATTGAGTTGGAGTTGTACATGGCCACGCAGTCGTGGCGGTCAATAGATAGTAGTTGTGGAATTGTTAGGTTAGGTTAGGTTAGATTACTCGTTGGTTATTACTGCATTGTCGGAACTAGAAGCACAAGCATTTCGCTACACTCACATTAACATCTGCTAACCATGTGTATGTGACAAATAAAATTTGATTTGATTTGGGTGTGCTTGGACCATGATAGTTTGTTTGTGATGTGGACACCTAGGAAATTGAAGCTCTCAACCTGCTCCACTACAGCCACGTCGATGAGAATGGGGGCGTGCTCGATCCTCCTTTTCCTGTAGTCCACAATCATCTCCTTTGTCTTGATCACTGGCACCACACGGCCAGGTCTCTGACCTCCTCCCTATAGGCTGTCTCATCTTTGTCGGTGATCAGGCCTACCACTGTTGTGTCATCGGCAAATTTAATGATAGTGTTGGAGTCGTGCCTGGTCATATGGTCATGCAGTCATGAGTGAACAGGGAGTACAGGAGGGGACTGAGCGCGCACCCCTGAGGGGCTGTGTTGTGTTGCGGATGTGTTGTTACCTATCCTTACCACCTGGGGGCAGCCTGTCAGGAAGACCATTCTGAGCATTATTAATGGGAAAATATAGTAGGGCTGATGATTTGGTCACTTAAAGGTTTTTAAACATGGGAAATAGGATAACTGTGCAGACTAACTGTTTTTGGGGATGTCAGTGCTCAGTTTAGAACATAATCCACAACCGCAGGAAACGAGATGGTACGTCACATGTCAGCTGGCTTGTGTAGGAAAGCTGACTGTAGGGAAGTTGATGAGAGGGCATGACTTCATGGTGTACACGCTTATAGCACATTCAATCAGAATGAATAGTGGGATTCCATAGGAACATTCCATAGACGTTTAGTAATGTCCATCTGAACTGAATTATGAACCATACTTCTTCAAGTTGAGGGACACTTCGTCTCAGTTCCATCATGGGGACAAGTACTTTTTGTCAGACATCAGAACAACCAAAATGTATTGTGACCCAATCACCCATTGATGTTTTTTTAATGTGACTAGAAATGTGATTTCCAGTTCAGTTTAGTTGTATCGATCAGTGATCTCAAAAGCACTTCAAGTAATTAGGGGCAGTTCAAAATGTACTGGGAATATTTTCATTGAACTTCCCCTTGTACTGTAAAAACAAATGTACACACCCTCCCCCCTCATAGAATTAACTCTAAATAATGCTTAGAAACGTGGTTATCGACACTTCAGCATACTTTGTGGCACAGTCGATGCCACGCAGGGCTACGGGCCAGAAGGTTGAGGGTTCACCGACCACCACGGACGAGCTCAATCTCCTTGCATGTTTCATTAGGCCTACAACGCGATGAGAGCTGGCAATTATAATCTAGGGAGATATTAGATATCCAACATTTTGATGCCAATCATATAAAATACATGGAACGCAACATAAGTTTTCACCAATAGTTTTCTGTGCCACTGCATCACACAACTAAAAACAAAGCATACCGACTTCGGGCGCTTCAATATCACGGCTTGCATTTTCAACATCACAATAATCAGACTTGACAATAGCGACAAACAGAAAATACATCCCTCCCTACCTTCTAGGCCTGACCAGTATCGAAGGCTTAGCTTTAAAATCTGTCAGGTTCATTAAATAGTACCCGCAAAACACCAGTCTCAACGTCAACAGTGAAGAGGCGACTGTGGGATGCTGGCCTTCTAGGCAGAGTTCCTCTGTCCAGTGTCAGTGTTCTTTTGCCCATCTTAATCTTTTCTTTTTATTTGCCTGTCTGAGATATGGCTTTTTCTTTGCAACTCTGCCTAGAAAGCAAGCATCCCGGAGTCACCTCTTCACTGTTGACGTTGAGACTGGTGTTTTGCGGGTACTATTTAATGAAGGATCATCAAAAGTCGTGCTTTAAATTCTCGGACAACACAAAGATTCCTAGATGCCCTTCCAGACGCCCTCCGCCTACCCAAGGACGTCAGAGTACAAAATCAGTTAACCACCTAACTGAGGAACTCAGTTTAACCTTGCGCAATACCCTTGATGCATTCGCACCCCTAAAAACAAAAAACATGTGTCATAAGATGCTAGCTCCCTGGTATACAGAAAATACCCGAGCACTGAAACAACTTCCAGAAAATTGGAAAGGAAATGGCGCTACACCAAACTGGAAGTCTTCCGACTAGCTTGGAAAGACAGTACCGTGCAGTATCGAAGAGCTCTCACTGCTGCTCGATAATCCTATTTTTCCAACTTAATTGAGGAAAATAAGAACAATCCAAAATGTATTTTTGATACTGTCGCAAAGCTAACTTAAAAGCAGCATTCCCCAAGAGAGGATGGCTTTCACTTCAGGAGTGATAAATTCATGAAATTCTTTGAGAAAAAGATCATGATCATTTGAAAGCAAATTGCGGACTCCTCTTTAAATCTGCGTATTCCTCCAAAGCTCAGTTGTCCTGAGTCTGCGCAACTCTGCCAGGACCTAGGATCAAGGGAGACACTCAAGTTTTTTAGTATTATATCTCTTGACACATTGATGAAAATATTCATGGCCTCTAAACCTTCAACCTGCATTCTGGACCCTATTCCAACTAAACTACGGAAAGATCTGCTTCCTGTGCTTGGCCCTCCTATGTTGAACAAAATAAACGGCTCTCTATCCACCGGATGTGTACCAAACTCACTAAAAGTGGCAGTAATAGAGTCTCTCTTGAAAAAGCCAAACCTTGACCCAGAAAATATAAAAAACTATCGGCCTATATCGAATCTCCCATTCCTCTCAAATGTTTTTGAAAAAGCTGTTGCACAGCAACTCACTGCCTTCCTGAAGACAAACAATGTACACGAAACGCTTCAGTCTGGTTTTAGACCCCATCATAGCACTGAGACTGCACTTGTGAAGGTGGTAAATTACCTCTTAAGGGGTCGCTGTTCTCACTTTGTAAAAAATCGTTCCCAAATTAAACTGCCTCGTACTCAATTCTTGCTCGTACAATATGCATATTATTATTACTATTGGATAGAAAACACTCTCTAGTTTCTAAAACCGTTTGAATTATATCTGTGAGTAAAACAGAACTCATTTTGCAGCAAACTTCCTGTCAGGAACTGAGAAATCTGAAATCGAGGGCTCTGTTCCAGGGTCAGTTTATTAATTTGCATGGAATCTATGGGTCTACATGCACTGCATACGCCTTCCCCTAGATGTCAGTAGGCAGTGAGAATTGGAATGGGGTGTCTAGCTAGATCTGAGGCCAAACAAGAGCTCTTGGAACCGTGGGTGTAGTCTTTTCACCGTTCGTCTTGGCGCGAGACAGACCTCAGGATTGCGTTCTGAAAAGCTGTCGTTATAGGCCTTAGATATATCCGGCTCTGATTTTATTCGATATATGTGTTAAAAACATCATCAACTAGTTATATTAAACCGACTTATATCAGTTTATATAAGTTTATTCCGATTTTCGGTATTTTCTTTGTGATGCGTTCTGGGGATTTGGACACTTCTGTGCCGCATGGCTAACGTTGGCTAGCGTTCTACAGATGAAGACGACATTCTACAACCGAGCAACGATTATTCTGGACAAAGGACAACTTGTACAAGATTCTGATGGAAGCTCATCAAATAGTAGGAACGATTTATGATGTTTTTTCGTATATCTGTCAAATGTTTAGACGTAATTTGGGCGCTGATTTTGGGCGCTGTATCCCTATAACGTAGGCTGTAAGTCGTACTAAAGTTAATTTTAGAAATCTAACACAGCAGTTGCATTAAGAACTAGTGTATCTTTAATTTGCTGTCCAACATGTCTTTTTTAGTAAAGCTTATGATTAGTTATTTGATTAGAATAGGTGCCTCTCCAAGATTTCTCCTGACAATATTTCTGCATTTTCACTACGTATTCACATTGTTCAACCACGATTTGTGCCACATTTTCGAACAAACCATATATGTATTGTGTAATATGATGTTATAGGACTGTCATCTGATGAAGTTTGAGAAGGTTAGTGAAAAAATGTATATCTTTTGCTGGTTTATTCGCTATCGCTAACGTGTCTTGAATGAATGAATGCTGCTGTGTGGTAGGCTATTGTAGTAAGCTAATATAATGCTATATTGTGTTTTCGCTGTAAAACACTTAAAAAATCTGAAATATTGGCTGGATTCACAAGATGTTGGTCTTTCATTTGCTGTACACCGTGTATTTTTCATAAATGTTTTATGATGAGTATTTAGGTATTTCACGTTGGTTTCTGTAGTTATTCTAGCTGCTTTGGTGAGACTACTGCAATGTAAAACTATGATTTATACCTGAAATATGCACATTTTTCGAACAAAACATATGCTATACAATAAATATGTTATCAGACTGTCATCTGATGAAGTTGTTTCTTGGTTAGTGACTATTTATATCTTTATTTGGTCGAATTTGTGATAGCTACCTATGCAGTAAAAAAATGGTGGAAATATGCGGTTGGGTCTTTTGCTATCGTGGTTAGCTAATAGAAATACATATTGTGTTTTCCCTGTAAAACATTTTAAAAATCAGAAATGATGGCTGGATTCACAAGATGTGTATCTTTCATCTGGTGTCTTGGACTTGTGATTTCATGATATTTAGATGCTAGTATTTACTTGTGGCGCTATGCTAGGCTATGCTAGTCAGCTTTTTTACTGATGAGGGTGCTCCCGGATCCGGGATTGTGACCAAGTAGAAGTTAATGGCATCAGGCCGAGGCTCTGCATCCGTCCTCGTGCTCCTAGACCTTAGTGTTGTTTTTGATACCATCGATCATCACATTCTTTGGAGAGATTGTAAACCCAAATTGGTCTACACGGACAAATTCTGGCCTGGTTTAGATCTTATCTGTCAGAAAGATATCAGTTTGTCTGTGTGAATGGTTTGTCCTCTGACAAATCAACTGTACATTTCGGTGTTCCTCAAGGCTCCATTTTAGGACCACTATTGTTTTCACTATATATTTTACCTCTTGGTGATGTCATTCGGAAACAAAATGTTAACTTTCACTGCTATACATATGTCATGACGCTGGCCTGGGGGTAGGTTTATGACAGTCATAAATACCTCTCCCCCTTTTTTCTCCTCTCTCTACCCTACTGATGTGACTATTGGAAATCCCTTGGTTAACATAGAGATTCTGGGAACATCAGAAGGTGGGGGGAAATGAACTATATTTTGGTAATCCAACCAGTTGAACATATGCGTTGGTACATATGCGTTGGTACTTCTCTGCGCTACGGATCCCTTTTACGGGATCATTTTCCTAAACAACCGCTGAATTGCAGGGCGCAAAATATTACAAAAAATATTTATAATCATGCAATCACAAGTGAAATATACCAAAACACAGTTTAGCTTGTTGTTAATCCACCTATCGTGTCAGATTGTGAAAATATGCTTTGCAGCGAAAGCAATCAAAGCTTTTGTGAGTGTATCAATCAATGCTACAACAGCTAGCCCCAAATTAGCATGGTCACGAAAGTCAGAAAAGCAATCAAATTAATCGCTTACCTTTGATAATCTTCGGATGTTTGCACTCACGAGACTCCCAGTTACACAATAAATGTTATTTTTGTTCGATAAATATTACTTTTATAACAAAAAAACGCCATTTGGGTTGCGCGTTATGTTCAGAAAACCAAAGCCTTTT
Source organism: Salvelinus alpinus (assembly GCF_045679555.1). NCBI lineage: Eukaryota > Metazoa > Chordata > Actinopteri > Salmoniformes > Salmonidae > Salvelinus > Salvelinus alpinus. The sequence continues at coordinate 45,242,266 of NC_092099.1, read as the reverse complement.
TCCGTTCGACGAAAATTCCAAAAAGTATCCGTAATGTTCGTAGAAACATGTCAAATGTTTTTTATAATCAATCCTCAGGTTGTTTTTAATAAACATAATCGATAATATTTCAACCGGACCGTAACCTATTCAATAAAAGAAAGAAAGAAAATGGAGAGCTACCTCTCTCGCGCGCATGAACTAATCAGAGGACACCTGTCACGCCCTGACCATAGTTTGCTTTGTATGTTTCTATGTTTTGTTTGGTCAGGGTGTGATCTGAGTGGGGATTCTATGTTGTATGTCTAGTTTGTCTGTTTCTGTGTTTGGCCTGATATGGTTCTCAATCAGAGGCAGGTGTTAGTCGTTGTCTCTGATTGGGAACCATATTTAGGTAGCCTGTTTTGTATTGTGGGTTGTGGGTGATTGTTCCTGTTCCTGTGTTTTTGTATGTTCACCGTTCAGGACTGTTTCGTTTCGTTCTCGTGTTTTGTTGTTTTTTGTGAGATTATTCGTGTTCATTAAAATGGATAATCATCACGCTGCATTTTGGTCCTCCTCTCTTTCTCCTAACGACGATCGTGACAACACCTGACTACATTTGAAAAATCTTGCTCATTTTTCAAAATAAAAGCCTGAAACTATGTCTAAAGCCTGATCACAGCCTGAGGAAGCCATTGGAAAAGGAATCTGGTTGATACCCCTTTAAATGGAAGAAAGACGGGCCAGGAAACACAGATAAAATAATTAAAAAATCACTTCCGGGTTAGATTTCCTCAGGTTTTCGCCTGCAGAATCAGTTTTGTTATACTCACAGACAATATTTTGACAGTTTTGGAAACTTTGGAGTGTTTTCTATCCTAATCTGTAAATGATATGCATATTCTATGATCTGGACCTGAGAAATTTGTCCGTTTACCTTGGGAACGTTATTAAAAAATATATATATAGTGGGGCAAAAAAGTATTTAGTCAGCCACCAATTGTGCAAGTTCTCCCACTTAAAAAGATGAGAGAGGCCTGTAATTTTCATCATAGGTACACTTCAACTATGACAGACAAAATGAGAAGAAAAAAATCCAGACAATCACATTATAGGATTTTTAACGAATTTATTTGCAATTTATGGTGGAAAATAAGTATTTGGTCAATAACAAAAGTTTATCTCAATACTTTGTTATATACCCTTTGTTGGCAATGACAGAGGTCAAACGTTTTCTGTAAGTCTTCACAAGGTTTTCACACACTGTTGCTGGTATTTTGGCCCATTCCTCCATGCAGATCTCCTCTAGAGCAGTGATGTTTTGGGGCTGTTGCTGGGCAACACGGACTTTCAACTCCCTCCAAAGATTTTCTATGGGGTTGAGATCTGGAGACTGGCTAGGCCACTCCAGGACCTTGAAATGCTTCTTACGAAGCCACTCCTTCGTTGCCCGGGCGGTGTGTTTGGGATCATTGTCATGCTGAAAGACCCAGCCACGTTTCATCTTCAATGCCCTTGCTGATGGAAGGAGGTTTTCACTCAAAATCTCACGATACATGGCCCCATTCATTCATTCCTTTACACGGATCAGTCGTCCTGGTCCCTTTGCAGAAAAACACCCCCAAAGCATGATGTTTCCACCCCCATGCTTCACAGTAGGTATGGTGTTCTTTGGATGCAACTCAGCATTCTTTGTCCTCCAAACATGACGAGTTGAGTTTTTACCAAAAAGTTATATTTTGGTTTCATCTGACCATATGACATTCACCCAATCTTCTTCTGGATCATCCAAATGCTCTCTAGCAAACTTCAGACGGGCCTGGACATGTACTGGCTTAAGCAGGGGGACATGTCTGGCACTGCAGGATTTGAGTCCCTGGCGGCGTAGTGTGTTACTGATGGTAGGCTTCGTTACTTCGGTCCCAGCTCTCTGCAGGTCATTCACTAGGTCCCCCCGTGTGGTTCTGGGATTTTTGCTCACCGTTCTTGTGATCATTTTGACCCCACGGGGTGAGATCTTGCGTGGAGCCCCAGATCGAGGGAGATTATCAGTGGTCTTGTATGTCTTCCATTTCCTAATAATTGCTCCCACAGTTGATTTCTTCAAACCAAGCTGCTTACCTATTGCAGATTCAGTCTTCCCAGCCTGGTGCAGGTCTACAATTTTGTTTCTGGTGTGCTTTGACAGCTCTTTGGTCTTGGCCATAGTGGAGTTTGGAGTGTGACTGTTTGAGGTTGTGGACAGGTGTCTTTTATACTGATAACAAGTTCAAACAGGTGCCATTAATACAGCTAACGAGTGGAGGACAGAGGAGCCTCTTAAAGAAGAAGTTACAGGTCTGTGAGAGCCAGAAATCTTGCTTTTGTAGGTGACCAAATACTTATTTTCCACCATAATTTGCAAATAAATTCATAAAAAATCCTACAATGTGATTTTCTGGATTAATTTTTTTCATTTTGCAAGTGTACCTATGATGACAATTACAGGCCTCTCTCATCTTTTTAAGTGGGAGAACTTGCACAATTGGTGGCTGACTAAATACTTTTTTGCCCCACTGTATATATGACCCCTAGCGTTAAGAGGTTTAATGGAAACATCTAGGAGCAACAATGTCTCAGTCACGAAGTGGTAGGCCACACAAGCTCAAAGCACGGGAAGGTGGGAATCCTCTGTCCTCGGTTGCAACACTCACTACCGAGTTCCAAACTGCCTCTGGAAGCAACGTCAGCACAAGAACTGTTCGTAAGGAGCTTCATGAAATGGGTTTCCATGGCCGTGTAGCGGCACACAGGCCTAAAATCACCATGCGCAATGCCAAGTGTTGGCTCGAGTGGTGTAAAGCACGTCACCGTTGGACTCTGGAGCAGTGAAAACACCTTCCCTGGAGTGACAAATCTGGATTTGGCTGATGCCATGAAAATGCTACCTGCCCCAATGCATGTTGCCAATTGTAAAGTTTGGTGGTGGAGGAATAATGGTCTGGGGCAATTTTTCATGGTTCAGGCTAGACCCCTTAGTTCCAGTGAAGGGAAATCTTAACACTACAGCATACAATGACATTCTAGACTTTGTGACAACAGTTTGGGGAAAGACCTTTACTGTTCCAGCATGAAAATGCTCCCATGCACAAATTCAGGTCCATTCAGAAATAGGTTTGTTGAGATCTGTGTGGAAAACATGACTGGCCTGCAGAGAGCTTTGACCTCGACCCCATTGAACACCTTTGGGATGAATTGGAACGCCGACTTCGAGCCAGGCCTAATCATCCAACATCAATGACAAACTTCACTAATGGTCTTGTGGCTGAATGGAAGCTGAATGGAAGTCCCAGCAGCAATTAGCTATCATCTACGACCAACTCCGTATTATTGCCCATGATTTTGGAATGAGATGTTCAATGAGCAACTGTCCACATACTTTTGGCAATGTAGTGTCTAAAAAAGTTCAGGAAAATCTAGGAAACAGAACTAGAGAAACAGGAAGGTGGAAAAGAACGCTGGTAAGACCTGACTAGACAAGACGAACTGGCAACAGACAAACAGAGAATACAGGTATAATACACAGGGGATGACGGGAAGATGGGCGACACCTGGAGGGGGGTGGAAACAAGCACAACGACAGGTGAAACAGATCAGGGTGTGACAATCACACCTGTAATATCGCAAACGGACATGGCAGTTTCACCGATACGAATTCCATCTTTAAAGGAACTGGCAACTTGTCATCTCCCGTCTGGATTACTGCAACTCGCTGTTGGCTGGGCTCCCTGCCTGTGCCATTAAACCCCTACAACTCATCCAGAACGCCGCAGCCCGTCTGGTGTTCAACCTTCCCAAGTTCTCTCACGTCACCCCGCTCCTCCGCTCTCTCCACTGGCTTCCAGTTGAAGCTCGCATCCGCTACAAGACCATGGTGCTTGCCTACGGAGCTGTGAGGGGAACGGCACCTCAGTACCTCCAGGCTCTGATCAGGCCCTACACCCAAACAAGGGCACTGCGTTCATCCACCTCTGGCCTGCTCGCCTCCCTACCACTGAGGAAGTACAGTTCCCGCTCAGCCCAGTCAAAACTGTTCGCTGCTCTGGCACCCCAATGGTGGAACAAACTCCCTCACGACGCCAGGACAGCGGAATCAATCACCACCTTCCGGAGACACCTGAAACCCCACCTCTTTAAGGAATACCTAGGATAGGATAAAGTAATCCTTCTCACCCCCCCCCCCCCCTTAAAAGATTTAGATGCACTATTGTAAAGTGGCTGTTCCACTGGATGTCATAAGGTGAATGCACCAATTTGTAAGTCGCTCTGGATAAGAGCGTCTGCTAAATGACTTAAATGTAAATGTTAAATGTAAAGGGAAATGTCACTCAAAAACAAGAATCAAAGTGTCGACGGCCACAACATCATGATGATGCAAAATATTGTATGATGCAAAACGCATCGTACTGAATGATGATGTGGCCGGTGACACTTTGATTCTTGAAAGTCCAATATCTTGAAAAGTTGACATAAGACATACAAATTATTTTGGGACTCTATCAACAGTGGACTAATAAAACAAATAACTAAAGATGGTTTTGAGTGTAATTTCCCTTTAAGGGCGTAATTGCTAACCTCTTGGCAACTCCACACTATTAGCCACAACCCAAGGTCAGCGGTGGAGAGCCACACAGCCACCCTGGGCTCTAATCGATTTGACACAATGCTGCAAAACTCGCAGAGCCGTCAGCAACGCAGCCAAGGAGTACAGCCTGGAGGTATATGGTACGTAAACAACAACCTCAAAATGCTACAAAATGTATATGGACGTGTGTGTGTGTGTGTGTGTGTGTGTGTGTGTGTGTGTGTGTGTGTGTGTGTGTGTGTGTGTGTGTGTGTGTGTGTGTGTGTGTGTGTGTGTGTGTGTGTGTGTGTGTGTGTGTGTGTGTGTGTGTGTGTGTGTGTGTGTTAATACACAGTATGTGTGTTTTGTCCCTCCAGTCTCCCCCATTATCTGTGGTCAGAACCAGGTCCAGAACATGTGAGTGTGGAGGTGAACAACCCTGTGTCTCTAACCTGTGACATCCCTCTTCCTGCTGTCACCTGGCTGAACGATGGAAACACAACAGAGCAGGAGACCACAGCAGACACTTCAACCTCAACACACTGGTGATGAACACTACCACTACTCTCACTACCACTACTCTCACTACCACTACTCTCACTACCACTACTCTCACTACCACTACCACTACACTCACTAACACTACTCTCACTACCACTACTCCCACTACTACTACTCTCACTATCACTACTCTCACTACCACTACTCTCACTGCATCACCACTCTCACTACCACTACTCTCACTACCACTACTCTCACTACCACTACTCTCACTACCACTACTCTCACTACTACTACTCTCACTATCACTACTCTCACTACCACTACTCTCACTACCACTACTCTCATTACCACTACTCCCACTACTACTACTCTCACTATCACTACTCTCACTACCACTACTCTCACTGCATCACTACTCTCACTACCACTACTCTCACTACCACTACTCTCACTACCACTACTCTCACTACCACTACTCTCATTACCACTACTCTCACTACTACTACTATCACTACCACTACTCTCACTACCACTACTCTCACTACCACTACTCTCACTACCACTACTCTCACTACCACTACTCTCACTACCACTCTCACTACCACTACTCTCACTGCCACTACTCTCACTACCACTACTCTCACTACCACTACTCTCATTACCACTACTCTCACTATCACTACATACACTAACACTACTCTCAACACTACTCTCACTACCACTACTCTCACCACTACTCTCACTACCACTACTCTCACTACCTCTACTCTCACTACCACCACTCTCACTACCACTACTCTCACTACCACTACTCTCACCACTACCACTACTCTCACTACCACTACTCTCACTACCACTACTCTCACTACCACTACTCTCACTAACACTACTCTCACTACCACTACTCTCACCACTACCACTACTCTCATTACCACTACTCTCACTACCACTACTCTCACTACCTCTACTCTCACTACCACCACTCTCACTACCACTACTCTCACTACCACTACTCTCACTACCACTACTCTCACTACCTCTACTCTCACTACCACCACTCTCACTACCACTACTCTCACTACCACTACTCTCACCACTACCACTACTCTCACTACCACTACTCTCACTACTACTACTCTCACTACCACTACTCTCACTACCACTACTCTCACTACCACTACTCTCACTACCACTACTCTCACCACTACTCTCACTACTACTACTCTCACTACCACTACTCTCACTACCACTACTCTCACTACCACTACTCTCACTACCACTACTCTCACTACTACTACTCTCACTACCACTACTCTCACTACCACTACTCTCACCACTACTCTCACTACCACTACTCTCACTACCACTACTCTCACTACCACTACTCTCACTACTACCCCTAATCTCACCACTACCACTACTCTCACTACCACTACTCTCACTACCACTACTCTCATTACCACTACTCTCACTACCACTACTCTCACTACCACTACTCTCACTACCACTACTCTCACCACTACTCTCACTACCACTGCTCTCACTACCACTACTCTCACTACCACTACTCTCACTACCACTACTCTCACTACTACTACTCTCACTACCACTACTCTCACTACTACTGCTCTCACTACTACTACTCTCACTACCACTACTCTCACTACCACTACTCTCACTACCACTACTCTCACTACCACTATTCTCACTACCACTACTCTCACTAACACTACTCTCACTACTACTGCACTCACTACTACTACTCTCACTAACACTACTCTCACTACCACTACTCTCACTACCACTACTCTCACTACCACTACTCTCACTACCACTACTCTCACTAACACTACTCTCACTACCACTACTCTCACTACCACTACTCTCATTACCACTACTCTCACTACCACTACTCTCACTACCACTACCACTACTCTCACCACTACCACTACTCTCACCACTACCACTACTCTCACTACCACTACTCTCACTACCACATCTCTCACTACCACTACTCTCACTACCACTACTCTCACTACCACTACTCTCACTAACACTACTCTCACTACCACTACTCTCACTAACACTACTCTCACTACCACTACTCTCACTACTACTACTATCACTACCACTACTCTCACTACTACTACTATCACTACCACTACTCTCACTACCACTACTCTCACTACCACTACTATCACTACCACTACTCTCACCACTACCACTACTCTCACTACCACTACCACTACTCTCACTGCCACTACTCTCACTACCACTACTCTCACTACCACTACTCTCACTACCACTACTCTCACCACTACTCTCACTACCACTACCACTACTCTCACTACCACTACTCTCAATACCACTACCACTACTCTCACTACCACTACTCTCACTACCACTACTCTCACTACCACTACTCTCACTACCACTACTCTCACTACCACTACTCTCACTACCACTACTCTCACTACCACTGCTCTCACTACCACTACTCTCACTACCACTACTCTCACTACCACTACTCTCACTACTACTACTCTCACTACCACTACTCTCACTACTACTGCTCTCACTACTACTACTCTCACTACCACTACTCTCACTACCACTATTCTCACTACCACTACTCTCACTACCACTATTCTCACTACCACTACTCTCACTACTACTGCTCTCACTACTACTACTCTCACTACCACTACTCTCACTACTACCACTAATCTCACCACTACTACTACTCTCACTACCACTACTCTCACTACCACTACTCTCACTACCACTACTCTCACGACTACTCTCACCACCACTACTCTCACTACCACTACTCTCACTACCACTACTCTCACTACCACTACTCTCACTACCACTACTCTCACTAACACTACTCTCACTACCACTACTCTCACTACCACTACTCTCACTACCACTACTCTCACTACCACTACTCTCACTACCACTACCACTACTCTCACTACCACTACTCTCACTACCACTACTCTCACTACCACTACCACTACTCTCACTACCACATCTCTCACTACCACTACTCTCACTACCACTACTCTCACTAACACTACTCTCACTAACACTACTCTCACTACCACTACTCTCACTACCACTACTCTCACTACTACTACTATCACTACCACTACTCTCACTACCACTACTATCACTACCACTACTCTCACTACCACTACTCTCACCACTACTCTCACTACCACTACCACTACTCTCACTACCACTACTCTCACTACCACTACCACTACTCTCACCACTACCACTACTCTCACTACCACTACTCTCACTACCACTACTCTCACTACCACTACCACTACTCTCACTACCACATCTCTCACTACCACTACTCTCACTACCACTACTCTCACTACCACTACTCTCACTAACACTACTCTCACTAACACTACTCTCACTAACACTACTCTCACTACCACTACTCTCACTACCACTACTCTCACTACTACTACTATCACTACCACTACTCTCACTACCACTACTATCACTACCACTACTCTCACCACTACCACTACTCTCACTACCACTACCACTACTCTCACCACTACCACTACTCTCACTACCACTACTCTCACTACCACTACTCTCACTACCACTACCACTACTCTCACTACCACTACCACTACTCTCACTACCACTATTCTCACTACCACTACTCTCACCACTACCACTACTCTCACTACCACTACTCTCACTACCACTACTCTCACTAACACTACTCTCACTACCACTACTCTCACTACCACTACTCTCACTACCACTACTCTCACTACCACTCTCACTACCACTACTCTCACTACCACTACTCTCACCACTACTCTCACTACCACTACCACTACTCTCACTACCACTACTCTCAATACCACTACTCTCACTACTACTACTCTCACTACCACTACTCTCACCACTACCACTACTCTCACTACCACTACTCTCACCACTACTCTCACTACCACTACTCTCACTACCACTACTCTCACTACCACTACCACTACTCTCACTACCACTACTCTCACTACCACTACCACTACTCTCACTACCACCACTACACTAAAAATGTTTTAGTTCTGTACTTGTGAAAATGTCTTGTTATTTGACAAAACACTACAGAGAGGGTGTAGGATTGAGACTTGGGGGAGTTTAGGGGGGAGGATTAGTCTGAAAACCTACCTCTTAATGATTATCTTTATCAAGAACACAACCCCCCCCCCCCCCCCCATGTGCTAAATGACTAAAATGTCAAATGTGTAGCAGAGGTGAGTCAGACACATGGTCTCGTAATGAGACCTGTTTAGGGGTGAGGGTTGTACTGAGGCTGAGGGCTAATGGAAGTTGTGCTCATGTAACCGGTGTGAAATGGCTAGTTAGCGGGATGCACGCTAATCACGTTTGGATCGGTGACATCACTCTCTCTGAGACCTTGAAGTAGTTGTTGCTTGCTCTGCAATGGTCTCGGCTTTTGTGGAGCAATAAGTAACGATGCTTTGAGTGTGACTGTTGTCGATGTGTGCAGAGGGTTCCTGGTTCGAACCCAGGTAGGGGCGAGGAGAGGTACAGAAGGAACACTGTTACACTCACACAAACGACAATAGAGCTTTACTTAGGTTCACTTTGAATGCTTATGCTGTATTGGGGCCTTATTAGGGCCCTGGAGAAAAGCATTTGTGTGTCTCCAACACCTTTAATTGGTAGAATTCCTTAGAGTTTTGGACCTCATTGTTCCAGAGCCTTGCATACAGGGGATAACAGGACCCTCTGGTGTCAGAAACTTTAAAAAGTAAAACTAACATCATTAAAGAGTTACACAGTAGAGACAATATAGTCCCAGTGACATCAGAACAGATTGAGTTTTGCTGATGCAATATGCTCTTTGAGAATCATGAAGACTAGAGAGGTGAAATGACAGTGTACTAGATGAATGTGTGTGTGTGTGTGTGTGTGTGTGTGTGTGTGTGTGTGTGTGTGTGTGTGTGTGTGTGTGTGTGTGTGTGTGTGTGTGTGTGTGTGTGTGTGTGTGTGTGTGTGTGTGTGTGTGGATGACTGTGTGTGTTGTGTGTGTGTTTCTGGCTGACTGTGTGTTTGTTTGTGTGTGTGTGTGTGTGTGTGTGTGTTTGACACCTTTATTTGGTAGAGTGATATAAGTGTCATTATTACAGAGCCTTGCATATTAGTGGTAACAGGTCCCTCTTGAATCTGAGACCACAATATCTAATTAGACAAAAAATATGATAGGGTCAGAATACTGCAGGGTGATGTCTGGTAAATATTATGTGGCCCAATGATGTAACTGTCTCCCTCAACTTGAATCATTGTTTCATAATTCACTTCAGATGGACATTTGTACAAGTCTATGGAATGTTCCTATGAAATACTATTAGAACATACACCATAAAGATGTACCGTCTTATCAACTGCCTGACTGTTATTTTCTTATGCACTGGCCAAATGACACATGCCATGATGTGTCCTGTAGTTTCACAAGGCCATCCGTCCAAATCTTATTTTGTTGTCTTGAATATTGGAAGTCTAAAGAACTTCAGTTTCACATGTTGCATTTCAATGGCAGGGCTGGCTTCTAACGCTTCCCCTTAGTTTTGTATCTTATGATAGCTAGCTTGTTGATGAACATTTTTCAGAAACATAACCTCTGTTTGGAGCTCCATCTATGCAAAATAGTTGATTGGTTTGATAAGTGACAACCTGTCACCAGTTCCCAGAACCTTTATAAAACCTTATGAAAGGGTTCTTTATGGCACCATGAATGTTTCAATTAGAAACTTACGATCATGGTTCTTTACACCTTTAACTGTCTCTTCTTGAGAAACATGTTGAATTTCCAATAGCGAAAAAAAAATCAACTTGATGTTGATTTTGGAAACAACCAAACTCTACCAGACAGTTGAGAAGTCAAGAGGATCATACCAGCGATGCCGTTATAGAATGGCAATTTGCATAGCATTTTTACTAATCTCAACAATATTACAAAAATGACTTTGGGTCTATTTCCAATGGCTTTTACTCTGTATGTAGTTAAGCATTGTTCAAATTGAATGAGGACTGATGTCAAATGTGTATAAATGTCACGGCTTCCGCCGAAGTTGGTCCCTCTCCTTGTTCGGGCGGCGGTCGAAGTCGCCGACCTTCTAGCCATCGCTGATCCTCTTTTCATTTTCCATTGGTTTTGTCTTGTCTTCCATCACACCTGGTTCCAATCCCATTCATTACATGTTGTGTATTTAACCCTCTGTTCCCCCTCATTGTCCTTGTCGGTGATTGTATGTTTGTAAGCTATGTGCAAGATATGATCTGGTGTGCGACGGGTTTTGTACTCAATTGTATTATTTTGGTTTTCTGAGTTTTTGAGCACTTATTAAACTGCTCTGTTTTATACCGTTTATACTATACAGTTCAATCTCCTGCGCCTGACTTCCCTGCCACCAGCACGCACCCTTACAATAAATTATGTTAATTGCATATGTGTGTATGAAATGAATCCATTTTCAGGTGGTGTTGGTTTTCTTACATTTCAATTAATCCAGGTCCTTCCACCATGTTTTCACCATGGTCAGACTACATTTTGAGATAATATATGACAAAGTGCAGTTTTTATTACTATTATAGGTATTATTTTACAGGCGACCTTAAGTATGTATATTGATTCATTAATCCCATGGGTCATGAAATGCGGTTACACCAATATATGTTGCCTAATATAGTGTGTTGTCATCAATACTGCCTGACTGTTATTTTCTTGCATCAATTAACTTCTTTCAGCTAGGCGGCAGATTTTTATTTAATTTTTTTAATAACTTTCCCAAGGTAAACTGACTATTTCTCAGGCCCAGATCGTAGAATATGCATATAATTTACAGATTAGGATATAAAACACTCCAAAGTTTCCAAAACTGTCAAAATATTGTCTGCGAGTATAACAGAACTGATTTTGCAGGCGAAAACCTGAGGAAATCCAACCCGGAAGTGCATTTTTATTTTTTTTTATCCCTGTTTCATTGCCTGCCCCTCTTCCATTTAAAGGGTATCAACCAGATTCATTTTCCAATGGCTGCCTCAGGCTGTGACCAGGCTTTAGACATAGTTTCAGGCTTTTATTTTGAAAAATGAGAGAGATTTTTCAAAACGAGTCAGGTGTCCTTTGATTAGTTCCTGCGCGCGAGAGGGGTAGCTCGACATTTCCTTTCTCTCTTTTATTGAATAGGTTACCGTCCGATTGAAATATTATCGATTATGTATGTTAAAAACAACCTGAGGGTTGATTATAAAAAACGTTTGACATGTTTCTACGAACATTACGGATACTTTTTGGAATTTTCGTCTGCCTTTCAAGAACGGAACGAGGCTGTGGTTTTCTGAACATAACGCGCAAACCAAATGACGGTTTTTGGTTATAAAACTAATATTTATCGAACAAAAAGAACATTTATTGTGTAAATGGGAGTCACGTGAGTGCAAACATCCGAAGATTATCAAAGGTAATCGATTAATTTTTATTGCTTTTCTGACTTTCGTGACCATGCTAATTTGGGGATAGCTGTTCTAGCATTGATTGATACACTCACAAAAGCTTGGATTGCTTTCGCTGTAAAGCATACTTTCAAAATCTGACACGATAGGTGGATTAACTTCTTTGGGCTGCAAGCCCGAAGCCGGGCACAATATGACAACAGCCACTTCAAGTGCAGGGCGCGAAATTCAAAATATATTTTTTAGAAATATTTAACTTTCACACATTAACAAGTCCAATACAGCATATGAAAGATAAACATCTTGTGAATCCAGCCAACATGTCCGATTTTTAAAATGTTTTACAGCGAAAACACCACATATATTTATGTTAGCTCACCACCAAATACAAAAAAGGACAGACATTTTTCACAGCACAGGTAGCATGCACAAAGCCAACCTAACTAACCAAGAACCAACCAAACTAACCAAGAAACAACTTAATCAGATGACAGTCTTATAACATGTTATACAATAAATCTATGTTTTGTTCGAAAAATGTGCATATTTGAGGTATAAATCAGTTTTACATTGCAGCTACCATCACAGCTACCGTCAGAAATAGAACCGAAGCAGCCAGAGTAATTACAGACACCAACGTCAAATACCTAAATACTCATCATAAAACATTTCTGAAAAATCGATGGTGTACAGCAAATTAAAGACAAACATCTTGTGAATCCAGCCAATATTTCCGATGTTTTAAGTGTTTTACAGCGAAAACACAATATAGCATTATATTAGCTTACTACAATAGCCTACCACACTACCGCATTCATTCATCAAGGCACGTTAGCGATAGCAATAGGCACGTTAGCGATAGGGAATAAACCAGCAAAAGATATTAATTTTCACTAACCTTCATAAACCTTCATCAGATGACAGTCCTATAACATCAGGTTATACATACACTTATGTTTTGTTCGAAAATGTGCATATTTAGAGCTGAAATCAGTGGTTATACATTGTGCTAACGTAGCATCTTTTTCCCAGAATGTGCGGATATTTTTATGACACTCCAACTATTCTGACCAAATAACTATTCATAAACGTTACTAGAAAATACATGTTGTATAGGAAATGATAGATACACTAGTTCTTAACTTCTTGGGGATATAGGGGGTGCTGTTTCGCATTAGCATAATTTGCTCTACAGATTAAACTGCCTAGTACTCAATTCTTGCTCGTACAATATGCATATTATTGTTATTATTGGATAGAAAACACTCTCTAGTTTCTATAGCCGTTTGAATTATGTCTCTGAGTGAAACAGAACTCATTCTACAGCACTTTTCCTCCCAGTGTGTGAGATTTCAGAAATCTTGGCCTCTGGTTCCAGATCAGTTTTAAAGTCCCTGTAAATCCTATGAGGATACAAACACTGCCCACGCCTTCCTCTAGATGTCAGTAAGTGGTGACAATTTGAATGGAGTCGATTGCGCAATCAGGGACTCTATAAATCACCAAATACCGGAAGTAGCGTTCTTTTGGACCCTGCGCTCAACGCAAGAAGGACGTCGGACTGGCCTTTTTCCAAGCCTTGGTTTAGCCAGTAATATAGCGCCGGTCATGTTTTTACTCGTTATAGGTGTTAAAAACATCATAAGGTAGTTAATTTAAACCGTTTTATAGCAATTTATATCCGTTTAGTGCGATTTTGAGGCATTTCTATGTGATGCTCTTTGAAGCTTTGGGCACGTTTCGGGGTCCCGGTCGAGCGTTAGTGGGCATTTCGACGGACAGAGGACATCTTTCGACCAAAAGAAGATTAGACCCAAGAAAGGATACATTGCCCAAGATTCTGATGGAAGATCACCTCATAGTAAGAAATATTTAAGATGATAAATCGTTGTTCTGTCGAAAAAAATTTAACGCATATTCCGCCATTTTGTTTGGTATAGCTTCGCTTGGCGAACCCTGTATTGCACAGTAAGGATAATTTTAGAAATGTAATTCAGCGATTGCATTAAGAACTAATTTGTCTTTCGATAGCTGTCCAACTTATATTTTTTTAGTCAAGTTTATGAATAGTTATCCATGAGACAAGATCACTGTGAAAGATGGCGTCCGACATTTTCAGGCTAGTTTTGCTAGTATTGTCATTGTATAACCACGGTTGTTTGTGGCTAAATATGCACATTTTCGAACAAACTCTATATGTATGTTGTAATATGATGTTACAGGAGTGTCATCGGAAGAATTCTGAGAAGGTTAGTGAAAAAATTTATATATTTTGGCGATGATAACGATATCGCTCTCTTTGGCTTGAATCAATGGTCGGGTAACGTTTGCATATGTGGTATGCTAATATAACGATTTATTGTGTTTTCGCTGTAAAACACTTAGAACATCTGAAATATTGTCTGAATTCACAAGATCTGTGTCTTTCCATTGCTGTGAGTTGTGTATTTTTAAGAAATGTTTTATGATTAGTAATTAGGTAATACACGTTGCTCTGTGTATTTATTCTAGTCGAGTTGTGATGGTGGGTGCAATTGTAAACTATGATTTATACCTGAAATATGCAAATTTTTCTAACAAAACCTATCCTATACAATAAATATGTTATCAGACTGTCATCTGATGAGGTTTTTTCTTGGTTAGTGGCTATCAATATCTTTATTTGGCCGAATTGGTGATAGCACCTGATGGAGTAAGAAACTGATGGAGTTAGGAAAGTTGTGTCTTTTGCTAACGTGGTTAGCTAATAGATTTACATATTTTGTCTTCCCTGTAAAACATTTTAAAAATCTGAAATGGTGGCTTTATTCACAAGATCTGTATCTTTCATTTGGTGTCTTGAACTTGTGATTTAATGATATTTAGATGCTACTATTTAATTGTGACGCTATGCTAGCGATGCTAATCAGTGGGGGGTGGGTGGGGGGTGCTCCCCAAGTGGGACGCAAGCGTCCCACTGTCCCAGAGAGGTTAATGCAATCGCCGTGTTAGAATTGTAAAAATAACTTCATTACGACATCCAGCTTAGGTATAGCGAGAGAGTGCCCAAACTCTGGGCGCAAACGACTATTTCACATGTTCGACAGATATATGAAATAGCATCATAAAATGAGTCCTACTTTTGATGATCTTTCATCAGAATGTTGTACAAGGGGTCCTTTGTCGGGAACAATCGTTGTTTGGATTTAGAATGTCCTCTTCTCCAGTCAATTAGCACGGAAAGCTAGCAAAGTGGCGCTAAGCTCTCCTTCCTGAACAAAGGCACACAACGCAACACGCCTAACGTCCCAAATAAATTTCAATAATCTAATAAAACTATATTGAAAAAACATACTTTACGATGATATTGTCACATGTATCAAATAAAATCAAAGCCGGAGATATTAGTCGTCCATAACGACAGCTTATCAGAAGGCAAATCCAGGTCCCTTCAGGCGCTTTTCAGAAAACAGGAAACTGGTGACACGCCATGCCGAGAGCTATTATTCGACCCCAGATCAAGTTACACACTCCATTTCTTCTCTCACTGCCTGTCGACATCTAGTGGAAGACGTATGAAGTGCATGTATTCTAATAAATATCAAGGACCTTTATAGGCAGGCCCTAGAACAGTGCATTGATTTTAGATTTTCCACTTCCTGTCAGGAAGTTTGCTGCAAAAGGAGTTCTGTTTTACTCACAGATATAATTCAAACGGTTTTAGAAACTAGAGAGTGTTTTCTATCCAATAGTAATAATAATATGCATATTGTATGAGCAAGAATTGAGTACGAGGCCGTTTAAATTGGGCACGATTTTCCCCCAAAGTGAAAACAGCGCCCTCTGTCCTCAACAGGTTAAAGTTAAGCCTTCGATACTGCTCAAATCAAATCAAATCAAAAGGATTTATAAAGACCTTCTTACATCAGCTGATATCTCAAAGTGCTGTACAGAAACCCAGCCTAAAACCCCAAACAGCAAGCAATGCAGGTGTAGAAGCACGGTGGCTAGGAAAAACTACCTAGAAAGGCCAAAACCTAGGAAGAAACCGAGAGGAACCAGGCTATGAGGGGTGGCCAGTCCTCTTCTGGCTGTGCCGGGTGGAGATTATAACAGAACATGGCCAAGATGTTCAAAATGTTCATAAGTGACAAGCATGGTCAAATAATAATCAGGAATAAATGTCAGTTGGCTTTTCATAGCTGATCATTAAGAGTTGAAAACAGCAGGTCTGGGACAGGTAGGGGTTCCATAACCGCAGGCAGAACAGTTGAAACTGGAATAGCAGCAAGGCCAGGTGGACTGGGGACAGCAAGGAGTCATCATGCCCGGTAGTCCTGACGTATGGTCCTAGGGCTCAGGTCCTCCGAGAGAGAGAAAGAAAGAGAGAAGGAGAGAATTAGAGAGAGCCAAGATTTTCAAAATGTTCATAAATGACAAGCATGGTCAAATAATAGTCAGGAATAAATGTCAGTTGGCTTTTCATAGCCGATCATTAAGAGTTGAAAGCAGCAGGTCTGGGACAGGTAGGGGTTCCATAACCGCAGGCAGAACAGTTGAAACTGGAATAGCAGCAAGGCCAGGTGGACTGGGGACAGCAAGGAGTCATCATGCCCGGTAGTCCTGACGTATGGTCCTAGGGCTCAGGTCCTCCGAGAGAGAGAAAGAAAGAGAGAAGGAGAGAATTAGAGAGAGCCAAGATTTTCAAAATGTTCATAAATGACAAGCATGGTCAAATAATAGTCAGGAATAAATGTCAGTTGGCTTTTCATAGCCGATCATTAAGAGTTGAAAGCAGCAGGTCTGGGACAGGTAGGGGTTCCATAACCGCAGGCAGAACAGTTGAAACTGGAACAGCAGCAAGGCCAGGTGGACTGGGGACAGCAAGGAGTCATCATGCCCGGTAGTCCTGACGTATGGTCCTAGGGCTCAAGTTCTCCGAGAGAGAGAAAGAAAGAGAGAAGGAGAGAATTAGAGACAGCATACTTAAATTCACACAGGACACCGGATAAGACAGGAGAAATACTCCAGATATAACAGACTGACCCTAGCCCCCGACACATGAACTAATGCAGCATAAATACTGGAGGCTTAGACAGGAGGGGTGTTGATAATTGGATATGGAGAAGGGTGAGCCGGTCAAGGATCGATTCAGACAAGGTGATAAATTGTATGACAAGCGACAGTTTAATTATGAGTAAAGATATCTGGTACAAGCGTATACGGTCTCGTTCCTTTAGCTCATAGAGAACCTCCAGAAAAAAGCCCAGATAACAGAATGCATAGACATTTTATACAACACAGAAAGTAGGTTGAGTCTGGAAGTTCTGGTCCTTTGGTTGGTTCTGGACAGGTTGTTGTCTTCTCAGATTGGTCCTGATGAGCTGGGCGTCATCCTTCTGAGTCTTATAGCAAAAGTTCTTTGTTATCAAATGTTCAGCTAAGCAGGAGATTTTGTGTGTGCGTAGTCAGCCCCCTGTCCTTGGGTATGCGTGTGTGTGTCTTATTATCTCGTGAAATGCAGACCCAAGCACTCTTTTGATCAAGGCCTTTCCTGCCTTATCAGTGTTTATGAAAGGTCTGTGCCAGCCATCTGTCTTTGGGTGTGTGTGTGGTTCTCTGTATCTGTTTATGAGTGTGTGAGAAACCCTGCTTAGAAAGAAGTTAGTTATAACAATGTAATAGCAATATGCTTGTGTTATTTTAAATGGTATTTATTACAAATGTCAGGAGACACTGTGGCCCCATCAAACGGATGGATATAACCCCACCCACTTTGCCATAGCACAGCCCCCACACATCTAGAGGGATATCTTCTGTGCAACAAAAGTATGCTGAAGTGGCAATGTCGATAACCACGTTTCTAAGCATTATCTAGAGT
Source organism: Salvelinus alpinus (assembly GCF_045679555.1). Classification (NCBI taxonomy): domain Eukaryota; kingdom Metazoa; phylum Chordata; class Actinopteri; order Salmoniformes; family Salmonidae; genus Salvelinus; species Salvelinus alpinus. Next base: position 45,223,817 of record NC_092099.1, on the reverse strand, counting down.
TATTTCAATGAGGGAGGAGGTTGTGTACATTTCTTTACAGAACAAGGGGAGGTTTATTTGAAAATATTCCCAGTACATTTTGAACTGCCCCTAATTACTCTAAGTGCTTTTGAGATCACTGATCGATACAACTGAACCGAACTGGAAATCACATTTCTAGTCACATTAAAAAAAACATCAATGGGTGATTGGATCAGAATACATTTTGGTTGTTCTGATGTCTGACAAAAAGTACTTGTCCCCATGATGTAACTGAGACAAAGTGTCCATCAACTTGAAGAAGTATGGTTCATAATTCAGTTCAGATGGACATTTCTAAACGTCTATGGAATGTTCCTATGGAATCCCACTATTAATTCCGAATGAATGTGCTATAAGCGTGTACACCATGAAGTCATGCCCTCTCATCAACTTCCCTACTGTCAGCTTTCCTACACTAGCCAGCTGACATGTGACGTGCCATCTCGTTTCCTGCGGTTGTGGATTATGTTCTAAACTGAGCACTGACATCCCCAAAAACAGTTAGTCTGCACAGTTATCCTATTTCCCATGTTTAAAAACCTTTAAGTGACCAAATCATCAGCCCTACTATATTTTCCCATTAATAATGCTTAGAATGGTCTTCCTGACGGGCTGCCCCCAGGTGGTAAGGATAGGTAACAACATATCCGCAACACAACACAGCCCCTCAGGGGTGCGCGCTCAGTCCCCTCCTGTACTCCCTGTTCACTCATGACTGCATGACCATATGACCAGGCACGACTCCAACACTATCATTAAATTTGCCGATGACACAAAAGTGGTAGGCCTGATCACCTACAAAGATGGGACAGCCTATAGGGAGGAGGTCAGAGACCTGGACGTGGGGTGCCAGTGATCAAGACAAAGGTGATGATTGTGGACTACAGGAAAAGGAGGAGCGAGCACGCCCCCGTTCTCATCGACGTGGCTGTAGTGGAGCAGGTTGAGAGCTTCAAGTTCCTTGGTGTCCACATCACAAACAAACTATCATGGTCCAAGCACACCCAAATCAAATCAAATTTTATTTGTCACATACACATGGTTAGCAGATGTTAATGCGAGTGTAGCGAAATGCTTGTGCTTCTAGTTCCGACAATGCAGTAATAACCAACGAGTAATTTAACCTAACCTAACCTAACAACCTAACAATTCCACAACTACTATCTATTGACCGCCACGACTGCGTGGCCATGTACAACTCCAACTCAATCATCAAGTTTGCGGACGACACTACAGTGGTAGGCTTGATTACCAACAACGACGAGACGGCCTACAGGGAGGAGGTGAGGGCCCTCGGAGTGTGGTGTCAGGAAAATAACCTCACACTCAACGTCAACAAAACAAAGGAGATGATTGTGGACTTCAGGAAACAGCAGAGGGAGCACCCCCCTATCCACATCGACGGGACAGTAGTGGAGAAGGTGGAAAGTTTTAAGTTCCTCGGTGTACACATCACGGACAAACTGAATGGGTCCACCCACACAGACAGCGTTGTGAACAAGGCGCAGCAGCGCCTCTTCAACCTCAGGAGGCTGAAAAAATTTGGCTTGTCACCAAAAGCACTCACAAACTTCTACAGATGCACAATCGAGAGCATCCTGTCAGGCTGTATCACCACCTGGTATGGCAACTGCTCTGCCCACAACCGTAAGGCTCTCCAGAGGGTAGTGAGGTCTGCACAACGCATCACCGGGGGAAAACTACATGCCCTCCAGGACACCTACACCACCCGATGTCACAGGAAGGCCATAAAGATCATCAAGGACAACAACCACCCGAGCCACTGCCTGTTCACCCCGCTATCATCCAGAAGGCGAGGTCAGTACAGGTGCATCAAAGCAGGGACCGAGAGACTAAAAAACAGCTTCTATCTCAAGGCCATCAGACTGTTAAACAGCCACCACTAACATTTAGTGGCCGCTGCCAACATACTGACTCAACTCCAGCCACTTTAATAATGGGAATTGATGGAAATTATGTAGAAATGTATCACTAGCCACTTTAAACAATGTCACTTAATATAATGTTTACATACCCTTCATTACTCATCTCATATGTATATGTATATACTGTACTCTATATCATCTACTGCATCATGCCATCTTATGTAATACATGTATCACTAGCCACTTTAAACTATGCCACTTTATGTTTATATACCCTACATTACTCATCTCATATGTATATACTGTACTCTATACCATCTACTGCATCTTGCCTATGCCGTTCTGTACCATCACTCATTCATATATCTTTATGTACATATTCTTTATCCCTTTACACTTGTGTGTATAAGGTAGTAGTTGTGGAATTGTTAGGTTAGTTTACTTGTTGGTTATTACTGCATTGTCGGAACTAGAAGCACAAGCATTTCGCTATACTCCCATTAACATCTGCTAACCATGTGTATGTGACAAATAAAATTTTATTTGATTTGAACTACTACCTTATACACACAAGTGTAAAGGGATAAAGAATATGTACATAAAGATATATGAATGAGTGATGGTACAGAACAGCATAGGCAAGATGCAGTAGATGGTATAGAGTACTGTATATACATATGAGATGAGTAATGTAGGGTATATAAACATACAGTGGAGATAAGACAGTCATAAAGACGGCACGACAAAGCCTATTCCCCCTCAGGAGACTGAAAAGATTTAGCATGGGTCCTCAGATCCTCAAAAAGTTCTACAGCTGCACCATCGAGGGCATCCTGACTGGTTGCATCACTGCCTGGTATTTGTAACTGCTCGGCCTCCAACCGCAAAGCACTACAGAGGGTAGTGAGTACGGCCCAGTGCATCACCGGGCCAAGCTTCCTGCCGTCCAGGACGTCTATAGCATTTCACTGTAAGGTCCACACCTGATCGGCGCTTGTGACAAATAACATCTGATTTGATTTGAATTTGAGAAAATGTACCTTTTCTCTCATCTCTAACTATCAGTAAGGCTGAAGGACAGGCTAGCTGGGCACAGCAACATCCAATCCCGTATTACATTACATCATGCTTTCATTAATTATTTGTTTATCCAAACGTTTGTTTGTGTGTGTGTGTGTGTGTGCGTGCATGCGTGCAGAGATCCTGGGGAGGGGAGTGTCTGTCAGTAACACAGGGATAAATAGAGAGGCAGAGCTCAGAGTTTGTCAGAAGGCGGACCTGACAGGGTCACACACAGGACCAAGCAGGAGAAGGACCTCAGCATTTTTACCTTTTATTACGAATGGAGAAACATGAAGATATTCAATACTGTTTTCAAGACGGAAACTCTTCTTGCAGAAAGGTTTTGCTATCGACATCTATCTACATAACACTGTACATCTTCTTCTCATTGATTTCAGCAGTTACAGTATTTTTGAATGTACTGGTGATTATCTCCATCTCTCACTTCAAGCAGCTCCACACTCCAACCAACCTGCTCATCCTCTCTCTGGCTGCGTCAGATCTCCTGGTGGGACTGATTGTCATACCAGTAATGACTGTAGCAATAATGGAATCATGCTGGGGTTTTGGGGAATATTTCTGTGTGTTTCATTTCTTCATTACCTTTTTATGTACTACTTTATCGCTGGGCAATTTGGTCTTGATATCTATTGACCGCTATGTTGCTGTGTGTGATCCCTTATTGTACCACTCTAAAATAACAATAACAGGAAGTATCTGTATTATATCCATTACCTGGTGTTGTTGTATCATATACAATGCTGTTATTTTAAAAAACTTTGTAAATGTACAAATACCCAGTAGGTGTTTGACAGAATGTTTTATTGTTAAAGGGTTAAATTGGGTTAATATCATTAGCCTTGTACTTAAAATGTTTGTCCCGTGCTCTATTATTATAACACTTTATATGAAAATCTTTGTGGTGGCCAGATCACAGGCCAGAAAGGTATTTTCTAAAGAGGCTGCCAGTGTGTCTGGTGTTAAAACTGTACAGGCAAATAAGTCTGAGAGAAAAGCAGCAAAAACTCTAGCTATTGTTGTTTTCACCTATTTCATTTGTTGGATTCCAACTCTATTTATTTACTTTTTTTCTTCAGTTTTAGGTGATCATTTAATATCATATTTCGTCAGTTTTCTGCCACTTGTTAATTCCTTAATTAATCCAATAATTTATGCTTTCTTTTATCCATGGTTCAAAGTGACAGCTAAACTTATTTTAACTTTGAAGATAAGACGTTTATAGTTCCTATAATATGATTCACTAGTTCGGCAAACATAGGTTTGATATAGTTTTGTTCTTCAATTGTTGTAATTATTTAATGTAACAATACACCGACATTACTTATCTCAGTGTTGTCATGATTGATACATTTGGTGTTGATACAGAATGATTTGGCTAGATTGGATTGGAATAAATTGGAAATGGCATAAAGGCATAAGATTGTTTTATAAAGGACATTGTACTCCAAATACCTAAGTCTGTCGTTGCTCCGTGTTACTTATTGACAAATAGTATGTAAGTGTTCTCATAGTACATTTTGAGGACGTCACGAGTCATTCTGTATGTTGCTTAACATCAAGTGCAGTAAAGTTGAAATGTACAATACTGCATGATATCAGATAACGTACAGGTCTAAATAACTTCTGTATTGTGTAGTTGAGTAGTTGATGGTAGTAGTTGATGGTAAAATGTAAGTCGCTCTGGATAAGAGCGTCTGCTAAATGACTTAAATGTAAATGTAAATATGCAATTATGGGTAACACTTTATAATAACATTCAGTAATAAACCATTTGTAAGGCATTTCTGTTTGCTCACCATTTAATATTAAGGCCACATTTCTGAAATGTTACTAAGCTAGGTATTCTCACATTTATAAATAACTACTACAGTATATACATGAATTATTCAACACAACAGAGCAGGAGACCACAGCAGACACTTCAACCTCAACATACTGGGTATGAACACTACCACTACTCTCACTACATCACTGCTGCCAGGTCAGGGGTCACACAAGAGCAACTCTCTCTGATACTGTTTACTCTGAAGGAATATAGAGATTGGGTAACACACTAAATAGTTTATAATGGATTAGTAAATAGTTTATTCATAATTTATTTATCATTACTCCCATATTGTTTTTTGTAAGCTAGTTTTTCATACATTTTTAAACAACGTTTATATTATGTAATAATGATTCAGAAGATCATTCATCAGATGTTTAATACATGTTCTTATAAACCATTTACTGATTAATAGTAAAGTAGTCTTGCAGTCCCTAATCTAAAGTGAGGCCTATTCATACTTCCTAATACTTGATAAATGTTTTGAACAGTGAACAGTGTAATTTATCACAATAAGATGGACATTCTATTGGTAGACATTCCAGCAGGACCAGACGCTCCTTAAGTTCTCACAATGACCTAGAACATATCAATGGTTAAACAATAAGCACACAACACAGAGGATGTTAAAGGAAATATATTGAACATTTTATTCCAAAACAGTCACTCTGTTGTAGTAGTGTGCTGAAGGAAGTAACGTGTTTGTCTGAAAATGATAACATTCTTGTTTGTTGGCCCTGACTACCTAAACCAAAGTGTGGATTGCAGTCACTCATTGTTGAAGTTCATAGACCGTTTACAGGGTAAGGGAATCAATTTCTAAATACATAATTTAACTGAACTTTACGTTTAGAGTGTTACAACCTTTAATACACTACAAGTGAAGGTGTCCAAATACCTATGACTTCTTCAAATGGGGTGACTAGATACAAAATTAGTATTTGTTCCTAAACGGTAAACATATGTATGAAAATACCCTCAAGTTAAAGGTGACGATCTATAATGTCGCCTCATGAAACATTAGATTTCATATACAAAATGCTGGATTGAAGAGGCCAGTTGAAAAAGAGAAAAAAGAGAAGAGGCTACTGACATCACTGTCAGCATAGATAGTTTGGGGCGGAGAGCTGTCGCTTATCCCCAAGTTGGGAGTGACTGAATCTGGTCAGGCAGGAGGATGATGAAAGGGAGTGGTACTGCTGCCCCATGGAGCACCAAGGGCAGTTGAAGGAAGGAGGTAGGTTTTGCCATCTGTCATAACACTATGATGATCTGACCCCCCTGTCACTGGAGGATAAGGTGGAGTTGGCTTGTAAACTCTGTAAATGACCCTCAAGGTTGGTTCCTCTTCTCTATGGACAGTTCGACGTTTGTAGCCGAGGGTGTCTGGCTAACAGCTCAGGCCCAGAGTTGGTTCTTGTGGATGGTGGTCTGGGAGAGCCATAGCTCACTGCTCTTTGACCTCCCTTCTGGAGGAAGGTGTTCCACAGAGGAAATGTTACTGGCCCATTCAACCCCCGGCCAAGAGGCAGCTTTGCAGCCTGTCCACCAACGACTTTGCTTTGGTCCCCATGGGTAGAGTTTGGAGAGCATTGTCAACATAGAAGGTTTGCTCGACTGACTCCTGAACATCCGTGTTGCCATCATGGTGGTCCTGAGAATGTTTCTGGAGGGCATAGATGGCACAGCAGGGACTACACATCGTTACGAAGGGTAAGACCTGCCATTCATAGGTGCTCGGCACTGCTTTTCAGTCCAAATAAAGATCCACAACATTTATTCCACGGGACAAAGCTAGGTCCAAAGTATGACTGTGGCAGTAAGTAGGTCAGGAGACATGTTGGACAAAACCCACTGAGTCGATGATGACACCGAAAGCCTTTTGGAGTGGGTCTGTGGATTTTTCCATGTGAACAATAAAGTCACCAAAAACTGTAATATTATCTGCCATGACTACAAGGTCCGATAGGAATTCAGGGAACTCAGCGAGGAACGATATATATGTAAACAGTAGCTATAAAAAGTGATTGAGTAGGCTGCATAGAGCTCATGACTAGAAGCTCAAAAAATGAAAACGTCATTTTTTTTTTGTTGGAAATTGAAATTTGCTATCATAAATGTTAGCAACACCTCCTCTCTAGCGGGATGCGCGGGGGATATAGTCATTAGTGTAACCAGGAGGTGAGGCCTCATTTAACCTGTTTGGACTGCAAGCCCGACACCGGTACACTTATGACAACATCCAGCTCAAGTGCAGGGCGCGAAATTCAAAAGCTATTTTTTTAAAATATTTAACTTTCACACATTAACAAGTCCAAGACACCAGATGAAAGATAAACTTCTTGTGAATCAAACCAACATGTCCGATTTTTAAAATGTTTTACAGGGAGGACAAAATATGTAAATCTATTAGCTAACCACGTTAGCAAATGACACCACTTTTCTAACTCCATCAGTTTCTTACTCCATCAGGTGCTATCACAAATTCGACCAAATAAAGATATAAATAGCCACTAACCAAGAAACAAATTCATCAGATGACAGTCTGATAACATATTTATTGCATAGCATATTTTTTTTCGAAAAATTTGCATATTTCAGGTATAAATCATATTTTACATTTCAGCTACAATCAGAAAGTGCACCGAAAGCAGCCGCAATATTTACAGACACCAACGTCAAATAGCTAATTACTCATCATAAAACATTTCCGAAAAATATATAGTTTGCAGCAATTGAAAGATAGGCAACTTGTGATTCCAAACAATATTTCCGATTTATTAAATGTTTTACAGCGAAAACAAAATGTATCGCTATATTAGCGTAGCCACAATAGAGAGACACATTTGGGCGCCCACGACCCGTTCACATGCACGACAGATATATGAAATAACATCATAAAATGAGTCTTACTTTGGCTGATCTTTCATCAGAATGTTGAAACATGTGTCCTCTGTCCAGATGAGTCGTTGTTTGGATTCAGAATGGCAAATATCCCTCTTCAATTAGCATTGAAAGTAGCCAAGTGGCACGGATCTCTCCAACGACAACAAAGTCAGAGAACGGAACACGGCAAAACTCCCGAAAAAATTTCAATAATCTGATTATTAGCGTAGCCTCTTCTGTAGCCTGTCAACTATGTGTCTGTCTATCCCTGTTCTCTCCTCTCTGCACAGACCATACAAACGCTTCACACCGCATGGCCGCGGCCACCCTAACCTGGTGGTCCCAGCGCGCACGACCCACGTGGAGTTCCAGGTCTCCGGCAGCCTCTGGAACTGCCGATCTGCGGCCAACAAGGCAGAGTTCATCTCAGCCTATGCTTCCCTCCAGTCCCTCGACTTCTTGGCACTGACGGAAACATGGATCACCACAGATAACACTGCTACTCCTACTGCTCTCTCCTCGTCTGCCCACGTGTTCTCGCACACCCCGAGAGCTTCTGGTCAGCGGGGTGGTGGCACCGGGATCCTCATCTCTCCCAAGTGGTCTTTCTCCCTTTCTCCCCTTACCCATCTGTCTATCGCCTCCTTTGAATTCCATGCTGTCACAGTTACCAGCCCTTTCAAGCTTAACATCCTTATCATTTATCGCCCTCCAGGTTCCCTTGGAGAGTTCATCAATGAGCTTGATGCCCTGATAAGCTCCTTTCCTGAGGACGGCTCACCTCTCACAGTTCTGGGTGACTTTAACCTCCCCACGTCTACCTTTGACTCATTCCTCTCTGCCTCCTTCTTTCCACTCCTCTCCTCTTTTGACCTCACCCTCTCACCTTCCCCCCCTACTCACAAGGCAGGCAATACGCTTGACCTCATCTTTACTAGATGCTGTTCTTCCACTAACCTCATTGCAACTCCCCTCCAAGTCTCCGACCACTACCTTGTATCCTTTTCCCTCTCGCTCTCATCCAACACTTCCCACACTGCCCCTACTCGGATGGTATCGCGCCGTCCCAACCTTCGCTCTCTCTCCCCCGCTACTCTCTCCTCTTCCATCCTATCATCTCTTCCCTCTGCTCAAACCTTCTCCAACCTATCTCCTGATTATGCCTCCTCAACCCTCCTCTCCTCCCTTTCTGCATCCTTTGACTCTCTATGTCCCCTATCCTCCAGGCCGGCTCGGTCCTCCCCTCCTGCTCCGTGGCTCGACGTCTCATTGCGAGCTCACAGAACAGGGCTCCGGGCAGCCGAGCGGAAATGGAGGAAAACTCGCCTCCTTGCGGACCTGGCATCCTTTCACTCCCTCCTCTCTACATTTTCCTCTTCTGTCTCTGCTGCTAAAGCCACTTTCTACCACTCTAAATTCCAAGCATCTGCCTCTAACCCTAGGAAGCTCTTTGCCACCTTCTCCTCCCTCCTGAATCCTGCTCCCCCTCCTCCCCCCTCCTCCCTCTCTGCAGATGACTTCGTCAACCATTTTGAAAAGAAGGTCGACGACATCCGATCCTCGTTTGCTAAGTCAAACGACACCGCTGGTTCTGCTCACACTGCCCTACCCTGTGCTCTGACCTCTTTCTCCCCTCTCTCTCCAGATGAAATCTCGCGTCTTGTGACGGCCGGCCGCCCAACAACCTGCCCGCTTGACCCTATCCCCTCCTCTCTTCTCCAGACCATTTCCGGAGACCTTCTCCCTTACCTCACCTCGCTCATCAACTCATCCTTGACCGCTGGCTACGTCCCTTCCGTCTTCAAGAGAGCGAGAGTTGCACCCCTGCTGAAAAAACCTACACTCGATCCCTCCGATGTCAACAACTACAGACCAGTATCCCTTCTTTCTTTTCTCTCCAAAACTCTCGAACATGCCGTCCTTGGCCAGCTCTCCCGTTATCTCTCTCAGAATGACCTTCTTGATCCAAATCAGTCAGGTTTCAAGACTAGTCATTCAACTGAGACTGCTCTTCTCTGTATCACGGAGGCACTCCGCACTGCTAAAGCTAACTCTCTCTCCTCTGCTCTCATCCTCCTAGACCTATCGGCTGCCTTCGATACTGTGAACCATCAGATCCTCCTCTCCACCCTCTCCGAGTTGGGCATCTCCGGCGCGGCCCACGCTTGGATTGCGTCCTACCTGACAGGTCGCTCCTACCAGGTGGCGTGGCGAGAATCTGTCTCCTCACCACGTGCTCTCACCACTGGTGTCCCCCAGGGCTCTGTTCTAGGCCCTCTCCTATTCTCGCTATACACCAAGTCACTTGGCTCTGTCATAACCTCACATGGTCTCTCCTATCATTGCTATGCAGACGACACACAATTAATCTTCTCCTTTCCCCCTTCTGATGACCAGGTGGCGAATCGCATCTCTGCATGTCTGGCAGACATATCAGTGTGGATGACGGACCACCACCTCAAGCTGAACCTCGGCAAGACGGAGCTGCTCTTCCTCCCGGGGAAGGACTGCCCGTTCCATGATCTCGCCATCACGGTTGACAACTCCATTGTGTCCTCCTCCCAGAGCGCTAAGAACCTTGGCGTGATCCTGGACAACACCCTGTCGTTCTCAACTAACATCAAGGCGGTGGCCCGTTCCTGTAGGTTCATGCTCTACAACATCCGCAGAGTACGACCCTGCCTCACACAGGAAGCGGCGCAGGTCCTAATCCAGGCACTTGTCATCTCCCGTCTGGATTACTGCAACTCGCTGTTGGCTGGGCTCCCTGCCTGTGCCATTAAACCCCTACAACTCATCCAGAACGCCGCAGCCCGTCTGGTGTTCAACCTTCCCAAGTTCTCTCACGTCACCCCGCTCCTCCGCTCTCTCCACTGGCTTCCAGTTGAAGCTCGCATCCGCTACAAGACCATGGTGCTTGCCTACGGAGCTGTGAGGGGAACGGCACCTCAGTACCTTCAGGCTCTGATCAGGCCCTACACCCAAACAAGGGCACTGCGTTCATCCACCTCTGGCCTGCTCGCCTCCCTACCACTGAGGAAGTACAGTTCCCGCTCAGCCCAGTCAAAACTGTTCGCTGCTCTGGCACCCCAATGGTGGAACAAACTCCCTCACGACGCCAGGACAGCGGAGTCAATCACCACCTTCCGGAGACACCTGAAACCCCACCTCTTTAAGGAATACCTAGGATAGGATAAAGTAATCCTTCTGACCCCCCCCCCCCCCCCCTTAAAAGATTTAGATGCACTATTGTAAAGTGGTTGTTCCACTGGATGTCATAAGGTGAATGCACCAATTTGTAAGTCGCTCTGGATGAGAGCGTCTGCTAAATGACTTAAATGTAAATGTAAAATTAAACTATATTGAAAAAACATACATTACGATGATTTGTTCACATGTATCAAAAAAAATCCGAGCCAGAGATCATATTCACCTATAATGACGGTTTTCCAGGAGGCAATTCCAGGTCGAACTTCAGCCATCAAAAAAAAAAAATATGGCGTACCTCTCACTCCAAGAGGTTGTATTCAATCCCTGAACGAGATATTCAAGTCCTTTCTGCTCTCACTTCCGCATGACACCCAAGGGAAGGTGTATGACGTGTTTCTATAGTCCCAAGTGACATGCCCTTTTATAGACAAGCTCTTGAAGAGAGACCTCGCTTTTGGAAATCTCACTTCCGGATAGGAAATGGGCTGCAGAAAGAGTTCTGGTTCACTTAGAGAAATAATTCAAAACGGTTAAAGAAACTAGAGAGTGTTTTCTATCCAATAGTAATGATAATATGCATATTGTACGAGCAAGAATTGAGTAGGAGGCCGTTTGAAATGGCCACCTCTTTCCAGGTTACTCAGTGCTGCCCCACAGTAAATTCATCAGGCTTAAGCAATGTTTCAGTCAGGTCAACACATCAAGATTATGATCAGTGATAAGTTGATTGACTATAACTGCCTTGGAAGTGAGGGATCTAACATTAACCTGTTAGGCTGGCTGGCCCGACACCGGTACACTTATGACAACATCCAGCTCAATTGCAGGGCGCGAAATTCAAAATCATTTTTTTTTTAAATATTTAACTTTCACACATTAACAAGTCCAATACAGCATTTGAAAGATAAACAGCTTGTGAATCCAGCCAACGTGTCCGATTTTTAAAATGTTTTACAGCAAAAACACCACGTATATTTATGTTAGTTCACCACCAAATACAAAAGAGGACAGACATTTTTCACAGCACAGGTAGCATGCACAAAGCCAACCTAACTAACCAAGATCCAACCAAACAAACCTAGAAACAACTTCCTCAGATGACAGTCCTATAACATGTTACACAATAAATCTATGTTTTGTTCGAAAAATGTGCATATTTGAGCTATAAATCAGTTTTACATTGATGCTACCATCATAGCTACAGTCAGAAATAGCACGGGAGTAGCCAGAGTAAATACAGACACCAACGTCAACTACCTAATTACTCATCATAAAACATTTCAGAAAAATATATAGTGTACAGCAAAATGAAAGACAAAGATCTTGTGAATACAGACAATATTTCCGATTTCTTAAGTGTTTTACAGCGAAAACACAATATATTGTTATATTAGCTTACTGCAATAGCTAACACACAACAGCATTGATTCCAAGTAATCGGTAGCGATAGCACAGTTCGACAGATATATGAAATAGCATCCCAAATTGGGTCCTTATCTTTGATGATCTTCCATCAGAATGTTGTAAAGGGGTCCATTGTCCAGAACCGTCTTTGTTTGGATCCAGAACTAACTATTTCCCTCTTGAATTAGCAAGCACACTGGCCGTGCGGCGCTAACCTCTCCTTCTTGAACAAATTCTTCCAACGCATCACGTCTAAAGTCCCGAATAAATTTCATTAATATAATTAAACTATATAGAAAAAACATGTATCAAATAAAATCGAAGCCGGAGATCATATTCACCTATAACGACGGTTTTCCAGGAGGCAATTCCAGATCCAACTTCGCGCCTTCGGAAAAAAAAATAATGGCGGACCTCTCACTCCAAGAGGATGTATTCAATCCCAGAACGAGATATTCAAGTCATTTCTGCTCTCACTTCCGCATGACACCCAAGGGAAGGTGTATGACGTGTTTCTATAGTCCCAAGTGGTCCCGTGTGGCTCAGTTGGTAGAGCATGGTGCTTGCAACTCCAGGGTTGTGGGTTCAATTGCCACGGGGGGACCAGGGTTCAATTCCCACGGGGGGACCAGGATGAATATGTATGAACTTTCCAATTTGTAAGTCCCTCTGGATAAGAGCGTCTGCTAAATGACTTAAATGTAAGTGACAAGCTCTTGAAAAAAGACCTCGCTTTTGGAAATCTCACTTCCGGATAGGAAATGGGCTGCATAAAGAGTTCTGGTTCACTTAGAGAAATAATTCAAACTGTTTAAGAAACTAGAGAGTGTTTTCTATCCAATAGTAATGATAATATGCATATTGTACGAGCAAGAATTGAGTAGGAGGCCGTTTGAAATGGCCACCTCTTTCCAGGTTACTCAATGCTGCCCCTTGCACCCATAAGAAGTTTTAAGTCGCCCTATTTTGAGATGTGAGGTATCACAATCTCTTTCAATAATGTCAGGAATGGAGGAGGTCTTTATTCCAGTGAGATTGCTAATTATCCATGCTGTCACAGTTACCAGCCCTTTCAAGCTTAACATCCTTATCATTTATCGCCCTCCAGGTTCCCTTGGAGAGTTCATCAATGAGCTTGATGCCCTGATAAGCTCCTTTCCTGAGGACGGCTCACCTCTCACAGTTCTGGGTGACTTTAACCTCCCCACGTCTACCTTTGACTCATTCCTCTCTGCCTCCTTCTTTCCACTCCTCTCCTCTTTTGACCTCACCCTCTCACCTTCCCCCCCTACTCACAAGGCAGGCAATACGCTTGACCTCATCTTTACTAGATGCTGTTCTTCCACTAACCTCATTGCAACTCCCCTCCAAGTCTCCGACCACTACCTTGTATCCTTTTCCCTCTCGCTCTCATCCAACACTTCCCACACTGCCCCTACTCGGATGGTATCGCGCCGTCCCAACCTTCGCTCTCTCTCCCCCGCTACTCTCTCCTCTTCCATCCTATCATCTCTTCCCTCTGCTCAAACCTTCTCCAACCTATCTCCTGATTATGCCTCCTCAACCCTCCTCTCCTCCCTTTCTGCATCCTTTGACTCTCTATGTCCCCTATCCTCCAGGCCGGCTCGGTCCTCCCCTCCTGCTCCGTGGCTCGACGACTCATTGCGAGCTCACAGAACAGGGCTCCGGGCAGCCGAGCGGAAATGGAGAAAAACTCGCCTCCTTGCGGACCTGGCATCCTTTCACTCCCTCCTCTCTACATTTTCCTCTTCTGTCTCTGCTGCTAAAGCCACTTTCTACCACTCTAAATTCCAAGCATCTGCCTCTAACCCTAGGAAGCTCTTTGCCACCTTCTCCTCCCTCCTGAATCCTCCTCCCCCTCCTCCCCCCTCCTCCCTCTCTGCAGATGACTTCGTCAACCATTTTGAAAAGAAGGTCGACGACATCCGATCCTCGTTTGCTAAGTCAAACGACACCGCTGGTTCTGCTCACACTGCCCTACCCTGTGCTCTGACCTCTTTCTCCCCTCTCTCTCCAGATGAAATCTCGCGTCTTGTGACGGCCGGCCGCCCAACAACCTGCCAGCTTGACCCTATCCCCTCCTCTCTTCTCCAGACCATTTCCGGAGACCTTCTCCCTTACCTCACCTCGCTCATCAACTCATCCTTGACCGCTGGCTACGTCCCTTCCGTCTTCAAGAGAGCGAGAGTTGCACCCCTGCTGAAAAAACCTACACTCGATCCCTCCGATGTCAACAACTACAGACCAGTATCCCTTCTTTCTTTTCTCTCCAAAACTCTCGAACGTGCCGTCCTTGGCCAGCTCTCCCGTTATCTCTCTCAGAATGACCTTCTTGATCCAAATCAGTCAGGTTTCAAGACTAGTCATTCAACTGAGTCTGCTCTTCTCTGTATCACGGAGGCACTCCGCACTGCTAAAGCTAACTCTCTCTCCTCTGCTCTCATCCTCCTAGACCTATCGGCTGCCTTCGATACTGTGAACCATCAGATCCTCCTCTCCACCCTCTCCGAGTTGGGCATCTCCGGCGCGGCCCACGCTTGGATTGCGTCCTACCTGACAGGTCGCTTTTACCAGGTGGCGTGGCGAGAATCTGTCTCCTCACCACGTGCTCTCACCACTGGTGTCCCCCAGGGCTCTGTTCTAGGCCCTCTCCTATTCTCGCTATACACCAAGTCACTTGGCTCTGTCATAACCTCACATGGTCTCTCCTATCATTACTATGCAGACGACACACAATTAATCTTCTCCTTTCCCCCTTCTGATGACCAGGTGGCGAATCGCATCTCTGCATGTCTGGCAGACATATCAGTGTGGATGACGGACCACCACCTCAAGCTGAACCTCGGCAAGACGGAGCTGCTCTTCCTCCCGGGGAAGGACTGCCCGTTCCATGATCTCGCCATCACGGTTGACAACTCCATTGTGTCCTCCTCCCAGAGCGCTAAGAACCTTGGCGTGATCCTGGACAACACCCTGTCGTTCTCAACTAACATCAAGGCGGTGGCCCGTTCCTGTAGGTTCATGCTCTACAACATCCGCAGAGTACGACCCTGCCTCACACAGGAAGCGGCGCAGGTCCTAATCCAGGCACTTGTCATCTCCCGTCTGGATTACTGCAACTCGCTGTTGGCTGGGCTCCCTGCCTGTGCCATTAAACCCCTACAACTCATCCAGAACGCCGCAGCCCGTCTGGTGTTCAACCTTCCCAAGTTCTCTCACGTCACCCCGCTCCTCCGCTCTCTCCACTGGCTTCCAGTTGAAGCTCGCATCCGCTACAAGACCATGGTGCTTGCCTACGGAGCTGTGAGGGGAACGGCACCTCAGTACCTTCAGGCTCTGATCAGGCCCTACACCCAAACAAGGGCACTGCGTTCATCCACCTCTGGCCTGCTCGCCTCCCTACCACTGAGGAAGTACAGTTCCCGCTCAGCCCAGTCAAAACTGTTCGCTGCTCTGGCACCCCAATGGTGGAACAAACTCCCTCACGACGCCAGGACAGCGGAGTCAATCACCACCTTCCGGAGACACCTGAAACCCCACCTCTTTAAGGAATACCTAGGATAGGATAAAGTAATCCTTCTGACCCCCCCCCCCCCCCCCCTTAAAAGATTTAGATGCACTATTGTAAAGTGGTTGTTCCACTGGATGTCATAAGGTGAATGCACCAATTTGTAAGTCGCTCTGGATGAGAGCGTCTGCTAAATGACTTAAATGTAAATGTAAAATTAAACTATATTGAAAAAACATACATTACGATGATTTGTTCACATGTATCAAAAAAAATCCGAGCCAGAGATCATATTCACCTATAATGACGGTTTTCCAGGAGGCAATTCCAGGTCGAACTTCAGCCATCAAAAAAAAAATTATGGCGTACCTCTCACTCCAAGAGGTTGTATTCAATCCCTGAACGAGATATTCAAGTCCTTTCTGCTCTCACTTCCGCATGACACCCAAGGGAAGGTGTATGACGTGTTTCTATAGTCCCAAGTGACATGCCCTTTTATAGACAAGCTCTTGAAGAGAGACCTCGCTTTTGGAAATCTCACTTCCGGATAGGAAATGGGCTGCAGAAAGAGTTCTGGTTCACTTAGAGAAATAATTCAAAACGGTTAAAGAAACTAGAGAGTGTTTTCTATCCAATAGTAATGATAATATGTATATTGTACGAGCAAGAATTGAGTAGGAGGCCGTTTGAAATGGCCACCTCTTTCCAGGTTACTCAGTGCTGCCCCACAGTAAATTCATCAGGCTTAAGCAATGTTTCAGTCAGGTCAACACATCAAGATTATGATCAGTGATAAGTTGATTGACTATAACTGCCTTGGAAGTGAGGGATCTAACATTAACCTGTTAGGCTGGCTGGCCCGACACCGGTACACTTATGACAACATCCAGCTCAATTGCAGGGCGCGAAATTCAAAATCTATTTTTTTTTAAATATTTAACTTTCACACATTAAAACTTCTTGCAACTATAGGGGGTGCTGTTCCGCATTAGCATATTTGGGTCTCCAAATTAAACTGCCTCGTGCTAAATTCTTGATCGTACAATATGCATATTATTGTTATTATTGGATAGAAAACACCTTCTAGTTTCTATAGAAGTTGGAATTTTGTCTCTGAGTGGTACAGAACAAAATCTACAGCACTTTTCATGACAGGGGTCAGATTCCAGAAATTTTTACCCCTGATCTGGAGTCTGTTTTTAAGGCGACAGTGAATGCTATGAAGAAACCGACACTGCCTACGTCTTCCTCTGGGTGTCTGTACGTCATCACGTTTTGAATGGAGTCTATTGCACAATCCCAGCCATTATAAAACCACAAAATGTATAGGGACCGCCCTTTCTCGTCGCGCGCCTGAAGCGTGAAGGACATCGGACTTGCCTCATTCCAAATCCTTGTCTAACCAGCAATATTTCTCCGGTCATGTTTTCAGTCGTTATAGTTGTTAAAAACATCATAATGTAGTTAATTTGAACCGTTTTATAGCAATTTATATCCGTTTAGTGCGATTTTGAGGAATTTCTTTGTTGTGCACTCTGAAACTTTGGACACGTTTTGGGGTCCCGTTCGATCGTTAGTGGATATTTCGAAGGACAGAGGACATCTATCGACCAAAAGACGTTTATAACATAGAAAGGATACATTGCCCAAGAATATGATGGAAGAACAGCTCAAAGTAAGCAATATTTAATATGATAAATTGTTGTTCTGTCGAAATATTTTAAACGCATATTTCGCCATTTTGTTTGGTATAGCTTCACTTGGCGAACCCTGTATTGAAAAGTAAGGATAATTTTAAAAATGTAAATCAGCGGTTGCATTAAGAACTAATTTGTCTTTCGATTCCTGTCAACCCTGTATTTTTTAGTCAAGTATATGATTAGCTTTCGATTAAACTAGATCACTCTGAAAGCTGACGTTCCTCATTTTGAGGCTTGAGTTGTGACTATTTCCATTGTATAACCACGGTTTTGTATGGCTAAATATGCACCTTTTCGAACAAACTGTATATGTATGTTGTAAAATGATGTTACAGGAGTGTCATCGGAAGAATTCTGAGAAGGTTAGTGAAAAAATTAATATATTTTGGCGGTGATTACGTTATAGCGCTCTTTGGCTGGAATCGATGCTCTGGTAACGTTTGCACATGTGGTATGCTAACTTATCGATTTATTGTGTTTTCGCTGAAAAACGCTTAGAAAATCTGAAATATGGTCTGAAATCACAAGAACTGGGTCTTTCCATTGCTATGCTTTGTCTATTTTTATGAAATGTTTTATGATGAGTAAATTGGTCATACACGTTGCTCTATCTAGTAATTCTAGTCGATTTGTGATGGTCGGTGCAATTGTAAACTGTGATTTCTACCTGAAATATGCACTTTTTTCTAACAAAAACTATCCTATACCATGAATATGTTATCAGACTGTCATCTGATGTTTTTTTTTATAGGTTATTGGCTATCAATATCTTAGTTGAGCCGAATTGGTGATAGCACCTGAAGGAGTAAGAAACTGATGGAGTTAGAATAGTGGTGTATTTTGCTAACGTGTTTAGCTAATAGATTTACATATTTTGTCTTCCCTGTAAAACATTTTAAAAATCTGAAATGGTGGCTTTATTCACAAGATCTGTATCTTTCATCTGGTGTCTTGGACTTGTGATTTAATGATATTTAGATGCTACTATCTACTTGTGAAGCTATGCTAGCTATGCTAATCAGTGTGTGGGGGGGGGTGGGGGGTGATCCCGGACCCGGGGTAGAGGCTCGTGAAAGGTTAACAAGTCCAATACAGCATTTGAAAGATAAACAGCTTGTGAATCCAGCCAACGTGTCCGATTTTTAAAATGTTTTACAGCAAAAACACCACGTATATTTATGTTAGTTCACCACCAAATACAAAAGAGGACAGACATTTTTCACAGCACAGGTAGCATGCACAAAGCCAACCTAACTAACCAAGATCCAACCAAACAAACCTAGAAACAACTTCCTCAGATGACAGTCCTATAACATGTTACACAATAAATCTATGTTTTGTTCGAAAAATGTGCATATTTGAGCTATAAATCAGTTTTACATTGATGCTACCATCATAGCTACAGTCAGAAATAGCACGGGAGTAGCCAGAGTAAATACAGACACCAACGTCAACTACCTAATTACTCATCATAAAACATTTCAGAAAAATATATAGTGTACAGCAAAATGAAAGACAAAGATCTTGTGAATACAGACAATATTTCCGATTTCTTAAGTGTTTTACAGCGAAAACACAATATATTGTTATATTAGCTTACTGCAATAGCTAACACACAACAGCATTGATTCCAAGTAATCGGTAGCGATAGCACAGTTCGACAGATATATGAAATAGCATCCCAAATTGGGTCCTTATCTTTGATGATCTTCCATCAGAATGTTGTAAAGGGGTCCATTGTCCAGAACCGTCTTTGTTTGGATCCAGAACTAACTATTTCCCTCTTGAATTAGCAAGCACACTGGCCGTGCGGCGCTAACCTCTCCTTCTTGAACAAATTCTTCCAACGCATCACGTCTAAAGTCCCGAATAAATTTCATTAATATAATTAAACTATATAGAAAAAACATGTATCAAATAAAATCGAAGCCGGAGATCATATTCACCTATAACGACGGTTTTCCAGGAGGCAATTCCAGGTCCAACTTCGCGCCTTCGGAAAAAAAAATAATGGCGGACCTCTCACTCCAAGAGGATGTATTCAATCCCAGAACGAGATATTCAAGTCATTTCTGCTCTCACTTCCGCATGACACCCAAGGGAAGGTGTATGACGTGTTTCTATAGTCCCAAGTGGTCCCGTGTGGCTCAGTTGGTAGAGCATGGTGCTTGCAACTCCAGGGTTGTGGGTTCAATTGCCACGGGGGGACCAGGGTTCAATTCCCACGGGGGGACCAGGATGAATATGTATGAACTTTCCAATTTGTAAGTCCCTCTGGATAAGAGCGTCTGCTAAATGACTTAAATGTAAGTGACAAGCTCTTGAAAAAAGACCTCGCTTTTGGAAATCTCACTTCCGGATAGGAAATGGGCTGCATAAAGAGTTCTGGTTCACTTAGAGAAATAATTCAAACTGTTTAAGAAACTAGAGAGTGTTTTCTATCCAATAGTAATGATAATATGCATATTGTACGAGCAAGAATTGAGTAGGAGGCCGTTTGAAATGGCCACCTCTTTCCAGGTTACTCAATGCTGCCCCTTGCAGCCATAAGAAGTTTTAAGTCGCCCTATTTTAAGATGTGAGGTATCACAATCTCTTTCAATAATGTCAGGAATGGAGGAGGTCTTTATTCCAGTGAGATTGCTAAGGCGAACACCGCCATGTTTAGTTCTGCCCAACCTAGGTCGAGGCACAGACACTGTCTCAGTGGGGATAGCTGAGCTGACTACACTGACTGTGCTAATGGCAGACTCCACTAAGCTGGCAGGCTGGCTAACAGCCTGCTGCCTGGCCTGCACCCTATCTCATTGTGGAGCGAGGGGAGTTAGAGCCCTGTCTATGCTCGTAGATAAGATGAGAGCACCCCTCCAGCTAGGATGGAGTCCGTCACTCCTCAACAGGCCAGGCTTGGTCCTGTTTGTGGGTGAGTCCCAGAAAGAGGGCCAATTATCTACACATTCAATTTTTTGGGAGGGGCAGAAAACCGTTTTCAACCAGCTTTTGAGTTGTGAGACTCTGCTGTAGAGCTCATCACTCCCACTAACTGGGAGGCGGCTAGAGACAATTACTCGATGCCGACACATCTTTCTAGCTGATTTACACGCTGAAGCTATGTTGTGCTTGGTGACCTCTGACTGTTTCATACTAACATCGTTGGTGCCGACGTGGATAACAATATCCCTATACTCTCTACACTCGCCAGTTTTAGCTTTAGCCTGCACCATCTTCAGATTAGCCTTAACTTCGGTAGCCCTGCCCCCTGATTAACAGTGTATGATTGCTGGATGATTCGTTTTAAGTCTAATACTACGGGTAATGGAGTCACCAATGATTAAGGTTTTCAATTTGTCAGAGCTAATGGTGGGAGGCTTCGGCATCTCAGTCCCTGTAACGGGAGGAGTAGATACCAGAGAAGGCTCGGCCTCTGACTCCGACTCGCTGCTTAATGTGGAGAACTGGTTGAAAGTTTCCGTCGGCTGAATCACAGACATGAATTCAATGTCAACTCTATGTTGGATAAAAAAAACAACAGCGTTGATTCAACCAGTGTTGGCCCAGTGGGTTTAAAACTCTGCAAAAACTCTGTAAAACTGATTTTCAACTGGCCTCTTCAATCCAGCATTTTGTATATGAAATCTAATGTTTCCTGAGGCGACATTATAGAATGTCACCTTTAATTTGAGGGCCTTTAATGTCACCTTTAATCTGTTTTACCGTTTAGGAACAAAAACAAATTATGTATCTAGTCCCCCCATTTGATGAAGTCATAAGTATTTGGACATCTTCACTTGCAGTGTATTAAAGGTAGTACCATTTTAAACGTAATGTTCAGTTAAATAATGTATTTAGATATTGGTTCCATTACCCTGTAAACAGTCTATGAACTGCTCTAATGAGTGAATACAATCCACACTTTGGTTTCGGTAGTCAGGGACAACAAACAAGAATGTTATCATTTTCAGACAAACACTTTACTTCCTTCAGCACACTACTACAACAGAGTGACTGTTTTGGAATAAAATATTCAATATATTTCCTTTAACATCCTCTGTGTTGTGTGCTTATTGTTTAACCATTGATTTGCTCTAGGTCATTTTGAGATTAAGGAGCATCAGGTCCTGCTGGAATATCTACCAATAGCATGTCCATCTTTTTGTGAGAAATTACACTGGTCACTGTTCAAAACATTTATAAAGTACTATAAAGTATGAAAAGTCTTCACTTTAGATTAGGGACTGCAATACAACTTTACTAACGATTAGTAAATAGTTTATACGTTTATTCATTAAACATCTTATGAATTATCTTATGTATCATTATTACAGACTATAAAAGGTGTTAATAAATGTGTGAATAACCAGCTAATTAAAACAAATGTGGGAGTAAAAGTACATGAATGATGAATAAACTATTTACTAATCCAGTATACATTTTTCATTACAAAGTGTTATTATAAAGTGTTACCAATCTCTAAATTGCTTCTGACTCCACAGCCTCTGAGAGAGAGATGCTATGGTGTGACCCTTGACCTGACAGCAGTGATGTAGTGAGAGTGGTTGTGGTGTCTGCTGTGGTCTCCTGCGCTGTTGTGCTTAATCATTAATGCATATTGTAGTTATTTATACATGTGAGAATCCCTAGCTGACTAAAATGTAACAAATGTGGGAGTAATGATTAATATATTGTGAACAAACTGTAAATGGCTCACAAATGGTTTATTAATTAACATTATAGTGTTACCCTTAATTGCATATTCTTGCATTTTACCCTCAACTACTTACACAATACACCATTGAGATAGACTTGGACATTATCTGATATCATGCAGTATTGTACATTTCAACTTTACTGCACTTGATGAAGATGTTGTGTCACAATTGAGCCACCAGAGGGAGGTGTTAAACAACATATAGAATGATTCATGACGTCCTCGGAATGTACTATTAGAACACTTACATACTATTTATCATTGAATAACATGGAACAACAACAGACTTATGCCTTCTTATGCCTTCCCCAAGTCCTTCAAATCCAATCCATCCAAATCAATCTGTATCAACACAACATGTACCTTTTGACGAGAACACTGAGATAAGTAATGTCAGTGTATTGTTACATGAAAGAAGCAATTACAACAATTGCATATATCAAAACTTTGTGAAACTAGGGAATAAAATTATTGGAACTTCAGAGTTAAAATATGTTTAGCTGTCACTTTGAACCATGGATAAAATAATGCATAAATTATTATTATTATTTATTAAGGAATTAACAAGTGGTAGAAAACAGATGAAAAGTGATAAATTATCACTTAAAAAAGACAAAAAGACAAAAATAAATAGAGTTGGATTCCAACAAATGAAATAGGTGAAAACAACAATAGATCGAGTATTTGCTGCTTTTCTCTCAGACTTATTTGCCTGTGCAGTTTTAACACCAGACACACTGACAGCCTCTTCTGAAAATACCTTTCTGGCCTGTGATCTGGCCACCACAAAGGTTTTCACATAAAGTGTTATAATAATAGAGCATGGGACAACCATTGTAAATAGACGGTCAATTACATTACCCCAGATTTACCCTTCAACAATAAAACATTATTTCAAACACCTACTTTGTACCTGTACATTTACAACGTTCTTTTATATTGGCGGCACGGTATAAAACAAAGAAGTACCTAAACAAGCAACGTAGGCATGAAACACACAGAAATATTTCCCAAAAGCCAGCATGATTCCTTATTGTTACAGTCATTACCGGTATCACAATCAGTCCAACCAGGAGATCTGACACAGCCAGAGAGAGGATGAGCAGGTTGGGTGGAGTGTGGAGCTGTTTGAAGTGAGAGATGGAGATGATCACCAGTACGTTCAAAAGTACTGTAACTGCTGAAATCAACTGTTCTCAGCCCTCTCCTGTACACCCTGTTCACCCACGACTGCGTGGCCATGCACGCCTCCAACTCAATCATCAAGTTTGCAGACGACACTACAGTGGTAGGCTTGATTACCAACAACAACGAGACGGCCTACAGGGAGGAGGTGAGGGCCCTCGGAGTGTGGTGTCAGGAAAATAACCTCACACTCAACGTCAACAAAACAAAGGAGATTATCGTGGACTTCAGGAAACAGCATAGGGAGCACCCCCCTATCCACATCGATGGGACAGTAGTGGAGAAGGTGGAAAGTTTTAAGTTCCTCGGCGTACACATCACAGACAAACTGAAATGGTCCACCCACACAGACAGCGTGCTGGCGCCTCTTCAACCTCAAGAGGCTGAAGAAATTTGGCTTCTCACCAAAAACACTCACAAACTTTTACAGATGCACAATCGAGAGCATCCTGTCGGGCTGTACCACCGCCTGGTACGGCAGCTGCTCCGCCCACAAACGCAAGGCTCCACAGAGGGTAGTGAGGTCTGCACAATGCTTCACCGTGGGCAAACTACCTGCCCTCCAGGACACCTACACCACCCGATGTCGCAGGAAGGCTAAAAAGATCATCAAGGACAACAACCACCCGAGCCACTGCCTGTTCACCCCGCTATCATCTAGAAGGCGAGGTCAGTACAGGTGCATCAAAGCTGGGACCGAGAGACTGAAAAACAGCTTCTATATCAAGTCCATCAGACTGTTAAACAGCCATCATTAACATAGAGTGGCTGCTGCCAACATACTGACTCAAATCTCTAGCAACTTTAATAATAAAAAATTGGATGTAGTAAATGTATCACTAGTCACTTTAAACAATGCCACTATATAATGTTTACATAACATACATTACTAATTTAATTTGTATATACTGTACTCTATACCATCTACTGCATCTTGCCTATACCGTTCGGCCATCGCTCATCCATATATATATTTGTAAGAATCTTTAAAAGGTGTCAATATTTTTTACCCTTACCTTTTTTGGGAGAAAATAATATTACTGGTTAAACAAAATTTTTCTCTGAGCAATTGCATTAGTATGAAATAACATCATTTCATTTTTATTTGTATTTGTATTATTTATTTCATGTAGTCATTATTTCTCATCTTTATCAATAATGTCATTATTGATAAATCATTTCCGACCCCAATAATAATTTCCGACCCCACCGTACCTACTACTGCTAAATGAGGTCCATATTTATGTACATACAATATATATTTATTGGTTTCTTGTTTTGATTATTTGTGTAGAGACATTCACCTGCACTGTTGGAGCTAGTTACACAATCATTTTGCTGAACCTGCCGTAACACCTGCAGATCTGTGTACGTGGCCAATACACTTTTTATAAATCTAGTTTGTAGTTGTTCTGTCATATTCCAGAGGGTTCTGTTAGCACTACAATACCATATACTGTATTGTCCATTTACACGGAAATTCATTTGGAGACGTCAGCATACAAATACACAACACAAGACAACATATTACATGCCGTACGGAAAACTGTAACGTTAGTACACAAGTCACACATTTACATATTCACATATTATTCAAAACATGCAGGGATCTGTCATAATGACACTGATATCACTCTACCAATTAAAGGTGTCAAACACAAACACATCTAATACATTGTGATTTGTATTTTTCTATTGTTTTATTTATTCACACAGCTTGGGTCACCATTGAGAACAGTGTCTCATTTGCAAGGAAGCCTTGTGAACGTGAACATACAATAAATACAAGATTAATCAAAACAAACTACTCTCATATTCTAGTGCCAGGTAGCCTAGCAGTTTATCAGTTGGGCCAGTAAGAGAAAGGGAGCTGGTTCAAATCCTCATGCCTACTAGGTGAAAAATCTGTCAATGTGCCCTTGAGCAAGGCACATAACCCTAATTGTTCATGTAAGTCACTCTCGATAAGAGTGTCTGCTACCTCTGCATGATTCTTAGGGAGCATATTACATCAGCAAAACTCAACCTGTGCTCTGTCACTGGGAACAACTCTTAAATTATGATAGTTCAACATTTTTAAGTTTCGTTTTATAAGTTTCTGACACCAGAGGGTGCTGTTATCACCTGTATGCAAGGCTCTGGAACAATGAGGTCCAAAACTCTAAGGCATTCGACCAAATAAAGGTGTTGGAGACACACAAATTCTTTCCTCCAGGGACCTAATAAGGCCCTAATACAGCATAAAGATTCAAAGTGAACCTGAGTACAGCTCTATTGCCATTTGTGTGAGTACAACTTCCATTAAGCCTCAGCCTCAGTACAACCCTCACCCCTAAACTAGTCTTCCCTGCACAGGTCAAGAATCCCACCTCTGAATCATGACTCTGTCACAGGTGGGATCTGAACCCTGGTATCCTGAGTGGAAAACCAACATCTTCATCAACAGTCCAAGAGGAAAGTCCCTCTTGGACCCAAGGTGACACTGATTTAGAAGTACCAGGCAGGGCTACCTCATCACGACAGCATGAGTCTGACTCACCTCTGCTTCACATTTTCCATTTAAGTCATTTATAGATGGGGGGGGGGGGGGGGGGTTGTGGCATTAATCAAGATACTCATGGGACTAAACCTCCCCCTAACATCACTCAAGTCTCAATCCTACATCCCTCTCTATAGTGTTTAGACAAATAACAAGACATTTTCAGAACTGTGCAGAACTGAAATTACTTTTTTTTTGTGGCCTCTGAATTGGAACATCCTGATTTCATGGGCATGATCCAGGATACACACATATATAATATGATCCAGGGTCAATATAGACATATCTAACATGCCAAAAGACTGGTGTGACCCCTGACCTGGCAGCAGTGATGTAATGAGAGCAGTGACAGTGGCAGTGAGAGTAGTGATAGTGTTCATAACCAGTATGTTGAGTGTGAAAACACATACGTTTTGCCAGCAGCAGACTATGATCGATAATGTCAAAGGCCGCACTGAAGTCTAACAAAACAGCCCCCACAATCTTTTTATCATCAATTTCTCTCAGCCAATCCTCAGTCATTTGAGTAAGTGCTGTGCTTGTTGAATGTGCTTCCCTATAAGCATGCTGAAAGTTTGTTGTCAATTTGTTTACTGTAAATAACATTGTATCTGGTCAAACACTATTTTTTCCAAAAGTTTACCAAAGGTTGGTAACAGGCTGATTGGTTGGCTATTTGAGCCAGTAAAGGGGGCTGTACTATTCTTAGGTAGCGGAATGACTTTTGCTTCCCGCCAAGCCTGGGGGCACACACATTCTTGTAGGCTTAAATTGAAAATATTGCAAATAGGAGTGGCAATATCGTCCGCTATTATCCTCAGTAATTTTCCATTCAGTAGTTTGTCCCCCTCAAAAAGAAATGAGGGGGACAAAGTCAGACAACATTTGGTTTGTTTATGCTGATTGAGGTCTATATTGACTTTGACATTCCAAATATTGTAAATTGAAACCTACGTTCCTACTTCAGGAGTGTGAACCTAATACGTCTGGTTTGTCTGTCCCCTGCAGGTAGACTGGTTTCAATCTGAAGCGGCAGCTGCCACGGCTGAGTAGAGAAACATCTGTTCTTCAACATGTCCGTCCTGCAGCCAGTGGAGCAGCTCTCTCTGGCGCAGTTGGAAATGAAGATCCAGTGTGAACCAAGGTTCGCCCTCAGCATGTCCCTGTACAAGGTGCCACAAGGCCAACAGCAGACTGGTGCTGTCCCAGCAGGTGCAAATGGAACCACACTGTAAAACATTTCCTGTAATTTGTACAGTAACTTACTGGAAGCAATTGGCCAGTAAGTTACTGTAATTTATTTTACAGTACAGCGACTGTAATCCAATTTTTGGCAATTCATTATATGGGACCAAAATATTTACTGTGATCTAATTTACGGTATATTACTGGAATTGCCCATGCAGCTACATATTACCCAGTGTTATTTGCAAGTTTACATTTGTACATTTTGGTCATTTAGCGGGCGCTCTTGTCCTTAGTAACGTACAGTCAGTGCATTCAAACAAGGTTGATAAAAAAGAAGGCATATCACAGTCATAGCAAGTAAAACATTTCTGTAACCATTACTGAACATGTTGAAATAGATAAGGATATTGTGGTCTTCAAAATAATTGTAATGACAACACTATCTTATGATATACAGTGCATTCGGAAAGTATTCAGACCTCTTGACTTTTTCCACATTGTGTTAAGTGCCCCATGGTGGAGGTGGGGTTATGGTATGGGCAGGCATAAGCTACGGACAACGAACACAATTCCATTTTATCGATGGCAATTTGAATGCACAGAGATACGGTGACGAGATCCTGAGGCCCATTGTAGTTCCATTCATCCGCCACCATCACCTCATGTTTCGTCATGATAATTCACGCATGTCCGTCTTCATCTGTACACAATTCCTGGAAGCTGAAAATGTCCTAGTTCTTCCATAGCCTGCGTACTCCCCAGACATGTCACATATTGAGCATGTTTGGGATGCTCTTGATTGACATGTACAGGAGCATGTTCCAGTTCCCGCCAATATCCAACAATTTTGTACAGCCATTGAAGAGGAGTGGGACAACATTCAACAGGCCACAATCAACAGCCTTTAAATGTATTTATATTTTTTATTTAACTAGAAGAACAAATTCTATTTTACAATGAGGACCTAGGAACAGTGGGTTAACTGCCTTGTTCAGGGGCAGAACAACAGATTTTTACCTTGTCAGCTCAACGATTCGATCTAGCAACCTTTAGGTTACTGGCCCAACGCTCCAACCACCAGGCTACCTGCCGCCCCACATGATTGTTTTGAAGGGGTGTCCCTATACTTTTGTATATATAGTGTGTCTTTGATCAACAGATGTATATTTGTATTCCCAATCATGTGAAATCCATAGATTAAGGCCTAATGAATTCATTTCAATAGACTGATTTTCAAATTAATGACTAACTCAGTAAAATCTTGCGTTTATATTTTTGTTCAGTATAGAACAAGTCAAGTTATTCCTCTGTCACAGATTGTGAATTATACTGCCTTCCTCTGGCCACTGTACATACTGAAAGTAATCCCTGTCCTCTGTTTCTCTCTGCAGGAAAACATTTAAAGAAATGTTGCTCTTTATTCTTTACTTTGGAAATGAGGTCAAATGTTTAATTTGAGGCGACATTATAGAATGTCACCTTTTATTTGAGGGTATTTTCATAGTGCATTCGGAAAGTATTCAGACCCCTTGACATTTTCCACTTTTCGTTACGTTAGACTTTTTCTAAAACTGATTAAGTGATTTTTTCCCCCCCCTCATCAATCTACACACAATATTTAAATTTTAGAAATGTTTTCAAATGTTAAAAAAAATAAAAACAGAAATACCTTATTTACATAAGTATTCAGACCCTTTGCTATGAGACTAGAAATGGAGCTAAAGCGCATCCTGTTTCCATTGATCATCCTTGAGATGTTTCTACAAAATGATTGAATTCGGCTCCTGAATGGCGGAGTGGTTTAAGGCACTGCATCTCAGTGCTAGACGTGTCACCACAGACACCCTGGTTCAAATCCAGCTGTATCACAACTTGCTGTGATTGGAAGTCCCATAGGACGGCACACAACTAGCCAAAAGTCGTCTGGGTTTGGCCAATGTAGGCTGTCATTTGTAAATAATAATTTATTTTTAACTGACTTTCCTAGTTAAAATGTTTTTTTTTATTGTTGAGAAAGGCTGCAACATCTGCTGAGTATTTGTATGTGACCAATAAAATGTGATTTGTTTTTGATTTTGTAGTGCATTAAAGGTAGTAACCCTTTAAATGTAATGTTCAGTTAAATTATGTATTTAGATATTGGTTCCCTGACCCTGTAAGCAGTCTATGAACTGCTCTTAGTCTGTGCCTCTCTGACATTGCTCATCCATATATTCATATATTCTTAATTCCAGTCCTTTACTTAGATTTGTGTGTATTAGGTATTTGTTGTGAAATTGTTAGATATTGCTGCACTGTCGGAACTAGGTGCATAAACAGTTCTCTACACCCGCAATAACATCTGCTAAACACCTGGTTTTGACCAATACAGTCTGGTTTGATTTCTACTGAGTGACTGCAATCAGTCAGTGCCAAGAAACAAGAATGTTATCATTTTCAGACAAACACATTACTTCCTTCAGCACACTATTACAACAGTGTGACTGTGTTGGAATAAAATGTTCAACATATTTCCTTTAACATCCTCTGTGTTGTGTGCTTATTGTTTAACCATTGATTTGTTCTAGGTCATTTTGAGAACTTAAGGAGCATCAGGTACTGCTGGAATGTCTACCAATAGCATGTCCATCTTTTTGTTATAAATTACACTGGTCACTGTTCAAAACATTTATAAAGTATTTATAAAGTATGAATAGTCCTCACTTTAGATTAGGGACTGCAAAACTACTTTACTAATGATCAGTAAATGGTTTATAAGAACATGTATTAAACATCTGATGAATGATCTTCTGAATCATTATTACAGACTATAAAAGTTGTTAATAAATGTGTGAATAACCAGCTCATTAAAACAAATGTGGGAGTAATGATACATGAATGATGAATAAACTATTTACTATTCCATTATACATTCTTCATTACAAAGTGTTATTATAAAGGGTTGCCTATCTCTATTTGAATTCTGACTCCACAGCATCTGAGAGCTGCTCTGGTGTGACCCCTGACCTGGCAACATTTATGTAGTGAGAGTGGTTGTGGTGAGAGTAGTGGTAGTGTTCATACCCAGTATGTTGAGGTTGAACTGTCTGCTGTTGTCTCCTGCCCTTTTGTGCTTAATCATTAATTCACGTAGTAGTTTTTTTATACATTTAGAATACCTATCTGACTAACATTTAACAAATGTGGGAGTAATGATTAATAAATGGTGAGCAAACTGTAAATACCTTAGAAATGGTTTATTACTGAACGCTATTGTAAAGTGTTACCCATAATTGCATATTCTTACATTTGACAATCAACTACTTACACAATACACTATTGAGTTATACTTGGGCGTTATCTGATACCGTGCATATTGTACATTTAAATTTTACTGCACTTATTGAAGGTTTGTGCCCCAAATGAGCCACTAGACTCGAGCAGGGCAATTCCAGACCTCGGGGGCCTGATTGGTGTCACACTTTTCCCCCATCCCTCGCAAACACAGGTAATATGAAAACAATGGTACTATGAACGCCTTAAGTTCAGAGTTAAAATATGTTTAGCCGTCACTTTGAACCATGGATAAAAGAAAGCATAAATTATTGGATTAATTAAGGAATTAACAAGAGGCAGAAAGCCGATGATAACTGATAATAAATTAACAATTAAAAAAGAAAAGAAGAAAACAAATAGAAATGGAATCCAACAACAGAAATAGTTGACAACAACAATAGCTAGAGTTTTTGTTGCTTTTCTCTCCGACTTATTTGCCCGTACAGTTTTAACACCAGACACCCTGGCAGCCTCTTTTGAAAATACATTTCTGGCCTGTGATCTGGCCACCACAAAGATGTTCATATAAAGTGTTATAATAATAGAGCATGGGACAATCATTGTAATAACAAGGTCAATAATATTAACCCAGATTGACCCTTCAACAATAAAACATTCATTCAAACACCGACTGGGTACCTGTACATTTACAAAGTTTTTTATAATAGCAGCACGGTATATGATACAACAACACCAGGTAATGGA
This sequence comes from Salvelinus alpinus, assembly GCF_045679555.1. NCBI lineage: Eukaryota > Metazoa > Chordata > Actinopteri > Salmoniformes > Salmonidae > Salvelinus > Salvelinus alpinus. The sequence goes on along the minus strand of NC_092099.1, from coordinate 45,192,633 downwards.
TATACAACACATCACTCTTGGTATTGTTATTCTAGAGTGGTACAATAAGGGATCACACACAGCAACATAGCGGTCAATAGATATCAAGACCAAATTACCCAGAGATAAAGAAGTACATAATAAAGTAACGTAGATCTGAAACACACAGAAATATTCCCCAAAACCCCAGCATGATTCCATTATTGCTACAGTCATTACTGGTATCACAACCAGTCCCACCAGGAGATCTGACACAGCCAGAGAGAGGATGAGCAGGTTGGTTGGAGTGTGGAGCTGCTTGAAGTGAGAGATGGAGATTATCACCAGTACGTTCAAAAATACTGTAACCGCTGAAATCAATGAGAAGAAGATGTACAGTGTTATGTAGATAGATGTCGATAGCAAAGCCTTTCTGCAAGAAGAGTTTCCGTCTTGAAAACAGTACTGAACATCTTCATGTTTCTCCATATGTAATAAAGTGTCAAAATGCTGAGGTCCTGCTCCTGCTTGGTCCTGTGTGTGACCCTGTCAGGTCCGCCTTCTGACAAACTCTGAGCTCTGCCTCTCTATTTATCCCTGAGTTACAGACAGAAACTCCCCTCCCCGGAGTCTCTCTGCACACACACACACCACCACCAACAAAACAAGTGAACACACAAATTAACAAATGGTTGGATAAACAAATCATTTGTGAAAGCATGATGTAATGTATGACGGGATTTGATGTTGCTGTGCCCACCTAGCCTGTCCTTCAGCCTTACTGATCGTTAGAGATGAGAGAATGTCAGGACCCGGTGCGAGAAACAGTCACTAAATCGGCAGAACCCAGAAGATGAGGCAGACACAGCAGTACTAGAGATGGTGGTTTAATAAAAAAAATAGATAACTTCCAAAATACAAAGAAAATCCACAAAGTGGTAAAAACAGCAAGGGAAAAAACAAACCTAAAAGACTAATCCAAAATACAAAAGAACAAAACCAGAGAACCTCTGGAAAATCCAACAAGAGAAAAATATATGTTCACAACAAGGCTTGGGCTGGGTGCTAACATACAAACACTGAGCAAGGAACTAAGGAACACACAGGGATTAAATACTAACAAGGGAACGACATACAGGTGCAAACAATAATAGAGCAAGGGAAAAACAAAAGGTACAAAAAAGGTGCAATGGGGACATCTAGTGACAAAAAACCAGAACAGTCCTGGCCAAAACCTGACAGAATCCCCCTCCTAGGAACGGCTCCTGACGTTCCTACCAGCCTTCTCAGGGTGGAGGGCCCTGAACTGACGAATGAGGTCAGGGTCCAGTATGTCCTTGGCAGGAACCCAGGAGCGCTCCTCGGGACCGTAGCCTTCCCAGTCCACCAGATACTGCCAGGACCGCTGCACCCGGCGGGAGTCCAGTATCCGGTGGACGGTATAAGCCGACTGGCCTCCGATGACACGGGGCGGAGGGGGAGGTCTGCCTGCCGGAATAAGGGGAGAAAAAACAACAGGTTTTAATAAAGAAATGTGAAATGTGGGATTGATTTTAAGGGATCTGGGTAAGTGCAGGCGAAAAGTAACGGGATTGACTCTCCTGGCAATCTTAAAGGGTCCGATGAATCTCTGGGACAGCTTGCGAGACTCCACCCGTAGCGGTAAGTTTTTTGTTGAGAGCCATACTCTCTGGCCGGGGTACAGGGTAGGACCGGGACGGCGACGTCTGTTGGCTTGTCGTTGGTACTGCTGAGAGGAACGCAGAAGATTAAGACGGGCCTTCTTCCACGTAAGCCGACAGCGTCTGATGAACCTCGAGGCTGAAGGCACTCTGACTTCTGCCTCCTGGTCCGGGAACAATAGAGGAGCATAGCCAAACTGACACTCGTGCAGGGATATACCAGTGGAGGAGGAGCACAAGGTGTTGTGAGCGTACTCAGCCCAAACAATGAAGGATGACCATGTGGATGGGTTGTTGGAAACCATACATCTGAGGGTGGTTTCCAGCTCCTGATTCATCCTCTCAGTTTGGCCGTTGGACTCCGGATGGTACCCTGAAGATAAACTGGCCGTGGCCCCTATGAGTTGGCAGAAGGCCTTCCAAAACCTTGAGGCGAACTGGGGACCTCTGTCGGAAACCATATCTTGCGGGATGCCAAAGACTCGGAACACATGGTTAATCACCAACTCAGCTGTTTCCTTGGCAGAAGGTAATTTGGTCAAGGGAACAAACCTGGCCGCCTTAGAAAACCTGTCGATGATGACTAGGATCGTAGTATTACCATGGGACGGAGGAAGGCCAGTAATAAAGTCCAGCGAGATATGGGACCAGGGTCGATGGGGAATAGATAAAGGGTGAAGGAGTCCTTGAGGGCGGAGGTGAGAAGATTTGCCCTGGCAGCACACGGAACAGGCCTTGACAAAAGTGGCAACGTCTTCTTTTATGGTGGGCCACCAGAACTTACGCTGGATGAACTCCAAGGTGCGACCTACGCCCGGGTGACAGGTGAGGCGAGAGGAGTGCCCCCACAGAAGGACTTGGGACCTTGCTGCCTTGGGAACAAACAACCGATTAGCAGGACCTCCTCCAGGGCCCGGTTCGATGGCTTGAGCTTGTTTCACGGTATCCTCCACTTGCCACGAGATCGGAGCCACGATCTTAGCGGCAGGAAGAACAGTCATGTCAGTATCTTCTCGAATGGCAGGAGAGTAGACTCGTGACAAGGCATCCGGTTTGAGATTCTTCGACCCGGGTCTATAGGTGAGAATAAACTGGAATCGGCTGAAGAAAAGAGACCATCGAGCTTGTCTGGAGTTCAACCGCTTCGCCTGCTGGATATACTCCAGATTTTTGTGGTCCGTAAGCACTTGAAACGGTTGAGAAGCCCCCTCGAGCCAGTGTCTCCATTCCTTCAATGCCATCTTAACCGCTAGGAGTTCACGATCCCCCACATCGTAATTCCTCTCGGCCGGGGTAAGCCGGTGAGAGAAGAAGGCGCAAGGATGAAGCCTCTTGTCTTCACCCCTCTGAGACAGGACAGCTCCAACACCAACCTCTGATGCGTCTACCTCCACCACAAAAGGTTCATCCGCCGTCGGTAGTGTCAGGATGGGAGCAGAGAGGATGCGCTGCTTGAGTCCTTGGAAGGCCGTCTCAGCTTCTCTTCCCCACAGAAACCTTGTGTTGCCACCCTTGGTTAAAGCTGAGAGAGGGGCTGCCACCGAGCTGAAGTTCTTGATGAACTTGCGGTAGAAGTTAGTGAAGCCCAGGAAACGCTGAACTTCCTTAACCTTTCACGAGCCTCTACCCCGGGTCCGGGATCACCCCCCACCCCCCCCACACACTGATTAGCATAGCTAGCATAGCTTCACAAGTAGATAGTAGCATCTAAATATCATTAAATCACAAGTCCAAGACACCAGATGAAAGATACAGATCTTGTGAATAAAGCCACCATTTCAGATTTTTAAAATGTTTTACAGGGAAGACAAAATATGTAAATCTATTAGCTAAACACGTTAGCAAAATACACCACTATTCTAACTCCATCAGTTTCTTACTCCTTCAGGTGCTATCACCAATTCGGCTCAACTAAGATATTGATAGCCAATAACCTATAAAAAAAACCATCAGATGACAGTCTGATAACATATTCATGGTATAGGATAGTTTTTGTTAGAAAAAAGTGCATATTTCAGGTAGAAATCACAGTTTACAATTGCACCGACCATCACAAATCGACTAGAATTACTAGATAGAGCAACGTGTATGACCAATTTACTCATCATAAAACATTTCATAAAAATAGACAAAGCATAGCAATGGAAAGACCCAGTTCTTGTGATTTCAGACCATATTTCAGATTTTCTAAGCGTTTTTCAGCGAAAACACAATAAATCGATAAGTTAGCATACCACATGTGCAAACGTTACCAGAGCATCGATTCCAGCCAAAGAGCGCTATAACGTAATCACCGCCAAAATATATTAATTTTTTCACTAACCTTCTCAGAATTCTTCCGATGACACTCCTGTAACATCATTTTACAACATACATATACAGTTTGTTCGAAAAGGTGCATATTTAGCCATACAAAACCGTGGTTATACAATGGAAATAGTCACAACTCAAGCCTCAAAATGAGGAACGTCAGCTTTCAGAGTGATCTAGTTTAATCGAAAGCTAATCATATACTTGACTAAAAAATACAGGGTTGACAGGAATCGAAAGACAAATTAGTTCTTAATGCAACCGCTGATTTACATTTTTAAAATTATCCTTACTTTTCAATACAGGGTTCGCCAAGTGAAGCTATACCAAACAAAATGGCGAAATATGCGTTTAAAATATTTCGACAGAACAACAATTTATCATATTAAATATTGCTTACTTTGAGCTGTTCTTCCATCATATTCTTGGGCAATGTATCCTTTCTATGTTATAAACGTCTTTTGGTCGATAGATGTCCTCTGTCCTTCGAAATATCCACTAACGATCGAACGGGACCCCAAAACGTGTCCAAAGTTTCAGAGTGCACAACAAAGAAATTCCTCAAAATCGCACTAAACGGATATAAATTGCTATAAAACGGTTCAAATTAACTACATTATGATGTTTTTAACAACTATAACGACTGAAAACATGACCGGAGAAATATTGCTGGTTAGACAAGGATTTGGAATGAGGCAAGTCCGATGTCCTTCACGCTTCAGGCGCGCGACGAGAAAGGGCGGTCCCTATACATTTTGTGGTTTTATAATGGCTGGGATTGTGCAATAGACTCCATTCAAAACGTGATGACGTACAGACACCCAGAGGAAGACGTAGGCAGTGTCGGTTTCTTCATAGCATTCACTGTCGCCTTAAAAACAGACTCCAGATCAGGGGTAAAAATTTCTGAAATCTGACCCCTGTCATGAAAAGTGCTGTAGATATTGTTCTGTACCACTCAGAGACAAAATTCCAACTTCTATAGAAACTAGAAGGTGTTTTCTATCCAATAATAACAATAATATGCATATTGTACGATCAAGAATTTAGCACGAGGCAGTTTAATTTGGAGACCCAAATATGCTAATGCGGAACAGCACCCCCTATAGTTGCAAGAAGTTAACGGACTTGGGGGTGGGCCAATCTGCTACCGCCCCTACCTTCTTGGGGTCCATCTGGACTCGACCGGGTTCCACTACAAATCCCAGGAACTGTACTCGAGAGGAATGGAATTCACACTTTTCCGGCTTAACGTACAAAGGGCTGTCTAGGAGGCGTTTGAGCACTTGTCTGACATGCTTAGTGTGTTCTTGAAGGGAGCTCGAAAAGATGAGGATGTCATCCAAGTAAACAAACACGAAAATGTTAAGCATATCCCTAAGCACATCGTTTATGAGCGCTTGGAACACAGCCGGGGCGTTGGTCAGGCCGAAGGGCATCACCAAGTATTCGTAGTGACCAGTAGGCGTGTTGAAAGCGATCTTCCACTCGTCACCGGGTTTGATCCGCACAAGATGGTATGCGTTCCGCAGGTCAAGCTTAGTGAAGACCACTGCTTCCTGGAGCAGCTCAAAGGCTGTGGCCATAAGGGGTAGCGGGTAGCGGTTACGGACGGTTATGGCATTAAGTCCCCGGTAGTCGATGCAAGGACGTAATCCCCCGTCTTTTTTGGCCACAAAGAAAAACCCTGCTCCCACCGGCGAGGTGGATGGACGCATGAGGCCTGCTGCCAGAGCGTCCTTGATGTAGGTATCCATAGCAGCTCGTTCGGGAGGAGATAGGGAAAAGATCCGACCCCTGGGGGGGCAGGTGCCCGGAAACAGGTCGATGGGGCAATCGTAAGGTCTATGGGGTGGTAGTTTGGTGGCCCTCTGTTTGCTAAATACCGGTTTGAGGTCATGGTAACACTCGGGAACTCGGGACAGGTCGATGGATTCTAGAGACTCGGGAGGGGAACTCGGGGAACTTGGGAAGATACAAGTGGCTTGGCACGTAGGACCCCACTGCTTGATAGTGCCCACAGACCAGTCGATGTGAGGGTTATGGCTGTGAAGCCAGGGGTATCCAAGGACGAGAGGGAACTCGGAACACGAGGTCAGATGAAAGTTCATCACTTCCTGGTGTTGGGAAACTGAAAGACGCAAGGGGGTAGTGACACGAGTGACAAGTCCAGATCCCAAAGGGCTTCCATCCAACGTAGTAACCCTTATGGGGTCACTTAGAGGTTCAGAGGGAACGCCATTCTCCTTCGCCCAGACACCATCCATGAAGTTACCTGCGGCTCCAGAGTCTACCAAGGCTTGAAGGGGAAGCTCGTGGTTGTCCCAGGAAAGGGTAACTGGAATGAGCAGGCGGGAGTTGGATGGATGGGAGGAGGTTATGTTTCCCGTTACAGTCCTCCCAGGCCTGCACGGGAGAGTGCGTTTTCCCTGGAGCCCGGGACACGTGGAGAGGAAATGGCCCGGTTTGCCGCAATATAGACAGCATCGCTCCCTCATCCGGCGGTCTCTCTCAGCCTGGGAGATGCGTCCAACCTGCATGGGTTCCGGTGGAGTCAGCGGGGATAAAGGTGGAGACTCGGAGCTGGGACCGATAGGAGCTAGGGTGAGAGATCTACGGTTGAGCTCTCTCTCTCTCAGACGCTGGTCTATGCGTGAAGCCAACTTGATCAGGGACTCGAGGTTGTCCGGTGGTTCCCGAGTGGCCAGTTCATCTTGGATGGTGTCGGAAAGACCCTTCAAAAAGCACACTGTGAGCGCCTCGTCATTCCAGCCACTCGCTGCTGCCACCGTGCGGAACTGGATGGCATAGTCCGTCACGCTGCGCCGACCTTGGCGGAGAGTCAGGAGCTGTTTGGCTGAGTCAGGACCGCTGGTAGGACCTTGAAACACTCGCTTGAATTCATCAGCAAAGGTAGAGTAGCTGGCACAGCAGGGACTTTGGGCATCCCACACAGCAGTAGCCCAGGCTAGGGCTTTTTCCGACAGCAGGGTGATGATATATGCTATCTTGGACCGGTCGGTGGGAAATGACGAGGGTTGCAGCTCGAAGGAGAGAGAACATTGGGTGAAAAACCCCTTACAACCACTCGGATCACCTGAGAACCGTTGGGGAGGCGGCAGACGAGGTTCAGCCAGGGGGTTAACTGCCACGGGCACTTGAATCTGATGAACTGGAGCAGAAGCGGTTGCAGGAGAAAGTTGATCAGAAATCTGCTTTATGGAAGTCAACATCTCCGACAGAAGTTGAGAATGTCCAGCCATTAAGGCCTCTTGCTGAACCAGAGCAGCTTCGTGACGTTGGACAGTCCCCTCGTGGTGGGACAGCATGGGAAAAAAGTCCTGGGTACTGGCTGCCTCTGGGTTCATTTTAATGGCTCAGTGTTTCTGTCAGGACCCGGTGCGAGAAACAGTCACTAAATCGGCAGAACCCAGAAGATGAGGCAGACACAGCAGTACTAGAGATGGTGGTTTAATAAAAAAAATTGATAACTTCCAAAATACAAAGAAAATCCACAAAGTGGTAAAAACAGCAAGGGAAAAAACAAACATAAAAGACTAATCCAAAATACAAAAGAACAAAACCAGAGAACCTCTGGAAAATCCAACAAGAGAAAAATATATGTTCACAACAAGGCTTGGGCTGGGGCTGGGTGCTAACATACAAACACTGAGCAAGGAACTAAGGAACACACAGGGATTAAATACTAACAAGGGAACGACATACAGGTGCAAACAATAATAGAGCAAGGGAAAAACAAAAGGTACAAAAAAGGTGCAATGGGGACATCTAGTGACAAAAAACCAGAACAGTCCTGGTCAAAACCTGACAGAGAAAAGGTACATTTACTCAATTAAGCATTTTAATGGGGAAAATATAGCATGGGTGATGTTTTGGTCACTCAAAGGCTATTTTACATTGGAAACTGTGACTAACTGTTTTGGGTGATGTCAGAGCTCAGTTTGGACCATAATCCACAACCTCAGGACACATGACGGCACGCCACATGTCAGCTGGTCAGTGTGTAGGAAAGTTGACAGCAGGGAAGTTGATGAGATGCTAATAGCAAATGCAATCATAATAGTGGCATTCCATAGGAACATTCCATGGACCATAAAAATGTTGATCTGAACTAAATTATTAATAAATCCCGTGTCTGAGCCGCTGAATTGCGACTCCACTTTGTCTCTCTACTGAGATTTTGCCTGAATGTGTCACACCCTGATCTGTTTCACCTGTCCTTGTGATTGTGTCCACCCCCCTCCGGTTGTCGCCCTTCTTCCTCATTATCCCCTGTGTATTTATACCTTTGTTTTCTGTCTAAATGTGCCAGTTCGTCTTGTTTGTTCAAGCTAACCAGCAGTTTTTCTCAGCTCCTGCTTTTCCCCAGTCTCTCTTTTTCTCGCCCTCCTGGTTTTGACCTTTGCATGTCCTCTTTGAGCCTGCTTGGCTGACCGTGAGCCTGCCTGCCGTCCTGTACCTTTCCCCCACTTCTCTGGACTATTGACCCCTGCCTGCCTTAACCTGTCTGTCTGCCTGCCCCTTTGGGATTTTTTAACTATTGGTTATCCACGGGGTCTGCATCTGGGTCTTACCTTCATATCTGATAGTAGGAATTGGCCCTGACTGACCCAGCAAACCCGGACCAGCTGCGCAACGACATCTCCTCCCAAGGAGCCTCCATTGGTAGGCATGAGGAATTGCTTCGTGGGCTGATGGGAGGGGGTTCAAACGTTAGCTGAGCGCCATGACCGGGCGTTGGACATGCTACAGGAACAATTCCACCGGTTGTCTGGGGGGCAGCCTGCCAAGGTGGCAAACCCACTGTCCTCCAGTAACTCGTGGTTAGCAGTGCCGTCCCACCGACCACTCCACCTTCCTTGGATCCCCGGTTATCTCCCCCGAAACTCTTTAATGCACCTGTCGGGCATTTTTTAGCGAAGGTTGTCCTTATTTTCAAGCTTCATCACTATGACTGCGGGATTGACCTTCTCCCTGGCACCGCGCCGCCCCAGGGACGTCTGTACTCGCTGTCGGGACCAGAGACCAAGGCTATTGAGGACTACATTGGGACCTCCCTAGCTACAGGATTTATCCGTCCCTCCTCCTCTCCCGCTGGCGCAGGGCTCTTCTTCGTGTAGAAGACGGACAAGACCCTGCGGCAGTTTATTGACTACCTGGGACTCAGTGACATCACTGTGAAGAACCGTTATCCGCTAACACTCATTTCCTCAGCCTTCGAGCTGCTCCAGGGGGCAACTGTATTCTCCAAGCTGGATCTACGAAACGTCTACCAAATCAAATGTATTGGTCACATACACATGGTTCGCAGATATTAATGCAAGTTTAGCGAAATGCTCGTGCTTCTAGTTCCGACTATGCGGTAATATATAACAAGTAATCTAACAAATTCACAACAACTACCTGATACACACAAATGTAAAGGGATGAATAAGAGTATGTACATATAAATATATGGATGAGCGATGACCGTGCGGCATAGGAAAGACACAGTAAATGGTAGAGAATACTTTATATCCTACATAACTCATCTCATATGTATATGTTAAAATTTTTGAAGTGCCGTTATTTAAAGTGACTTATAATACCTTTGTTAGTTATGGCTGTTTAACAGTCTGATGGCCTTGAGATAGAAGCTGTTTTTCAGTCTCTCGGTCCCAGCTTTGATGCACCTGTACTGACCTCGCCTTCTGGATGATAGTGGGGGGAACAGGCAGGGGCTTGGGTGGTTGTTGTCCTTGATGGTCTTTTTGGCCTTCCTGTGACATCGGGTGCTGTAGGTTTCCTGGAGGGCAGGTAGTTTGCCCCCAGTGATGCGTTGTGCAGACCGCACGTCCCTCTGGAGAGCCTTGCGGTTGAGGGCAGTGCAGTTGCCGTAGCAGGCGGTGATACAGCCCAACAGGATGCTCACGATTGTGCATCCGTAATGTTTGAGTGTTTTAGATGACTTGCCAAATTTGCAGTGACCACGTTGTTTTGGGTCGGCCTCTGGGATAAGATCGCATGTCCAGGGTGGAGTTCAGAACAAAGGATCTGTTTCGGGAAAGACGTATTCCTGGTCATAATGATGGTAAGTGGACATCGGTTTTATATCCAATAGTTCTTCCCAGCTGTATGTAATAAACATTTGAGATTTTCTGGGCTAACAATGTAAGAAATAACACATTAAAAAACAAATAACTGCATCGTTTTCTCAGGACCTGAAGCGAGGCGACCTTCTCTGTTGTCGCCATCGTTTTATCATCAAGGACAAGACCCTGCTGCGGATACGAGGGGGATGAGTGGAAGACCGCCTTAAACACAGCCAGCGGCCACTTGGAATATCTGGTCATGCCATTTGGCCTCGCCAACGCCCCTGCAGTGTTCCAGGCTCTGGTGAACGATGTTCTCCGCGACATGCTGAACAGCTTCGTCTTCGTTTACAATGATGACATCCTCATCTTCTCCCGCTCCCTCGAGGAACACGTGCTCCTTCTGGAGAACTAGTTGTTTGTCAAGGAGGAAATGTGTGAGTTCCATTGCTCCACTATTCCTTTCCTGGGCTACATCTTTGTTGGGAGTGTCCAGATGGACCCCGAGAAGGTGAAAGCGGTGGTGGATTGGCCTAAGCCTACATCCTGAAGTCAACAACTTTATCGCCGTTTTATCCAGGGTTACAGCACCCTGGTCTCCCCATGTCTGCCCTCACCTTTACCAAGGTTCCGTTTACATGATCCATGGCCACTGACTGGGCATTCCGGGACCTTAAACACTGCTTCACCACAGCTCCGATCCTGGTTCATCCGGACCCTTCCCGTCAGTTCGTGGTGGAGGCCAATGCTTCAGATGTTGGATTGGGGGTGCTGTCCCAATAATAAGCTGCATCCCTGCACCTTCTTCTCCCACCGCCTCAACGCCATGGAGACGAATGATTGCCGAAGTTGTTCAAATACTTATGAATTCTTCAAATGGGGGGACTAGATACAGAAGGTGTTTGCATTTCTAAACAGTAAAACAGAAAGTGCATTCGGAAATTATTCAGACTCCTTGACATTTTGAAAATGTTCTTACGTTACTGCACTATTCCAAAATGTGTTGCATTGTTTTTTCCCCCCCTAATCAATCTACGCAAAATACCCCATAATGACTGTTGTAACGTCTGCTTCCAACTCACACTCTCAAACACGTAGATCCCCCTGAACTCAGCTGACTCTCCAGATCCCAATCACCTGAAATCTGATCACCTGTTCACACATCTGTATGTCATTATCACACCTATTTAGTTCAGTTCTTTGCACCCCATCATTGAGGTTTTGTGACACACGTCTTTTCGAAGCTCTGGTTTTCCTGTAATTTACTCCTCCCGCATATGATAGTTTTTTGACTTCCTCACTAATGACGCCTTTTGCCTATTCCCTGCCTGTACTTTAGCCTATCGGATTTCCTGTTATCGAACTATTGCCTAATCTCCTAGTCGACGTTGCTAGCTTTTTCCTGCCTGTACTGATGCCTTTTTGGACCCCCTGTGTATGACCTTCTGCCTGCCCCTGGACCCAGCTACATGCCTCCTCCTGTGGTTGTCACATCTGCTCCTGCTACGCCCTCGTGTGTTCATCCGGTGTCTCCTTGACCTGCAGCCACTTCCCCAGTGCACTCTCTCTCTCTCCCTCTCACTCTCTGTATGATAGTGTGGTTGGAGACAGGTGTGCTGGAGTCAGAGCAGATCCCCACCAGCTGCAACCCATTCCATACTCAAGACCTCTACAAAAACTCAGTCCTGCCTCTTCCACTCTGCCAGATCGTAATCTCTGCTCAGTCCTGCTTCTAGCTATTTATTGTTATTCAAGATCCTGTTACCCTGCTGTGTCTGTTTCCCTTACTGACACTATTTATCCTCTCCACTGCAGTTTCGCAGCTCTGACTCTGGTCCCTGTCTCCTGTTCCACTTCTCACCACCCTGCTACCCTGTTCTGGATTCAGCTCACCATCACTCCTTTGGTTTTCCCTCCGGACCTGTTTACTCTGTCCCAACCCAGCTCACTCCAACCCCAGCCTCCACATCTGGTTTCTTACAACCCACCCGAGCTTCCCCTGGCCTCCACTCCATCTCTCCCTGGATGGCAATAAATACTTTGGTTTATTCATCCAGTTTCCTGGTCTGAGTCTGCTCTTGGGTTCCCCTGTGCAGCTCCACCTAACAGTGGTCCTTTACAATAAACACCTACTGCGCCATGCGCTTGAAACCAGCTCTCTGTCTCCCTTCGTGTTCATTACAACTGTTAGAATGTTTTAAGATAATACACAACGCAGAGGACTAACGGTCAAGAGGGAATTAACGGTCAATAGAAATAGTTTTTTTTCTGTAATAGGAAATTAATGATCAATGGGTCAGAGACATGGGAGGAATTTGTCTAGACATTGAGCTTGAATCAGGATACTTGTTATTTGGCTATTGGCCCAGTTTTATTGCAAGGAATTCTAATTGGTCAACCACGGGCTAGGGTTCGGTTATAAAACTATATCCTGTCTCTTTGTTCTGTGGAGAGATTCGCTGAGGACAGGGGAGAATGATCAACTACCTCTCAGCATAACAACTATAACACCTATGATTTGTCTTCTTTGAATAAACCTATGTTTGTGGTCTGTGTCACTGAAGAGTAACATCAACCACTAATATGACAAAGAAAAACAGGTAAAAAATTTTTTTAAATTTATTAAACATTTCAAACTTACATTTACATAAGTATTCAGCCTCTTTACTCAGTACCTTTTTGAAGCACCTTTAGCAGCGATTACAGGATATGACGCTACAATATTGGCACACCTGTCAGGTTGGATGTGGAGCATCGCTGCACAGCTATTTTCAGGTCTCTCCAGATATGTTCGATCAGGTTTATGTCCGGGCTCTGGCTGGGCAACTTAAGGACATTCAGAGACTTGTCCAGAAGTCACTCCTGCATTGTCTTGGCTGTGTGCTTAGGATCATTGTCCTAATGGAAGGTGAACATTCATCCCAATTTGAGGTCCTGAGCGCTCTAGAGCAGGTTTTCATCAAGGATCTCTCTGCACTTTGCTCAGTTCATCTTCCCCTCGATCCTGACTAGTCTCCCAGTCCCTGAAACTGAAAAACATCCCCACAGCCTGATGCTGCTACCACCATGCTTCACCACAGGGATGGTGCCAGGTTTCCTCCAAACGTGACACTTGACATTCAGACCAAAGAGTTCAATCTTGGTTTCATCTGACCAGAAAATCTTGTTTCTCATGGTCTGAGCGTACTTTTGCTGCCTTCTTCTCTCTTGGCTTTCATGTGCCTTTTATTGACGTGTGGCTTCCGTCTGGCCACTCTACAATAAAGGCCTGATTGTTGGAGTGCTGCAGAGATGGTTCTACTTCTGGAAGGTTCTCCCATCTCCACAGAGGAACTCTAGAGCTCTCTCAGAGTGACCAGCGTGTTCTTGGTCACCTACCTGACCAAGGCCCTTCTCCCAGATTGCTCAGTTTGGCCGGGCAGCCAGCTCTAGGAAGAGTCTTGGTGGTTTAAAACGTCTTCCATTTAAGGTTTATGGAGACCACTGTGCTCTTAGGAACCTATAATATTGCAGACATTTTTTGGTACCCTTCCCCAGATCGGTGCCTCGACACAATCCTGTCTAGGAGCTCTAGGGACAATTCCTTCGACCTCATGGCTTGGCTTCTGCTCTGACATGCACTTTCAACTGTGGGACCTTATATAGACAGGTGTGTGCCTATCAAAATCATGTCTAATCAATTGATTCTACCCCAGGTGGACTTCAATCAAGTTATAGAAACATCAAGGATGATGAATGGAAGCAGGATGACCCTGAGCTCAATTTTGAGTCTCATAGCAAAGGGTCTGAATACTTATGTACATAACGTATTCGGTTATTATTTTTAATACATTTGCAAAAATGTTTTTTTTTAAACTGTCTATGGAATATTGTGTGTAGATTGATGATAAATAAAAAATTATTGAATACTGTAATACTGTATAGCTGTAACGTAACAAAATGTGGAAAAAGTCAAGGGGTATGAATACTTTCTGAATGCACTGTATGTATGAAAATACCCTAAAATAAAAGATGACATTCTAAAATCTCGCCTCATATTAAACATTTGATCTCATATCCAAAGTGTTGGAGTAAAGAGCTAGATTTTATACAACATTTTTCCTGCAGAGTGATTCAGAGGATAGGGGTTACTTTCAGTATGTACAGTGGCCAAAGGAAGGCAGCATAATTCACAGTCTGTGACAGAGGCATAACTTGACTTATTCTACACTGAACAAAAATATAAACGCAATATTTTACTGAGTTACAGTCATAAGGAAATCAGTCAATTGAAATTAATTTATTAGGCCTTAATCTATGGATTTCACATGATTGGGAATACAAATATACATCTGTTGGTCAAAGGTACACTATATCCACGAAAGTATGGGGACTCCCCTTCAAATTAGTGGATTTGGCTATTTCAGCCACACCCATTGCTGACAGTTGTATAAACTTGAGCACACAGCCATGCAAACTCAACAGACAAACATTGGCAGTAGATTTGCCTTACTGAAGAGCTCGTGACTTTCAAGGTGGCACCGTCATAGGATGCCACCTTTCCAATAAGTCAGGTCGTCAAATGTCTGCCCTGCTAGAGCTTTCCCGTTCAACTGTAAGTGTTGTTATTGTTTAATGGAAACATCTAGGAGCAACAACGTCTCAGCCGCGAAGTGGTTATACATACAAGCTCACAGAACAGGAAGGCCGAGTGCTGCAGCGCATAGCGATTAAAAATCATCTGTCCTTGGTTGCAACACTCACTACCGAGTTCCAAACTACCTCTGGAAGCAATGTCAGCACAATAACTGTTCATCAGGAGCTTCATGAAATGGGTTTCCATGGCCTTACAGCTGCAGACAAGCCTAAAATCACCATGCGCAATGCCAAGTGTCGGATCAAGTGGTGTAAAGCATGGGCTCTGGAGCAGTGAAAAAAGCCTCTCTGGAGTGATGAATCACACTTCACGAATCTGGATTTTGCGGATTACATGAGATCGCTACCTGCCCCAATGCATAATGCCAACTGTAAAGTTTGGTGTGGGAGGAATCATTTTCTGGGGCAGTTTTTAATGGTTTGAGCTAGAACCCTTATTTCCAGTGAAGGGAAATCTTAACACCACAGCCATGACATTTTAGACTTTGTTTTGAGGTTGATACGATGGGAGAGGAAAGTGCAAGGATGCAGCTTTTGGTCTTGGGCCGAACACTGGGACAGCACAGCTCCCACTCTGAGGTCTGAAGCGTTGTCCGCCGGATCTGGATGGATCTGGATGGATTAGGATGGGGGAGGAAGTTAATTGGTGTTTGAGGACCAAGAACACCTGGTCTGCAGCTGGAGACCACATAAACAGGAAATTGGGAGAGGTGAGTGCTGACTGGGGGGAAGCCTGGGTGCTCGGATGAACCGGGTGCTCGGATGAACCGGAGGAAAAAATTGGCGTTGCAGCTGCACTCTGGAGTTGGGTTGCGACCAATCCACCACCGCTCTCACCTTTCAGGATCCATCTGGCACCGAATAGACCGGACCGTGAAGGCACACTGGAGGTCTCGAGCACCGAGCCTGCCCAACCCTACCTGGTTGAATGCTCCCCGTAGCCGGGCCAGTGCGGCGAGGTGGAATAGCCCGCACTGGGCTGTGCTGGCGAACCGGGGACACAATGCGTAGGGCTGGTGCCATGTACCCCGGCCCGAGGAGACGCACTGGTGACCAGATGCGTTGAGCCGGCTTCATGACACCTGGCTCAATGCTCAATCTAGCCCGGCCGATACGTGGAGCTGGGATGTACCGCACCGGGCTATGCACCCGTACAGGAGACACCGTGCGCTCTTCCGCATAACACGGTGTCTGCCCATACTCCCGCTCTCCACGGTAATCACACACCTCAGGGCCAGTACCGTGTATACTACGCCAAACTAACAGCTCTCTCTCTTCGGCCTCCCCCAATATTTCCAACACTTCATCGAATGTCTCATAATCTCCCATCCTTTCACTTTCCTCCAATCTGTCCAATAACTCCTCCACATTCTCCGACTCGTACCGCAATTTCGCCAACTGCTCCTTATGGTAAGCACGGGGAACTGGCTCAAGTCTCCTACTTGAACCAGCCCCACTCCCCTTTAGCCACCCCCCAATACATTTTTGGGGGAGCCTCTCGGGCTTCCAGCCGCTCTGCCTTGCTAGCTCCTGCTGCTGCCGCTGTTTCCGCTGCTTCCCGTTACCACGCTGCTTGGTCCGAGTTTGGTGGGTGGTTCTGTAACGGTTTTCCTCTGTTGGAGAAAGAGAGGAGGACCAAACTGCAGCGTGGTAATTTTCCATTATATTTAATGAAGTCAAAACACTCAAAATACAAAATAATGAAGTAACCCAAACCGAAACAGTCCCGTGTGGCACGAACACAGACACAGGAAACAACCACCCACAAAAACCAACACAAAACAGGCAACCTTAATATGGCTCCCAATCAGAGACAACACAAAACACCTGCCTCTGATTGGGAACCATATTAGGCCAAACACAGAAACAGACCAACTAGACACACAACATAGAATGCCCACCCAGCTCACGTCCTGACCAACACTAAAACAAGTAAAACACACAAGAACTATGGTCAGAACGTTACAAAGGTTGTCAAATCAATCAACTTTTTTGAAAAGGTGGAGCTCCAAACAGAGGTTTGTTTCTGAAAAATGTTCAACAACAAGCTAGCTATCTTAATTAAGATAAGAAGCTAATGGTGAGTGTTAGAAGCCAGCCCTGCCACTCAAACACAACATCTCATACTGAAGTTTTTAGACTTCCAATAGTCAAGACAACGAAATACGATTTGGAAGGATGGCCTTGTGAAACTACAGGACAACATCACAGCATATGTCATTTTGCCACTGCAAAAGAAAGTTGACAGTCGGGCAGTTGATAAGATGGCATATCTTTATGGTGTATGCGCTAATGGCATACCATAGGAACATTCCATAGACTTGTACAAATGTCCATCTGAACTGAATTATGAAATAATTATTCAAGTTGAGGGAGACAGTTACATCATTGGGACACATAATATTTGACAGACATAACCCTGCAGTATTCTGACCCAATCATATTGTTTGTATAGTTTGTTGTTGTCTCAGGTTCCAGAGGGACCTGTTAGCACTGACCTGCAAGGCTGTAATAATGACACGTATATCACACTACCAATTAAATGTATCAAACAAGAACACACACACACACAGTCAGCCAGACACACACACACACACACAGCAAAACGCAACCTGTGCTCTTGTGAATGACGTCCAAAACTCTAAGGAATTCTACCAATTAAAGGTGTTGGAGACACACAAATGCATTACTCCAGGGCCCCAAAAAGGCCCTAATACAGAATAAACATTCAAAGTGAACCTGCAGTCAACCTAACTACAGCTCTATTGTCATTTGTGTGAGTACAACTTCCATTAGGCCTCAGCCTCAGTACAACTCTCACCCCTAAACAAGTCTTCCCTGCACAGGTCAAGAATCCCACCTCTGAATCATGACTCTGTCACAGGTGGGATCTGAACCCTGGTATCCTGAGTGGAAAACCAACATCTTCTTAACCAATAGTCCAAGAAGAAATGTACTATTGGACCGAGGGTGACACTGATTGTGGCAGGGTTACCTCATCACAAGAGCTACCTCACCTCTGCTACACATTTTAGTCATTTAGCAGAATGGGGGGGGGGGGGGGGGGCATTAATTAGTAAAAGTCTCAGCCTTTGGAGGTTGGGGGGGGGGGTTGTTTTAAGATAAACAATTCCGTTTCAGTTCCAAAAGATATTTGATTTGGCCTTTACTACTATAGCCCATAGAAACACATTGAATAACATTCCTAAATGGCAAAAAAGACAGTCAAATAATAAATCATAAGGAACAAGGTTTTGAAGTGTCTGTCCTATATAAGAAAGCTCAGAAAATATATATAGAGATTTTATTTACACTTTATTTTTTTATAAAACAATTAAAATGACCTCCATACTAAACCGGTTACCTTCAAATGAGTCAAATGACACTTGTTGTGGTGGTAGAGCAAAACGGAGAACGCCATGGTGTTCATGAGAATCTTCCCTTTTCACAATAGTTTGTAGCCCAAATGGTTCGGACGCTACAAACAGAAGTTGGCACATCTAAGGTACCGACTTCAGGTGAGTGGTCATGTTATTTGTGGTCATATTAGTTTTTAGAACAAACCGTTCGGACTTTGATTTCCAAGTAGTTTACTCAAAGTAGACATTAGTTTGATTTTTAAGATGTTACAACCTTCATACTGCAACCCAAACTGGTATAACTTTATAATAACACATTGTTATGAAGCATTTATGATGGATTAGTAAATTGTTTATTTACCTCAGCAACAGGCAGTTAGATTTGTGTATGTCGAGGTATGATCACGACTCTGTACCGGTATCACCTGTACATAGCCTCGCAACTGTCCTTTTCTCTGTCATTTTACTGTTTTTTATTTTGTATTTCCTTATCTGTTGTTTACCTAATACCTATTTATTTACTTAAAAATTGCACTGTTGGTTAGGGCTTGTAAGTTAGCATTTCACTGTACGGTCTACACCTGTTGTATTTGGCGCACATGACAAATGTGACCCGATTTCAGGAAACTAAGCGTATGTCGCAAGTCACGCCTTCCAGGAGAGGCCATTTGAACGTACATTTTTGAAGTTTATCGAAATGCATTTTTTTGCAGAAATTCCTTCTCGAACATGTGAACTTTCATGTGCCTTAATATCAAACGTGTATGTCATCAGTAAATACGAATAAAATGGTTAAAATACCAGCCCAGTTGGTTTAGCCACAGAGAAAGCCAGCAACCTTCCCGCAAGCCATGATTGACTGAGATAATGAGTGGGCTGGACATGCCGAGAGATGAGTTTGGATTGGTCTGCGGTCTTGTGTCTATTAAATGCTCGTAATGCAGTTTTTTTTCCAAAAAATATATAACGTTAGCCATGGAGAACCTCAAATATGTATCTACTGCTCTCAATAATATTGCTGCCCTGAATTTATCAGGCGCTATCGATAAAGGTCAGTGGGAAAAAGTTGTGGACTACACAAATAAACTTTGATTTGATGTCATTTTAGGAGGAAATTGAATGGTCTGATCCTTAAGAGGTAAATACATATGTGAATAACCAGCTTACTAGTTATCACGTATTAATAAATGTGTGAATAACTAGCTTACTAACAGTTACAGATGTGGGAGTAACGACACATTTATGATGGAAAAACAATTTACTAATACATTACACATGCTCTATTACAAGGTATTATTATAAAGTGTTACTGAATCTCTATATGTGACTCATTTCAGGAAACAAGGCATATGTCACACGTCACTACTTCCCAGAAGAGGTATTTGACCGTAAACATTTATTCTAATTAAATAGCGTTTTTTGGGGGGGGGGGGGTTAGAAATGCCTTCTGGAACATATGTGCAACTTTCATGTAACAAAAGTGTATGATATCTGTAAATATGAATAAAAAAATATACATTTACGAGCTTAGTTGGTTTAGCTACGGAAAAAGTCAGGAACCTTGCCGCTACCCATGATTGGCTGAGATAATGGACGGCTGGAAATACTGAGAGATGAGTTTAGATTGGTTTTCCATGTAGCATGCTTCTGACTATAACATGAGCTGCTCAGTATGTGTAGATCATCCTTTCTACCTCAGCTTTTTTGAAAGATATCATGAAGAATTGCAAGAGTTGCTATTGCTGTCCAGTTTCTAGAGGACGATCATGCCATGCCATCTCTGGTTCTGAAAATGAATCAGACAATGAGGAAATTCCTGATTTATGTAAAAACATTTTCATTGAACCAGACATTGTAGAGTCTTCTGATGACAATGATGGGGAAGAAACGACAATCAACAGTGTTGTTGTCATGGAAGAAGTTGACCGAGATGCCCGGTGGAGGCAGAGTATGATAGCTAAAGAGATGGAGAAAAGTTCTGGCCTTTTGATTGCAAATATGCAGAGGGATTTAAAACACCTATCTCTGGATTACATCTTCAAACTAAGGGCAACCATGGTATCCATAAAAGGGTATGCTATCTGCACTCATCCATGTACTATATATATATGGGTAAGAGTCTAGCAAGCTACATTTTCAATTAGTATACGTTTCTAATTTTGTCAAAAAGTCATTTTCATTGCTGGCTTGCTAGATAACGTTACATCCATGATCTGTGTAGTAAGATTACTCGTATCTCAGAAAGCCAGTTGCATTGCTAGTTATAGCCTAATATTAGCTAGCTAGCTAACATTGAATGTAGTCGGTTGGCTTGACCTACCTGTGGAGATTCATGCATGGTGGCTAGCTATTACAAACAGTATAGGTTGGGATTATGCAGCGTTCAAAACAACTGGGAAGTCGAAACTGGGAACTCGGAAAACTGTTGCTTCATACAGTAGGACCGAATTGAGCCGGTCTGTCACATATTCATTCACATACATGAGCATGCATGCACTCACGCACGCAGGCACGCACACACACACGCACACACACACACACACACACACACACACACACACACACACACACACACACACACACACACACACACACACACACACACACACACATACTGTACACATACATTTGGTACTATTCTGATGTTGTTGTTCACGTACCATATACCTGCAGGCTGTACTCCTTTGCTGCGTTGCTGATGGCTGTGTAGATGGCTTTGTTAACCTCTTTAGAGCATGTACGTGGGTATTGCAGCAGTGTGTTAAATCGATTGCAGCCCGGGGTGGCCGTGGTGCGATTCATCACTGACCCAGGGTTGTGGCTAATAGTTTGCAATGGCCTAGAGGTTAGCAATTATGCCCTTAAAACTTATTATGGGCAGGTGGGACGGTAGCGTCAACATTGCCAACATCCGGGTGAGATTGCAGAGTGCCATATTCAAACTACAGAATTAGAAATATTTAACTTTCATAAAATCACAAGTGTAATACATCAAAATAAAGCTCAACTTCTTGTTAATCCAGCAGCTGTGTCAGATTTCAAAAAGGCTTTAGGCGAAAGCACACCATGCGATTATCTGAGGACAGCGCCCCGTATACAAAAGCATGAAAAACATATTTCAACCAGGCAGGAACGCCACGAAAGTCAGAAATAGCGATATAATAAATGCCTTGCCTTTGATGATCTTCTTCTCTTGGCACTCCAAAAGGTCCCAGATACATCACAGATGGTCCTTTAGTTCGATAATGTCCTTCTTTATATCCATAAAAACTCAGTATAGCTGGCGCGTTTCAGTCAATAATCCACCCAGTTTCCCTCCATCAAAATGAATCCCAAACATTACTAATAAACCTTTCCAAAACAAGTCAAACAACGTTTATAATCAAACCTTAGGTACCCTAATATGTTAAAAAAAAACGATACAATTTAAGACGGAGAATCGCTATTGTCTTTACCGGAGAAAAATACCAAAGAACGCGTTCTCTTCCACGTGCTTGTACACACTACAGCCAAAATGGGAGCCACTTAGAAAAACTACAACTTGTTGACATCTAGTGGAAGCCCTAGGAACTGCAATCTGGGAGGATTTTGCCTTATAATAAAAGTGACAGCTATTGAAAACAGTGGTAGGCTGAAAATGTTTTTTTTTGGGGGGGGGATGGTTTGTCCTCAGTTCTGTTATACTCACATACATAATTTTAACAGTTTTAGAAACTTTAGAGTGTTTTCTATCCAAATTATATTATATCTACCAATTATATGCATATCCTAGCTTCCGGGCCTGAGTAACAGGCAGTTTACTTTGGGCACACTTTTCATCCGGACGTGAAAATACTTCCCCCTACCCAAGAGAATGGACACACAAAAACTATATATTTTTCTTATTTTTTACTAGTCCACTGTTGATACGTTCCCAAAATGTTTTGCATGTCTGATGTCAACTTTTCAAGATATTGGACTTTCAAGAAGCAAAGTGTCACCGGCCACATCATCATGTGATGCGTTTTGCATCATACGATATTTTGCATCATCATCATCATGATGTGGCTGTCGACACTTTGATTCTTGTTTTTGAGTGACATTTCCCTTTAAACCTGGAATCCGTAGCGGTGAAACTGCCATGTCCGTTTTCTGACATTACACGCGCTATAGAACAGTACGGGGCTCCTAACCAACTGTGCTATTTTGTTTGTTTTTTCGCGTTGTTTGTAACTTATTTTTTTACTTATTTTGTACATAATGTTACTGCTAACGTCTCCTATGACCAAAAAGAGCTTCTGGACATCAGAACAGCGATTACTCACCAAGGACTGGAAGAAGCTTTTTTCTTTAATAACGAGTCCGACGTAAAGGGCATACTGCTTTCTCTAGACCAGGCCCAAACCCCAGGCATTTGCGTAAAGAAAAGATGAAGAAGAAGGGGGCGGAGGTCAGGCTGCCTTCTGAGAATTCGTAGGCCAGTGAGTGAACTTCCACTACCATCTGTACTGTTGGCCAACGTGCAATCACTTGAAAATAAAATTGATGTTCTACGATTAAGACTATCCTGCTAACAGGAAATTAAAAACTGTATTATCTTGTGTTTCACCGAGTCATGGATGAACAACGACACAGATAATATAGAGTTGGCTGGGTATTCCGTGCACCGGCAGGACAGAGAAGCTATGTCTGGTAATACAAGCGGCAGGCGTGTGTGTCTATTTGTAAATAACAGCTGGTGGCAATTAAGAATATTAAAGATGTCTCGAGGTCTTGCTCGCCTGAGGTAGAGTACCTTATGATAAGCTGCAGACAACACTATAAACCAAGAGAGTTCTCATCTATATTTTTCGTAGCCTTCTATTTACCACCACAAACCGATGCTGGCACTAAGACCGCACTCAACCAACTCTATAAGGCCATAAACAAACAAGAAAATGCTCATCCAGATGCGGCGCTCCTGATGGCCGGGGACTTTAATGCAGGCAAAATTAAGTCAGTTTTACCAAGTTTTTACCAGCATGTCAAACCAGTTCTGAATAGTCCTTAGCACGGGTACTTCCTGTTTGAGTTTCTGCCTATAGGAAGGGAGCAGAAAAATGGAGTTGTGATCAGATTTGACGAAGGGAGGGCGAGGGAGGGCCTTGTAGGCATCTCGGAAGTTGGAGTAGGGGTGGTCGAGTGTTTTAGCAGCGTGAGTACTACGTTCAATGTGTTGAAAGAACTTCGGTAGCGTTTTTCCCAAATTTGCTTTGATAAAATTCCCAGCTACAATAAATGGGACCTCGGGATATGTGGTTTCCAGTTTACATATAGTCCAGTGAAGTTCTTTGAGTTCTGTCGTGGTGTCAGCTTGAGGGGGAATACACACAACTATGACTATAACAGAACCTGAGGCTTGGCATTGCGCATGGTGATCTTAGGCTTGTTTGTGGCTGCTCGGCCATGGAAACCAATTTCATGAAGGTCCCGACGAACAGTTATTTTGCTGATGTTGCTTCCCGTGATAAATAAACTTTAATTTGACTTTGATTTGAGGCAGTTTGGAACTCAGTAGTGAGTGTTGCAACCGAGGACAGACTTTTTACGCGCTTTCAGCACTCAGCGCTTCTGTTCTGTGAGCTCGTGTGGCCTACCACTTCACGGCTGAGAAGTTGTTGCTTCTAAACATTTCCACTTCACAATAACAGCACTTACAGTTGACTGGGGCATCTCTAGCAGGGTATAAATTTTTTGAAATGGACTTATTGGAAGGGTGGCATCCTATGACGGTGACACGTTGAAAGTCACTGAGTTCTTCAGTAAGGGCATTCTACTGCCAACGTTTGTCTACTGAGATTGCATGGCTGTGTGCTTGATTTTATACACCTGTCAGCACCAGGTGAGGCTGAAATAGCTGAAACCACTCATTTGAAGGCGTGTCCACATACATTTATAAATATATATTTATATACACATATATGTTTATCTTTTCTGAAAGCTGAGAGCTGCATAAGGTGAAACAGAACTACGGAGGAGCATACTGCATCCTGGACAGGACAACAAAAAAAAAAGTCATATTACATACTCAAATCAAACCAAATTTGATTTCTCACATGCTCCGAATACAACAGGTGTAGACCTAACCGTGAAATGCTTACTTACAAGCCCTTAACCAACAACGCAGTTCAAGAAAGAGTAAATACTTGTTTTACTAAATAAACTAAAAATTACAATAACGTGGCTATATACAGGAGGCACCAGTACCTACTCAATGTGTGTGGGTACCGGTTAGTAGAGGTAATATGTACATGTAGGTAGGGGTAAAATGTGACTATGCATAGACAATACACAGCGATTAGCAGCAGTGTAAAAACAAAGGGGGGGGGGGGTGTCAATGTAAATAGTCTGGGTAGCCATTTGATTAATTGTTCAGCAGTCTGATGGCTTGGGTCCTAGACTTGGTCTCCGGTACCGTGGGGTAGCAGAGAAAACAGTCTGTGACTTGGGTGACAGGAGTCTTTGACAATTTTTGTGGCCTTCCTCTGACACTGCCTAGTACATAGGTTCTGGATGGTAGGAAGCTTATAGGTCCTGGATGTAGCTCCTTAATTTCGCTACGGATCCCTTTTACGGGATCACTTTCCTAAACAACCGCTAGAATTGCAGGGCGCCAAATGCATAAATATTACAAAAAATATTAAAATCATGCAATCACAAGTGAAATACACCAAACCACAGCTTAGCTTGTTGTTAAAACCTTTTCTCAATAGGGGGTGCTGTTTTCACTTTGTAAATAATTTGTTCCCAAATTAAACTGCCTCGTACTCAATTCTTGCTCGTACAATATGCATATTATTATTACTATTGGATAGAAAACACTCTCTAGTTTCTAAAACCGTTTGAATTATATCTGTGAGAAAAACAGAACTCAAGTTGGAGCAAACTTCCTGTCGGGAAGTGAGAAATCTGAAATCAGGCAATCTGTTCCAGGGTCAGTTTATTAAATTGCATGTGATCTATGAGTCGACATGCATTGCATACTATTTCCCCTAGATGTCAGTAAGCAGTGAGAATTGGAATTGTGTTGCTAGGCAGATCTGAGGCCATATAAAGGCTCATGGAACCGGGGGTGCGCTCTTTTCAACGTTCGTCATGGCGCAGAGGAGGACCTCAGGATGGCATTCTGAAAGCTCTCGTTATAGGCCTTAGATATATCCGGCTCTGATTTTTTTCGATATAGGTGTTAAAGACATCATAATGTAGTTATTTTAAACCGAGTTATATCAGTTTATATCAGTATATTGCAATTTTCGGATAATTCTTTGTCCTGCGTTATGGTGAGTTGGACACGTCTTCGCCACATGGCTAATGTTTGCTGCTAATTCCTAAGTTGAAGACGGCAATCTACAACCGAGCAACGATGATTCTGGACAAAGGACCACTTGCACAAGATTCTGATGGAAGCTCATCAAAAAGTAAGAACTATTTATGATGTTAATTCGTTGTTCTGTTGAAAAATGTAAAACTATTATTCGGCCATTAATTTCGGTGCGGTCTCGCTTTAGCGCACGCTGTATGTCGTAGTAACGTTAATTTTAAAAATCTAACACAGCGGTTGCATTAAGAACTAATGTATCTTTCATTTGCTGTCCAACCTGTATTTTTTAGTCAAGTTTATGATTAGTTATTGATTAGATTAGGTGCCTCTCCCAAGATTTCTCCCGACATTTTGTTTGCAGCTTGGCTACTATTCTCATTGTATAACCACGATTTGTGCCGCTAAATATGCACATTTTCGAACAATCTCTATATGTATTGTGTAATATGATGTTATAGGACTGTCATCTGAAGAAGTTTGAGAAGGTTAGTGAAAAAATTAATATCTTTTGCTGGTTTATTCGTTATCGCTATTGTTGGCTTGAATCAATGCTGTTGTGTGGTTGGCTATTGTAGTAAGCTAATATAATGCTAAATTGTGTTTTCGCTGTAAAACACTTAAAGAATCTGAAATATTGGCTGGATTCACAAGATCTTTGTCTTTCATTTGCTGTACGCTGTGTATTTTTCATAAATGTTTTATGAGTATTTAGGTAATTCCCGTTGGTCTCTGTAGTTATTCTAGTTGCTTTGGTGAGAGTTGTGATGGTGGCTGCAATGTAAAACTATGATTTATACCTGAAATATGCACATTTTTCTAACAAAACATATGCTATACAATAAATATGTTATCAGACTGTCATCTGATGAAGTTGTTTCTTGGTTAGTGACTATTTATATCTTTATTTGGTCGAATTTGTGATAGCTACCTATGCAGGAAAAAAATTGTGGAAGTTGTGTCTTTTGCTATCGTGGTTAGCTAATAGAAATACATATTGTGTCTTCCCTGTAAAACATTTTAAAAATCAGAAATGATGGCTGGATTCACAAGATGTGTATCTTTCATCTGGTGTCTTGGACTTGTGATTTCATGATATTTAGATGCTAGTATTTACTTGTGGCGCTATGCTAGGCTATGCTAGTCAGCTTTTTTACTGATGAGGGTGCTCCCGGATCCGGGATTGTGTGCAAGTAGAAGTTAATCCACCTATCGTGTCAGATTTTGAAAATATATTTTACAGCGAAAGAAATCCAAGCTTTTGTGAGTGTAGCAATCAATGCTACAACAGCTAGCCCCAAATTAGCATGGTCACGAAAGTAAGAAAAGCAATAGAATTAATCGCTTACCTTTGATAATCTTCGGATGTTTCCACTCACGAGACTCCCAGATACACAACAAATGTTATTTTTGTTCGATAAATATTACTTATCACAAAAAAAATGCCATTTGGGTTGCGCAATATGCTCAGAAAATCAAAGCCGTGTTCCGTTCGACAAATTCCAAAAAGTATCCATAATGGTCGTAGAAACATGTCAAATGTTTTTTATAATCAAACCTCAGGTTGTCTTTAACAAACATAATCGGTAATATTTCAACCGGACCATTACATATTCAATAAGAGACAAACGGAAAATGGTGAGCTCCTCTCGCGTGCGCAGGAACTATTCGGAGGACACTTGACTAGTTTTGAAAAAACTCGTTCATTTTTCAAAATAAAAGCCTGAAACTATGTCTAAAGCCTGGTCACAGCCTGAGGAAGCCATTGGAAAAGGAATCTGGTTGATACCCCTTTAAATGGAGGTTAGACAGGCCAAGAAACACAGTTAAAAAAAAAATAGTATCACTTCCGGGTTACATTTTCTCAGGTTTTCGCTTGCAGAATAAGTATTGTTATACTCACAGACAATATTTTGACAGTTTTGGAAACACTGGAGTGTTTTCTATCCTAATCTGTAAATTATATGCATATTCTACGATCTGGGCCAGAGAAAATGTCCGTTTATGTTGGGCACGTTATTTTTAAAAAAATAAAAAATTCTGACCAGATGCCGAGCAGTTGTCATACCAGACAGTAATGCAACCAGTCATGATGCTCTCGATTGTGCAGCTGTAGAACCTTTTGAGGATCTGGGGACTCATGACAAATCTTTTCAGTCTCCTGTGGGGGAGAAGGTGTTGTCGTGCCCTCTTCACAACTGTCATGGTGTGTTTGGACCATGATTGTTCAATGGTAATGTGGACACCAAGGAACTTTATTCTCGCTCCACTACAGCCCCATATATGTTAATTGGGACCTCTTTCTGTAGTCCTTGATCAGCTCCTTTGTCTTGCTCACTTGCCCACTATCAGGCTGTCTCATGGTTGTTGGTGATCAGGCCTACCGCTGTTGTGTCGTCAAAAAACTAAATGATTGTGTTGTAGTCGTGTTTGGCCATACAGGTGATCAGGGTGTACAGGAGGGGACTCAGCACATACGCCTGAGGGGCCCCCGTGTTGAGGATCAGCGTGGCAGATGTGTTGTTGTAAACCCTTACCACCTGGGAGAGGGCCGTCAGGAAGTCCAGGATTCAGATGAAAAGCAATGTTTTTAGTCCCATTGGCATTAGCTTAGTGATGAGCTTTGTGGGCACTATGGTGTTGAACGCTGAGCTGCAGTCAATGAACAGCATTCTCACATAGGTGTTCCTTTTGTCCAGGTGGGAAAGGGCAGTGTGGAGTGCGATTGAGATTGCTTCATCTGTTTATCTGTTGGGGCGATATGCGAATTGGAGTGGGTCTAGGGTTTCCGGGATGATGGTGTTGATGTGAGTCATGACCAGCCTTTCAAAACACTTCATGGCTACCGACGTGAGCGCTACGGGGCGGTAATCATTTAGGCCGGTTACCTTCGCTTCCTTGGGCACAGGGACTATGCTGGTCTGCGTGAAACATGAAGGTATTACAGACTCGGTCAGGGAGAGGTTGAAAATGTCAGTGAAGACACTTGCCAGTTGGTCCGAGCATGCTTTGAGTAAATGTCCTGGTAATCCATCTGGCCCCGCGGCTTTGTGAATGTTTCTAACTGTCATGGCCGTTGAAAGAACTGGACCAAGGTGCGGCGTGGTGAGCATACATTTTCTTTATTATTATGAAAAGACGCCGAACAAAACAATAAACACTACAAAACAAACCGTGAAGCTAAAGGCTATGTGCCATAAATAAAGTCAACTTCCCACAAAGGCAGGTGGGAAAAAGGGCTACCTAAGTATGGTTCTCAATCAGAGACAACGATAGACAGCTGTCCCTGATTGAGAACCCTACCCGGCAAAAACATAGAAATACAAATAACAGAACGAACGAACATAGAAT
The DNA here is from genome assembly GCF_045679555.1 of Salvelinus alpinus. Classification (NCBI taxonomy): domain Eukaryota; kingdom Metazoa; phylum Chordata; class Actinopteri; order Salmoniformes; family Salmonidae; genus Salvelinus; species Salvelinus alpinus. The sequence goes on along the minus strand of NC_092099.1, from coordinate 45,163,910 downwards.
ACCCACCCCAAATCACACCCTGACCAAACCAAATAGAGACATAAAAAATTATCTCTAAGGTCAGGGCGTGACACTCACATCGGTTACCAAGAACTTGGTCACACAGTCGTCCGGAACAGCTGGTGCTCTCAAGCATGCTTCAGTGTTTCTTGCCTCAAACAAGCCTAAAAGGCATTTAACTCCTCTGTTAGACTCACGTCTCCGGGCAGTTCGCGTCTGGGTTTCCCTTTGTAGTCTGTAATAGTTTTCAAGCTCTGCCACATCCGAACAGTGTCAGACCTGGTGTAGTAGGATTCAATCTTAGTACTGTATTGACTCTTTGCCTGTTTGATGGTTCGTCTGAGTGCGTAGCGGTATTTCTTATAAGCATACGGATTAGTGTCCCGCTCCTTGAAATAGGTAGCTCTAGTCTTTAGTTCCGTGCGGATGTTCCCTGTAATCCATGGCTTCTGGTTGGGATATGTACGTATGGTCACAGTGGGGACGACGTCGTCGATGCACTTTTTGATCAAATCAAACTTTATTTGTCACATGCGCAGAATACAACAAGTGTAGACCTTACCGTGAAATGCTTACTTACAAGCCCTTAACCAACAGTGCAGTTCAATAAGAGTTAAGAAAATATTGACCAAATAAACTAAAGTAAAAAATTATAAAAGTTACAGAATAACATCACAATAATGAGGCTATAACCAGGGAGTACCGTTACCCAGTCAGTGTGCGGGGGGTACAGGTTAGATGTAATTTGTCCATGTAGGTAGGGGTGAAGTGACTATGCATAGATAATAAACAGTGAGTAACAGCGTTGTACATAACAAATGGAGGGGGGAGGGTGGGGGGGGGTCAATGTAATAGTCCGGTGGCCATTTGATTAATTGTTCAGCAGACTTATTGCTTGGGGGTAGAAGCTGTGAACTGTAATGTTCAGTAAGTTATGTATTTACATATTGGTTTCCTTAGCCTGTAAGCAGTCTATGAACTGCTCAAATAAGTGACTGCAATCCACACTTTGGTTTTAGTAGACAAAATCAAAGCATTTCCGGATGAAAAACGTTACTTTACTCAGAACAAAGTCTGTCTGAAGTTACATATCACACTATTACAACAGTGTAGCTGGTTTGGAATAAAATATTCAATATATTTATTTGAACATCTTTTGTGTTGCGTACTGTTTAGCCATTGATATCCTCTAGGTCATTTTGAGACCTTAAGGGGAAGCTGAACACAAAAACCAACTTCTCTGGTTGAAAGAGGCCGATGTTGCATTGATATTAGTCAGAAACTTTGATTCCAGTGTATAAATGTTGTAAAAAGTGTAAATAGAGTAATTTTGGTCACATTTTCCAAAACAGACATTTGTGAGATTTAAGTAAGCTGTTCTGTTCCTAGATCACTTGGAAATGCGCATCTGGACAATGCACACTCAAAATTCAGATATTCGTGTATTTTTCGTCAGTAAAAGGTCCTCTGAAATGTGCGTCTTCTCCCTTCGGACGATGATAACACTCTGACCTAAGTGGGCGGGTGCAGTGTCCAGATGCGATGCACATTCTTATTTGCTGGGAATGGAAGGGCTATGATTGGTGAGGGATAACTTAGGTAGGCTGAGCAGCAAAACTAATTTAAGAGACACTGAATGTACTGTGAGGTGAAGTTAGGTAGAGAGGAGCAGGATAGCTATTTTCTTACAGCCGCCCCAATATTTCTTAAGGAAATATTAACATCCACGAAAAGACCTCTAACCTAAATGGCTTAGGTGCCACCCGCGAGGGAGGTACAGAGATATGCGGAGACAGCCCCGGGGCTGCCCCATGGAATGCCACGTAGGTGGGGGAGGGACCCCTAACTCAGCTGGTGCAGGGCAGCTGGGCCCCATCCTTCGACATCTTCACTTGTAGTGTATTAAAGGTAGTAACCCTTTAAAAGTAATGTTCAGTTAAATGATGTATTTAGATATTGGTTCCCTTACCCTGTAAACAGTCTATGAACTGCTCTAATGAGTGACTGAAACAATCCCTCACCTACTGTTTTTGGTGGAGTGCAATTTTGTTTTATGATGTCATTTCTCAGCGTTTGTACCGACAGATGTAGCCTATTGAATATCACTGTAGAATAGGCATAGAATGCATCCTCCAATTGCAACTTCTGCCTATGCCCAAGCACAGGCCTATTTTCTCAAGAAAAATGTATATTTGTAATACTGTAATATCGCACACAGTTAGGCATACCTAATTTCAAAATAGGCCATCACTGTCAATGGTGAATGATAATTCTTCACGTTTTACAGGTGAAATGTCCTAACTGCATGCCAATCATTTGATGTCAATCATTTTCATGGGAATATGCATATAGATCGTCTTGAACTATTTTATTTGAATATTTATTTAGTTTGTCGTTTTCATGGAATTTTGTGGTAATTAAATATAATTAATTTAGAATTGATCAGAATAACATTTATAGACATATTTTTACCAGCTCGTTATATTCTCCCCCGTGCTTTGGTGGCACTACATCCCTGTACAATCTAAAAATTAGGGGTTCAACAAGGGTTCTTCTAAGATCCTCTAAGTTCTTTCAAGAACCATAGGGGTTTTAGCACTGAAAATGGCCCCCAAATGGTTCTTCCAAGAACCTCATAGGAGGTGGGGTTCACCGAGGAACCTCCTTAGTTGGTGGGGGTTCTTGCAGGAACCTAACTGCCCAACTGAAACATATAGATTTTAATTGAAAGGACATCAGGTGTAGCCACTTAACTGAAAAATGTAAAGATCTCCTCAATTTAATGTAAGGCATATTCCTTGTATGATGTAAATTGAAATTGTTTTATGATATATACCATCTATATTTTCATATTTGTACAAATCTTTCTAAAACAGAGATTGGACACAATTCAATGGATATGAATAAACAGAGGTAAGAATATGTAGGCTATAAGAATATGCTGAAGGCTAGCTTTATTGACTGCCTCGCCTGGTTCACCAACTACTTCTCAGACAGAGTTCAGTGTGTCAAATCGGAGGGCCTGTTGTCCGGACCTCTGGCAGTCTCTATGGAGGTGCCACAGGGTTCAATTCTCGGGCCGACTCTTTTCTCTGTTTACATCAATGATATCGCTCTAGCTGCTGGTGTTTCTCTGATCCACCTCTATGCAGACGACAGCCTTCTGTATACTTCTGGACCTTCTTTGGACACTGTGTTAACTAACCTCCAGACGTGCTTCAATGCCATACAACTCTCTTTCCGTGGCCTCCAACTGCTCTTAAATGCAAGTAAAACTAAATGCATGCTATTTAACCGATCGCCGCGCGCACCTGCCCGTTGTAACAAACGTCATCGGGAGAAGGAGAAGAGGACCAAGGTGCAGCGTGGTAAGTGTTCATATTTTAATCAATAAACTGAACACTGAACAAAACAACAAAAACGACAAACGAACAGTTCTCTAAGGTGACGATACACAAAACAGAAAACAACTACCCACCACCACAGGTGAGAACAGCCTACCTAAGTATGGTTCTCAATCAGAGACAACGATAGACTGCTGCCTCTGATTGGGAACCATACCCGGCCAAACACATAGAAATACAAAACAAGGACAACATAGAACACCAGACATAGAATGCCCACCCAAACTCACGCCCTGACCAAGCAAAATAGAGACATAAAAAAGATCTCCAAGGTCAGTGCGTGACACCCGTCCGTCCAGCATCACTACTCTGGATAGTTCTGACTTAGAATACCATATTACCATATATTCAAATCAAATCAAATCAAATGTATTTATATTGCCCTTCTTACATCAGCTGATATCTCAAAGTGCTGTACAGAAACCCAGCCTAAAACCCCAAACAGCAAGCAATGCAGGTGTAGAAGCACGGTGGCTAGGAAAAACTCCCTAGAAAGGCCAAAACCTAGGAAAAAACCTAGGAACCAGGCTATGAGGGGTAGCCAGTCCTCTTCTGGCTGTGCCGGGTGGAGATTATAACAGAACATGGCCAAGATGTTCAAATGTTCACAAATGACCAGCATGGTCAAATAATAATAATCACAGTAGTTGTCGAGGGTGCAGCAAGTCAGCACCTCAGGAGTAAATGTCAGTTGGCTTTTCATAGCCGATCATTAAGAGTATCTCTACCGCTCCTGCTGTCTCTAGAGAGTTGAAAACAGCAGGTCTGGGACAGGTAGCACGTCCGGTGAACAGGTCAGGGTTCCATAGCCGCAGGCAGAACAGTTGAAACTGGAGCAGCAGCACGGCCAGGTGGACTGGGGACAGCAAGGAGTCATCATGCCAGGTAGTCCTGAGGCATGGTCCTAGGGCTCCGGTCCTCCGAGAGAGTGAAAGAAAGAGAGAAAGAGAGAATTAAAGAGAGCAAACTAAAATTCACACAGGAACCCGGATAAGACAGGAGAAGTACTCCAGATATAACAAACTGACCCTAGCCCCCCGACACATAATAACTACTGCAGCATAAATACTGGAGGCTGAGACAGGAGGGGTCAGGAGACACTGTGGCCCCATCCGATGATACCCCCGGACAGGGCCATATTCATTGCATTGGGAAAGTATTCAGACCCCTTTACTTTTCCACATTTTGTTACATTACATCCTTATTCTAAAATGAATAAAATAAATAGCTAAATGATCCATTGTATGACCATCTTAAAACATTTCCATGTCTCAGCTTAGAATCTTTGGAGGGTTCATCCTAGAACCCTCTATGTACAGTTCCACCAGCCTTATTACCCTTTAATTACCCACAATCTTCATTCAGAATAATTCCAGGGTAGAGCACAATTAACACTGATACTGCCTCAATCATCTAAACTGGAACAACCATCTCAGTAACAGGTGCTATAAATCCAATTACTAGTAGATTGGATTAGTTTGGAAAACAGTGTTATCTTTGTGTTGTATAAAATGTATCAACCAATCACTGTTAATTTACAGACATTACAGTAAAACAATTCTGCAAAGCTCTCTGCAATAGAGCATGCTGGGAAATATGATATATGGTTCTATGTAGAACCCTTCTTCCCATTCTTGCTTTCCCAAAAATGTTTTTTCTGATCCATACGGATCTTGGTAGAACCCTATTCCTCCACAAAGAACCCTTGTGGAACCCTTTTTTTGTGTAGTTGGTAAGTGAACAACTCTTTAATAATGATGGTAGTTTGACTTGTTTAAGTTTCCCACATCAGAGGTCCAAAACTCTCAATTTAAGATCAAGCAGTTATTGAGCTACATGGGCCTACACAATCCATATTTGAACATGTTTGATATTTAAGACCATTTGGTTTTTGAAAACAATTGCATCTGGAGTTCCTTCACTCCCATTGGTTTTGGGTCAAAATTAACCAATGAGAAATAAATGAGGGGGACTGTCACCACGAGTTGGGGTGGGCACTCTATGTTGTGTTCTATGTTGTCTAGTTCTATGTGTTTGGCCGGGTGTGGTTCTCAATCAGAGGCAGCTGTCTATCGTTGTCTCTGATTGAGAACCATACTTAGGTAGCCTTTTCCCACCTGTGTTTGTGGGTAGTTGTTTTCTGTTTTGTGTTTCGTTTTTCATTCACTCTCGTTGTTATTTTGTTTTAGTGTTCAGTTTTGAATTAAATTATAATATGAACACTTACCACGCTACATTTTGGTCTCCTCCATTAGACGATCGTTACAGGGACAAAGTCAAAAAGCATTTTGTTTGTTGATTGCAGATAAAGGCCTATGTTGACTGTGACTTAAAATGGCTCCGGAGAAGAAGGCTGACGTTCTACGTGCCCCCAACCGATTGTGTTTTTATGTTCGTTTATTTGCAACTTATTTTTTTACTTATTTTGTTCATAATTTTGCCGCTACCATCTCTTATGACTGAAAGTAACTTCTGGACATCAGGACTGCGATTACTCACCACAGACTGGCAGAATACTTTTATTCCTCTTAACGAGTCTTACGAGGCCGACGCGAATTATATACTGCTTTCTCGGGAATAGGCCAAGATCGTCGTGATTTGGGTGAAAAAGGGGCCAAAGCGTGAGCTGCCTTCTGAGAATTTGTAGGCGATCAAATAAACCCCCACTTCCTTCCATTCTAGTAGCAAACGTGGAATCTTTGGAGAATAAAATCGATGACCTAAGCGGAAGATTAAACTACCAACAGGACATTCAAAACTAATCTTATACTTCACGGAGTCGTGGCTGAACGACAACACTATCAACATACAGCTAGTTGATTATACGCTGCACCGGTAGGATAGAACAGCGGCGTCTGCTAAGACAAGTGGTGGCAGGCTATTTATTTTTGTATATAACAGCTGGTGTACGATATCTAAGGAAGTCTCAAGCTATTGATCGCCCGAGGTAGAGTATCTCAAGATAAGCTTTAGACCACACTATCTACATAGTTTTCATCTGTATTTTTAGAAACTTCTGAGTGTTTTCTATCCAAATCTACTAATACTATGCATATATTAGCAACTGGGACTGAGTAGCAGGCAGTTTACTCTGGGCACACTTTTCATCCAAACGTGAAAATGCTGCCCCCTAGCCATAAGAAGATATGGCCTCGCTATTGTTATTTTACTGCTGCTCTTTAATTATTTGTTACTGTTATTTTTTACTTTTTTTAACTTAACACATTTTTTTTCTTAAAACTGCAATGGTGGTTAACGGCTTGAAAGTAAGCATTTCACTGTTCGGCGCTTAAGATAAATAAAATTTGATTTGAATTGAATTGGAGAAAATGTACCTTTTCTCTCATCTCTATCAGTAAAGCTGAAGGACAGGCTAGCTGGGCACAGCAATATCCAATCCTGTAATACATTACATCATGCTTTCATAAATGATTTGTTTATCCAACCGCTTGTTCATTTGTGTGTGTGTGTGTGTGTGTGTGTGTGTGTGTGTGTGTGTGTGTGTGTGTGTGTGTGTGTGTGTGTGTGTGTGTGTGTGCGTGCGTGCGTGCGTGCGTGCGTGCGTGCGTGCGTGCGTGCGTGCGTGCGTGCGTGCGTGCGTGCGTGCGTGCGTGTGTGTGTGTGTGTGTGTGTGTGTGTAGAGAGATGCTGGGGAGGGGAGTGGCTGTCAGTAACTCAGGGATAAATAGAGAGGCAGAGCTCAGAGTTTGTCAGAAGGCGGACCTGACAGGGTCACACACAGGACCAAGACCTCAGCATTTTTACCAAATGGAGAAAAAGGAAGATGTTCTTTACTGTTTTCAAGACGGAAACTCTTCTTGCAGAAAGGCTTTGCTATCGACATCTACCTACATAACACTGTACATCTTCTTTTCATTGATTTCAGCGGTTACAGTATTTTTGAACGTACTGGTGATCATCTCCATCTCTCACTTCAAGCAGCTCCACACTCCAACCAACCTGCTCATCCTCTCTCTGGCTGTGTCAGATCTCCTGGTGGGACTGGTTGTGATACCAGTAATGACTGTAGCAATAATGGAACCATGCTGGGGTTTTGGGGAATATTTCTGTGTGTTTCATGCCTACATTGCTTGTTTATGTACTTCTTTATCTCTGGGCAATTTGGTCTTGATATCTATTGACCGCTATGTTGCTGTGTGTGATCCCTTATTGTACCACTCTAAAATAACAATAACAAGAATTATGTGTTGTATATCCATTACCTGGTGTTGTTGTATCATATACCGTGCTGCTAATATAAAAAACATTGCAAATGTACAGGTACCCAGTAGGTGTTTGAAAGAATGTTTTATTGTTGAAGGGTCAATCTGGGGTAATATAATTGACCTTCTATTTACAATGGTTGTCCCGTGCTCTATTATTATAACTATTTATATGAAAATCTTTGTGGTGGCCAGATCACAGGCCAGAAAGGTATTTTCTAAAGAGGCTGTCAGTGTGTCTGGTGTTAAAACTGTACAGGCAAATAAGTCTGAGAGAAAAGCAGCAAAAACTCTAGCTATTGTTGTTTTCAACTATTTCATTTGTTGGATTCCAACACTATTTATATTATTATTTTTGTCTTTTTTAAGTGACAATTTATCAGTATTCATCCGTTTTCTGCCACTTGTTAATTCCTTAATAAATCCAATAATTTATGCTTTCTTTTATCCATGGTTCAAAGTGACAGCTAAACATATTTTAACTCTGAAGTTCCTATAACTGTATTCCCTAGGTTGGCAAACGTAGGTTTGATATAATTTTGTTTTACAATTGTTGTAATTATTTCATGTAGCAATACACTGACATTACTTACCTCAGTGTTGTCATGATTGATACATGTGGTGCTGATACAGAATGATTTGTCTGGATTGAATTTGAATGAATTGGAGAAGGCATAAGAAGGAATAAGTTTATTTCATAAAATACATTGTAGTCATTGTGGATTGTGTACTCCAAATACCCAAGGCTGTTGTTGTTCCGTGTTACTTATTGATAAATAGTATGTAAGTGTTCTAATAGTACATTCTGAGGACGTCATGAGTCATTCTATTTGTTGTTTAACATCTCCCTCTAGTGGCTCAATTGTGACACAACGTCTTCATCAAGTGTAGTAAAGTTGAAATGTACAATACTGCATGATATCAGATAACGTCCAGGTCTATCTCAATGGTGTATTGTGTAAGTAGTTGAGGGTAAAATGCAAGAATATGCAATTAAGGGTAACACTTTATTATGTTAAGTATTAAACCATTTGTAAGGCATTTACAGTTTGTTCACTATTGTAATGACCTGACTAGATCATAAATGAACAATTGTCCAGACAGAGGCTTGAGTTTGCGAATTGACGGTTTATTAAACCAACTTTACACAGGCTACTGTTTGGCCGTAGCACACGCCAAATAAATGACAGATAACCCACAAGCCAATCGTGACCTTCTCTTGTGAAGCCCAGACGTAAGAGAGAGAACAAAGGCGAAACCTGGTCTTAACTTCCAATGCTCCATCCCCCTGCCCAACCCCCCTCCACGCCACTCCGCCAACCGCCAGGATGCCCGGCATCAGAACATTCCCGGCATTCCCGTGATTGGCAGATAGCAGGTTGATTGACATGTCGGACCCCGCGAACACTGGGTACTGGTCAGTACAACACAACCACCTACTAGCCTAACACATAACACACAGCTGTCTGTGCGGGTCGCTACACAGCCCCCCCACCACAAAGTCCCTCGTCCCCGAGGGAACAAACAAAGTCTCTGAAGCGACCCGGAGGCCTCCTTTGCCTGCGTGGCCGTGATGGTCGCAGAGTGCCCCTCTGGGAACCAGGGGATGAAGGCAGGGATATGGGGGACAAGGAAGCGGGAACGGGTAATACAGTCCGTGGCTCTGGGGAACCATGCGGTGACACAGGGGGGGAGGGCTGTCTGGAGCCTTGTCTGCGGCACCTGGGGGTGGGTGCCTGGAGAATGTCATTGCCAGAGAGGGGAATTGTGGGGGTTCCTGGGGTTTGGGGAGAAGACGCCCCTCTGTATGGGGCTAACCTGTCCCGGTGCAGTGCCACCTTTCTCCCCCTGGGAGGAAGCTGCACCCGGTAAACAACCTCCCCTACCCTCTCCAGGACACTGCAGGGGAGGTTGTTGGCGTCTTCTCCCCAAACCCCAGGAACCCCCACAATCACTTCCCCACCGAGATCAATGAAAAAAAAACGATGTCCCATCATAAAGGAAAAGCGTTGCCTGAATCAACGAGTCTCCAAACTTTATATGGTGATGGATAAACTTTATATCAACGGGCAATTGTATCAGGACTCTAGAGTAACTCCCTGGCTATTTTAATTGAATGTTCAAATGTGAGTTTATGTGTTGTAGTGTATCACAACTTCAACTATAACGAATACATGCTCTATTGATCTCCAATTGATAAGGAAAGGGCTGCATATTGCTCAGGTTAATGTATGTAGCCTTCCTAACAAAATACATTAGGTTTTTAACTTGGTCAACATAAATAATATTCATATTTTGGCTTTGACCGAAACGCATTTGGATGCATCTGTAAATGATGGGCAAATGAACATTCAAGGATATAGTCTACTGAGAAGGGACAGGAATCAAGGATATAGTCTACTGAGAAGGGACAGGAATCAAGGATATAGTCTACTGAGAAGGGACAGGAATAGGACTGGTGGGGGTGTAGCACTGTACATTCAGAATCATATAGGATAATCATATAGGTATGACCTTAATATAGGTATGACCTTAATGTATGTCAAATAGAGGCACTATGGGCTCAAGTACATCTGCCTCACCAGTCACCCATATTGGTAGGATGTGTGTATAGACCTCCTAGCTCTAAGGTGTCCTATCTGGATGACTTATGTACTGGGTTTGACCACGCCACAGATAGCAACATAGATGTATTTATCTTGGGTGATTTTAATATAAATTGGAAGGATCACAATAATTCGAATAGAACAAAATTGATGAGATATACCAAGAACTGTGGTTTGAAACAAATGGTTAATGATACTACTAGATCTTCAATTAAGTTGGGTCATCGTTCAGACACATGCATCGATCTGATGTTCTGTAATATACCATTGCAATGCTTAAAAGCCTGATCAATGCCAGTGGGCTGGACAGACCATAATATTGGGACCATAACCATGAACACCAAGGTTCCAAAGAAACCCCCTAGGATTGTGGTCAAAAGACATTTTAAAACATTTAATCATGTTGTCACGCCCTGACCATAGTTTGCTTTGTATGTTTCTATGTTTTGTTTGGTCAGGGTGTGATATGAGTGGGCATTCTATGTTGTATGTCTAGTTTGTCTGTTTCTATGTGTTTGGCCTGATATGGTTCTCAATCAGAGGCAGGTGTTAGTCGTTGTCTCTGATTGGGAACCATATTTAGGTAGCCTGTTTTGTATTGTGGGTTGTGGGTGATTGTTCCTGTTCCTGTGTGTCACGCCCTGGCCATAGTTATCTTTGTTTTCTTTATTATTTTAGTTAGGTCAGGGTGTGACATGGGGGATGTATGTGTTTTGTATTGTCTAGGGTTTTTTGTATGTTTATGGGGCAGTGTTTAGTCTAGGTGTATGTATGTCTATGGTTGCCTAGATTGGTTCTCAATTAGAGACAGCTGTCTATCGTTGTCTCTGATTGGGAGCCATATTTAGGCAACCATAGTCATTAGGTAGTTTGTGGGTGATTGTCTATGTCTAAGTTGCCTGTGTCTGCACTTTTGTTTATATAGCTTCACGTTCGTCGGTTTATTATTTTGTCTAGTTTGTATAGTGTTTGTTTCGTTTCGTTTTCGTCTTCATTAATAAAGAAGATGTATTCATTTCACGCTGCGCCTTGGTCCTCCTCTCTTCCACCATACGACGATCGTGACAGAATCACCCACCAACATAGGACCAAGCAGCGTGATACAAGGCAGCAGCAGCGATCGCAGGACTATTGGAATTGGGAGGAAATATTAGACGGCGGAGGACCCTGGGCACAACCAGGGGAATATCGCCGCCCCAAGGCAGAGCTGGAGGCAGCGAAAGCAGAGAGGCGCCGGTATGAGGAGCTGGCACGGCAGAGCGGCTGGCAACCCCAAAAATGTCTTGGGGGGGGGGGCTCTCGGGAGTGTAGCTGGGTCAAGTAGGAGACTTGAGCCAGCTCCCCGTGCTTACTGTGAGGAGCCGAAGATGGAACCAGAGCCAGTCGAGGTGGAATTGGAGGTGAGTAAGGGGAGTGAAGCTGAGACTGTGGATGAATTAATGGGGAAATTGGAGGAGAGAGAAATTAGGGATTTGCATAAAGCATAAAGCATAAAGCACCGCATCCGCTTGAAGGAGCGTGTGCGGGATTTGATGTCACCTGAGTCAGCTCTCCATACTCGTCCTGAGGTGCGTGCTAGCAGTCTGGTGAAGACTGTGCCAGCACCACGCACCAGGCCTCCTGTGAGCCTCCCTAGCCCTGCACGTCCTGTGCCAGCTCAGCGCACCAGCTCTCCTGTGGCAGCCCCACGCACCAGCTCTCCTGTGGCAGCCCCTCGCACTCGCCCAGTGGTGAGTGTTCCCAGCCCAGTACCACCAGTGCCAACACCACGCACCAAGCCTCCTGTACGTCTCCAGAGCCCTGTACGCACTGTTCCTTCTCCCCGCACTCGCCCTGAGGTGCGTGCCCTCCGCCCGGTACCACCAGTGCCGGTGTAACGGATGTGAAATGGCTAGCTAGTTAGCGGGTACGCGCTACTAGCGTTTCAATCAGTTACGTCACTTGCTCTGAAACCTAGAAGTAGTGTTGCCCTTTGCTCTGCAAGGGCCGTGGCCTTTGTGGAGCGATGGGTAACGATGCTTCGTGGGCGACCGTTGTTGATGTGTGCAGAGGGTCCCTGGTTCGCGCCCGTGTCGGGGCGAGGGGACGGTTTAAAGTTATACTGTTACATTGATGCTGTTGACCCGGATTACTGGTTGCTGCGGAAAAGGAGGAGGTTGAAAGGGGGGTGAGTGTAACGGATGTGAAATGGCTAGCTAGTTAGCGGGTAAGCGCTAATAGCATTTCAATCGGTTACGTCACTTGCTCTGAGACCTGAAGCAGGGTTTCCCCTTGCTCTGCAAGGGCCGTGGCCTTTGTGGAGCGATGGGTAACAATGCTTCATGGGCGACCGTTGTTGATGTGTGCAGAGGGTCCCTGGTTCGCGCCCGTGTCGGGGCGAGGGGACGGTCTAAAGTTAAACTGTTACATTGATGCTGTTGACCCGGATCACTAGTTGCTGCGGAAAAGGAGGAGGTTGAAAGGGGGGTGAGTGTAACGGATGTGAAATAGTTAGCGGGTACGCGCTACTAGCGTTTCAATCAGTTACGTCACTTGCTCTGAAACCTAGAAGTAGTGTTGCCCCTTGCTCTGCAAGGGCCGTGGCCTTTGTGGAGCGATGGGTAACGATGCTTCATGGGCGACCGTTGTTGATGTGTGCAGAGGGTCCCTGGTTCGCGCCCGAGGTCGGGGCGAGGGGACGTACTAAAGTTATACTGTTACACCGGTACCACGCACCAGGCCTATAGTGCGCCTTGAGAGTCCAGTGTGCACTGTTCCTGCTCCCCGCACTCGCCTAGTGGTGCGTGTCTCCACTCCGGTACCACCAGTTCCGGCACCACGCACCAGGCCTACTGTGCGCCTCAGCAGGTCAGAGTCGTCCGTCTGCCCAGCGCCGTCTGAGCCGTCCGTCTGCCCAGCGCCGTCTGAGCCGCCCGTCTGCCCAGCGCCGTCTGAGCCGCCCGTCTGCCCAGCACCGTCTGAGCCGCCCGTCTGCGCAGCGCCCTCTGAGCCGCCCGTCTGCCCAGCGCCATCTGAGCCGCCCGCCTGCCCAGCGCCATCTGAGCCGCCCGCCAGTCAGGAGCTGCCAGAGCCGCCCGCCAGTCAGGAGCTGCCAGAGCCGCCCGCCAGTCAGGAGCTGCCAGAGCCGTCCGCCAGTCTGGAGCTGCTCTTCAGTCCGGAGCTGCCCTTCAGTCCGGAGTTACCTTTCAGTCCTGAGCTACCCCTCAGTCCTGAGCTACCCCTCAGTCCTGAGCTACTCCTCAGTCCTGAGCTGCCCCTCAGTCCGGAGCTGCCCCTCAATCCTGCCCCTCAAACCTATTAGATTAGGTGACTCTCCAAGATTTCTCCGGACAATTTTGTGCATTTTGACTACGTATTCACATTGTAAAACCACGATTTGTACCTCTAAATATGCACATTTTTGAACAAAACATATATGTATTGTGTAATATGATGTTATAGGACTGTCATCTGATGAAGTTTGTCAAGGTTAGTGAATAAATGTATTTCTTTTGCTGGCTTTTTCGCTATCGCTACCTTTGCGGTGAATGAATGCGGTTGTGTGGTTGGCTATTGTAGTAAGCTAATATAATGCTATATTGTGTTTTCGCTGTAAAACACTTAAAAAATCTGAAATATTGGCTGGATTCACAAGATGTTTGTCTTTCATTTCCTGTACACCATGTATTTTTCATAAATGTTTTATGATGAGTATTTAGGTATTTCACGTTGCTCTCTGTAATTATTCTGGCTGTTTTGGTGCTATTTGTGATGGTGGCTGCAATGTAAAACTACGATTTATACCTCACATACGCACATTTTTGAGAAAAAAAACATAAATGTATTGTATAACATGATGTTATAAGACTGTCATCTGATGAAGTTGTTCAAGGTTAGTGATTCATTTTATCTCTATTTGTGGGTTTTGTGAAAGCTACCTATGCGGTGGAAACATGGTGAAAACATGGCGTTGTGTGTTTGGCTATTGTGGTGAGCTAATATAAATACATATTGTGTTTTCGCTGTAAAACATTAAAAAAATCGGGAATGATGGCTGGATTCACAATATGTTTGTCTTTCATTTGCTGTATTGGACTTGTGATTTCATGAAATTATATTATATGATATCCCTGTCGTGTTAGGCTAGGCTATGCTAGTCAGCTTTTTTGATGAGGAGGATCCCGGATCCGGGAGGGTGACTCGTTAGAGGATATTATTAACTTCTTGTCAATATGGGGGCGCTGTTTTCACTTTGTAAAAATTTGTTCCCAAATTAAACTGCCTCGTACTCAATTCTTGCTCGTACAATATGTATATTATTATTACTATTGGATAGAAAACACTCTCTAGTTTCTAAAACCGTTTGAATTATATCTGTGAGTAAAACAGAACTCAAGTTGCAGCTAACTTTCTGTCAGGAAGTGAGAAATCTGAAATCGGGCACTCTGTTCCAGGGTCAGTTTATTAATTTGCATGTAATCTATGAGTCGACATGCACTGCATACGATTTCCCCTAGATGTCAGTAAGCAGTGAGAATTGGAATGGTGTAGCTAGGTAGATCTGAGGCCGTATAAAGGCTCTTGGAACGTGGGGTGCACTCTTTTCAACGTTCGTCATGGCGCAAGACAGACCTCAGGATGGCATTCTGAAAAGCTCTCGTTATAGGCCTTAGATATATCCGGCTCTGATTTTATTCCATATAGGTGTTAAAAACATCATAATGTAGTTATTTTAAACCGAGTTATATCAGTTTATATCAGTATATCAGTAGGAATTTTCTTTGTGCTGCGTTATGAAGAGTTGGACACGTCTGGGCCACATAGCTAATGTTTGCTGCTAATTCCTAAGTTGAAGACGACAATCTACAACCGAGCAACGATGATTCTGGACAAAGGACAACTTGCACAAGATTCTGATGGAAGCTCATCAAAAAGTAAGAACTATTTATGATGTTAATTCGTTGTTCTGTTGAAAAATGTTACACTACTATTCCGCCATTAATTTCGGTGCGGTCTCGCTTTAACGCACGCTGTATGTCGTAGTAACGTTAATTTTAAAAATCTAACACAGCGGTTGCATTAACTTCTTCTGGCTGCAAGCCCGAGGCCGCCCACAATATGACAACAGCCACTTCAAGTGCAGGACGCGAAATTCAAAATATCTTTTTTAGAAATATTTAACTTTCACATATTAACAAGTCCAATACAGCAAATGAAAGGTACACATCTTGTGAATCCAGCCAACATGTCCGATTTTTAAAATGTTTTACAGCGAAAACAGCACGTATATTTATGTTAGCTCACCACCAAATACAAAAAAGGACAGACATTTTTCACAGCACAGGTAGCATGCACAAAGCCAACCTAACTAACCAAGAACCAACCAAACTAACCAACAAACAACTTCATCAGATGACAGTCTTATAACATGTTATTCAATAAATCTATGTTTTGTTCGAAAAATGTGCATATTTCAGGTATAAATCATAGTTTACATTGCAGCTACAATCAGAAATTGCACCGAAAGCAGACAGAATAATTACAGACACCAACGCCAAATACCTAAATACTCATCATAAAACATTTCTGAAAAATACATAGTGTACAGCAAATGAAAGACAGGCATCTTGGGATTCCAGCCAATATTTTTGATTTATTAAGTGTTTTACAGCGAAAACACAATATAGCGTTATATTAGCTTACCACAATAGCCAGAAACACAAGCCATTTCCCAGCAGCAAAAGTTAGCGATCGTAACAAACCAGTAAAAGATATATAATTTTTGACTAACCTTGATAAGGTTCATCAGATGACAGTCCTATAACATCAGGTTATACATACACTTATGTTTTGTTCGAAAATTTGCATATTTAGAGCTGAAATCAGTGGTTATACATTGTGCTAACGTAGCTACTTTTTCCCACAACGTCCGGATTTTTTTCTGACACTTTTTCTGACACACATATTCTGACCAAATAGCTATTCGTAAACATAACTAAAAAATACATGTTGTATAGGAAATGATAGATACACTAGTTCTTAATGCAATCGCCGTGTTAGAATTCTAAAAATAACTTCATTACCACATAAGGCTTACGTTATGGCGACCGAGTGCCCAAAACCTAGGCGCAAAACTAATAGTACACAGTTCGACAGATATATGAAATAACATCATAAAATGGGTCCTACTTTTGCTGATCTTCCATCAGAATGTTGTACAAGGTGTCCTTTGTCAAGAACAATCGTTGTTTGGATTTAGAACGTCCTTTTTCTCTCTTGAATTAGCAAGCGCACTAGCCAAGTGGCGCGAAGCTCTCCTTTCTGAACAAAGGCACACAACGCAACACGCCTAACGTCCCGAATAAATTTCAAAAATCTAAAAAAACTATATTGAAAAAACATACTTTATGATGACATTGTCACATGTATCAAATAAAATCAAAGCCGGAGATAGTGGTCGCCTATAACGAAAGCTTTTCAGAAGGCAATTCCAGGTCCAACCTCGCGCTATCCTGAAAACAGGAAATGGGTGACACGTCATTCCAAGACGATTTATTCCAACTCAGACCAAGATAAACACTCCATTTCTTCTCTCACAGCCTCTTGACATCCAGGGGAAGGTGTATGACGTGCATGTATACTAATACGTATCATGCCCATTTATAGGCAGGACCTAGAAGAGAGCATCGATTTCAGATTTTCCACTTCCTGGTCAGGAAGTTTGTGCCAAATGAGTTCTGTTTTACTCACAGATATAATTCAAACGGTTTTAGAAACTAGAGAGTGTTTTCTATCCAATAGTAATAATAATATGCATATTGTAAGAGCAAGAATTGAGTACGAGGCCGTTTGAAATGGGCACCTTTTATCTGGCTACTCAATACTGCCCCTGCAGCCCAAACAGGTTAAGAACTAATGTATCTTTCATTTGCTGTCCAACCTGTATTTTTTAGTCAAGTTTATGATTAGTTATTGATTAGATTAGGTGCCTCTCCCAAGATTTCTCCCGACATTTTGTTGGCAGCTTGGCTACTATTCTCATTGTATAACCACGATTTGTGCCGCTAAATATGCACATTTTCGAACAAACAATATATGTATTGTGTAATATGATGTTATAGGACTGTCATCTGATGAAGTTTTGAGAAGGTTAGTGAAAAATGTAATATCTTTTGCTGGTTTATTCGCTATCGCTAACGTGCATGAATCAATGCTGCTGTGTGGTTGGCTATTGTAGTAAGCTAATATAATGCTAAATTGTGTTTTCGCTGTAAAACACTTAAAGAATCTGAAATATTGGCTGGATTCACAAGATCTTTGTCTTTCATTTGCTGTACGCTGTGTATTTTTCATAAATGTTTTATGATGAGTATTTAGGTAATTCACGTTGCTCTCTGTAGTTATTCTAGTTGCTTTGGTGAGAGTTGTGATGGTGGCTGCAATGTAAAACTATGATTTATACCTGAAATATGCAAATTTCTCGAACAAAACATATGCTATACAATAAATATGTTATCAGACTGTCATCTGATGAAGTTGTTTCTTGGTTAGTGACTATTTATATCTTTATTTGGTCGAATTTGTGATAGCTACCTATGCAGGAAGAAAATGGTGGAGAAAAAAAAGTTGTGTCTTTTGCTATGGTGGTTAGCTAATAGAAATACATATTGTGTCTTCCCTGTAAAACATTTTAAAAATCAGAAATGATGGCTGGATTCACAAGATGTGTATCTTTCATTTGGTGTCTTGGACTTGTGATTTCATGAACATTTTATTATATGATATCCCTGTGGCTTTATGCTAGGCTATGCTAGTCAGCTTTTTTGATGGGGGGGATCCCGGATCCGGGTTTGTGACTCGTTAGAGGTTTTAACAAGTGCAGTGAAGTTGATCTGTTCAATACAGCATGATATCAGATAACGTCCAAGTCTATCTCAATGGTGTAATGTGTAAGTAGTTGAGTGTAAAATGCAAGAATATGCAATTATGTGTACCACTTTATAATGTTCAGTAATAAACCATTTGTAAGGCATTTACAGTTTACTCACCTTTTATTATTAAGCACACATTTACTAAATGTTACTCACCTGGCTATTATGACATTTATAAATAACTACTATATGTTTTAATTATTCAACACAACAGTGCAGGAGACCGCAGTAGACACTCCAACCTCATCATACTGGGTACGAACACTACCACTGCTGTCACTACATCACTGCTGCCAGGTCAGGGGTCACGCCAGAGCAGCTCTCCCAGAAGCTGTTTTGTGTGAATGAATAAAGAGATTGGGTAACACACTAAATAATTAATAATGGATAAGTATATAGTTTATTCATAACTTCTTTATCATTACTCCTGCATCTGTTTTAGCAAGCTAGTTATTCACACATTTTTAAACAACTTTCATAGTATGTAATAATGTTTTATAAGATCATTCATAAGATGTTTAATACATGTCCTTATAAACCATTTAATAATCATTAGTAAAGTACATTTTCAGTCCCTAATCTAAAGTGAGGACTTTTCATACTTTCTAAATACTTTTAAATGTTTTGAACAGAGACCAGTGTAATTTATCACAAAAAGATGGATATTCCAGCAGTACCTGATGCTTCTTAAGTTCTATAAATGACCTAGAACATATCAATGGTTAAACAATAAGCACACAACACAGAGGATGTTAAAGGAAATATATTGAGTATTTTATTCCAACACAGTCACACTGTTGTAGTAGTGTGCTGAAGGAAGTAATGTGTTTGTCTGAAAATGATAACATTCTTGTTTGTTGGCCCTGACTACCTAAACCAAAGTGTTGATTGCAGTCACTCTTTAGAAAACAAATCACATTTAATATGTCACAAACATGTGTTTATCAGATGTTATTGCGGGTGTAGCGAAATGCTTGTGCATCTTGTTCTGACAGTGCAGCAATATCTAACAAATTCACAACAAATACCTAATACACACAAATCTAAGTAAAGACTGGGTTTAAGAATATATGGATGAGCAATGTCAGAGTGGCCCAGACTAAGATCAGTTCATAAACTGCTTACAGGGTAAGGGAACCAATATCCAAATACATCATTTAACTGAACATTACGTTTCAAGTGTTATTACCTTTAACACACTACAAAATCAAATCAAAATCACATTTTATTGGTCACATACACATGTTTAGCAGATGTTATTGCGGCTTTAGTAAAATAGTTTTTACAGTGCAGTAGTATCTAACAATTCACAACAATACACAGAAATCTAAAAGTAAAAGAAGGGAATTAAGAAATATGTAAATATTTTGACAAGCAATGTCTGAGTGGTATTGACAAAAATACAGTAAAATACAGTATATACATATGAGATGAGTAAAGCAGTATGTAAACATTATAAAAGTGACTAGTGTTCCATTATTAAAGTGACCAGGGATTCCATGTCTATGTACATAGGGCAGCATCCTCTAAGGTGCAGGTTTGAGTAACATGGTGGTAGTCACCTTGTGATGGGTATTTAACAGTCTGATGGCTTTGAGATAGAAGCTGTTTTTTGGTCTCTCGGTCACAGCTTTGATGCACCCGTAGTGATCTCGCCTTCTGGATGATAGCGGGGTGAACAGGCCGTGGCTCGGGTGGTTGATGCCCTTGATGATCTTTTTGGCCATCCTGTAACATTGGGTGGTGTAGGTTTCCTGGAGGGCAGGCAGGTTGCCCCCGGTGATGAGTTGGACCGCACCACCCTGTGGAGAGCCCTAAGTATTCAGACCCTGTACTCAGTACCTTGTTGAAGCATCTTTACCAGCGATTACAGGGTATGATGCTACAAGCTTGGCACACCTGTGTTTGCGGAATTTCTCCCATTCTTCTCTGCAGATCCTCTCAAGCTCTCTCTGGTAGAATGGGGAGCGTCGCTGCACAGCTTTTTTCAGGTCTCTCCACAGACGTTTGATCAGGTTCTAGACCGGGCTCTGGCTGGGCCGTTCAAACATGTTCAGAGACTTGTCCAGAAGCAACTCCTGCATTGTATTGGCTGTGTGCTTAGGGTCGTTATTCTGTTGGAAGGTGAACCTTTGACCCCGTCTGAGTTCCTGAGAGCTCTGGAGCAGGTTTTCATCAAGCCTCTCTCTGTACTTTGCTCCGTTGATTTTTTTATTGTTTACAATAGGGTTTACAGCGAAAACATATATTACACTGGTCACTGTTCCAAACATTTATAAAGTATTTATAAAGTATGAATAGTCCTCACTTTAGATGAGGGACTGCAAAACTACTTTACTAATAATCAGTAAATGGTTTATAAGAAAATGTATTAAACATCTGATGAATGATCTCCTGAATCATTATTACAGACTATAAAAGTTGTTTATAAATGTGTGAAAAACTAGCTTACAAAAATAAATATGGGAGTAATTATAAATAAATGATGAAAACTATTTACTAATCCATTATAAATTATTTAGTGTGTTACCCAATCTCTATAATCCTTCAGAGTAAACAGTATCTGAGAGAGCTGCTCTGGTGTGACCCCTGACCTGGCAGCAGTGATGTAGTGAGAGTACTAGTAGTGTTCATACCCACTATGTTGAGGTTGAAGTGTCTGCTGTGGTCTCCTGCTCTGTTGTGTTGAATAATTCATGTATATACTGTAGTAGTTATTCATAAATGTGAGAATACCTAGCTGAGTAACATTTTGCAAATGTGGCCTAAATATTAAATGGTGAGCAAACTGGAAATGCCTTACAAATGGTTTATTACTGAATGTTATTATAAAGTGTTACCCATAATTACATATTCTTACATTTTACCATCAACTACTTACACAATACAGAAGTTATTTAGACCTGGACGTTATCTGATATCATGCAGTATTGTACATTTCAACTTTAATACACTTGATGAAGACGTTGTGTCACAATTGAGCCACTAGAGGGAGATGTTAAACAACAAATAGAATGACTCATGACGTCCTCAAAATGTACTATGAGAATACTTACTTAGGATTTATCAATAAGTACAACGGAACAACGACAGACTTAGGTATTTGGAGTACACAATCCACAAGGACTACAATGTCTTTTATAAAACAAGTTTCTGCCTTCTTATGCCTTTTCCAAGTCGTTCCAATCCAATCCAGACAAATCATTCTGTATCAACACCACATGTATCTATGATGACAACACTGAGATAAGTCATGTCGGTGTATTGTTACATGAAATAATTACAACAATTGTAGAACAAAACTATATCAAACCTATGTTTGCCGAGCTAGTGAATCATATTATAGGAACTATAAACGTCTTATCTTCAAAGTTAAAATAAGTTTAGCTGTCACTTTGAACCATGGATAAAAGAAAGCATAAATTATTGGATTAATTAAGGAATTAACAAGTGCCAAATAACTGGTGAAATATGATATTAAATGATCACCTAAAACTGAAGAAAAAAAGTAAATAAATAGAGATGGAATCCAACAAATGAAATAGGTGAAAACAACAATAGCTAGAGTTTTTGCTGCTTTTCTCTCAGACTTATTAGCCTGTACAGTTTTAACACCAGACACACTGGCAGCCTCTTTAGAAAATACCTTTCTGGCCTGTGATCTGGCCACCACAAAGATGTTCATATAAAGTGTTATAATAATAGAGCAAGGGACAACCGTTGTAATTACAAAGTCAATGATATTAACCCATGTTATTCCTTCAACAATAACACATTCTGTCAAACACCTACTGGGTACATGTACATTTACAAAGTTTTTTATTACAACAGCATCGTATATGATACAACAACACCAGGTAATGGATATACAACAGATAGTTCCTGTTATTGTTATTTTAGAGTGGTACAATAAGGGATCACACACAGCAACATAGCGGTCAATAGATATCAAGACCAAATTACCCAGAGATAAAGAAGTACATAAAAAAGTAAGGTAGAAATGAAACGCACAGAAATATTCCCCAAAACCCCAGCATGATTCCATTATTGCTATACTCATTACTGGTATCACAATCAGTCCCACCAGGAGATCTGACACAGCCAGAGAGAGGATGAGCAGGTTGGTTGGAGTGTGGAGCTGCTTGAAGTGAGAGATGGAGATGATCACCAGTACGTTCAAAAATACTGTAACCGCTGAAATCAATGAGAAGAAGATGTACAGTGTTATGTAGATAGATGTCGATAGCAAAGCCTTTCTGCAAGAAGAGTTTCAGTCTTGAAAACAGTAATGAACATCTTCCTTTTTCTCCATTTGTAATAAAAGGTAAAAATGCTGAGGTCCTGCTCCTGCTTGGTCCTGTGTGTGACCCTGTCAGGTCCGCCTTCTGACAAACTCTGAGCTCTGCCTCTCTATTTATCCCTGAGTTACTGACAGACACTCCCCTCCCAGGATCCTCTCTACACACACACACACACACACACACACACACACACACACACACACACACACACACACACACACACACACACACACACACACACACACACACACACACACACACACACACACACACACACACACACACACACACACACACACACACACACACACGTGAGCACAGAAACGAGCAAACGGTTGGATAAACAAATAATTAAAGAAAGCATGATGTAATGTAATACGGGATTGGATGTTGCTGTGCCCAGCTAGCCTGTCCTTCAGCCTTACTGATAGTTAGAGATGAGAGAAAAGGTACATTTTCTCCAATTCAATTCAAATCAAATGTTATTTGTCACAAGCACCGATCAGGTGTGGACCTTACAGTGAAATGCTTACTTACAAGCCGTTAACCAACAATGCAGTTTTAAGAAAAAATAAATGTTAAGTGAAGAATAGATCAGTAAAAAATAACAGTAACAAATAATTAGAGCAGCAGTAAAATAACAATAGCAAGGCTATATACAGGGTGTACCGGTACAGAGTCAATGGCCGGGGGCACCGGTTAGTCGAGGTAATTGAGGTAATATGTACATGTAGGTCGAGTTAAAGTGACTATGCATAGATAATTAACAGAGAGTAGCAGCACCGTAAAAGAGGCGGGGGGGGGGGCAATGCAAATAGTCTGGGTAGCCATTTGATTGCCTGTTCAGCAGTCTTATTGCTTGGGGGTAGAAGCTGTTAAGTAGTCTTTTGGACCTAGTCTTGGCAGTCCGGTACCGCTTGCCATGCGGTAGCAGAGAGAACATTCTATGACTAGGGTGGCTGGAGTCTTTGACCATTTTTAGGGCCTTCCCCTAACACAGCCTTGTATAGAGGTCCTGGACGGCAGGAAGCTTGGCCCCGGTGATGTACTGGGCCGTACTCACTATCCTCTGTAGTGCCTTGCGGTCGGAGGCCGAGCAGTTACAAATACCAGGCAGTGATGCAACCAGTCAGGATGCTCTCGATGGTGCAGCTGTAGAACTTTTTGAGGATCTGAGGACCCATGCTAAATCTTTTGTCTCCTGAGGGGGAATAGGCTTTGTCGTGCCGTCTTCATGACTGTCTCAGTGTGCTTCGACCATGTTAGTTTGTTGGTGATGTGGACACCAAGGAACTTGAAGCTCTCAACCTGCTCCACTACAGCCACGTCGATGAGAATGGGGGCGTGCTCGATCCTCCTTTTCCTGTAGTCCACAATCATCTCCTTTGTCTTGATCACTGGCACCACACGGCCAGGTCTCTGACCTCCTCCCTATAGGCTGTCTCATCTTTGTCGGTGATCAGGCCTACCACTGTTGTGTCATCGGCAAATTTAATGATAGTGTTGGAGTCGTGCCTGGTCATATGGTCATGCAGTCATGAGTGAACAGGGAGTACAGGAGGGGACTGAGCGCGCACCCCTGAGGGGCTGTGTTGTGTTGCGGATGTGTTGTTACCTATCCTTACCACCTGGGGGCAGCCCGTCAGGAAGACCATTCTGAGCATTATTAATGGGAAAATATAGTAGGGGTGATGATTTGGTCACTTAAAGGTTTTTAAACATGGGAAATAGGATAACTGTGCAGACTAACTGTTTTTGGGGATGTCAGTGCTCAGTTTAGAACATAATCCACAACCGCAGGAAACGAGATGGTACGTCACATGTCAGCTGGCTAGTGTAGGAAAGCTGACTGTAGGGAAGTTGATGAGAGGGCATGACTTCATGGTGTACACGCTTATAGCACATTCAATCAGAATGAATAGTGGGATTCCATAGGAACATTCCATAGACGTTTAGTAATGTCCATCTGAACTGAATTATGAACCATACTTCTTCAAGTTGAGGGACACTTCGTCTCAGTTCCATCATGGGGACAAGTACTTTTTGTCAGACATCAGAACAACCAAAATGTATTGTGACCCAATCACCCATTGATGTTTTTTTAATGTGACTAGAAATGTGATTTCCAGTTCAGTTTAGTTGTATCGATCAGTGATCTCAAAAGCACTTCAAGTAATTAGGGGCAGTTCAAAATGTACTGGGAATATTTTCATTGAACTTCCCCTTGTACTGTAAAAACAAATGTACACACCCTCCCCCCTCATAGAATTAACTCTAAATAATGCTTAGAAACGTGGTTATCGACACTTCAGCATACTCTGTGGCACAGTCGATGCCACGCAGGGCTACGGGCCAGAAGGTTGAGGGTTCACCGACCACCACGGACGAGCTCAATCTCCTTGCATGTTTCATTAGGCCTACAACGCGATGAGAGCTGGCAATTATAATCTAGGGAGATATTAGATATCCAACATTTTGATGCCAATCATATAAAATACATGGAACGCAACATAAGTTTTCACCAATAGTTTTCTGTGCCACTGCATCACACAACTAAAAACAAAGCATACCGACTTCGGGCGCTTCAATATCACGGCTTGCATTTTCAACATCACAATAATCAGACTTGACAATAGCGACAAACAGAAAATACATCCCTCCCTACCTTCTAGGCCTGACCAGTATCGAAGGCTTAGCTTTAAAATCTGTCAGGTTCATTAAATAGTACCCGCAAAACACCAGTCTCAACGTCAACAGTGAAGAGGCGACTGTGGGATGCTGGCCTTCTAGGCAGAGTTCCTCTGTCCAGTGTCAGTGTTCTTTTGCCCATCTTAATCTTTTCTTTTTATTTGCCTGTCTGAGATATGGCTTTTTCTTTGCAACTCTGCCTAGAAAGCAAGCATCCCGGAGTCACCTCTTCACTGTTGACGTTGAGACTGGTGTTTTGCGGGTACTATTTAATGAAGGATCATCAAAAGTCGTGCTTTAAATTCTCGGACAACACAAAGATTCCTAGATGCCCTTCCAGACGCCCTCCGCCTACCCAAGGACGTCAGAGTACAAAATCAGTTAACCACCTAACTGAGGAACTCAGTTTAACCTTGCGCAATACCCTTGATGCATTCGCACCCCTAAAAACAAAAAACATGTGTCATAAGATGCTAGCTCCCTGGTATACAGAAAATACCCGAGCACTGAAACAACTTCCAGAAAATTGGAAAGGAAATGGCGCTACACCAAACTGGAAGTCTTCCGACTAGCTTGGAAAGACAGTACCGTGCAGTATCGAAGAGCTCTCACTGCTGCTCGATAATCCTATTTTTCCAACTTAATTGAGGAAAATAAGAACAATCCAAAATGTATTTTTGATACTGTCGCAAAGCTAACTTAAAAGCAGCATTCCCCAAGAGAGGATGGCTTTCACTTCAGGAGTGATAAATTCATGAAATTCTTTGAGAAAAAGATCATGATCATTTGAAAGCAAATTGCGGACTCCTCTTTAAATCTGCGTATTCCTCCAAAGCTCAGTTGTCCTGAGTCTGCGCAACTCTGCCAGGACCTAGGATCAAGGGAGACACTCAAGTTTTTTAGTATTATATCTCTTGACACATTGATGAAAATATTCATGGCCTCTAAACCTTCAACCTGCATTCTGGACCCTATTCCAACTAAACTACGGAAAGATCTGCTTCCTGTGCTTGGCCCTCCTATGTTGAACAAAATAAACGGCTCTCTATCCACCGGATGTGTACCAAACTCACTAAAAGTGGCAGTAATAGAGTCTCTCTTGAAAAAGCCAAACCTTGACCCAGAAAATATAAAAAACTATCGGCCTATATCGAATCTCCCATTCCTCTCAAATGTTTTTGAAAAAGCTGTTGCACAGCAACTCACTGCCTTCCTGAAGACAAACAATGTACACGAAACGCTTCAGTCTGGTTTTAGACCCCATCATAGCACTGAGACTGCACTTGTGAAGGTGGTAAATTACCTCTTAAGGGGTCGCTGTTCTCACTTTGTAAAAAATCGTTCCCAAATTAAACTGCCTCGTACTCAATTCTTGCTCGTACAATATGCATATTATTATTACTATTGGATAGAAAACACTCTCTAGTTTCTAAAACCGTTTGAATTATATCTGTGAGTAAAACAGAACTCATTTTGCAGCAAACTTCCTGTCAGGAACTGAGAAATCTGAAATCGAGGGCTCTGTTCCAGGGTCAGTTTATTAATTTGCATGGAATCTATGGGTCTACATGCACTGCATACGCCTTCCCCTAGATGTCAGTAGGCAGTGAGAATTGGAATGGGGTGTCTAGCTAGATCTGAGGCCAAACAAGAGCTCTTGGAACCGTGGGTGTAGTCTTTTCACCGTTCGTCTTGGCGCGAGACAGACCTCAGGATTGCGTTCTGAAAAGCTGTCGTTATAGGCCTTAGATATATCCGGCTCTGATTTTATTCGATATATGTGTTAAAAACATCATCAACTAGTTATATTAAACCGACTTATATCAGTTTATATAAGTTTATTCCGATTTTCGGTATTTTCTTTGTGATGCGTTCTGGGGATTTGGACACTTCTGTGCCGCATGGCTAACGTTGGCTAGCGTTCTACAGATGAAGACGACATTCTACAACCGAGCAACGATTATTCTGGACAAAGGACAACTTGTACAAGATTCTGATGGAAGCTCATCAAATAGTAGGAACGATTTATGATGTTTTTTCGTATATCTGTCAAATGTTTAGACGTAATTTGGGCGCTGATTTTGGGCGCTGTATCCCTATAACGTAGGCTGTAAGTCGTACTAAAGTTAATTTTAGAAATCTAACACAGCAGTTGCATTAAGAACTAGTGTATCTTTAATTTGCTGTCCAACATGTCTTTTTTAGTAAAGCTTATGATTAGTTATTTGATTAGAATAGGTGCCTCTCCAAGATTTCTCCTGACAATATTTCTGCATTTTCACTACGTATTCACATTGTTCAACCACGATTTGTGCCACATTTTCGAACAAACCATATATGTATTGTGTAATATGATGTTATAGGACTGTCATCTGATGAAGTTTGAGAAGGTTAGTGAAAAAATGTATATCTTTTGCTGGTTTATTCGCTATCGCTAACGTGTCTTGAATGAATGAATGCTGCTGTGTGGTAGGCTATTGTAGTAAGCTAATATAATGCTATATTGTGTTTTCGCTGTAAAACACTTAAAAAATCTGAAATATTGGCTGGATTCACAAGATGTTGGTCTTTCATTTGCTGTACACCGTGTATTTTTCATAAATGTTTTATGATGAGTATTTAGGTATTTCACGTTGGTTTCTGTAGTTATTCTAGCTGCTTTGGTGAGACTACTGCAATGTAAAACTATGATTTATACCTGAAATATGCACATTTTTCGAACAAAACATATGCTATACAATAAATATGTTATCAGACTGTCATCTGATGAAGTTGTTTCTTGGTTAGTGACTATTTATATCTTTATTTGGTCGAATTTGTGATAGCTACCTATGCAGTAAAAAAATGGTGGAAATATGCGGTTGGGTCTTTTGCTATCGTGGTTAGCTAATAGAAATACATATTGTGTTTTCCCTGTAAAACATTTTAAAAATCAGAAATGATGGCTGGATTCACAAGATGTGTATCTTTCATCTGGTGTCTTGGACTTGTGATTTCATGATATTTAGATGCTAGTATTTACTTGTGGCGCTATGCTAGGCTATGCTAGTCAGCTTTTTTACTGATGAGGGTGCTCCCGGATCCGGGATTGTGACCAAGTAGAAGTTAATGGCATCAGGCCGAGGCTCTGCATCCGTCCTCGTGCTCCTAGACCTTAGTGTTGTTTTTGATACCATCGATCATCACATTCTTTGGAGAGATTGTAAACCCAAATTGGTCTACACGGACAAATTCTGGCCTGGTTTAGATCTTATCTGTCAGAAAGATATCAGTTTGTCTGTGTGAATGGTTTGTCCTCTGACAAATCAACTGTACATTTCGGTGTTCCTCAAGGCTCCATTTTAGGACCACTATTGTTTTCACTATATATTTTACCTCTTGGTGATGTCATTCGGAAACAAAATGTTAACTTTCACTGCTATACATATGTCATGACGCTGGCCTGGGGGTAGGTTTATGACAGTCATAAATACCTCTCCCCCTTTTTTCTCCTCTCTCTACCCTACTGATGTGACTATTGGAAATCCCTTGGTTAACATAGAGATTCTGGGAACATCAGAAGGTGGGGGGAAATGAACTATATTTTGGTAATCCAACCAGTTGAACATATGCGTTGGTACATATGCGTTGGTACTTCTCTGCGCTACGGATCCCTTTTACGGGATCATTTTCCTAAACAACCGCTGAATTGCAGGGCGCAAAATATTACAAAAAATATTTATAATCATGCAATCACAAGTGAAATATACCAAAACACAGTTTAGCTTGTTGTTAATCCACCTATCGTGTCAGATTTTGAAAATATGCTTTGCAGCGAAAGCAATCAAAGCTTTTGTGAGTGTATCAATCAATGCTACAACAGCTAGCCCCAAATTAGCATGGTCACGAAAGTCAGAAAAGCAATCAAATTAATCGCTTACCTTTGATAATCTTCGGATGTTTGCACTCACGAGACTCCCAGTTACACAATAAATGTTATTTTTGTTCGATAAATATTACTTTTATAACAAAAAAACGCCATTTGGGTTGCGCGTTATGTTCAGAAAACCAAAGCCTCTTTCCGTTCGACGAAAATTCCAAAAAGTATCCGTAATGTTCGTAGAAACATGTCAAATGTTTTTTATAATCAATCCTCAGGTTGTTTTTAATAAACATAATCGATAATATTTCAACCGGACCGTAACCTATTCAATAAAAGAAAGAAAGAAAATGGAGAGCTACCTCTCTCGCGCGCATGAACTAATCAGAGGACACCTGTCACGCCCTGACCATAGTTTGCTTTGTATGTTTCTATGTTTTGTTTGGTCAGGGTGTGATCTGAGTGGGGATTCTATGTTGTATGTCTAGTTTGTCTGTTTCTGTGTTTGGCCTGATATGGTTCTCAATCAGAGGCAGGTGTTAGTCGTTGTCTCTGATTGGGAACCATATTTAGGTAGCCTGTTTTGTATTGTGGGTTGTGGGTGATTGTTCCTGTTCCTGTGTTTTTGTATGTTCACCGTTCAGGACTGTTTCGTTTCGTTCTCGTGTTTTGTTGTTTTTTGTGAGATTATTCGTGTTCATTAAAATGGATAATCATCACGCTGCATTTTGGTCCTCCTCTCTTTCTCCTAACGACGATCGTGACAACACCTGACTACATTTGAAAAATCTTGCTCATTTTTCAAAATAAAAGCCTGAAACTATGTCTAAAGCCTGATCACAGCCTGAGGAAGCCATTGGAAAAGGAATCTGGTTGATACCCCTTTAAATGGAAGAAAGACGGGCCAGGAAACACAGATAAAATAATTAAAAAATCACTTCCGGGTTAGATTTCCTCAGGTTTTCGCCTGCAGAATCAGTTTTGTTATACTCACAGACAATATTTTGACAGTTTTGGAAACTTTGGAGTGTTTTCTATCCTAATCTGTAAATGATATGCATATTCTATGATCTGGACCTGAGAAATTTGTCCGTTTACCTTGGGAACGTTATTAAAAAATATATATATAGTGGGGCAAAAAAGTATTTAGTCAGCCACCAATTGTGCAAGTTCTCCCACTTAAAAAGATGAGAGAGGCCTGTAATTTTCATCATAGGTACACTTCAACTATGACTGACAAAATGAGAAGAAAAAAATCCAGACAATCACATTATAGGATTTTTAACGAATTTATTTGCAATTTATGGTGGAAAATAAGTATTTGGTCAATAACAAAAGTTTATCTCAATACTTTGTTATATACCCTTTGTTGGCAATGACAGAGGTCAAACGTTTTCTGTAAGTCTTCACAAGGTTTTCACACACTGTTGCTGGTATTTTGGCCCATTCCTCCATGCAGATCTCCTCTAGAGCAGTGATGTTTTGGGGCTGTTGCTGGGCAACACGGACTTTCAACTCCCTCCAAAGATTTTCTATGGGGTTGAGATCTGGAGACTGGCTAGGCCACTCCAGGACCTTGAAATGCTTCTTACGAAGCCACTCCTTCGTTGCCCGGGCGGTGTGTTTGGGATCATTGTCATGCTGAAAGACCCAGCCACGTTTCATCTTCAATGCCCTTGCTGATGGAAGGAGGTTTTCACTCAAAATCTCACGATACATGGCCCCATTCATTCATTCCTTTACACGGATCAGTCGTCCTGGTCCCTTTGCAGAAAAACACCCCCAAAGCATGATGTTTCCACCCCCATGCTTCACAGTAGGTATGGTGTTCTTTGGATGCAACTCAGCATTCTTTGTCCTCCAAACATGACGAGTTGAGTTTTTACCAAAAAGTTATATTTTGGTTTCATCTGACCATATGACATTCACCCAATCTTCTTCTGGATCATCCAAATGCTCTCTAGCAAACTTCAGACGGGCCTGGACATGTACTGGCTTAAGCAGGGGGACATGTCTGGCACTGCAGGATTTGAGTCCCTGGCGGCGTAGTGTGTTACTGATGGTAGGCTTCGTTACTTCGGTCCCAGCTCTCTGCAGGTCATTCACTAGGTCCCCCCGTGTGGTTCTGGGATTTTTGCTCACCGTTCTTGTGATCATTTTGACCCCACGGGGTGAGATCTTGCGTGGAGCCCCAGATCGAGGGAGATTATCAGTGGTCTTGTATGTCTTCCATTTCCTAATAATTGCTCCCACAGTTGATTTCTTCAAACCAAGCTGCTTACCTATTGCAGATTCAGTCTTCCCAGCCTGGTGCAGGTCTACAATTTTGTTTCTGGTGTGCTTTGACAGCTCTTTGGTCTTGGCCATAGTGGAGTTTGGAGTGTGACTGTTTGAGGTTGTGGACAGGTGTCTTTTATACTGATAACAAGTTCAAACAGGTGCCATTAATACAGCTAACGAGTGGAGGACAGAGGAGCCTCTTAAAGAAGAAGTTACAGGTCTGTGAGAGCCAGAAATCTTGCTTTTGTAGGTGACCAAATACTTATTTTCCACCATAATTTGCAAATAAATTCATAAAAAATCCTACAATGTGATTTTCTGGATTAATTTTTTTCATTTTGCAAGTGTACCTATGATGACAATTACAGGCCTCTCTCATCTTTTTAAGTGGGAGAACTTGCACAATTGGTGGCTGACTAAATACTTTTTTGCCCCACTGTATATATGACCCCTAGCGTTAAGAGGTTTAATGGAAACATCTAGGAGCAACAATGTCTCAGTCACGAAGTGGTAGGCCACACAAGCTCAAAGCACGGGAAGGTGGGAATCCTCTGTCCTCGGTTGCAACACTCACTACCGAGTTCCAAACTGCCTCTGGAAGCAACGTCAGCACAAGAACTGTTCGTAAGGAGCTTCATGAAATGGGTTTCCATGGCCGTGTAGCGGCACACAGGCCTAAAATCACCATGCGCAATGCCAAGTGTTGGCTCGAGTGGTGTAAAGCACGCCACCGTTGGACTCTGGAGCAGTGAAAACACCTTCCCTGGAGTGACAAATCTGGATTTGGCTGATGCCATGAAAATGCTACCTGCCCCAATGCATGTTGCCAATTGTAAAGTTTGGTGGTGGAGGAATAATGGTCTGGGGCAATTTTTCATGGTTCAGGCTAGACCCCTTAGTTCCAGTGAAGGGAAATCTTAACACTACAGCATACAATGACATTCTAGACTTTGTGACAACAGTTTGGGGAAAGACCTTTACTGTTCCAGCATGAAAATGCTCCCATGCACAAATTCAGGTCCATTCAGAAATAGGTTTGTTGAGATCTGTGTGGAAAACATGACTGGCCTGCAGAGAGCTTTGACCTCGACCCCATTGAACACCTTTGGGATGAATTGGAACGCCGACTTCGAGCCAGGCCTAATCATCCAACATCAATGACAAACTTCACTAATGGTCTTGTGGCTGAATGGAAGCTGAATGGAAGTCCCAGCAGCAATTAGCTATCATCTACGACCAACTCCATATTATTGCCCATGATTTTGGAATGAGATGTTCAATGAGCAACTGTCCACATACTTTTGGCAATGTAGTGTCTAAAAAAGTTCAGGAAAATCTAGGAAACAGAACTAGAGAAACAGGAAGGTGGAAAAGAACGCTGGTAAGACCTGACTAGACAAGACGAACTGGCAACAGACAAACAGAGAATACAGGTATAATACACAGGGGATGACGGGAAGATGGGCGACACCTGGAGGGGGGTGGAAACAAGCACAACGACAGGTGAAACAGATCAGGGTGTGACAATCACACCTGTAATATCGCAAACGGACATGGCAGTTTCACCGATACGAATTCCATCTTTAAAGGAACTGGCAACTTGTCATCTCCCGTCTGGATTACTGCAACTCGCTGTTGGCTGGGCTCCCTGCCTGTGCCATTAAACCCCTACAACTCATCCAGAACGCCGCAGCCCGTCTGGTGTTCAACCTTCCCAAGTTCTCTCACGTCACCCCGCTCCTCCGCTCTCTCCACTGGCTTCCAGTTGAAGCTCGCATCCGCTACAAGACCATGGTGCTTGCCTACGGAGCTGTGAGGGGAACGGCACCTCAGTACCTCCAGGCTCTGATCAGGCCCTACACCCAAACAAGGGCACTGCGTTCATCCACCTCTGGCCTGCTCGCCTCCCTACCACTGAGGAAGTACAGTTCCCGCTCAGCCCAGTCAAAACTGTTCGCTGCTCTGGCACCCCAATGGTGGAACAAACTCCCTCACGACGCCAGGACAGCGGAATCAATCACCACCTTCCGGAGACACCTGAAACCCCACCTCTTTAAGGAATACCTAGGATAGGATAAAGTAATCCTTCTCACCCCCCCCCCCCCCCCTTAAAAGATTTAGATGCACTATTGTAAAGTGGCTGTTCCACTGGATGTCATAAGGTGAATGCACCAATTTGTAAGTCGCTCTGGATAAGAGCGTCTGCTAAATGACTTAAATGTAAATGTTAAATGTAAAGGGAAATGTCACTCAAAAACAAGAATCAAAGTGTCGACGGCCACAACATCATGATGATGCAAAATATTGTATGATGCAAAACGCATCGTACTGAATGATGATGTGGCCGGTGACACTTTGATTCTTGAAAGTCCAATATCTTGAAAAGTTGACATAAGACATACAAATTATTTTGGGACTCTATCAACAGTGGACTAATAAAACAAATAACTAAAGATGGTTTTGAGTGTAATTTCCCTTTAAGGGCGTAATTGCTAACCTCTTGGCAACTCCACACTATTAGCCACAACCCAAGGTCAGCGGTGGAGAGCCACACAGCCACCCTGGGCTCTAATCGATTTGACACAATGCTGCAAAACTCGCAGAGCCGTCAGCAACGCAGCCAAGGAGTACAGCCTGGAGGTATATGGTACGTAAACAACAACCTCAAAATGCTACAAAATGTATATGGACGTGTGTGTGTGTGTGTGTGTGTGTGTGTGTGTGTGTGTGTGTGTGTGTGTGTGTGTGTGTGTGTGTGTGTGTGTGTGTGTGTGTGTGTGTGTGTGTGTGTGTGTGTGTGTGTGTGTGTGTGTGTGTGTGTGTGTGTTAATACACAGTATGTGTGTTTTGTCCCTCCAGTCTCCCCCATTATCTGTGGTCAGAACCAGGTCCAGAACATGTGAGTGTGGAGGTGAACAACCCTGTGTCTCTAACCTGTGACATCCCTCTTCCTGCTGTCACCTGGCTGAACGATGGAAACACAACAGAGCAGGAGACCACAGCAGACACTTCAACCTCAACATACTGGTTATGAACACTACCACTACTCTCACTACCACTACTCTCACTACTACTACTCTCACTATCACTACTCTCACTACCACTACTCTCACTACCACTACTCTCATTACCACTACTCTCACTACTACTACTATCACTACCACTACTCTCACTACCACTACTCTCACTACCACTACTCTCACTACCACTACTCTCACTACCACTACTCTCACTACCACTCTCACTACCACTACTCTCACTGCCACTACTCTCACTACCACTACTCTCACTACCACTACTCTCATTACCACTACTCTCACTATCACTACGTACACTAACACTACTCTCAACACTACTCTCACTACCACTACTCTCACCACTACTCTCACTACCACTACTCTCACTACCTCTACTCTCACTACCACCACTCTCACTACCACTACTCTCACTACCACTACTCTCACCACTACCACTACTCTCACTACCACTACTCTCACTACCACTACTCTCACTACCACTACTCTCACTAACACTACTCTCACTACCACTACTCTCACCACTACCACTACTCTCATTACCACTACTCTCACTACCACTACTCTCACTACCTCTACTCTCACTACCACCACTCTCACTACCACTACTCTCACTACCACTACTCTCACTACCACTACTCTCACTACCTCTACTCTCACTACCACCACTCTCACTACCACTACTCTCACTACCACTACTCTCACCACTACCACTACTCTCACTACCACTACTCTCACTACTACTACTCTCACTACCACTACTCTCACTACCACTACTCTCACTACCACTACTCTCACTACCACTACTCTCACCACTACTCTCACTACTACTACTCTCACTACCACTACTCTCACTACCACTACTCTCACTACCACTACTCTCACTACCACTACTCTCACTACTACTACTCTCACTACCACTACTCTCACTACCACTACTCTCACTACCACTACTCTCACCACTACTCTCACTACCACTGCTCTCACTACCACTACTCTCACTACCACTACTCTCACTACTACCACTAATCTCACCACTACCACTACTCTCACTACCACTACTCTCACTACCACTACTCTCATTACCACTACTCTCACTACCACTACTCTCACTACCACTACTCTCACTACCACTACTCTCACCACTACTCTCACTACCACTGCTCTCACTACCACTACTCTCACTACCACTACTCTCACTACCACTACTCTCACTACTACTACTCTCACTACCACTACTCTCACTACTACTGCTCTCACTACTACTACTCTCACTACCACTACTCTCACTACCACTACTCTCACTACCACTACTCTCACTACCACTATTCTCACTACCACTACTCTCACTAACACTACTCTCACTACTACTGCACTCACTACTACTACTCTCACTAACACTACTCTCACTACCACTACTCTCACTACCACTACTCTCACTACCACTACTCTCACTACCACTACTCTCACTAACACTACTCTCACTACCACTACTCTCACTACCACTACTCTCATTACCACTACTCTCACTACCACTACTCTCACTACCACTACCACTACTCTCACCACTACCACTACTCTCACCACTACCACTACTCTCACTACCACTACTCTCACTACCACATCTCTCACTACCACTACTCTCACTACCACTACTCTCACTACCACTACTCTCACTAACACTACTCTCACTACCACTACTCTCACTAACACTACTCTCACTACCACTACTCTCACTACTACTACTATCACTACCACTACTCTCACTACTACTACTATCACTACCACTACTCTCACTACCACTACTCTCACTACCACTACTATCACTACCACTACTCTCACCACTACCACTACTCTCACTACCACTACCACTACTCTCACTGCCACTACTCTCACTACCACTACTCTCACTACCACTACTCTCACTACCACTACTCTCACCACTACTCTCACTACCACTACCACTACTCTCACTACCACTACTCTCAATACCACTACCACTACTCTCACTACCACTACTCTCACTACCACTACTCTCACTACCACTACTCTCACTACCACTACTCTCACTACCACTGCTCTCACTACCACTACTCTCACTACCACTACTCTCACTACCACTACTCTCACTACTACTACTCTCACTACCACTACTCTCACTACTACTGCTCTCACTACTACTACTCTCACTACCACTACTCTCACTACCACTACTCTCACTACCACTACTCTCACTACCACTATTCTCACTACCACTACTCTCACTACTACTGCTCTCACTACTACTACTCTCACTACCACTACTCTCACTACTACCACTAATCTCACCACTACTACTACTCTCACTACCACTACTCTCACTACCACTACTCTCACTACCACTACTCTCACGACTACTCTCACCACCACTACTCTCACTACCACTACTCTCACTACCACTACTCTCACTACCACTACTCTCACTACCACTACTCTCACTAACACTACTCTCACTACCACTACTCTCACTACCACTACTCTCACTACCACTACTCTCACTACCACTACTCTCACTACCACTACCACTACTCTCACTACCACTACTCTCACTACCACTACTCTCACTACCACTACCACTACTCTCACTACCACATCTCTCACTACCACTACTCTCACTACCACTACTCTCACTAACACTACTCTCACTAACACTACTCTCACTACCACTACTCTCACTACCACTACTCTCACTACTACTACTATCACTACCACTACTCTCACTACCACTACTATCACTACCACTACTCTCACTACCACTACTCTCACCACTACTCTCACTACCACTACCACTACTCTCACTACCACTACTCTCACTACCACTACCACTACTCTCACCACTACCACTACTCTCACTACCACTACTCTCACTACCACTACTCTCACTACCACTACCACTACTCTCACTACCACATCTCTCACTACCACTACTCTCACTACCACTACTCTCACTACCACTACTCTCACTAACACTACTCTCACTAACACTACTCTCACTAACACTACTCTCACTACCACTACTCTCACTACCACTACTCTCACTACTACTACTATCACTACCACTACTCTCACTACCACTACTATCACTACCACTACTCTCACCACTACCACTACTCTCACTACCACTACCACTACTCTCACCACTACCACTACTCTCACTACCACTACTCTCACTACCACTACTCTCACTACCACTACCACTACTCTCACTACCACTACCACTACTCTCACTACCACTACTCTCACTACCACTACTCTCACCACTACCACTACTCTCACTACCACTACTCTCACTACCACTACTCTCACTAACACTACTCTCACTACCACTACTCTCACTACCACTACTCTCACTACCACTACTCTCACTACCACTCTCACTACCACTACTCTCACTACCACTACTCTCACCACTACTCTCACTACCACTACCACTACTCTCACTACCACTACTCTCAATACCACTACTCTCACTACTACTACTCTCACTACCACTACTCTCACCACTACCACTACTCTCACTACCACTACTCTCACCACTACTCTCACTACCACTACTCTCACTACCACTACTCTCACTACCACTACCACTACTCTCACTACCACCACTACACTAAAAATGTTTTAGTTCTGTACTTGTGAAAATGTCTTGTTATTTGACAAAACACTACAGAGAGGGTGTAGGATTGAGACTTGGGGGAGTTTAGGGGGGAGGATTAGTCTGAAAACCTACCTCTTAATGATTATCTTTATCAATAACACAACCCCCCCCCCCCCCCCCATGTGCTAAATGACTAAAATGTCAAATGTGTAGCAGAGGTGAGTCAGACACATGGTCTCGTAATGAGACCTGTTTAGGGGTGAGGGTTGTACTGAGGCTGAGGGCTAATGGAAGTTGTGCTCATGTAACCGGTGTGAAATGGCTAGTTAGCGGGATGCACGCTAATCACGTTTGGATCGGTGACATCACTCTCTCTGAGACCTTGAAGTAGTTGTTGCTTGCTCTGCAATGGTCTCGGCTTTTGTGGAGCAATAAGTAACGATGCTTTGAGTGTGACTGTTGTCGATGTGTGCAGAGGGTTCCTGGTTCGAACCCAGGTAGGGGCGAGGAGAGGTACAGAAGGAACACTGTTACACTCACACAAACGACAATAGAGCTTTACTTAGGTTCACTTTGAATGCTTATGCTGTATTGGGGCCTTATTAGGGCCCTGGAGAAAAGCATTTGTGTGTCTCCAACACCTTTAATTGGTAGAATTCCTTAGAGTTTTGGACCTCATTGTTCCAGAGCCTTGCATACAGGGGATAACAGGACCCTCTGGTGTCAGAAACTTTAAAAAGTAAAACTAACATCATTAAAGAGTTACACAGTAGAGACAATATAGTCCCAGTGACATCAGAACAGATTGAGTTTTGCTGATGCAATATGCTCTTTGAGAATCATGAAGACTAGAGAGGTGAAATGACAGTGTACTAGATGAATGTGTGTGTGTGTGTGTGTGTGTGTGTGTGTGTGTGTGTGTGTGTGTGTGTGTGTGTGTGTGTGTGTGTGTGTGTGTGTGTGTGTGTGTGTGTGTGTGTGTGTGTGTGTGTGTGTGTGTGTGTGTGTGTGTGGATGACTGTGTGTGTTGTGTGTGTGTTTCTGGCTGACTGTGTGTTTGTTTGTGTGTGTGTGTGTGTGTGTGTGTGTGTGTGTTTGACACCTTTATTTGGTAGAGTGATATAAGTGTCATTATTACAGAGCCTTGCATATTAGTGGTAACAGGTCCCTCTTGAATCTGAGACCACAATATCTAATTAGACAAAAAATATGATAGGGTCAGAATACTGCAGGGTGATGTCTGGTAAATATTATGTGGCCCAATGATGTAACTGTCTCCCTCAACTTGAATCATTGTTTCATAATTCACTTCAGATGGACATTTGTACAAGTCTATGGAATGTTCCTATGAAATACTATTAGAACATACACCATAAAGATGTACCGTCTTATCAACTGCCTGACTGTTATTTTCTTATGCACTGGCCAAATGACACATGCCATGATGTGTCCTGTAGTTTCACAAGGCCATCCGTCCAAATCTTATTTTGTTGTCTTGAATATTGGAAGTCTAAAGAACTTCAGTTTCACATGTTGCATTTCAATGGCAGGGCTGGCTTCTAACGCTTCCCCTTAGTTTTGTATCTTATGATAGCTAGCTTGTTGATGAACATTTTTCAGAAACATAACCTCTGTTTGGAGCTCCATCTATGCAAAATAGTTGATTGGTTTGATAAGTGACAACCTGTCACCAGTTCCCAGAACCTTTATAAAACCTTATGAAAGGGTTCTTTATGGCACCATGAATGTTTCAATTAGAAACTTACGATCATGGTTCTTTACACCTTTAACTGTCTCTTCTTGAGAAACATGTTGAATTTCCAATAGCGAAAAAAAAATCAACTTGATGTTGATTTTGGAAACAACCAAACTCTACCAGACAGTTGAGAAGTCAAGAGGATCATACCAGCGATGCCGTTATAGAATGGCAATTTGCATAG
The DNA here is from genome assembly GCF_045679555.1 of Salvelinus alpinus. Classification (NCBI taxonomy): domain Eukaryota; kingdom Metazoa; phylum Chordata; class Actinopteri; order Salmoniformes; family Salmonidae; genus Salvelinus; species Salvelinus alpinus. The sequence continues at coordinate 45,124,027 of NC_092099.1, read as the reverse complement.
CATTTTTACTAATCTCAACAATATTACAAAAATGACTTTGGGTCTATTTCCAATGGCTTTTACTCTGTATGTAGTTAAGCATTGTTCAAATTGAATGAGGACTGATGTCAAATGTGTATAAATGTCACGGCTTCCGCCGAAGTTGGTCCCTCTCCTTGTTCGGGCGGCGGTCGAAGTCGCCGACCTTCTAGCCATCGCTGATCCTCTTTTCATTTTCCATTGGTTTTGTCTTGTCTTCCATCACACCTGGTTCCAATCCCATTCATTACATGTTGTGTATTTAACCCTCTGTTCCCCCTCATTGTCCTTGTCGGTGATTGTATGTTTGTAAGCTATGTGCAAGATATGATCTGGTGTGCGACGGGTTTTGTACTCAATTGTATTATTTTGGTTTTCTGAGTTTTTGAGCACTTATTAAACTGCTCTGTTTTATACCGTTTATACTATACAGTTCAATCTCCTGCGCCTGACTTCCCTGCCACCAGCACGCACCCTTACAATAAATTATGTTAATTGCATATGTGTGTATGAAATGAATCCATTTTCAGGTGGTGTTGGTTTTCTTACATTTCAATTAATCCAGGTCCTTCCACCATGTTTTCACCATGGTCAGACTACATTTTGAGATAATATATGACAAAGTGCAGTTTTTATTACTATTATAGGTATTATTTTACAGGCGACCTTAAGTATGTATATTGATTCATTAATCCCATGGGTCATGAAATGCGGTTACACCAATATATGTTGCCTAATATAGTGTGTTGTCATCAATACTGCCTGACTGTTATTTTCTTGCATCAATTAACTTCTTTCAGCTAGGCGGCAGATTTTTATTTAATTTTTTTAATAACTTTCCCAAGGTAAACTGACTATTTCTCAGGCCCAGATCGTAGAATATGCATATAATTTACAGATTAGGATATAAAACACTCCAAAGTTTCCAAAACTGTCAAAATATTGTCTGCGAGTATAACAGAACTGATTTTGCAGGCGAAAACCTGAGGAAATCCAACCCGGAAGTGCATTTTATTTATTTTTTATCCCTGTTTCATTGCCTGCCCCTCTTCCATTTAAAGGGTATCAACCAGATTCATTTTCCAATGGCTGCCTCAGGCTGTGACCAGGCTTTAGACATAGTTTCAGGCTTTTATTTTGAAAAATGAGAGAGATTTTTCAAAACGAGTCAGGTGTCCTTTGATTAGTTCCTGCGCGCGAGAGGGGTAGCTCGACATTTCCTTTCTCTCTTTTATTGAATAGGTTACCGTCCGATTGAAATATTATCGATTATGTATGTTAAAAACAACCTGAGGGTTGATTATAAAAAACGTTTGACATGTTTCTACGAACATTACGGATACTTTTTGGAATTTTCGTCTGCCTTTCAAGAACGGAACGAGGCTGTGGTTTTCTGAACATAACGCGCAAACCAAATGACGGTTTTTGGTTATAAAACTAATATTTATCGAACAAAAAGAACATTTATTGTGTAAATGGGAGTCACGTGAGTGCAAACATCCGAAGATTATCAAAGGTAATCGATTAATTTTTATTGCTTTTCTGACTTTCGTGACCATGCTAATTTGGGGCTAGCTTTTGTAGCATTGATTGATACACTCACAAAAGCTTGGATTGCTTTCGCTGCAAAGCATACTTTCAAAATCTGACACGATAGGTGGATTAACTTCTTTGGGCTGCAAGCCCGAAGCCGGGCACAATATGACAACAGCCACTTCAAGTGCAGGGCGCGAAATTCAAAATATATTTTTTAGAAATATTTAACTTTCACACATTAACAAGTCCAATACAGCATATGAAAGATAAACATCTTGTGAATCCAGCCAACATGTCCGATTTTTAAAATGTTTTACAGCGAAAACACCACATATATTTATGTTAGCTCACCACCAAATACAAAAAAGGACAGACATTTTTCACAGCACAGGTAGCATGCACAAAGCCAACCTAACTAACCAAGAACCAACCAAACTAACCAAGAAACAACTTAATCAGATGACAGTCTTATAACATGTTATACAATAAATCTATGTTTTGTTCGAAAAATGTGCATATTTGAGGTATAAATCAGTTTTACATTGCAGCTACCATCACAGCTACCGTCAGAAATAGAACCGAAGCAGCCAGAGTAATTACAGACACCAACGTCAAATACCTAAATACTCATCATAAAACATTTCTGAAAAATCGATGGTGTACAGCAAATTAAAGACAAACATCTTGTGAATCCAGCCAATATTTCCGATGTTTTAAGTGTTTTACAGCGAAAACACAATATAGCATTATATTAGCTTACTACAATAGCCTACCACACTACCGCATTCATTCATCAAGGCACGTTAGCGATAGCAATAGGCACGTTAGCGATAGGGAATAAACCAGCAAAAGATATTAATTTTCACTAACCTTCATAAACCTTCATCAGATGACAGTCCTATAACATCAGGTTATACATACACTTATGTTTTGTTCGAAAATGTGCATATTTAGAGCTGAAATCAGTGGTTATACATTGTGCTAACGTAGCATCTTTTTCCCAGAATGTGCGGATATTTTTATGACACTACAACTATTCTGACCAAATAACTATTCATAAACGTTACTAGAAAATACATGTTGTATAGGAAATGATAGATACACTAGTTCTTAACTTCTTGGGGATATAGGGGGTGCTGTTTCGCATTAGCATAATTTGCTCTACAGATTAAACTGCCTAGTACTCAATTCTTGCTCGTACAATATGCATATTATTGTTATTATTGGATAGAAAACACTCTCTAGTTTCTATAGCCGTTTGAATTATGTCTCTGAGTGAAACAGAACTCATTCTACAGCACTTTTCCTCCCAGTGTGTGAGATTTCAGAAATCTTGGCCTCTGGTTCCAGATCAGTTTTAAAGTCCCTGTAAATCCTATGAGGATACAAACACTGCCCACGCCTTCCTCTAGATGTCAGTAAGTGGTGACAATTTGAATGGAGTCGATTGCGCAATCAGGGACTCTATAAATCACCAAATACCGGAAGTAGCGTTCTTTTGGACCCTGCGCTCAACGCAAGAAGGACGTCGGACTGGCCTTTTTCCAAGCCTTGGTTTAGCCAGTAATATAGCGCCGGTCATGTTTTTACTCGTTATAGGTGTTAAAAACATCATAAGGTAGTTAATTTAAACCGTTTTATAGCAATTTATATCCGTTTAGTGCGATTTTGAGGCATTTCTATGTGATGCTCTTTGAAGCTTTGGGCACGTTTCGGGGTCCCGGTCGAGCGTTAGTGGGCATTTCGACGGACAGAGGACATCTTTCGACCAAAAGAAGATTAGACCCAAGAAAGGATACATTGCCCAAGATTCTGATGGAAGATCACCTCATAGTAAGAAATATTTAAGATGATAAATCGTTGTTCTGTCGAAAAAAATTTAACGCATATTCCGCCATTTTGTTTGGTATAGCTTCGCTTGGCGAACCCTGTATTGCACAGTAAGGATAATTTTAGAAATGTAATTCAGCGATTGCATTAAGAACTAATTTGTCTTTCGATAGCTGTCCAACTTATATTTTTTTAGTCAAGTTTATGAATAGTTATCCATGAGACAAGATCACTGTGAAAGATGGCGTCCGACATTTTCAGGCTAGTTTTGCTAGTATTGTCATTGTATAACCACGGTTGTTTGTGGCTAAATATGCACATTTTCGAACAAACTCTATATGTATGTTGTAATATGATGTTACAGGAGTGTCATCGGAAGAATTCTGAGAAGGTTAGTGAAAAAATTTATATATTTTGGCGATGATAACGATATCGCTCTCTTTGGCTTGAATCAATGGTCGGGTAACGTTTGCATATGTGGTATGCTAATATAACGATTTATTGTGTTTTCGCTGTAAAACACTTAGAACATCTGAAATATTGTCTGAATTCACAAGATCTGTGTCTTTCCATTGCTGTGAGTTGTGTATTTTTAAGAAATGTTTTATGATTAGTAATTAGGTAATACACGTTGCTCTGTGTATTTATTCTAGTCGAGTTGTGATGGTGGGTGCAATTGTAAACTATGATTTATACCTGAAATATGCACATTTTTCTAACAAAACCTATCCTATACAATAAATATGTTATCAGACTGTCATCTGATGAGGTTTTTTCTTGGTTAGTGGCTATCAATATCTTTATTTGGCCGAATTGGTGATAGCACCTGATGGAGTAAGAAACTGATGGAGTTAGGAAAGTTGTGTCTTTTGCTAACGTGGTTAGCTAATAGATTTACATATTTTGTCTTCCCTGTAAAACATTTTAAAAATCTGAAATGGTGGCTTTATTCACAAGATCTGTATCTTTCATTTGGTGTCTTGAACTTGTGATTTAATGATATTTAGATGCTACTATTTAATTGTGACGCTATGCTAGCGATGCTAATCAGTGGGGGGTGGGTGGGGGGTGCTCCCCAAGTGGGACGCAAGCGTCCCACTGTCCCAGAGAGGTTAATGCAATCGCCGTGTTAGAATTGTAAAAATAACTTCATTACGACATCCAGCTTAGGTATAGCGAGAGAGTGCCCAAACTCTGGGCGCAAACGACTATTTCACATGTTCGACAGATATATGAAATAGCATCATAAAATGAGTCCTACTTTTGATGATCTTTCATCAGAATGTTGTACAAGGGGTCCTTTGTCGGGAACAATCGTTGTTTGGATTTAGAATGTCCTCTTCTCCAGTCAATTAGCACGGAAAGCTAGCAAAGTGGCGCTAAGCTCTCCTTCCTGAACAAAGGCACACAACGCAACACGCCTAACGTCCCAAATAAATTTCAATAATCTAATAAAACTATATTGAAAAAACATACTTTACGATGATATTGTCACATGTATCAAATAAAATCAAAGCCGGAGATATTAGTCGTCCATAACGACAGCTTATCAGAAGGCAAATCCAGGTCCCTTCAGGCGCTTTTCAGAAAACAGGAAACTGGTGACACGCCATGCCGAGAGCTATTATTCGACCCCAGATCAAGTTACACACTCCATTTCTTCTCTCACTGCCTGTCGACATCTAGTGGAAGACGTATGAAGTGCATGTATTCTAATAAATATCAAGAACCTTTATAGGCAGGCCCTAGAACAGTGCATTGATTTTAGATTTTCCACTTCCTGTCAGGAAGTTTGCTGCAAAAGGAGTTCTGTTTTACTCACAGATATAATTCAAACGGTTTTAGAAACTAGAGAGTGTTTTCTATCCAATAGTAATAATAATATGCATATTGTATGAGCAAGAATTGAGTACGAGGCCGTTTAAATTGGGCACGATTTTCCCCCAAAGTGAAAACAGCGCCCTCTGTCCTCAACAGGTTAAAGTTAAGCCTTCGATACTGCTCAAATCAAATCAAATCAAAAGGATTTATAAAGACCTTCTTACATCAGCTGATATCTCAAAGTGTTGTACAGAAACCCAGCCTAAAACCCCAAACAGCAAGCAATGCAGGTGTAGAAGCACGGTGGCTAGGAAAAACTACCTAGAAAGGCCAAAACCTAGGAAGAAACCGAGAGGAACCAGGCTATGAGGGGTGGCCAGTCCTCTTCTGGCTGTGCCGGGTGGAGATTATAACAGAACATGGCCAAGATGTTCAAAATGTTCATAAGTGACAAGCATGGTCAAATAATAATCAGGAATAAATGTCAGTTGGCTTTTCATAGCTGATCATTAAGAGTTGAAAACAGCAGGTCTGGGACAGGTAGGGGTTCCATAACCGCAGGCAGAACAGTTGAAACTGGAATAGCAGCAAGGCCAGGTGGACTGGGGACAGCAAGGAGTCATCATGCCGGGTAGTCCTGACGTATGGTCCTAGGGCTCAGGTCCTCCGAGAGAGAGAAAGAAAGAGAGAAGGAGAGAATTAGAGAGAGCCAAGATTTTCAAAATGTTCATAAATGACAAGCATGGTCAAATAATAGTCAGGAATAAATGTCAGTTGGCTTTTCATAGCCGATCATTAAGAGTTGAAAGCAGCAGGTCTGGGACAGGTAGGGGTTCCATAACCGCAGGCAGAACAGTTGAAACTGGAATAGCAGCAAGGCCAGGTGGACTGGGGACAGCAAGGAGTCATCATGCCCGGTAGTCCTGACGTATGGTCCTAGGGCTCAGGTCCTCCGAGAGAGAGAAAGAAAGAGAGAAGGAGAGAATTAGAGAGAGCCAAGATTTTCAAAATGTTCATAAATGACAAGCATGGTCAAATAATAGTCAGGAATAAATGTCAGTTGGCTTTTCATAGCCGATCATTAAGAGTTGAAAGCAGCAGGTCTGGGACAGGTAGGGGTTCCATAACCGCAGGCAGAACAGTTGAAACTGGAACAGCAGCAAGGCCAGGTGGACTGGGGACAGCAAGGAGTCATCATGCCCGGTAGTCCTGACGTATGGTCCTAGGGCTCAAGTTCTCCGAGAGAGAGAAAGAAAGAGAGAAGGAGAGAATTAGAGACAGCATACTTAAATTCACACAGGACACCGGATAAGACAGGAGAAATACTCCAGATATAACAGACTGACCCTAGCCCCCGACACATGAACTAATGCAGCATAAATACTGGAGGCTTAGACAGGAGGGGTGTTGATAATTGGATATGGAGAAGGGTGAGCCGGTCAAGGATCGATTCAGACAAGGTGATAAATTGTATGACAAGCGACAGTTTAATTATGAGTAAAGATATCTGGTACAAGCGTATACGGTCTCGTTCCTTTAGCTCATAGAGAACCTCCAGAAAAAAGCCCAGATAACAGAATGCATAGACATTTTATACAACACAGAAAGTAGGTTGAGTCTGGAAGTTCTGGTCCTTTGGTTGGTTCTGGACAGGTTGTTGTCTTCTCAGATTGGTCCTGATGAGCTGGGCGTCATCCTTCTGAGTCTTATAGCAAAAGTTCTTTGTTATCAAATGTTCAGCTAAGCAGGAGATTTTGTGTGTGCGTAGTCAGCCCCCTGTCCTTGGGTATGCGTGTGTGTGTCTTATTATCTCGTGAAATGCAGACCCAAGCACTCTTTTGATCAAGGCCTTTCCTGCCTTATCAGTGTTTATGAAAGGTCTGTGCCAGCCATCTGTCTTTGGGTGTGTGTGTGGTTCTCTGTATCTGTTTATGAGTGTGTGAGAAACCCTGCTTAGAAAGAAGTTAGTTATAACAATGTAATAGCAATATGCTTGTGTTATTTTAAATGGTATTTATTACAAATGTCAGGAGACACTGTGGCCCCATCAAACGGATGGATATAACCCCACCCACTTTGCCATAGCACAGCCCCCACACATCTAGAGGGATATCTTCTGTGCAACAAAAGTATGCTGAAGTGGCAATGTCGATAACCACGTTTCTAAGCATTATCTAGAGTTATTTCAATGAGGGAGGAGGTTGTGTACATTTTTTTACAGAACAAGGGGAGGTTTATTTGAAAATATTCCCAGTACATTTTGAACTGCCCCTAATTACTCTAAGTGCTTTTGAGATCACTGATCGATACAACTGAACCGAACTGGAAATCACATTTCTAGTCACATTAAAAAAAACATCAATGGGTGATTGGATCAGAATACATTTTGGTTGTTCTGATGTCTGACAAAAAGTATTTGTCCCCATGATGTAACTGAGACAAAGTCTCCAACTTGAAGAAGTATGGTTCATAATTCAGTTCAGATGGACATTTCCAAACGTCTATGGAATGTGCCTATGGAATCCCACTATTAATTCTGATTGAATGTGCTATAAGCGTGTACACCATGAAGTCATGCCCTCTCATCAACTTCCCTACTGTCAGCTTTCCTACACAAGCCAGCTGACATGTGACTTACCATCTCGTTTCCCGAGGTTGTGGATTATGTTCCAAACTGAGCACTTAGACAGCTAGTCTGCACAGTTATCCTATTTCCCATGTTTAAAAACCTTTAAGTGGCCAAATCATCACCCCTACTATATTTTCCAATTAATAATGCTCAGAATGGTCTTCCTGACGGGCTGCCCCCAGGTGGTAAGGATAGGTAACAACACATCCGCAACGCTGATCCTCAACACAGCGGCCCCTAAGGAGTGCGCGCTCAGTCCCCTCCTGTACTCCCTGTTCACTCATGACTGCATGACCATATGACCAGGCAAAACTCCAACACTATCATTAAATTTGCCGATGACACAACAGTGGTAGGCCTGATCACCGACAAAGATGAGACAGCCTATAGGGAGGAGGTCAGAGACCTGGACGTGTGGTGCCAGTGATCAAGACAAAGGAGATGATTGTGGACTACAGGAAAAGGAGGAGCGAACACGTCCCCATTCTCATCGACGTGACTGTAGTGGAGCAGGTTGAGAGCTTCAAGTTCCTTGGTGTCCACATCACAAACAAACTATCATGGTCCAAGCACACTAAGACAGTCATGAAGAGAGCACGACAAAGCCTATTCCCCCTCAGGAGACTGAAAAGATTAAGCATGGGTCCTCAGATCCTCAAAAAGTTCTACAGCTGCACCATCGAGAGCCTCCTGACTGGTTGCATCACTGCCTGATATTTGTAACTGCTCGGCCTCCGACCGCAAGGCACTACAGAGGGTAGTGAGTACGGACCAGTACATCACCGGGGCCAAGCTTCCTGCCATCCAAGACCTCTATACCAGGCTGTGTTAGAGGAAGGCCCTAAAAATTGTCAAAGACTCCAGCCACCCTAGTCACAGACTGTTCCCTCTGCTACCGCACGGCAAGCGGTACCGGACTGCCAAGTCTAGGTCCAAAAGACTGCTTTAAAACTTCTTGTCAATATGGGTGCGCTGTTTCCACTTTGTAAAAAATCGTGTCCAAATTAAACTGCCTCGTACTCTATTCTAGATCGTACAATATGCATATTATTATTACTATTGGATAGAAAACACTCTCAAGTTTCTAAAACCGTTTGAATTATATCTGTGAGTAAAACAAAACTCATTTTGCAGCAAACTTCCTGACAGGAAGTGAAAAATCTGAAATCGAGGCTCTGTTCCAGGGCCTTCCTATTCAATTGCTTGAAATCTATGGATATACATGCACTTCATACGCCTTCCACTAGATGTCAACAGGCAGTGGGAGGTGGAATGGGGTGTCTAGCTTGATCTGAGGTCGAACAAGAGCTCTTGGAATGACATGACCACAATTTACTTTGTCTACCAAGGCACGGGAAGGACATCAGCATTGGCTTCTGAAAAGCGTTCGGTATAGACGGCTAATATCTCCGGCTTTGATTTTATTTGATACATGTGATAATATCATCGTAAAGTATGTTTTTTCAATATAGTTTTATCAGATTATTCAACGTTTATCGGGAGTTTTGGAGTTTTCCGTTCTCTGCGTTAGGTGAAGATGGACATCTTCGCGCCACCTGGCTAGCTAAGGTTGCTAATTCGACAGGAGAAGAGGACATTCTAAAACCAAACAACGATTTATTCTGGACAAAGGACTCCTTGTACAAGATTCTGATGGAAGCTCAGCAAAAGTAAGAAACATTTATGATGTTATTTCGTATTTCTGTGGAAAATGTTTAGTCCTATTTTCCTTCCTTTTTGCGGGCGCTGTCTCGCTATAACGTAAGCTGTTTGTTATTGTAAAGTTATTTTTAAAAATCTAACACGGCGATTGCATTAAGAACTAGTGTATCTTTCATTTGCTGTCCAACATGTATTTTTTAGTAAAGTTTATGATGAGTTCTTTGGTCAGATTAGGTGACTGTCCAAAATATCTCCAGATAATTTGGTGAATCGATGCTACATATTCACAACGTATAACCACGGTTTGCAGCTCAAAATATGCACATTTTCCAACAAAACACAAGTGTATTGTGTAACATGATGTTATAAGACTGTCATCTGATGAAGTTGGTCAAGGTTAGTGATTCATTTTATATCTTTTGCTGGTTTTTGCGAATGCTATCTATGCGGTGAATAAATGCGGTTGTGTGTTTGACTATTGTGGTAAGCTAATATAATGTTATATTGTGTTTTCGCTGTAAAACACTTAAAAAATCTGAAATATTGGCTGGATACACAAGATGTTTATCTTTCATTTGCTGTACACCATGTATTTTTCATAAATGTTTTATGATGAGTATTTAGGTATTTCACGTTGCTCTCTGTAATTATTCTGGCTGCTTCGGTGCTATTTGTGATTGTAGCTGCAATGTAAAACTATGATTTATACCTCAAATATGCACATTTTCGAACAAAACATAGATTTATTGTATAACATGTTATAAGACTGTCATCTGATGAAGTTGTTTCTTGGTTAGTGACTAATTATATCTCTATTTGGTCGGTTTTGTGATAGCTACCTATGCGGTAAAAAAATGGTGAAAATATGCGGTTGAGTCTTTTGCTATTGTGGTTAGCTAATAGAAATACATATTGTGTTTTCGCTGTAAAACATTTAAAAAAACGGAAGTGATGGCTGGATTCACAAGATGTGTATCTTTCATTTGCTGTATTGGACTTGTGATTTCATGATATTTATATGCTAGTATGTGCTTATATGCTTTACTTGTGGCGCTATGCTAGGCTAGTCAGCTTTTTACTGATGAGGATGCTCCCGGATCAGGGATGGTGCTGAAGTAGAGGTTAACAGCTTCTACCCCCAAGCCATGACTGATGAACAGCTAATCAAATGGCTACCCAGACTATTTGCATTGCCCCCCTCCTCTTTTACGGTGCTGCTACTCTGTTTATTATCTTATGCATAGTCACATTAACTTGACCTACATGTACGTATTACCTCAATTACCTCGACTAACTGGTGCCCACACCAATTGACTCTGTACCGGTACACCCTGTATTTAGCCTTGCTATTGTTATTTTACTGCTGCTCTAATTATTTGTTACTATTATTTTTCACTTAACATTTATTTTTTCTTAAAACTGCATTGTTGGTTAACGGCTTGTAAGTACGCATTTCACTGTAAAGTCCACACCTGATCGGCGCTTGTGACAAATAACATTTGATTTGATTTTAATTGAATTGTTCTCAACTAACATCAAGGCGGTGGCCCGTTCCTGTAGGTTCATGCTCTACAACATCCGCAGAGTACGACCCTGCCTCACACAGGAAGCGGCGCAGGTCCTAATCCAGGCACTTGTCATCTCCCGCCTGGATTACTGCAACTCGCTGTTGGCTGGGCTCCCTGCCTGTGCCATTAAACCCCTACAACTCATCCAGAACGCCGCAGCCCGTCTGGTGTTCAACCTTCCCAAGTTCTCTCACGTCACCCCGCTCCTCCGCTCTCTCCACTGGCTTCCAGTTGAAGCTCGCATCCGCTACAAGACCATGGTGCTTGCCTACGGAGCTGTGAGGGGAACGGCACCTCAGTACCTTCAGGCTCTGATCAGGCCCTACACCCAAACAAGGGCACTGCGTTCATCCACCTCTGGCCTGCTCGCCTCCCTACCACTGAGGAAGTACAGTTCCCGCTCAGCCCAGTCAAAACTGTTCGCTGCTCTGGCACCCCAATGGTGGAACAAACTCCCTCACGACGCCAGGACAGCGGAGTCAATCACCATCTTCCGGAGACACCTGAAACCCCACCTCTTTAAGGAATACCTAGGATAGGATAAAGTAATCCTTCTGAACACCCCCCCCCTTAAAAGATTTAGATGCACTATTGTAAAGTGGCTGTTCCACTGGATGTCATAAGGTGAATGCAACAATTTGTAAGTCGCTCTGGATAAGAGCGTCTGCTAAATGACTTAAATGTAATGTAAATGTAATTGGAGAAAATTTACCTTTTCTCTCATCTCTAACTATCAGTAAGGCTGAAGGACAGGCTAGCTGGGCACAGCAACATCCAATCCCGTATTACATTACATCATGCTTTCATTAATTATTTGTTTATCCAACCGTTTGTTCGTTTGTGTGTGTGTGTGTGTGTGTTTGTCCTCACGTCTGTGTGTGTGTGTGTGTGTGTGTGTGTGTGTGTGTGTGTGTGTGTGTGTGTGTGTGTGTGTGTGTGTGTGTGTGTGTGTGTGTGTGTGTGTGTGTGTGTGTGTGTGTGTGTGTGTGTGTGGAGAGATGCTGGGGAGGGGAGTGTCTGTCAGTAACTCAGGGATAAATAGAGAGGCAGAGCTCAGAGTTTGTCAGAAGGCGGACCTGACAGGGTCACACACAGGACCAAGCAGGAGCAGGACCTCAGCATTTTTACCTTTTATTACGAATGGAGAAACATGAAGATATTCAATACTGTTTTCAAGACGGAAATTCTTCTTGCAGAAAGGTTTTGCTATCGACATCTATCTACATAACACTGTACATCTTCTTCTCATTGATTTCAGCAGTTACAGTATTTTTGAATGTACTGGTGATTATCTCCATCTCTCACTTCAAGCAGCTCCACACTCCAACCAACCTGCTCATCCTCTCTCTGGCTGTGTCAGATCTCCTGGTGGGACTGATTGTGATACCAGTAGTGACTGTAGCAACAATGGAACCATGCTGGGGTTTTGGAAAATATTTCTGTGTGTTTCAATTCTACGTTACTTTTTTATGTACTAATTTATCGCTGGGCAATTTGGTCTTGATATCTATTGACCGCTATGTTGCTGTGTGTGATCCCTTATTGTACCACTCTAAAATAACAATAACAGGAAGTATCTGTATTATATCCATTACCTGGTGTTGTTGTATCATATACGATGCTGTTATTTTAAAAAACTTTGTAAATGTACAAATACCCAGTAGGTGTTTAAATGAATGTTTTATTGTTGAAGGGTCAATCTGGGTTAATATAATTTACATTGTATTTACAATGGTTGTCCCGTGCTCTATTATTATAACACTTTATATGAATATCTTTGTGGTGGCCAGATCACAGGCCAGAAAGGTATTTTCTAAAGAGGCTGCCAGTGTGTCTGGTGTTAAAACTGTACAGGCAAATAAGTCTGAGAGAAAAGCAGCAAAAACTCTAGCTATTGTTGTTTTCACCTATCTCATTTGTTGGATTCCATCTCTATTAATTTACTTTTTTTCTTCAGTTTTAGGTGATCATTTAATATCAAATTTCACCAGTTATCTGGCACTTGTTAATTCCTTAATTAATCCAATAATTTATGCTTTCTTTTATCCATGGTTCAAAGTGACAGCTAAACTTATTTTAACTTTGAAGATAAGACGTTTATAGTTCCTATAATATGATTCACTAGTTCGGCAAACATAGGTTCGATATAGTTTTGTTCTACAATTGTTGTAATTATTTAATGTAACAATACACCGACATTACTTATCTCAGTGCTGTCCTGATTGATACATGTGGTGTTGATACAGAATGATTTGTCTGGATTGGATTGGAATAAATTGGAGATGGCATAAAGGCATAAGATTGTTTTATAAAGGACATTGTACTCCAAATACCTAAGTCTGTCGTTGCTCCGTGTTACTTATTGATAAATAGTATGTAAGTGTTCTCATAGTACATTTTGAGGACGTCACGAGTCATTCTGTATGTTGCTTAACATCTCCCTCTAGTGGCTCAATTGTGACACAACGTCTTCATCAAGTGTAGTAAAGTTGAAATGTACAATACTGCATGATATCAGATAACGTACAGGTCTAAATAACTTCTGTATTGTGTAAGTAGTTGATGGTAAAATGTAAGAATATGCAATTATGGGTAACACTTTATAATAACATTCAGTAATAAACCATTTGTAAGGCATTTCTGTTTGCTCACCATTTAATATTAAGGCCACATTTGTGAAATGTTACTCAGCTAGGTATTCTCACATTTATAAATAACTACTACAGTATATACATGAATTATTCAACACAACAGAGCAGGAGACCACAGCAGACACTTCAACCTCAACATACTGGGTATGAACACTACCACTACTCTCACTACATCACTGCTGCCAGGTCAGGGGTCACACAAGAGCAGCTCTCTCAGATACTGTTTACTCTGAATGAATATAGAGATTGGGTAACACACTAAATAGTTTATAATGGATTAGTAAATAGTTTATTCATAATTTATTTATCATTACTCCCATATTGTTTTTTGTAAGCTAGTTTTTCATACATTTTTAAACAACGTTTATATTATGTAATAATGATTCAGAAGATCATTCATAAGATGTTTAATACATGTTCTTATAAACCATTTACTGATCATTAGTAAAGTAGTCTTGCAGTCCCTAATCTAAAGTGAGGACTATTCATACTTTCTTAATACTTTATAAATGTTTTGAACAGTGACCAGTGTAATTTATCACAATAAGATGGACATGCTATTGGTAGATATTCCAGCAGGACCTGATGCTCTCTAAGTTCTCAAAATGACCTTGAACAAATCAATGGTTAAACAATAAGCACACAACACAGAGGATGTTAAAGGAAATATATTGAACATTTTATTCCAAAACAGTCACACTGTTGTAGTAGTGTGCTGAAGGAAGTAATGTGTTTGTCTGAAAACGATAGCATCCTTGTTTCTTGGCACTGACTGATTGCAGTCACTCAGTAGAAATCAAATCAGATTTTGTTGGTGAAAAACATTTGTTTATCCGATGTTATTGCGGGTGTAGCGAAATGTTTATGTACCTAGTTCCGACAGTGCAGCAATATCTAACAATTTCACAACAAATACATAATACACACAAATCTAAGTAAAGACTGGAATTAAGAATATATGCATATATGGACGAGCAATGTCAGAGCGGCATAGACTAAGAGCAGTTCATAGACTGCTTACTGGGTAAGGGAACCAATATCTAAATACATCATTTAACTGAGCATTACATTTAAAGGGTTACTACCTTTAATACACTACAAAATCAAATCAAAATAAAATTTTATAGGGTCACATATAAATATTCAGCAGATGTTGCGGCTGAAGCAAAATGCTTTTGTTCCTTTATAGGTCACACAAACATGTTTAGCAGATGTTATTGTGGGTGTGTGAAATGTTTTCTTCCTAGCTCCAACAGTTCAGTAGTATCTAACAATTCACAATAATACATACACATCTAAAAGTTAAAAGAATGGAATTAAAAAATATTTATATTTTGACAAGCAAGGGTATCTGAGTGGTTGTTGCGTCAAAAAACAGAACACTCAAAACATGAGCACAATGGGAGCTCTTCCTTTAAAGAACTCCAGGCCTCAAGAGGGCAGATAACCCAAAAAACACGGGTGGAACTAAAAAATTGAGCCAGGATTTCTGGAGGGACTACTTTTACATGCGCACCTGGCAGATAAGCATGGGTATAAAATGTTTGGTCCTCAACATACACACAGCTCATTGTTCAACCCTAAAGACGCAACTGGTATGTAATGTTTGGAATTATTTATTATGTTGCATCCAGTGCTTAGCACAATTTACATGTTTAACTCTGGTAGGAGTGGTGACTTCTTTTGTTGTGGATATTTTCTGACTGCAGAAGTAATTGCTAGAAGTGCTAGATTAAATTGTTTAAACGTTTACTTTATTCAAAGCCATGCTTTGTTGCTGTGTCATGCATTGTTTAGTGTAAAATTATTCCTTATTCCTCTGTCATTCAACTACTCTATTCAACAAATCAACTGTTTCAACATATTCAACAAATGGCATCAAAACCATAATAAAACACTGGAAAGGAATTGAGTTGTCTCTTTGCATCCTTCACGGGTTGAGCAAGCCGTTTTCAAGTTTGGGCAGAGCTGAAATAATTATAACACCTAGACAACTTGACAGTTGATAACCAACGTGGCAGTGAAGACAAAAGGATTAACGGCCTGAAGTCAGGAAAGCTGTCGTCGCAGAGAGGAGGATTGGCTTACATCTCAAAATGGCGGAGGAAACTCTTGGGAAAACAGTGAAGGAGCTGAAGCAAGAAAGAACTTTGGCTAAGAGTGCTTTTACCAAGCAAGCAAACTTCCTTAGCAGAGGTGCAAAACACATGACTAAGAGCGAACTGCGAGAGGAGTTCAAGAAGCTCACGTCGGAGGCAAGGAAGGTCAGTGAGACAAATGATGAATACAGGGCTGGACTTCTGGCAGACATTGAAGCTGAAACCGATGAGGGTGAAGAAGCTGACCTGAGCAAGCAGCAGCAGACTGAACTTGAGAAGACATTCCAAGAATGCGAAGTACAATTGGATGAGGTCAGGGGGATGATCCAGTCCAACCTATGGCCTAGATACGGGGAGGACGAGGTGAAGTCTGCAATCAAAGAAGCTGAGACCGCCTGTGATGGAGTTGCTCAAATACCTGTTATTGCTGTAAATAGAGATGGCTTCGAGCTACGGTGGGATGGTGCGAAGGCACAAGTCCAAGATGCAATCACAAGCCTAGCAGAGTGGGAGATGTGGATTCCAGTAGCAAAAAAAGAACGGCTGGAAGCCAGAGTAAAGGATCTGAAAGCATTCAGAAACAACCTTGAAGCAAGGAGGGCAGGATTTCTCACAGCGCAAAGAATTGCAGAAGAGGATAAAGATAGAGGGAGAGCGCAGATGCCCGTGCCAGCTCCACAGCCGACACTGAGAATAAAACCAACCTGTTTACCCAGGTTCAGTGGGTATAAAAGGAATTTCCATCGATGGAGGAGAGACTGGGAGAGTCTACAGAAGCAGGGGGAACCAACAGGCTCAGTCGAAGTAAAGAAGATCCAACTCCTTGACAGTGTAGATGAGAGAATGTGTAGAGACCTCCGTTTGTCTACTTACAATACTGCTGAGGACATGTTCAGGGTGCTTGAGAACAGGTATGGAAACAAGTCTACAATTGCCTTGGAGATAATTGAGGATCTAGAGAAAATTGCTGCTTTAAGAGCAAATCAGCCAAGGAAAGTTATCGACATGATCCAAACTATAGAGAAGGCACTGGATGATCTCACAGAGCTTGGAGGCACAGGAGCCATCAACAACCCTCTAGTGATCAAATCCATAGAAAGCAAGTTACCTGACAACATCAAGCGAGATTGGCTTGTCTTCATGGTTAACCCGAGGAATAATGTCACGCCGGACAATCACTTTGAAAACCTTCTTAAATTCCTGAAAACACAGGAGGAAATTCTTGAAAAATTAGAGCAGCTGGGAGTGAGTGAAAAGCCAGAAAATAAATATGCTTGTGTGGAGAGAAAATATGCTTCCACACGTTCCACAAGGAAAGGCGGCTGTGTTGTCTGTGGAGATGAAAAGCATAGAGAAAAGATCTTCTTTTGCAAGCGTTTCAAAGAACTGAAGCCGGTGGAAAAGTTGGATGCTGTAGAAAAGCTGGGGGCCTGCAAGAGGTGCTTGGTCTGTCATGGAGAAGATGATGAATGCAAAGACACTTACCTGTGCAGGAAAAGAGACTGTAAGAAAGACCATTTCTTTCTTTGTCTGAAGGGAGATTTCAAGAGGAGTGACTCAGACAGAAGACAATCCAATGTGAGAAGGTATACGGTTACAGAGGAGCAGGAGGAATTTGTATCTAAGCTCTCCCCAGAGATGGCAGAGAAATTCAAGAAAGCATTCACCAACATCACTGCGAAAACAAACTGTGTCGAAAAGAATCAGCTTGGAGTGACTGAGTCAAGTGCAGTAGAAGAATTGCCAGTTATTCTAATGCTGCTCAAGGTAACTGCCAATGCAGGACAAAAAATTGGAACCCTGATCGACTTGGCATCGGACACAAACTACATCACTCACAGAGCTGCCAGAAGATTAAATCTTCGAAGTGAAAACATCACTTTAGTCGTTCATGGAGTCGGAGGAATGGCCATGAAGGTTAGAATATATAGAAGATATCTCCTCAGAGTGAGGGTCAAAACGCCCATAGGCACGGAAAGAGCTCATGAGCTTATCTGCTATGGTTTGAATGAAATTGCCAACATCCACAGAGTCATCAAACCTGAGCAACTCAAGAAGTTCTTCCCAGAAGTCAATCTAGGAGATCTGAGTAGACCGGAGAGTATTGAGCTACTGATAAGCCACCGCGAAGGAAGACTTGCTCCGCAAAGAGTGAAGGTGATTGGAGACCTTGTCTTGTGGGAAGGCCCGCTAGGAAAGACTGTTGGTGGAGCACATCCAGATCTGTTTGAAGAAGTGGATATAGCCGCACACAGGTCTGAAACACACTTTGCTCGATCCATGAGAGCAACCGCTGTCAAGTATCAAGAGATAGCTAAGCTGTTCACAGCTGAAACCAAAGGCACAGTTGCTCGCAGAGAGTTCTTGGAGTGGTGGAAATGGGACAGCATTGGAGCAGCTTGCGACCCAAAGTGTGGAGGATGCCGGTGCGGCAACTGTCAACCAGGAGGCAAAGAAATGACTGAGTGAGGAAAGAGAGTTGGAGATCATAAGGAAAGGCCTCACCTACATCAAAGCAGATGCTCACAGTGATGAACCCCACATGGACACAAAATACCCCTAGATTCAAGATCCAAGTTCCCTTCCTGACAACAGGAGTGGGGTGGAAGCCACCTTCTTGAGAACAGGAAAGCAACTCAAAAAAGAGCCAGAGTGGAGAATAGCATACACAGCTCAAGTCCATGAAATGGTGGAGAGAAGAGCAGCGAAGAAACTCACCAAAGAGCTCATTGCCAGCTGGAAGGGGCCAATATGGTATGTCAGCCACTTGGTGGCGGCAAACCCGCACTCTCTCACAACACCTGTGCGACTGGTATGGAACAGCAGCCAGAAGTTTAGAGGGGTCAGCATGAATGACCTTCTGCTGAAAGGGCCTGATGTCCTCAATCCCATCCGAGCAGTACTACTCAGGTTCAGGAGAGGCGTCCATGCTGCCCTCGGCGACATTAAGAAAATGTACAATTCTGTGTGGTTGGAAGACCTGGAGATGCACCTCCACAGATTTCTCTGGAGAGACACTGAGGAGGAAGAGATTGAAGAGTATGCGATCACCAGAGTCAACATTGGCGATCGACCAGCAGGGTGCATTGCGCAATTGGCTATGAGAGAGACAGGCAAACTGCCCATGTTTGCTCACCTGGAGGAGGAACGTAGGATCCTTGAAGAGGATACCTATGTCGATGACATCCTGACTTCCCATAATGACTTGCAAAAGCTGGACCAGAACACCAAAAGGGTTGAAGAGATCCTGAAGGCAGGCGGCTTCGTCCTCAAGCCCTGGGTCCGGTCAAATCAAAGTGGGAGGCAGGAGATCGTACCAGGAGAACAAGGAGCGCAGTCAAGCACAGCACTCATTCTCCCAAACCAAATGAGGGAAGGAGACAATAAAGCCCTTGGAGTTGGATACCTTGTTGAGGAGGATAAACTGTACCTCATGACTTCAATCAATTTCTCAAAGAGGAAAGGGAAAATGAGAGTCGGCCAAAATCTACTTGATGAAGAGGTGAGAGGGAAAACTCCAAACCCACTGACGAGGAGAGAACTGCTGAGCCAGGTAGCTAGCCTGTATGACCCAATAGGCCTCGTCACACCTGCCAAACAAAAGGGCGCCATTCTTGTCAGAAAGGCGTTTCAGGAAGCTGGAGGAAAAACTCTGACCCGAGACACTTGGGACAAACCTTTGTCTGAAAATTTGAGGGAAGAAGCCATCCAATTCTTTGAGGAATACACACATCTTGGCCAAATCACCTTTCACAGAAGCCTCACACCAGTCAACTGGATTGGAAAACCTTGGGGAATAACATTCTCTGATGGAAGTGACAAGAGCTATGGAGCCGTAGTGTACTTAAGATGGGAGACCCAGCAAGGCATCAAAGTCAGACTGGTTGAATCCAAAGCAAAGCTCACACCATTGGACCAAAAGGGAGAACCAGTAAAAGCTGAAATCTGCGGTGCTGTCTATGCAGCACGACTTCGAAAGTACGTTGAAAAGCACAGTCGAATAGAAATTGAACGATGGCTCCATCTACTGGACAGTCAAACTGTGTTGGGAGCAATCCAGAGAGACAGCTATGGATATCAAACTTTCTTTGCGAATAGAGTTGGAGAGATCCAGAAATCCACATCCGTAGAAGACTGGTGGTGGATTCCAGGAGGCCTGAACAGTGCTGACATCATAACAAGAAGGGCAGCCCCAGAAGACCTCCAGGAAGATTCCATGTGGCAGGATGGACCAGCATTCCTGAGGCAACCTGTGAAAGAGTGGCCACATAAGTCAGCCAAAGAAATTGGCCAAGGAAGGCATAAACAAACTTCGAAGGAAAGCTTTCTCGGCAGCACTGACCAGAGCGCAGGTCAAGAGAAACCAGAGTGATGCACAGCAAAATGAGCCAGATGAACCCAAGACTCAGATCCGAAGATCACCAGCCGGCTCTGCGGTAACCAAACTGATTGACATCAGGAAATTCAGCAGTCTGACCAGGCTGATCCGAGTCATTGCCTGGGTTTGGAGAGCCGCAACGAGATGGAAAGAAATGTTGACCAAGAATTCAGCCTCAGATAAACCGAAGTGGGAGGACGCTCTTTCAACAAACTGGAGGTCCAGAGCCAAACAAGCTGTACTCACTGTCGGGAAGTGTGAAGATGCACTAAGAGACTTGTTCCTTGCAGCTCAAGAAGGTATAACCTTTCAAGACACCACTCTCAACAGACTCGCTGTTTACAGAGATAAAGAGACTGGGCTCTTAGTTTGTGGAGGAGGGTTCCAGATCTTTGATGAGGACGAAACTGCCGTACCAATTCTACCATATGAGGCATGGATATCCACTCTCCTAGCTCAAGAGGACCATGGTGCAAACCATGAAGAAATAGCAGGCACACTCCTCCGGATGAGGAAGAAAGCTTGGGTGATAAAAGGCCGGAAGCTGGCTAAAAAGAGAGTTGACAACTGTGTGGTGTGCAGAAAGGCCAGGGCCAGAAAGTGCCAACAGATCATGAGTGACCTTCCATCCGAGCGGATAACACCAGCCAGACCATTTGAGTACACAACAGTGGACTTATTTGGACCGTATGAAGTCAAGGACGAGGTGAAAAAGAAAACCAAGCTCAAGGTGTGGGGTATTGTCTTCTGTTGCATGGTATCCAGAGCTATACACACAGATGTTGTCAGTGACCAGTCGACTGAAGGCTTCCTACTGGCTTACCAAAGATTCACGGCACTGAGAGGGCACCCGAAGAAATTGTGGTCAGATCCTGGAAAGAACTTTGTGGGTGCCAGACCTGCCCTCAAAGAACTCTACCTCTTCTTGGATCAACTAGGTAAATCTGAGCTTGAAAATGAAGCTTCCAAGCATGGGACAGAATCGAGCTGGAAAATCCACCCAGCAGACTCCCCTCACAGGAATGGAGCTGCAGAAGCAGCTGTTCGTACTGTGAAGCGGGCTTTGCACAACCTGGGAGGAGAAGGACTCTTCACATGGAGTGAGTTTCAAACATTTCTCTACACGGCTGCTAACCTTGCCAATGAGAGGCCCATAGATGCAAGAACTCAAAGCCGGGAGGACTGCATAGAATACATCAGCCCAAATTCCCTTCTGCTTGGACGGATTGGACCCAGAGGAGATCTTGGATGCTTTGATTTTGAAAGCTACCCATACAAAAGATTGAGAGCTATCCAAACAGAAGTTGACCGGTTCTGGAGGAAGTGGAGTCAGTTAGCTGGGCCCAATCTATTCGTGAGGAGTAAATGGCACACAATACATAGGAATGTGGCTGTTGGAGATGTTGTCTGGCTGGCTGACCAAAATGCCTAGCCAGAGTCATCAGTGTCAACATTGACAAGAAGGGCATCGTCAGAGATGTGCATGTCAGAACTTTTCCCAGCTACCCAGTCCCAACTGTGAAGCCTGCTCAAGAGAAGTCAAAGAAACTCTCAACTAAAATACCTGCTACAGTTCTTCATAGGGATGTCAGACGCATCATTGTTTTACTTCCTGTTGAAGAAGGAAGAGCCTGATAGCTGAAATCGAACATGCCCCAACACAGAGGTTCGTGTGACCTCCTTGGGTTCAAGAACCAGGAGGTCAAGTGGGAGGTGTTGCGTCAAAAAACAGAACACTCAAAACATGAGCACAATGGGAGCTCTTCCTTTAAAGAACTCCAGGCCTCAAGAGGGCAGATAACCCAAAAACACGGGTGGAACTAAAAAATTGAGCCAGGATTTCTGGAGGGACTACTTTTACATGCGCACCTGGCAGATAAGCATGGGTATAAAATGTTTGGTCCTCAACATACACACAGCTCATTGTTCAACCCTAAAGACGCAACTGGTATGTAATGTTTGGAATTATTTATTATGTTGCATCCAGTGCTTAGCACAATTTACATGTTTAACTCTGGTAGGAGTGGTGACTTCTTTTGTTGTGGATATTTTCTGACTGCAGAAGTAATTGCTAGAAGTGCTAGATTAAATTATTTAAACGTTTACTTTATTCAAAGCCATGCTTTGTTGCTGTGTCATGCATTGTTTAGTGTAAAATAATGCATGTTTATTCTCTGTTTAAGGTTATCAACCTATTCCTATTCCCTATTCCTTATTCCTCTGTCATTCAACTACTCTATTCAACAAATCAACTGTTTCAACATATTCAACAAATGGCATCAAAACCATAATAAAACACTGGAAAGGAATTGAGTTGTCCCTTTGCATCCTTCAAGGGTTGAGCAAGCCGTTTTCAAGTTTGGGCAGAGCTGAAATAATTATAACACCTAGACAACTTGACAGTGGTATTGGCAAAAAATACAGTAGAATACAGTATATACATATGAGATGAGTAAAGCACTATGTAAACAATATAATAGTGACCAGTGATTCCATGTCTATGTACATAGGGCAGCATCCTCTAAGGTGCAGGGTTGAGTAACTGGGTGGTAGTCACCTTGTGATGGGTATTTAACAGTCTGAGGGCCTTGTGTCCCAGCTTTGATGCACCTGTACTGACCTCGCCTTCTGGATGATGGCGTGGCTCGGGTGGTTGATGTCCTTGATGATCTTTTTGGCCTTCCTGTGACATTGGGTATTGTAGATGTCCTGGAGGACAGGCAGTGTGCCCCCGATGGGCACACTGCAGACCGCACCACTCTCTGGAGAGTCCTAAGTATTCAGACCCTTTACTCAGTACCTTGTTGAAGCACCTTTGCCAGTGAATACAGGGTATGACGCTACAAGCTAAGCACACCTGTATTTGGGGAGTTTGTCCCATTCTTCTCTGCAGATCCTGTCAGGTTGGATGGGGAGCGTCGCTGCACAGCTATTTTCAAGTCTCTCCACAGATGTTCGATCGGGTTTAAGACCGGGCTCTGGCTGGGCCACTCAAAGACATTCAGAGACATGTCCCGAAGCCAATCCTGCGTTGCCTTGGCTGTGTGTTAGGGTCGTTGTCCTGTTGGAATGTGAACCTTCTCCCCAGTCTGAGGTCCTGAGCGCTCTGGAGCAGGTTTTCATCAAGGATCTCTAGTCTTTGCTCCGTTCATCTTTCCCTCAATCCGGACTAGTCTCTCAGTCCTTACTGCTGATAAACATCCCCACAGCATGATGCTGTCACCACCATGCTTCACCATAGGGATGGTGCCAGGTTTCCTCCAGACGTGACACTTGGCATTCAGGCCAAAGAGTTCAATCTTGGTTTCTTCAGACCTGAGAATCTTGTTTCTCATGGTCTGAGAGTCCTTTCTGTGCCTTTTGGCAAAACTCCAAGGCCGTTATGTGCCTTTTACTATGGCGTGGCTTCCATCTGGCGACTATACAATAAAATCCTGATTGTTGGAGTGCTGCAGAGGTTTGTCCTTCTGGAAGGTTCTCCCATCTCCACAGAGGAACTCGCTCGTGTTCTTGGTCACTTCCATGACCAAGGCCCTTCTTCCCAATTGCTCAGTTTGGCCGGGCTGCCAGCTCTAGGAAGAGTATTTGTGGTTCCAACCTTCTTCCATTTAAGATTGATGGAATCCACTGTGTTCTTGAAATTTTTCGTGCCCTTCCCCAGATCGGTGCTTCGGCACAATTCTGTCTCGGAGCTCTACAGACAATTCCTTCGACTTCATGGCTTGGTTACTGCTCTGAAACTTTAATAATGGGAATTGATGGAAATTATGTAAAAATGTATCACTAGCCACTTTAAACAATGCCACTTAATATAATGTTTACATATCCTACATTACTCATCTCATATGTATATGTATATACTGTACTCTATATCATCTACTGCATCTTGCCATCTTTATGTAATACATGTATCACTAGCCACTTTAAACTTTGCCACTTTATGTTTACATACCCTACATTACTCATCTCATATGTATAGACTGTACACTATACCATCTACTGCATCTTGCCTATGCCGTTCTGTACCATCACTCATTCATATATCTTTATGTACGTATTCTTTATCCCTTTACACTTGTGTGTATAAGGTAGTAGTTGTGGAATTGTTAGATTACTTGTTGGTTATACTGCATTGTTGGAACTAGAAGCACAAGCATTTCGCTACACTCGCATTAACATCTGCTAACCATGTGCATGTGACAAATAAAATTTGATTTGATTTGGCACAGGACTACCTGGCCTGTTGACTCCTCACTGTCAGTTGTGGGACCTTATATAGACAGGTGTGTGCCTTTCTCAACAACAAAAAACATTTTAACTAGGAAAGTCAGTTAAAAACAAGTTTATATTTACAAAAGACGGTCTACACGGCCAAACCCGGACCAGTTGTGCGCCGTCCTATGGGACTACCAATCGCAGACAGTTGTGATACAGCTGGATTTGAACCAGGGTGTCTGTGGTGACACGTCTAGCACTGAGATGCAGTGCCTTAAACCACTCCGCCATTCAGGAGCCAAATTCAATCATTTTGTAGAAACATCTCAAGGATGATCAATGGAAACAGGATGCGCTTTAGCTCAATTTCGAGTCTCATAGCAAAGGGTCTGAATACTTATGTACATAAGGTTTTAACATTTGAAAACATTTCTAAAAACCTATGTGGGGTATTGTGTGTAGATTGATGAGGGGGAAAAAAAAATCGCTTAATCCGTTTTAGAAAAAGTTTAACGTAATGAAAATTGGAAAATGTCAAGGGGTCTGAATACTTTCCGAATGCACTATGAAAATACCCTCAAATAAAAGGTGACATTCTATGTCGCGTCAAATTAAACATTTGACCTCATTTCCAAAGTAAAGAATAAAGAGCAACATTTCTTTAAATGTTTTCCTGCAGAGAGAAACAGAGGACAGGGATTACTTTCAGTATGTACCGTGGCCAGAGGAAGTCAGTATAATTCACAATCTGTGACAGAGGAATAACTTGACTTATTCTATACTGAACAAAAATATAAACGCAAGATTTTACTGAGTTAGTCATAAGAAAATCAGTCTATTGAAATGAATTCATTAGGCCTTAATCTATGGATTTCACATGATTGGGAATACAAATATACATCTGTTGGTCACAGATACACTATAAATAGAAAAGTATAGGGACACCCCTTCAAAACAATCATGTGGGGCGGCAGGTAGCCTGGTGGTTGGAGTGTTGGGCCAGTAACCGAAAGGTTGCTAGATCGAATCCCTGAGCTGACAAGGTAAAAATCTGTTGTTCTACCTCTGTACACTCTACCCACTGTTCCTAGGTCCTCATTGTAAAAAATAATTTGTTCTTCTAGTTAAATAAAATAATTAAGTAAATTTAAAGGCTGTTGATTGTGGCCTGTTGAATGTTTTCCTACTCCTCTTCAATGGCTGTGCAAAGTTGTTGGATATTGGCGGGAACTGGAACATGCTCCCGTACACGTCAATCAAGAGCATCCCAAACATGCTCAATATGTGACATGTCTGGGGAGTACGCAGGCTATTGAAGAACTAGGACATTTTCAGCTTTCAGGAATTGTGTACAGATGAAGACGGACATGTGTGAATTATCAAGCTGAAACATGAGGTGATGGCGGCGGATGAATGGCAGTACAATGGGCCTCAGGATCTCGTCACCGTATCTCTGTGCATTCAAATTGCCATCAATAAAATGGAATTGTGTTCGTTGTCCGTAGCTTATGCCTGCCCATACCATAACCCCACCTCCACCATGGGGCACTTAACACAATGTGGAACAAGTCAAGAGGTCTGAATACTTTCCGAATGCACTGTATATCATAAGATAGTGTTGTCATTACAATTATTTTGAAGACCACAATATCCTTAACTATTTCAAAATGTTCAGTGATGGTTACAGAAATGTTTTACTTGCTATGACTGTGATATGCGTTCTTTTTTATCAACCTTGTTTAAATGCACTGACTGTACGTTACTAAGGACAAGAGCACCCGCTAAATGACCAAAATGTAAAAATGAAAACTTGCAAAGAACACTGGGTAATAAGTAGGGGAGGGGGGGGGGGTGCACAAATAGTCTGGGTAGCCATTTGATTAGATGTTCATGAGTCTTATGGCTTGGGGGTAGAAGCTGTTTAGAAGCCTCTTGGATCGAGACTTGGCATTCTGGTACAGCTTGCCATGCAGTATTAGAGGGAACAGTCTATGACTAGGGTGACTGGAGTCTGACAATTTTTAGGGTCTTCCTCTGACACCTCTTGGTATAGAGGTCCTGGATGGCAGGAACCTTGGCCCCAGTGATGTACTGGGCCGTTCGCACTACCCTCTGTAGTGCCTTGCGGTCAGAGTCCGAGCAGTTACAATACCAGGCAGTGATGCAACCAGTCAGGATACTCTCGATGGTGCAGCTGTAGAACCTTTTGAGGATCTCCGGACCCATGCCAAATATTTTCACTCTCCTGAGGGAAAATAGGTTTTGTCGTGCTCTCTTCACAACGGTCTTCATGTGCTTGTACCATGTTAGTTTGTTGGTGATGTGGACACCAAGGAACTTGAAGCTCTCAACCTGCTCCTCTGCAGCCCGTTGATGAGAATGGGGGATGTGCTCAGTTCTCTTTTTCCTGTAGTCCACAATCATCTCCTTTGTCTTGATCACGTTGAGGGAGAGGTTGTTGTACTGGCACCACACGGCCAGGTCTCTGACCTCCTCCCTACAGGCTGTCTCGTCATTGTTCAGGCCTACTTAATGGTGTTGGAGTCGTGCCTGGCCATGCAGTCATGGGTGAACGGGGAGTACAGGAGGGGACTGAGCACGCACCCCTGAGGGGCCCCTGTGTTGAGGATCAGCGTAGTGGATGTGTTGTTACCTACCCTTACCACCGGGGGGCAGCCCGTCAGGAAGTCCAGGATCCAGTTGCAGAGGGAGGTGTTTAGTCCCAGGGTCCTTAGCTTAGTGATGAGCTTTGAGGGCACTACAGTGTTGAACGCTGAGCTGTAGTCAATGAATAGCATTCTCACATAGGTGTTCCTTTTTTCCAGGTGGGAAAGGGCAGTGTGGAGTGCAATAGAGATTGCATCATCTGTGGATCTGTTGGGGCGGTAGGCAAATTGGAGTGGGTCTAGTGTTTCTGGGATAATGGTGTTGATGTGGGCCATGACCAGCCTTTCAAAGCACTTCACGGCTACAGACGTGAGTGCTACGGGTTGGTAGTCATTTAGGCAGGTTACCTTAGTGTTCTTGGGCACAGGCACTATGGTGGTCTGCATAAAACATTACAGACTCGGACAGGGAGAGGATGAAAATGTCAGTGAAGACACTTGCCAGTTGATCAGCGCATGCTTGCAGTACATGTCCTGGTCATCCATCTGGCCCTGTGGCCTTGTGAGTAAGACCTTTTTAAACAGGTCAACATTCACATATCACGCTCTCCGCAGCCTCACACAGTCTTCCGGAACAGCTGCTCTCATGCATGCTTCAGTGTTATTTGCCTCGAAGCGAGCATAGAAGAAGTTTAGCTCGTCTGGTAGGCTCGTGTCACTGGGCAGCTCTCGGCTGTGCTTCCCTTTGTAGTCTGTAATGGTTTGCAAGCCCTGCCACATCCGACGAGAGCCAGAGCCGGTGTAGTACGATTCGATCTTTGTCCTGTATCGATGCTTTGCCTGTTTGATGGTTCGTCGGAGAGCATAGCAGGATTTCTTATAAGCTTCCAGGTTAGACTCCCGCTCCTTGAAAGCGGCAGCTCTATCCTTTAGCTCAGTGCAGATGTTGCCTGTAATCCATGGCTTCTAGTTGGGGTATGTTCGTACGGTCACTGTGGGGACGACGTCATCGATGCACTTATTGATGAAGCCAACGACTGATGTGGTGTACTCCTCAATATTCCAGTCTGTGCGAGCATAACAGTCCTGTCGCTTAGCATAACAGTCCTGTCGCTTAGCATAACAGTCCTGTCGCTTAGCATAACAGTCCTGTCGCTTAGCATAACAGTCCTGTCGCTTAGCATAACAGTCCTGTCGCTTAGCATAACAGTCCTGTCGCTTAGCATCTGCTTCATCTGACCACTTTATTGATCTAGTCACTGGTTCATCCAGCTTTAATTTTTGCTTGTAGGTGATCTAGAGTTTTAATTCCCTCTGGTTGCACATTTAACATGCTGGTAGAAATGAGGTAAAATGGATTTAAGTTTCCCTCCATTAAAGTCCCCGGCTACAAGGAACGCCGCCTCTTTTCTTGCTCATGGCGGAATACAGCTCATTCAATGATGTCTTACCACCACAGACTGAGGCTGGCACTATGTAAACAGCTACGAAAAATACAGATGAAAACTAGGTAGATAGTGTGGTCTAAAGCTTATCTTGAGATACTCTACCTCGGGCGAGCAATAGCTTGAGACTTCCTTAGATATCGTACACCAGCTGTTATATACAAAAATAAATAGCCTGCCACCACTTGTCTTCGCAGGCGCCGCTGTTCTATCCTACCGATACAGCGTATAATCAACTAGCTGTATGTTGATAGTGTTGTCTTTCAGCCACAACTCCGTGAAGCATAAGATTAGCTTTGAATGTCGTGTTGGTAGTTTAATCTTCCGCATAGGTCATCGATTTTATTCTCCAAAGATTGCACGTTTGCTAGCAGAATGGAAGGAAGTGGGGGTTTATTCGATCGCCTACAAATTCTCAGAAGACAGCTCGCCCTTTGGCCCCTTTTCACCCAAATCACGAGGATCTGGGCCTGTTTCCGAGAAAGCAGTATATCATTCGCGTCGGCCTCGTAAGACTCGTTAAAAGGAATAAAAGGATTCTGCCAGTCTGTGGTGAGTAATCGCAGTCCTGATGTCCAGAAGTTACTTTCAGTCATAAGAGATGGTAGCGGCAAAATTATGAACAAAATAAGTAAAAAAATAAGTTGCAAATAAACTAACATAAAAACACAATCGGTTGGGGACACGTAGAACGTCAGCCTTCTTCTCCGGAGCCATTTCACGTCACAGTCAACATAGGCCTTTATCTGCAATAAACAAACCAAATGCTTTTTGACTTTGTCCCCCTCATTTGTCATTGGTTAATTTTGACCCAACGCCAATGGGAGTGAAGGAACTCCAGACAATTGTTTTCAAAAACCAAAATGGTCTTAAAATATCAAACATGTTCAAATATGGATTGTGTAGGCCCATGTAGCTCAATAATTACTTGATCTCAAATTGAGTGTTTTGGACCTCATTATTCAAGAGCCTTGCATACAGGTGATAACAGGACTCTCTGATGTGAGAAACTTAAACAAGTCAAACTAACATCATTATTAAAGAGTTGTTCACTTACCCACTACACAAAAAAGGGTTCCACAAGGGTTCTTTGTATGCTGATACTGTACATAGAGGGTTCTAGGATGAACCCTCCAAAGATTCTAAGGTGAGACATGGAATTGTTTTAAGAAGATTATACTATGGATCATTTAGTTATTTAAAAAAAATCTATTTTAGAATAAGGCTGTAATGTAACAAAATGTGGAAAAAGTAAAAGGGGTCTGAATACTTTCCCAATGCACTGTTTACATGGTAAAACAGATAGTCCAAAAATAGATCAAAAGGAAGTATGTTTTGAAGTGTCTGTCCTATGTCTATTTGTTGGCACTAAAGTATTTCCATTCATTTTTTAAAACCTGGTACGGGGTTACCTTGAGGCCAGTTTCCTGAGTCTTGTGGGCATCATACAAAACAACCGGACTCTTAGTTATCGATGGTGGGGTCATATTAGTTCGTAGTCCAAACCATTCGGATACTACAGACAGATGTTGTCCCATCGGCGGTACCGACTTCAGACAAGTCCCGTGGAAGCTTGTGGGCATAGAAGAGACGCTACAGACATTGTCGTGAAAATACCGATTTTCAGGATGTCTCCTGTCTGACAAACATCGCTGTAGCTCTGCCACCGCGACATCGGTGGACGCGGTGGATTGAAATGCAGCCTATGCCAAAAACCATATATCTCTAGCTTCAAGATGGATTTTGATGGGGAGGCCTAGGCTTGTTTTGGCATGGGCAGCACCATTGAGGGCGTTCACCATTTTAAATAGTCAACACATTATCAAACACGCCACAGGATATACCCATTGGACTGTGGGCTCTGCTGGGAGTTTACCTCATAGCCTATGGGATATTCATTTGGCGAGGTGGAGGATGGTAAATGTGATCTGCATAACATACCTTTGTAACTCCTCCTTGTCTGTATACCTGCAAACAGACAAAAGTGAGCAGTTCCGTCATCTGCATCCAATACAGATATTCAACATATCATTACCTCTTTGTTGATTCATATCCATTGAATTATGTACCATTTTAGAAAGATTTGCACCAATATGAAAAGCTAGATGGTATCATAACAAAACAATCATACAAGGGACAAACTTAAATTGAGGAGATCTTTACTTGATTCATAAGGTGTATTCATTTTTAAAAATGGTAAGACAGATGTATTAAAAAAATACTCAAATAAAAAAAGTTTACATTCTATACTGTTGCCTCATATGAAAATGTTGAGCTCAAATCCAAAATGCTAGATTGAGTCGAGACACATTTTATTTTACCACTTTTCTCCCCAATTGGTAGCTAAAGTATTGTTCCATCGCTGCAACTCCCCTACGGACCCGGGAGAAGCAAATCATGCAGCAACAAGATATGAATTATGTGGATAATAATAAAATAAATTGTTGGGGTTGATACATTTTTCATTAGCAAATCAAGTCTGACATTTTAAAGCAGAAATTAAAAACTTTAGAAGCCTTTTTAAACCTTGAATGCACTACAAGATTGCATTTCCTGCTCAGCAACAAAAGGGTGATCAAATTAAGATCCTACATCTGTATATGACAGAGAAGTAGGTATCCTCTATAAAGTAAATTCATATCTGAACTTTATGTGTTGGGTGAAAAGTGTGCATCTGCCAAACTGAAAAGAGATCATCTGGAATAATACCAAAGCCTTTTCATTACAGGAGAATCAATGAATAAGCGTTTATTACAGGTAAAAAAAAAAGACAATTCAAACTTCTCTAAAATACACTACACCAACCAGCCATCACACCTAATGCATTTCATCTGCAGCCACACTCATCCACCACCATGTCCTGGTAGTGACGTAGGACTACGTTGTCGTTGTTGTCGTAGTAGAGCATGGATACAGGTGACAGGCGGATGGGTACGCAGCAGGGCTGGGGTGTGCCGTGGGGGTCCAGGGAGTGCACCAGTGTCTGCAGGATGGCATGGTTGGTGCCATTCAGGCTCTCGCTCAGTGGGAACGGGCACTCTCCGTGGCAGTAGTTGGCCAGGTAGCCCTGCGGAGCGATGATCCAGTCCTGCCAGCCCACGTCCTTGAAGTCGATGTAAAGGCGGCGCGGCTTACACACGTTGCTGGGTGTAACCGGCAGGTAGACGGCGCTCCTCTTCTGCCGAGAGCGGCACTGGAGTGGATTCAGGGATACAACCACCAGGGAGGCATGGAACTCTGGGAGGGTTACGGTCGGCCCTAACAGGACGGCGTTCGCCAGGTTCTGGGCCATGAAGAAGTCCGTCGCCTGGGTGTGGACGGGGTGTGGCTGCAGCTCCAGCACCAGGCCATAGTTATGACCCGGTTTACGCCAGTTCTCTGCCAGCGCTGTGAGGTCCAGGGTGAGGGATCCGGCCTCTGGTTCCAGCTGCACCGACTGGGACAGCACCAGCCTGCGGTGGGCCTCGTGGCTCGCTCCCCTCAGGGTCACACGCAACACCTTGTACAGGGACACGCTGAGCGCCTGTGGGCCCCGGAGGAACCTTGGTGTGCGGAACACGTCCCACTGGAACTTGATTTCCAGCTGTGCCAGAGAGAGCTGCTCCACGGGCTGCAGGATGGACATGTTGAAGAACATGTATTTCTCCACACAGTTGTGGCAGCTGCCGCTCCAGCCTGACACCAGTCTACCTGCAGAGGACCAACAAAAACAAAAAAAATCATTAGGTCTACACTCTAGAAGTAGGACCGAGGTTTCAATTGACAACTTCATTAGCATTGTGAAGCCTATAGCCAATAAACAAAGCAAATGCTCTGACTTTGTCCCCGTCATTTTTTTTTTCTTCCCCCCCATTGGTTCATTTACCGAGGTAAAAGACAGTTTGAAGTTGGATATTCACGCTTTCAAACCACTTGAGCCACAGACTCCAAATAAGTGTCATGATGTTGGAAAAATTGCACACAACATTGCACAGGTCTTATTTTCACAATTTGGACATTAATTCACTTACCAAAGCGAATAAACATGCGGAAATGTGAGCAGCATTTTGTATTCCTAG
Organism: Salvelinus alpinus; assembly: GCF_045679555.1. NCBI lineage: Eukaryota > Metazoa > Chordata > Actinopteri > Salmoniformes > Salmonidae > Salvelinus > Salvelinus alpinus. The sequence goes on along the minus strand of NC_092099.1, from coordinate 45,091,511 downwards.
TTGAATTAGTTAGGGAGCGTCGACAAACGTATCTTACATTCAAATTTCAATAGCTCCTTGGTCATGTGACCTACTGACCTCAAACAAGGTTCAGAATGTCCACTGACTATGCCGTCATATCGCACACTCTGATGTTTGTCTACTTTCATCTCATTAAAAAAAAATGGTTTGAAGTTAACAAATGTTCCAGCCTCGCAATAACTATCTTTCACATGGACACTGAAAAGATCCGCAAATGGCTGTATGTGGTATGGACCAAGGACAGGAGAGGTGTTCGAACAGAGGTGCTGAAATGAAGGCACAGGTAGGCCTCATGAAAAACAATGTTTCATATGCTCGTTTTAATCACACTAATAGGCAGTGATTTGTCAGTCACAGTGAGCTTGATGTGAAAAATAATACTTTTCATAGCATCACTTTCATATACTGTACATTAAGACATTAGAACGCAGTTTACATAACCTGATAATGACTTGATATTTGAGTGCATTTTTATTTTATTTTTTTATTTCACCTTTATTTAACCAGGTAGGCTAGTTGAGAACAAGTTCTCATTTGCAACTGCGACCTGGCCAAGATAAAGCATAGCAGTGTGAACAGACAACACAGAGTTACACATTCACCACAAGCCACAAGCCACCTGCAGACAACTTACAAAATGCAATAGTGCATTTGAGGGTTTGTTTTTCTGATGAAAGTAGTTATTTTATGCACGGCCTACTATTTCTAACTGGAAAAAATTTGTGAGTAAAATCCTTTTTCCAAAATTGATTTAGGTACATTTTTGTGAAGAGGTATGAGGGTTGTGATATGGGTAATTTAATAGTAATCATTTAATTAATCATTTCTATATTGCTTCCCCGGTATCTGCATGAACCATGTTTTTGGTTGACCCTGCTGGACAGAAAGAGAAGGAGGAATCAGAACACGCTGCATTCAAATTCAGATCTTAGTTATTCCATTGTACTGGATCTAATACATATTTCTGTAACGGATGTGAAATGGTTAGTTAGCGGTGCTGCGCGCTAATAGCGTTTCAAATCGTTGACGTCACTCGCTTTGAGACCCTGAAGTAGTGGTTCCCCTTGCTCTGCAAGGGCCGCGGCCTTTGTGGAGCGATGGGTAACGATGCTTCGTGGGTGTCAGTTGTTGATGTGTGCAGAGGGTCCCTGGTTCGTGCCCGGGTCGGGGCGAGGGGACGGACATAAAGTTAAACTGTTATGAATGTATTTAAAATGCAAATGTAATTGTAATAATTTTTTATGACATACTGTGAAAAACGCTTGGCTGCTGGCTCTGTCACTTTCAGACATGCGCAGAGCAGACTGAAAGGGGAAGGGTAGCTCTTCACTTGAACCACAGGGGTTCTCTGTAAAGAGAGAGTAATCCAAAAGGCACAGACACACCGCATGACTTTCAATTGGCACCGTTGACCTGTATGTATTCTCTCCTGATTGGCTCTGTGGTGCACAGTCTGGCAGTCTGACTAAAGTGCCAGAGGTATGAGGAGAGACATCCTCCTTTGTATTGATGGGAACAAATATTTCCTAACACTTTGAGTCCTATTATTGGACAGTTAGAAGACAATACATCAATGCAATTTATTTAATTGTTTTACTAATTACTGTCCATGAGTAACCTCAACCTTGTGGGTCTTTGGGCCAATAAAGTGCCAACTCAATTCTACCACTGACTAGTCGCTCATGCCCCTATGAACAGGGACACAGGGCAATAGTTTTTCATCTAAACCAGTCCTTTTTTACTGGAGTACACTAACCCCTAATTGGGGCTCTTTTCTTGACACAGTGGCAGTTTACCAGATAAGTCAGGTAGATCAAAAAGTAGATTGTTGTAAGGGTGTATTACAGCCTGTGCGGGCCCCATTGTCATATCCATTCTGGATTCTGAGTGGTAATATCATTGCTGAAAAATGCCTGTATGTATGTATATACATTTTCCGCCAAGACAGAACTGCCAAAGGGGGTGGAGTTGCAATCTACTGCAGAGACAGCCTGCAGAGTTCTGTCTTACTATCCAGGTCTGTGCCCAAAGAGTTCGAGCTTCTATTTTTAAAAATCCACCTTTCCAGAAATAAGTCTCTCACTGTTGCTGCTTGTTACAAACCCCCCTCAGCCCCCAGCTGCACCCTGGACACCATATGTGAATTAATTGCCCCCCCTTTATCTTCAGAGTTTGTACTGTTAGCTGACCTAAACTGTGATATTCTTAACAACCCGGCCATCCTACAACCTAAGCTAGATGCCCTCAATCTCACACAAATGATCAAGGAACCTACAAGGTACAACCCTAAATCCGTGAACTCGGGCACCCTCAGATATCATCCTGACCAACCTGCCCTCTAAACACACCTTTGCTGTTCTCAACCAGGATCTCAGCGATCACTGCCTGCGTCAATAATGGGTCCGCGGTCAAACGACTACCCCTCATCACAGTCAAACGCTCCTTAAAACACTTCAGCAAGCAGGCCTTTCTAATCGACCTGACCCTGGTATCTGGGAAAGATACTGACCTCATTCCGTCAGTAGAGGATGCCTGGTTATTATTTAAAAGTGCTTTCCTCACCATCTTAAATAAGCATGCCCCATTCAAAAAATGTAAAACCAGGAACAGATATAGCCCTTGGTTCACTCCAGACCTGACTGCCTTTGACCAGCACAAAAACATCCTGTGGCGTACTGCAATAGCATCGAATTGCCCCCGCGATATGCAACTTTTCAGGGAAGTTAGGAACAAATATACACAGGCAGACAGGAAAGCAAAGACAAGCTTTTTCAAACAGAAATTTGCATCCTGTAGCACAAACTCCAAAAAGTTCTGGGACACTAAAGTCCATGGAGAATAAGAGCACCTCCTCCCAGCTGCCCACTGCTCTGAGGCTAGGAAACACTCACCACCAATAAATCTATGATTATCGAGAATTTCAATAAGCATTTTTCTACAGCTGGCCATGCTTTCCACCTGGCTACCCCTACCCCGGTCAACAGCTCTGCACTTCCCACAGCAACTTGCCAAAGCCTCCCCCATTTCTCCTTCACCCAAATCCAGACGGCTGATGTTCTGAAAGAGCTGCAAAATCTGGACCCCAACAAATCAGCTGGGCTAGACAATCTGGACCATCTCTTTGTAAAATTATCCACCGCAATTGTTGCAACCCCTATTACTAGCCTGTTCAACCTCTTTTTCGTATCGTCTGAGATACCCAAAGAATGGAAAGCTGCCGCAGTCATCACCCTCCTCAAAGGGGGAGACACTCTAGACCCAAACTGCTACAGACCTATATATATCCTGCCTTTCTAAAGTCTTCGAATGCCAAGTTAACAAACAGATCACCAACCATTTCTAATCCCATCGTACCCTCTCCGCTATGCAATATGGTTTCCGAGCTGGTCATGGGTGCACCTCAGCCACGCTCAAGGTCCTAAACGATATCATAACCACCATCGAAAAGAGACAATACTGTGCAGCTGTATTCATCAACCTGGCCAAGGCTTTCGACTGTCAATCACCACATTCTTATCGGCAGACTCAACAGCCTTGGTTTCTCAAATGACTGCCTCGCCTGGTTCATCAACTATATAGAGTGCAGTGTGTAAAATCGGAGGGCCTGTTGTCCGGAACTCTGGCAGTCTCTATGGGGGTGCCGCAGGGTTCAATTCTCGGGCCGACTATTTTCTCTGTATACATCAATGCCATACAACTCTCCTTCGGTGGCCTCCCAACTGCTCTTAAATACAAATAAAACTAAATGCTCTTCAACCGATCGCTGCCTGCACTTAGAATATGTGGACAACTACAAATACCAAATGTCTGGTTAGACTGTAAACTCTCCTTCAAGACTCACATTAAGCATCTGCAATCCAAAATTAAATCTAGAATCAGCTTCCTATTTCGCAACAAAGCATCCTTCACTCATGCTGCCAAACATACCCTCGTAAAACTGACTATCCTACCGATCCTTGACTTCGGCGATCTCGTTTACAAAATAGCCTCCAACACTCTACTCAGCAAATTGGATGCAGTCTATCACAGTGCCATCCGTTTTGTCACCAAAGCCCCATATACAACCCACGACTGCGACCTGTATGCTCTCGTTGGCTGGCCCTCGCTTCATATTCGTCGCCAAACCCACTGGCTCCAGGTCATCTATAAGTACTTGCTAGGTAAAGCTCCGCCTTATCTCAGCTCTCTGGTCACCATAGCAGCACCCACCCGTAGCACGTGCTCCAGCAGGTATATTTCACCGGTCACCCCCAAAACCAATTCTTCCTTTGGCCGCCTCTCCTTCCAGTTCTCTGCTGCCAATGACGGGAACAAATTGCAAAAATCACTGAAGCTGGAGACTCATATCTCCCTCACTATCTTTAAGCATCAGCTATCAGAGCAGCTTACAGATCATTGCACCTGTACATAGATGGGCTATTTACAGATGGGCTAACTACCTCATCCCCAAATTGTTTTTTATATATATATATATATAATTGTTTTGCTCCTTTGCACCCCAGTATCTCTACTTGCACATTCATCTTCTGCACATCTATCACTCGTGTTAATTTGCGAAATTGTAATTATTTCGCCACTACGGCCTATTTATTGCCTTACCTCCCTAATCTTACTTTATTTGCACACACTGTATATAGACTTTTCTATTGTGTTATTGACTGCATGTTTGTTTATTCCATGTGTAACTGTGTTTTTGTTTGTGTCACACTGCTTTGCTTTATCTTGGCTAGGTCGCAGTTGTAAATGAGAACTTGTTTTCAACTAGCTTACCTGGTTGAATAAAGGTGAAACTTAAAAAAAATACTGTATGTGGGAATGTCTTATGTCCGTCCTACATGTAGTGTTGGTACATGGCATATTCCTCAACTGCATATATCATAACTTATATTTGCAATGGCAATTTATGTTCAACAACTGACATTTTCAGATATTATTTTGACAAACACACTTTGGTGCTTACAATTCATTCTCTATTGTCATAGATTTGGTGGGCACTGTCATATTTGTGATATGACTTTCTTTAAGAACATACTGATACAACTTTCACTTAGTCTACAAACGCTCTACATTTATTCACTCTGATAAGGTTGGATCCTATATGCAACTTTTATTATTGTCCTGTAAATGGTTCAGTGCCTATAATTTAGGCTGTGTGTAGAATGGGGGATAAATGAAATTACCTCGACTACTAAATTACTACTAGATTATAGTGATAAGGAAAACAGCATACAAACGTGGCTTGTGTATTCATTTGCCTATAGCTAAATCAGAATTCCATTATGTTTACATAAAAAAAAGGGAATACTTCAAAATGAGAAGATCCTGCCATGGTAAAGACAACTGGGTGGACATAAAGTGGAAAGGAGGGGAAATAACTCCCACCATGCAGCAGGACACCTTCAGCTGCGGGGTCTTTGTAATGCAGGTTTGATAGTTATATTTTCAATAATGAATGGTTAGCTGTTAAGTGACAATTAGGTCAAAAACTCTATTTTATGGTGAAGATGGCCAAGCAAGTTGCACAGAACTTCCCCAACATCCCCTCCCAAATTGATATGGAACCTTCAAAAACGCATGGAGCAACTGCAAAAAGAATGAGGATATACTAAAACATGTCTGGTATGTAATGACATTTAATTCAAAGTAAATGTAAATTCTTTATTTTTATGTGGTTGTGTGGTACAGCCATATGTTCAGTTCATGGCTATGCTTTCAGAGTTCAACAAAGCCAACAACTGCTTCAGGTGGGCCACTGATGAAGAACCTGGATGTGGCCCAAAGACTGACTGGGTTAGTAACTTTATTTAACATGTTTATCATCTTTTGACAACAGTGACGGCATGTAAGACAATTTATGATATAACACAATGGATGGCTAATCTGTCATAATGTATTGATATTTGATATTATTTATAACGTGTTACGCTTTGGTTTGTTTTAGATTGAATGTTTTGCATGCCAACGGTGGTTCCATGTGCCTAGGAATGAAGACAAAGGAGTTCAACAGAGTAAAGAACACAAACAGGAAGTGCAGTCTTTGTTGTTGAAAATGTATGCTATACCCCATCCACACTGAAGAGGCTCTGACATGTACATCAACCAGGGATAAAGAGAAAGTTAACACTGAAATGTTTCATACTTATTTGAAGTGTCTGTTGACATGTTGGAAAAGATTAAAGGTCTACAAGGTCTGTTTAATTTGTCAATATTACATTTTTATTCATTGATTTACTGGCCACCATTACTGTGGTTACATGTTCAGTATATGTAATGACCAGCAAACCCACTGCAGCCTACCTCACTAGCTTACTCTCCATCCCTGCTTTGGACAATTAATAGCATGACTCTCGTACTTTGCCCTTTATGGTTGATATGAATGATGAAAGGCGATATCTGTCTCTCGCCTATTGTGTACCACTTAAATACTGTGGTATTATAAGTATAATAATAAGTACTTATAGCTACCAATTATTATAGATAAATATTAAAGAAAAGAGTAAACACTGGACTGAACCCCCTAATTGTCAAACTAATATTAATGTACAACAATATAGAAGAGACATGACTAGAGGTTATGCAATATGGGTGTATATCCACTGCACACTTAGGTGTGTAATTGACATGACCAAGGAGCTATTGAAATTTAAAACATTGAAAAATGTACATTACATTGTGTGATTTTAGAGTACACAAACAAGACTGCAATATATAGGGGTAGTCAGTGTACATTCTGCACCATGTTTGATGTCGGTAGGTCACAAGACCAAGGAGCTATTGAAATTTGAAATGTAGAAAAATTAATGTAAAATCATGTGAGATGAAAATGGACAAACTAAAGGGTGTGCAATGTGTAGGCCCACTCAGTAGACATTCTGAACCCTGTTTGAAGTCACCAGGTCACATGACCAACACTGAAATTCAAAAATGTAAATAAATCGTTTAAAATAGTGCGAGATGTAAATCGACAAAATGAAGTGTAAAGTTTTAGGAGTAATGGTTAAAAAAGTTATTGAAATTTGAACATTTAGATTTGTCACTATGTTGACGGTCCCTAACTGCTGTTGGTGGACGTAAGGAAAACGACAGGCAAATATCTGTCGAATATTCAACCCGAAACTGTCTTTACCCTCTGTGGTTCATTTTGGCCCCAAAACAAAGTGAGTGAAGGAACTCTTAAATAACTAACATGTTCGAAAATGGATTGTGTATGACTATGTTACTCAATAATGAATTGATCTCAAATTGTAATTGAGAATATTTTCAAACCCGATATTCCCTCTGTCATCCACTGATTTTAAAGGGGCAACCTGCCTTTCCCCCACTTAACATTCTGCTTGACTAGTTGGGCCCAAGCTTGCTGTACAACATTAAAACCTATTCAGTGTCTACAAACAGGCTCTCAAAGTGCTTGATAGGAAGCCCAATAGCCATCATCACTGTTACATCCTCAGAAAGCATGAGCTCCTGAGTTGGGAAAATCTTGTGCAATACACCGATGCATGTCTTGTATTCAAGATCCTAAATGGCCTGGCTCCCCCTCCACTCAGTACTTTTGTTAAACAGAAAACCCAAACATATGGCAGCAGATCCACAAGGTCTGCCATGAGAGGTGACTGTATAGTTCCCTTAAGGAAAAGCACCTTTAGTATATCCGCTTTCTCTGTGAGGGCTTCCCATTTCTGGAATACACTGCCATCAGACACACATAACTGCACCACATATCACACTTTCACAAAATGCATGAAGACATGGCTAAAGGTCAATCAGATTTGTGAACATAATTCCTAGCTGTGTATTGCAGCTTTCCATGTTGTCTGTGGCTTGTGGAAAGTGGAAACACTTTGTTGCTTTTATGAATTTTGTCTTGCTGCTTTCTGTTCTATGTTGCTCTGTCTGTATGCTATGTTTTGCCCCATGTTGCTCTGCGTGTGCTCACTGCTCAATGATTGTCTATATTGTAATTATTTTTAATAACCTGCCCAGGGACTGCGGTTGAAAATTAGCCGGCTGGCTAAAACCGGCACATTTACTGAAACGTTGATTAATGTGCACTGTCCCTGTAAAAATAAACTCAAATTCAACAATAACAGTGTTAACCGCGCCACGTTTTAGGTAAACAGCGGAGAAGATTTGGCTGTAGAAATGTAACCTAACCACTCAAATTCATACAGACGCAATGAAGGTCCATCCATTATATCACAATGATAGTTTTAACCATGTTTTCAGGCTATACAGTTTACAATTACATTTAGATGTTACTTAATTGTTTTACAAACAGGGTAAGACAAGCTTATATATTTGGGGTTTTGTAGAGGGTACAACCGTTGAACTAAACTCATGGGGCATTATCTATCAGTTATATTAATCAATAATCAATGAGTAGCCTTTATACAGTTAATTTAAAAGTTTACAAAAATGAAAGTAACAATCGCAGTGACCCTTTTAACCACACAGAACAAAGTACTATGAGCGAGCGGCATGGTGGAAGGAAAGACAGGAATAAAACTCACCTTGATCCTGCACAAATCGAACAATGTTCCCGCGAACTCCATACTCAGACACCATGCACCGGTCGCTTTCGTGGGTGTCGTTCTCCCGGGTGCTGGTACGTTTGAACATCCTCCACAACACCGAGGGAACGCGGCGGTGTGCTGACGGCTTTGGCCGAGCTGAGAGGCCCAACGAATTTAAAAACAAGCGCTCCTGAGTCTTCAAATCTTCTCCATTTCCTAAAGCAGACGCACTAACGGATAAAATAGCTAGGGCTAAAATAACCAAAGTCTCCATTCTTCGCGTTTGACCTGGATTTAGGCTTTTCTACAAACAAACTAGCCTAAACTACCGCGTGTGTTTTGCTTTTCTTTCTAATGTCTGTTACACATTTGCTTGTGAATTTAAAAGTTCCTGCGTGCCAATGTGTGATTGATCATTGGCGCTGATTGATTGGCATCCCGGATGGTTTCGATCAACACCTAGGTGCGAGACTGCATAGACAAGCTATGCTAATGAGGACCTATCTCATAGATAAAGGGCATTTGACTAAAATCTACAAAAGTTACCTTCAAGTTAGCCTACCTCAATTATGCCTGCTTTTCTTGAGTTTCTATCATGATGACAGAATGAAAACAATTGTATTTCTGCTATCTCTATCCAAATTAATCTCTGAGGATCTTGACATTGTCTCATGTCTCCAGATGTAATGTTTCATATTTCTAGGGACACTAGAGGTGCTTATTTCCACTGTGATGATGCCAGGTTTCCCAAATTGGGATCAGGGAGCCAATGGCAATCATTCAGATGTGCTGTCCAATCCAATATCACAATATCACTGGTTCATTGATGATGATTTCCTGCATCAGTTAACAAGAGCCATGGCAATGGCTGCCTCCTCTGGGTCAGACACAAACTGGCCATAGACCAAACAAAACACTTTTTATTTAACAGTAATGAGTTATTTAACTCCCTACAGATGTGTGAAATATTACCAACAGTGATGGATATGTTATCTCCAGCAGGGCCATAGCTATATATGAGTAAATTTTTTATTTATTTTAAAATATATTTTAGGGACTCAGGGTCTCAAATGACTGGTCAGAGTTAGAATAGTAAAATGAACAGGGTGACGTTTAGAAACTCGATTGCACATCAGCAGTTTTGCTCTTGTTATGTGTCACTCACTGACAGACACTCAATTAGCCCATGTCAGTTAAAACATTTTTAGATTGGTCAATTAGTCAAGTTAGTCTAGCCAGCTATCTAAACTTGAAGTAATCATGGTCAAATTATCGACCTGGAACGTGCCCATGGACACTGACCTCCAGTGGGCCCCCATTGATTTTGTTAGTCACTCTCACTCAGATATATTGGCATGGCATAAATCACGGAAAAGTGTGTAGAATTGCAGGACATTTGCTGTAAAACTGCAACAGCAAAAGCAGTTCTGTAAAGCAAATGTATTTGTTTACCTTTTGTTAATAAAATAGTTTTTTCTGCTAACAGATCCATCTGTACGTATTCAATTATAGTTTTTAATCCCGGTTCTGAGTTAATGTGTAATGGCTAATTGTATAGCTAATAGGGTATGTGCAGTGCTAGGATTAGTTACTTGAAATAGTTATATATTATGCTGAACAAAAATATAAACGCAACATGTAAAGTATTGGTCCCATGTTTCATGAGCTGAAGTAAAAGATCTCAAAAGTTTTCCATATGCACAAAAAGCTTATTTCTCTCAAATTTTGTGCCCAAATTTGAGTGATTGGTGGTGCTTGGTGGTGGTTGCATCATGTTATGGGTAGGCTTGTCATCAGCAAGGAATAGGGAGTTTTTCATGATAAAAATAAACAGAATAGATCTATGCACAGGAAAAATCATTGTGGAAAACCTGGTTGTCTGCTTTCCAACAGACACTGGGAGACAAATTCACCTTTCAGCAGGACAATAACCTAAAACACAAGGCCAAATATACACTGGAGTTGCTTACCAAGATGACATTGAATGTTCCTGAGTGGCCTTGTTACAGTTTTGCCTTAAATCTACTTACAAATCTATGGCAAGACTTGAAGATGGCTGTCTAGCAATGATCAACAACCAACTTGACAGAGGTTGAAGAGTTTTAAAAAGAATCATGTGCAAATATTGTAAATTCCATGTGTGCAAATCTCTTAAAACACTTACCCAGAAGGACTCAGAGCTGTAAACGCTGCCAAAGGTGATTCTAACAAGTATTGACTCAGGGGTGTGAATACTTCATATTTAATTTTCAATAAAAGGTGACATTCTATAATGTTGCCTCATATGAAAATGTTGATCTCAAATCCAAAATGCTGGAGTAAAGAGACAAATTTAGTTTTAAAAAGAATCATGTGCACATATTGTAAATTCCATGTGTGCAAATCTCTTAAAACACTTACCCAGAAGGACTCAGAGCTGTAAACGCTGCCAAAGGTGATTCTAACAAGTATTGACTCAGGGGTGTGAATACTTCATATTTAATTTTCAATAAAAGGTGACATTCTATAATGTCGCCTCATATGAAAATGTTGATCTCAAATCCAAAATGCTGGATTAAAGAGACAAATTGATTTTGTTTTCTGCAGTGAAACAGAGAGGACAGGGATTGCTCTCAGTATGTGCAGTGGCCAGAGGATGGCAGGGTAATCCAAAATCTGTGACAGGGATAACTTGACTTTACAAATGTAGGATCTTAATTTGAGCCAGTTTGCTACAGCAGGAAAATAGTCACGCAGCAACAAGACAAATGATTTATGTGGATTACAATTAATGGACATTTTCTAGTAGGGCAAATCAATTCTTACATTTTAAAGTGTAAATTACACACTTTAGACTCCTTGAATACACTACAAGTATGCATTACCTGCTGGGAAGGGACATTCTCAGCAATGAAAGAGTGATCAAATGAAGATCCTACATCTGTATATGACAGATAAGTAAATCTCTTTTATAAAGTCAATTTAAATCTGAACTTTCGGTTAAAGGTGAAAAGTGTGCCGGTGCCAAACTGAGAAGAGACCAGTGGTGATTTTAGCATGTAAATCTTGGTTGTAAATTTAAAAAAATAAAAAATAAAGTGAGATGCATGCCAGCAAAGCCACAACACAACACTACACAATACATTAATTGCACTATAATGGTGACAAATGGTGCACACAAATGGCCTACATAAAGCTGTCCCAACATTTTACCACTGCTACACCTGTCTTTCAGCGGAGCCTTGTCTGGCAGCCAAACAGTTACTTCGGCCTCATTTACTGCCTTTAAAAAAAACATAGCTGATATGGCTGACTTGCTTAAACAAATGTGGTTTCTAATGACAATTGAGGTGTACAAACTATGGCATAAGGGGACGACAAGTGGATAAGAGGCAATCCGGAATTTCGATTAAGACATTAATGAGCGAGCTAGGAAGGACGTAGTCAATGTTTCAAAACAAATGGAAACTCGGAAAAACTCGGAAAAAAACAAGGTTGAACCATGATGACGTCATTGATCTTCAGAGACCGGATTTACAATTCCAAGTTGGATGACTGTTCAAATCGTATTTCCCCAGTCGTAGCTAGTTTATTCCCGACTTCAAGTTATCTTGAACTCACTGAAGTCAAGTTTTCGCCGTTCCGAGTTAATTGTTTTGAGCGCGGCACAAATCATTCTTCATTGACAGCGTGGCCAATGTTGAATGTTTATAATTTTAAACTTGGAAAATAAACCCTTAATCCCAGATTTGGGACCACACAGCCACTCCACAGAATAGCAGGCTAGTGGTTGCTTTCCAATGCTGGCAGTTAGACACTGTCGTTGATTCCTTCCAAACCACTAATTGTTGAATTTGCGATTTCCAACTTGTTGTGTAATGTTAAGTCCAATGGCCGATGAGCACCGATATGTTTTATCTATAATTTATATTCATATGACAAGGATCAAAAAGGATTTGCCAGTAGATTGTCGACTTGATTCATGATGACTCTTAGCTAAGATTTTGAAAGTATGACATTGATCAGTCCAATCAAAGCTACTGTAGATATAATGTGAATTGACATAATTTTATCTGTGGCCAATGACCTTAAGCCTTCTTGGATGGGCACTTCTAATGTAACTATGGCAGCACCCAAGGGGCTAGAATTTTCAAGTTCTACCCTTGGATTTGGCGGTGACATAGTGTCCCCATGAGTGACAGAACACTGAGCCAATCACGGCGCAATGCTCCGTATTTTCTGCTGGCTTGCCCCACCACCACAGAAAGCACTGGGCTAGGCTGAAACACCTGCATTTTGGAGCTGCCTTACTCAAGAAAACAAAAAAAGAGACCATGTTTGTATGGTGCTTTATTGGCTCAATGATATATATTTTTTTTTACAAAGTTTGCAAACTGATATAGCACGTATTAATGCAAAATAACATGCAAAACAGGCAATCACCCACAGAAATAAATATTTGTATGAATATAACAAGATTCAACATCTGAGACATAAACTGAACAAGTTCCACAGACATGTGACTAACATAAATGGAATAATGTGTCCCTGAACAAAGGGGGGGTCAAAATCAAAAGTAACAGTAAGTATCTGGTGTGGCCACCAGCTGCATTAAGTACTGCAGTGCATCACCTCCTCATGGACTGCACCAGATTTGCCAGTTCTTGCTGTGAGATGTTACCTCACTCTTCCACCAAGGCACCTGCAAGTTTCCGGACATTTCTGGCGTGGGGAATGGCCCTAGCCCTCACCCTCCGATCCAACAGGTCCCAGACGTGCTCAATGGGATTGAGATCTGGGCTCTTCGCTGGCCATGGCAGAACACTGACATTCCATTCTTGCAGAAAGTACAGGCCTCTGTGTAGCGCTCATTCCTTCGACGATAAACGCAAATCCAACCATCACCCCTGGTGAGACACAATCACGACTCGTCAGTGAAGAGCACTTTTTGCCAGTCCTGTCTGGTCCAGCGACGGTGGATTTGTGCCCATAGGCGATATTGTTGCCGGTGATGTCTGGTGAGGACCTGCCTTACAAACAGACCTACAAGCCCTCAGTCCAGCCTCTCTCAGCCTATTGTGTACAGTCTGAGCACTGATGGAGGGATTGTGCGTTCCTGGTATAACTCGGGCAGTTGTTGTTACCATCCTGTACCTGTCCCGCAGGTGTGATGTTCGGATGTACCAATCCTGTGCAGGTGTTGTTGCAGTGGCAGACCATGTGTGAGGACGATCAGCTGTCTGTCCTGTCTCCCTGTAGCGCTCTTAGGCGTCTCACAGTACGGACATTGCAATTTATTGCCCTGGCCACATCTGCAGTCCTCATGCCTCCTTGCTGCATGCCTAAGGCACTTTCACGCAAATGAGCAGGGACCCCTGGGTATCTTTCTTTTGCCAGCCCACGTCCTTGAAGTCGATGTAGAGGCGGCGCGGCTTACACACGTTGCTGGGTGTAACCGGCAGGTAGACGGCGCTCCTCTTCTGCCGAGAGCGGCACTGGAGTGGATTCAGGGATACAACCACCAGGGAGGCATGGAACTCTGGGAGGGTTACGGTCGGCCCTAACAGGACGGCGTTCGCCAGGTTCCGGGCCATGAAGAAGTCCGTCGCCTGGGTGTGGACGGGGTGTGGCTGCAGCTCCAGCACCAGGCCGTAGTTATGACCCGGTTTACGCCAGTTCTCTGCCAGCGCTGTGAGGTCCAGGGTGAGGGATCCGGCCTCTGGTTCCAGCTGCACCGACTGGGACAGCACCAGCCTGCGGTGGGCCTCGTGGCTCGCTCCCCTCAGGGTCACACGCAACACCTTGTACAGGGACACGCTGAGCGCCTGTGGGCCCCGGAGGAACCTTGGTGTGCTGCAAATTTCCCAATGGAACTTGATTTCCAGCTGTGCCAGAGAGAGCTGCTCCACGGGCTGCAGGACAGACATGTTGAAGAACAGATGTTTCTCCACACAGCCGTGGCAGCTCCCGCTCCAGCCTGATACCAGTCTACCTTCAGTGGACAGACAAAAGAATACATATTAGCTTCACACTCTAGAAGTAGGAACTACGTTTCAGTTTACAATATTTGGAAGGTCACAGTCAATATCGGCCTTCAGCTGCATAAACAAACCAAATGCTCTCTGAACTTGTCCACCACGTTTCCTTGTTCATTGGTCAATTTTGGCCCTAAAACAACAGGAGTGAAGGAACTCCAGATGTAATTGTTTTCAAAAAAACAAAATGGTACAATATCTGTAAAATATCAAACATGTTCAACTATGGATTGTGTAGGCCCATGTAGCTCAATGACTCAATTAATATAAAAAAAATTAAACAGACATTCCCTCTGTCATCCACTGATCTTAAAGGGGAAATCTGCCACCTTTTAGGAAATAGCCGAGGGATGTGGCTTTAGAAACGTAGCCTAACCGGCGCCGGTAGCCGGTAACCGGTAGCCTAACCGGCGCCGGTAACCGGTAGCCTAACCGATGCATCCGGCGCCGAAACGAGATGGCCGCCTCGCTTCGCGTTCCTTGGAAAATATGCAGTATTTTGTTTTTTTATGTGTTATTTCTTACATCGGTACCCCAGGTAATCTTAGGTTTCATTACATACAGTCGGGAGGAACTACTGAATATACGATTAACGTCAACTCATCATCGTTCCTACCAGGAATATGACTTTCCCGAAACGTATCCAGTGTTTTGCCTTCCACCCAATACAATGGATCTGATCCCAGCCGGCGACCCTGTGCGACGCCGTAAAAGGGGCAAACGAGGCGGTCTCCTGGCCAGGCTTCGGAGACGGGCACATCGCGCTCCACTCCCTAGCATACTACTCGCCAATGTCCAGTCTCTTGACAATAAGGTTGATGAAATCCGAGCACGGGTAGCATTCCAGAGAGACATCAGGGATTGCAACGTGCTCTGCTTCACGGAAACATGGCTAACTCAAGAGACGCTAACGGAGTCGGTGCAGCCAGCTGGTTTCTTCATGCATCGCGCCGACAGAAACAAACATCTTTCTGGTAAGAAGAGGGGCGGGGGGGTATGCCTTATGATTAACGAGACGTGGTGTGATCATCATAACAACACACAGGAACTCAAGTCATTCTGTTCACCTGATCTAGAACTCCTCACAATAAAATGTCGACCGCATTATCTACCAAGGGAATTCTCTTCAATCATAATCACAGCCGTATATATTCCCCCCCAAGCAGACACATCGATGGCCCTGAACGAACTTTATCTGACTCTTTGTAAACTGGAAACCACACACCCTGAGGCTGCATTCATCGTAGCTGGGGATTTTAACAAGGCTAATCTAAAAACAAAACTCCCTAAATTCTATCAGCATATCGATTGTGCTACCAGGGCTGGAAAAACCCTAGATCATTGTTATACTAATTTCCGCGACGCATATAAGGCCCTCCCCCGCCCCCCTTTCGGAAAAGCTGACCACGACTCCATTTTGTTGATTCCAGCCTACAAACAGAAACTAAAACAACAAGCTCCCGCGCTCAGGTCTGTTCAACGCTGGTCCGACCAATCTGATTCCACGCTTCAAGACTGCTTCGATCACGCGGATTGGAATATGTTCCGCATTGCGTCCAACAACAATATTGACGAATATGCTGATTCGGTGAGCGAGTTCATTAGGAAGTGCATTGACGATGTCGTACCCACAGCAACGATTAAAACATTCCCAAACCAGAAACCGTGGATTGACGGCAGCATTCGCGTGAAACTGAAAGCGCGAACCACTGCTTTTAACCAGGGCAAGGTGACCGGAAGCATGACCGAATACAAACAGTGTAGCTATTCTCTCCGCAAGGCAATCAAACAGGCTAAGTCCCAGTACAGAGACAAAATCGAGTCGCAATTCAACAGCTCAGACACAAGAGGTATGTGGCAGGGTCTACAGTCAATCACGGATTACAAAAAGAAAACCAGCCCCGTCACGGACCAGGATGTCTTGCTCCCAGACAGGCTAAACAACTTTTTTGCCCGCTTTGAGGACAATACAGTGCCACTGACACGGCCCCCTACCAAAACCTGCGGGCTCTCCTTCACTGCAGCCGAGGTGAGTAAAACATTTAAACGTGTTAACCCTCGCAAGGCTGCAGGCCCAGACGGCATTCCCAGCCGCGTCCTCAGAGCATGCGCAGACCAGCTGGCTGGTGTGTTTACGGACATATTCAATCAATCCTTATCCCAGTCTGCTGTTCCCACATGCTTCAAGAGGGCCACCATTGTTCCTGTTCCCAAGAAAGCTAAGGTAACTGAGCTAAACGACTACCGCCCCGTAGCACTCACTTCCGTCATCATGAAGTGCTTTGAGAGACTAGTCAAGGACCATATCACCTCCACCCTACCGGACACCCTAGACCCACTCCAATTTGCTTACCGACCCAATAGGTCCACAGACGACGCAATCGCAACCACACTGCACACTGCCCTAACCCATCTGGACAAGAGGAATACCCATGTGAGAATGCTGTTCATCGATTACAGCTCAGCATTTAACACCATAGTACCCTCCAAACTCGTCATCAAGCTCGAGACCCTGGGTCTCGACCCCGCCCTGTGCAACTGGGTCCTGGACTTCCTGACGGGCCGCCCCCAGGTGGTGAGGGTAGGTAACAACATCTCCACCCCGCTGATCCTCAACACTGGGGCCCCACAAGGGTGCGTTCTGAGCCCTCTCCTGTACTCCCTGTTCACCCACGACTGCGTGGCCATGCACGCCTCCAACTCAATCATCAAGTTTGCGGATGACACTACAGTGGTAGGCTTGATTACCAACGACGACGAGACGGCCTACAGGGAGGAGGTGAGGGCCCTCGGAGTGTGGTGTCAGGAAAATAACCTCACACTCAACGTCAACAAAACAAAGGAGATGATTGTGGACTTCAGGAAACAGCAGAGGGAGCACCCCCCTATCCACATCGACGGGTCAGTAGTGGAGAAGGTGGAAAGTTTTAAGTTCCTCGGTGTACACATCACGGACAAACTGAATTGGTCCACCCACACAGACAGCGTCGTGAAGAAGGCGCAGCAGCGCCTCTTCAACCTCAGGAGGCTGAAAAAATTTGGCTTGTCACCAAAAGCACTCACAAACTTCTACAGATGCACAATCGAGAGCATCCTGTCGGGCTGTATCACCGCCTGGTACGGCAACTGCTCCGCCCACAACCGTAAGGCTCTCCAGAGGGTAGTGAGGTCTGCAGAACGCATCACCGGGGGCAAACTACCTGCCCTCCAGGACACCTACACCACCCGATGTCACAGGAAGGCCATAAAGATCATCAAGGACAACAACCACCCAAGCCACTGCCTGTTCACCCCGCTATCATCCAGAAGGCGAGGTCAGTACAGGTGCATCAAAGCAGGGACCGAGAGACTGAAAAACAGCTTCTATCTCAAGGCCATCAGACTGTTAAACAGCCACCACTAACATTTAGCGGCCGCTGCCAACATACTGACTCAACTCCAGCCACTTTAAAAATGGGAATTGATGGAAATTATGTAAAAATGTACCACTAGCCACTTTAAACAATGCCACTTAATATAATGTTTACATACCCTACATTACCCATCTCATATGTATATACCGTACTCTATACCATCTACTGCATCTTGCCTATGCCGTTCTGTACCACCACTCATTCATATATCTTTATGTACATATTCTTTATCCCTTTACACTTGTGTGTGTATAAGGTAGTAGTTGTGGAATTGTTAGGTTAGATTACTTGTTGGTTATTACTGCATTGTCGGAACTAGAAGCACAAGCATTTCGCTACACTCGCATTAACATCTGCTAACCATGTGTATGTGACTAATAAAATTTGATTTGATTTGATTTAACCACTCAAATTCATACAGACGCAATGAAGGCCCATCCAGGATATCAAAATGATAGTTTTAACCATGTTCTCAGGCTATACAGTGTTGGTTTACAATTACATTTTTACAAACAGGGTAAGACAAGCTTATATTATTTCTCTGTCTGTCCCACATTTGCTTGTGAATTTAAAAGTCCCTGCGTGCCCATGTGTGATTGATCATTGGCGCTGATTGATTGGCACCCCGGATGGTTTCTATCGACACCTAGGTGCGAGACTGCATAGACAAGCTATGCTAATGAGGACCTATCTCATAGATAAAGGGCATTTGACTAAAATCTACAAAAGTTACATTCAAGTTAGCCTACCTCAATTATGCCTGCTTTTCTTGAGTTTCTATCATGATGACAGAATGAAAACAATTGTATTTATGCTATCTCTATCCAAATTAATCAGGATCTTGACATTAATCAAATCAAATCAAATGTATTTATAAAGCCCTTCTTACATCAGCTGATATCTCAAAGTGCTGTACAGAAACCCAGCCTAAAACCCCAAACAGCAAGCAATGCAGGTGTAGAAGCACGGTGGCTAGGAAAAACTCCCTAGAAAGGCCAAAACCTAGGAAGAAACCTAGAGAGGAACCAGGTTATGAGGGGTGGCCAGTCCTCTTCTGGCTGTGCCGGATGGAAATTATAAAAGAACATGGCCAAGATGTTCAAATGTTCATAGATGACCAGCAGGGTCAAATAATAATAATCACAGTGGTTGTCGAGGGTGCAACATTTTTTACAATTTAGGTGTGGTAGATGTGAATGGACTTTAGGACGCTGAGTACAGTTTAGAGCTGAATCCACTTTAGAATTGACATGTGAATAGTAGTAGTCCTGAATCCAGTTTAGAGCTGAATCCAGTTTAGAATTGACATGTGAATAGTAGTAGTCCTGAATCCAGTTTAAAGCTGAATCCAGTTTAGAGCTGAATCCAGTTTAAAGCTGAATCGAGTTTAAAGCTGAATCGAGTTTAAAGCTGAATCCAGTTTAGAGCTGAATCCAGTTTAGAGCTGAATCCAGATTAGAATTGACATGTGAATAGTAGTAGTACACCAGCACCAACCCTGACCCCCCCAAAAACACTGTAACGGCCGCGCCCCACACCCCTCCATCTTATTGTTTACTGTTGTAGAGTGTTAAGAGAAACAACAGGGAGTCCATCTTGTGGTGTTTACTGTTGTAGTCTTGCTGAGAATCGACAGGGAGTCCATCTTGTATTGTTTACTGTTGTAGAGTCTTGCTGAGAATCGACAGGGAGTCCATCTTGTGTTGTTTACTGTTGTAGTCTTGCTGAGAATCGACAGGGAGTCCATCTTGTGTTGTTTACTGTTGTAGTCTTGCTGAGAATCGACAGGGAGTCCATCTTGTGTTGTTTACTGTTGTAGTCTTGCTGAGAATCGACAGGGAGTCCATCTTGTGTTGTTTACTGTTGTAGTCTTGCTGAGAATCGACAGGGAGTCCATCTTGTGTTGTTTACTGTTGTAGTCTTGCTGAGAATCGACAGGGAGTCCATCTTGTATTGTTTACTGTTGTAGAGTCTTGCTGAGAAACGACAGGGAGTCCATCTTGTGGTGTTTACTGTTGTAGTCTTGCTGAGAATCGACAGGGAGTCCATCTTGTGGTGTTTACTGTTGTAGTCTTGCTGAGAATCGACAGGGAGTCCATCTTGTATTGTTTACTGTTGTAGAGTCTTGCTGAGAAACGACAGGGAGTCCATCTTGTGGTGTTTACTGTTGTAGTCTTGCTGAGAATCGACAGGGAGGCCATCTTGTGGTGTTTACTGTTGTAGTCTTGCTGAGAATCGACAGGGAGTCCATCTTGTGTTGTTTACTGTTGTAGTCTTGCTGAGAATCGACAGGGAGTCCATCTTGTGTTGTTTACTGTTGTAGTCTTGCTGAGAATCGACAGGGAGTCCATCTTGTGTTGTTTACTGTTGTAGTCTTGCTGAGAATCGACAGGGAGTCCATCTTGTGTTGTTTACTGTTGTAGTCTTGCTGAGAATCGACAGGGAGTCCATCTTGTATTGTTTACTGTTGTAGAGTCTTGCTGAGAAACAACAGGGAGTCCATCTTGTGTTGTTTACTGTTGTAGAGTCTTGCTGAGAAACGACAAGGAGTCCATCTTGTGTTGTTTACTGTTGTAGAGTCTTGCTGAGAATCGACAGGGAGTCCATCTTGTATTGTTTACTGTTGTAGAGTCTTGCTGAGAAACGACAGGGAGTCCATCTTGTGGTGTTTACTGTTGTAGTCTTGCTGAGAATCGACAGGGAGTCCATCTTGTGTTGTTTACTGTTGTAGTCTTGCTGAGAATCGACAGGGAGTCCATCTTGTGTTGTTTACTGTTGTAGTCTTGCTGAGAATCGACAGGGAGTCCATCTTGTGGTGTTTACTGTTGTAGAGTCTTGCTGAGAATCGACAGGGAGTCCATCTTGTGGTGTTCACTGTTGTAGTCTTGCTGAGAATCGACAGGGAGTCCATCTTGTATTGTTTACTGTTGTAGAGTCTTGCTGAGAATCGACAGGGAGTCCATCTTGTGGTGTTTACTGTTGTAGTCTTGCTGAGAATCGACAGGGAGTCCATCTTGTGGTGTTTACTGTTGTAGTCTTGCTGAGAATCGACAGGGAGTCCATCTTGTATTGTTTACTGTTGTAGAGTCTTGCTGAGAATCGACAGGGAGTCCATCTTGTGTTGTTTACTGTTGTAGAGTCTTGCTGAGAATCGACAGGGAGTCCATCTTGTATTGTTTACTGTTGTAGAGCCTTGCAGAGAAACAACACAGAGTCCATCTTGTATTGTTTACTGTTGTAGAGCCTTGCAGAGAAACGACAGGGAGTCCATCTTTTCATTGTCACATTTATTTACATCTTTCTGGATCCACAGGCTGAACACACACGTCTACTCTTGGCCTTAACGAGGAGTTTGACTTGAAACCGTTTTTATAGTTACAATAAGTCTAAATTGTGTTTTATCCTAATTGAATATTGTATGTGTATGTATATTACTATAAATATTGATCACATTCTCTGTGTATGATCATATATTTTCATACATTGAATGTTAATATTGTGAAACTATGTTAAATTAAAACTATGCAAATTCGCCACTGGCGCCCTGTGCTCTTCACAGATGAAAGCAGGTTCACACTGAGCACATGTGACAGACGTGACAGAGTCTGGAGACGCCGTGGAGAACGTTCTGCTGCCTGCAACATCCTCCAGCATGACCGGTTTGGCGGTGGGTCAGTCATGGTGTGGGGTGGCATTTCTTTGTGGGGCCGCACAGCCCTCCATGTGCTCGCCAGAGGTAGCCTGACTGCCATTAGGTACCGAGATGAGATCCTCAGACCCCTTGTGAGACCATATGCTGACACATGCACATTTGTGGCCTGCTGGAGGTCATTTTGCAGGGCTCTGGCAGTGCTCCTCCTTGCACAAAGGCGGAGGTAGCGGTCCTGCTGCTGGGTTGTTGCCCTCCTACGGCCTCCTCCACGTCTCCTGATGTACTGGCCTGTCTCCTGGTAGCGCCTCCATGCTCTGGACACTACGCTGACAGACACAGCAAACCTTCTTGCCACAGCTCGCATTGATATGCCATCCTGGATGAGCTGCACTACCTGAGCCACTTGTGTGGGTTGTAGACTCCGTCTCATGCTACCACTAGAGTGAAAGCACCGCCAGCATTCAAAAGTGACCAAAACATCAGCCAGGAAGCATAGGAACTGAGAAGTGGTCACCACCTGCAGAACCATTCCTTTATTGGGGGTGTCTTGCTAATTGCCTATAATTTCCACCTTTTGTCTATTCCATTTGCACAACAGCATGTGAAATTTATTGTCAATCAGTGTTGCTTCCTAAGTGGACAGTTTGATTTCACAGAAGTGTGATTGACTTGGAGTTACATTGTGTTGTTTAAGTGTTCCCTTTATTTTTTTGAGCAGTGTATATATATATATATATATATATATAGGACCGTTCACCCCCACCTGGGATATGGATGCCTGATGAAGACCTAGGGGTCGACACGTTGTTTATAAATAAATATCACCTGGCAGCATCAGCAGCAGCGTGCAACGTTCTCCTTCCTGTTTTCCAGGAGTTTTATCTACGACTCCAGCAGCGTGCAACGTTCTCCTTCCTGTTTTCTAGGAGTTTTATCTACGACTCCAGCAGCGTGCAACGTTCTCCTTCCTGTTTTCCAGGAGTTTTATCTACGACTCCAGCAGCGTGCAACGTTCTCCTTCCTGTTTTCCAGGAGTTTTACCTACAACTCCAGCACCTGAGGAAAGAACCTGGGAGTGCTTATGCTCTTCAGCTTTTCTACATTTATTTACACAACAGTTTGTACAGTGGTCAGATGAGGGCAGTGTAACTACATTGTTAGTTATGGACTGTGGGTTTGGTGAGAATGGTGAAAGGCCAGCAGGAGACTGTTTGGTGAGAATGTGTACATAGCTGAGACATACAACCGTTTTGTGGGAAACACAATTTCCATCAGTTTGTGAGCATACCACAGTCACACACACACACACACACACACACACACACACACACACACACACACACACACACACACACACACACACACACACACACACACACACACACACACACACACACACACACACACACACACACAGGGCTTTGTTGCATTTGAGTTTAATACAGACATTTGAGGGAGGACAATATTGCCTTGGCTAATGTCTTAGTATGTCAAACATAGATCTATTCACTGAGTCAAAACACAGTGTGAAGAAGAGGAGGACGGGGGCAGACGGAAAGCATATGTCAAGACATCAGCAGGTTGTGGTGTGTCTAGTTCATCAGGGCTCTACTGATGTGACTGTGTCCGCTCGGGGGCTAGTCCAGCTAGCAGAGCCCACAGTCAGAGTCCATAGTCTGATCTCAGAACAGCTACTTTTGGGTCCCAACCAAACTTAGAGCTCCAGAACAGCGGTGCCCCACAGGAGGTCTGGGGCAAGAGGTGATGGTGATGGGTGTTGACCAACCACCAGGATCACGTAGCGTTGATCTCTAGAACGTGGTCATCCGTAGAGGGCAGCACCAGGACCTGGCATCCCTGGCTGTGGTTGAACACCTGTCCCGGGCTGAAGGGCTCCAGGCGAGGCATGGGGAGAACCCTGGACTGCTGCTCCCCGCTGCCCACAGAGTGGACACTTCCCTGGCTACGGATGCTGGCCGTGTCCCCCTGGTCGTCCAGAGGCCGGACCAGCAGGGAGAGGGTGTCGTTTTCTACACAGCCGTCTGTGAACAGAAGGGTAAAGGGGAGTTAGCACCTGGCACAATGCATAATAAACAATTAAAAACATACATTTATGTCAATGGTTGATTTGCATGAATATTCCATATACACATGTCAAGTTAGGATTTAGCCCTGTGAGAGTCAAGCCTCTGTGAGAGTCAAGCCACTGTGAGAGTCAAGCCACTGTGAGAGCCTGAAGGAGGGAGGTAGGACTCACCTGTATCAGGTTGGCTGGCGGAGTTGGCACTGGGAGGTAGGTACTTAAACACCTCGATGTCAGGGAATGGCAGGTGGCCAGCGAACAGGGGCATCAACTCAACCTGTACCCTGTGGTTGGCATTAGCATCCGTTGGCATGGACACCAGCCCTGAGCTTCTGCCATACACCACCCAGCTACTGCTGCTGTCTGCCACTGGGGGAGAACAGAGATGGGTTTAATGGCTCACCACACACACACACACACACACACACACACACACACACACACACACACACACACACACACACGACTATAACGTAAACCCACTTTATGAGTTTATGCACACTTACCTTTATACATGAGCTTGGTGGAGCAGACCTCCTTTGTCTCTGTCTGCCTTTTCTCCTCTGTCCCTCGATCATCCTCATCATCCTCAGGTTCAGCCAGTCGTGTGATGGACATCTCCAGCCCACAGAGGGAGCCAGAGTGACAGTTTTGTTGACCAGCCGCAGGCATGATCTCTGCCCTCACACAGTACAGTGTCTGCAACACAACACACCAGGGTTGGGCTCAATTTTGAATTCAGGAACTGATTTGAATTTAAAAGAAATGAACAACTTTTGAAAAACATATTTTCTACTTTTCAGTTTACTTTCTGAATTGACTGACTAATTACAATTGACCCCAACCCTGCAGAACACAGATATAAAGTAGAACAAAGATGTAGAACACAGATATAAAGTAGAACACAGATGCAGAACACAGATGTAGAACACAGATATAAAGTAGAACACAGATGTAGAACACAGATATAAAGTAGAACACAGATATAGAGTGGAACACAGATGCAGAACACAGATGTAGAACACAGATATAAAGTAGAACACAGATGTAGAACACAGATATAAAGTAGAACACAGATATAGAGTGGAACACAGATGCAGAACACAGATGTAGAACACAGATATAAAGTAGAACACAGATGTAGAACACAGATATAAAGTAGAACACAGATGTAGAACACAGATATAGAGTGGAACACAGGTGTAGAGTGAAACACAGGTGTAGAGTGAAACACAGACGTAGAGTGAAACACAGGTGTAGAGTGAAACACAGACGTAGAGTGAAACAGACATAGAGTGAAACACAGACGTAGAGTGAAACAGACATAGAGTGAAACACAGACGTAGAGTGAAACACAGACGTAGAGTGAAACACAGGTGTAGAGTGAAACACAGATGTAGAGTGAAACACAGATGTAGAGTGGAACACAGGTGTAGAGTGAAACACAGGTGTAGAGTGAAACACAGGTGTAGAGTGAAACACAGATGTAGAGTGGAACACAGGTGTAGAGTGGAACACAGTAGGGTAGAACACAGTAAAAATTGTAAAAAAAGAAACAAAAGTAGCTGTTTAGCAAAAAGCTAAAGCAATAATTTTGCTATGACTGTCTGGGAGTGGTCTAAATGAGGGGCATAATTGGACGAGCCTAATGGGAGGGATATGGAACCTGAAAACTAGCTGTTATTGGTGGAGAGGTTTGAAACTCTGTTATTGGTCTATTAACTTACACGGCCTGGTGATGTCGCCAGGCAAGCCAAAACTCCACCCATGCAAATCTGCTGATTAGTAGGACCTGTGTAGATTGTATTTTCAATCAGAAATGACCAGGAAATAAACATTGATGAAAATGTTTCACACTTTTACAGTGTTAGTTTCATCAGCTGTTGTACAATATGATACAAAACACAGGTAAAACAGAACTTTGACTGCACTGGGCCTTTAAGCTGACAGGATCAGGTAGGTACCAGGTACATTAGGCTACTCACTGTCACTCTCTCCAGTTGAAATGCGTAGTGGTAGGGTTTGAAGGCTGACACTTCCTCAGAAGCAGAAGAGAAGCTGGCAGAGAACACACACTGTAGACAGAGTGGCATGTTTTCCTTCCACCTCACATCCCATACGTAGTACACACTCTGCTTACTGCACACCAACTATATACAGAGAAAGAACCACACACTGCTTACTGTACACCAACTATATATAGAGAGAGAACCACCATACATCAAGTGAAAGTTACAAAAGTGAAGATCTTAAATCTGTGATGAAAATAGGGCTATTGGAATATTGCTGATATTAAGACTTGTCAGAGCTTATGACTCTTATGATGGCTCATTGTTAAGTTACCTGTTGTGCTTTAGTGTTGAGGGACTGCAGCTCCAGAGAGGACTCATGATGTTTCTCTGTTAGCCTCTGGTCCATCAGGTGAAAGGTCACATCTGACACGTTCTGTAGGCACACCTGGATGTACTTCCTGTGAGTCAAGTCAAAGGGTAGCGGTCAAAAGGTCAAATTCTTTCAGATCTACAAACAGAAAACCAGCAGTACCCCGGACCTCGTAGGGTAAGATTTGAATACTAGGTGTTGTTTCCCCGGTTTACCTGTTCCCTGCTGACAGTAGTGAGGGTTTACCTGTTCCCTGCTGACAGTAGTGAGGGTTTACCTGTTCCCTGCTGACAGTAGTGAGGGTTTACC
The DNA here is from genome assembly GCF_045679555.1 of Salvelinus alpinus. Taxonomy (NCBI): domain Eukaryota; kingdom Metazoa; phylum Chordata; class Actinopteri; order Salmoniformes; family Salmonidae; genus Salvelinus; species Salvelinus alpinus. The sequence goes on along the minus strand of NC_092099.1, from coordinate 45,065,124 downwards.
TGTTCCCTGCTGACAGTAGTGAGGGTTTACCTGTTCCCTGCTGACCGTAGTGAGTGTTTACCTGTTCCCTGCTGACCGTAGTAAGGGTTTACCTGTTCCCTGCTGACAGCAGTGAGGGTTTACCTGTTCCCTGCTGACAGTAGTGAGGGTTTACCTGTTCCCTGCTGATAGTAGTGAGGGTTTACCTGTTCCCTGCTGACAGTAGTGAGGGTTTACCTGTTCCCTGCTGACAGTAGTGAGGGTTTACCTGTTCCCTGCTGACAGTAGTGAGGGTTTACCTGTTCCCTGCTGACAGTAGTGAGGGTTTACTTGTTCCCTGCTGACCGTAGTGAGTGTTTACCTGTTCCCTGCTGACCGTAGTAAGGGTTTACCTGTTCCCTGCTGACAGCAGTGAGGGTTTACCTGTTCCCTGCTGACAGTAGTGAGGGTTTACCTGTTCCCTGCTGATAGTAGTGAGGGTTTACCTGTTCCCTGCTGACAGTAGTGAGGGTTTACCTGTTCCCTGCTGACAGTAGTGAGGGTTTACCTGTTCCCTGCTGACAGTAGTGAGGGTTTACCTGTTCCCTGCTGACAGTAGTGAGGGTTTACCTGTTCCCTGCTGACAGTAGTGAGGGTTTACCTGTTCCCTGCTGATAGTAGTGAGAGTTTACCTGTTTCCTGCTGATAGTAGTGAGGGTTTACCTGTTCCCTGCTGACAGTAGTGAGGGTTTACCTGTTCCCTGCTGATAGTAGTGAGAGTTTACCTGTTCCCTGCTGATAGAAGTGAGGGTTTACCTGTTCCCTGCTGATAGTAGTGAGGGTTTACCTGTTCCCTGCTGATAGTAGTGAGGGTTTACCTGTTCCCTGCTGATAGAAGTGAGAGTTTACCTGTTCCCTGCTGATAGAAGTGAGGGTTTACCTGTTCCCTGCTGATAGTAGTGAGGGTTTACCTGTTCCCTGCTGATAGTAGTGAGAGTTTACCTGTTTCCTGCTGATAGTAGTGAGGGTTTACCTGTTCCCTGCTGACAGTAGTGAGGGTTTACCTGTTCCCTGCTGATAGTAGTGAGAGTTTACCTGTTCCCTGCTGATAGAAGTGAGGGTTTACCTGTTCCCTGCTGATAGTAGTGAGGGTTTACCTGTTCCCTGCTGATAGTAGTGAGGGTTTACCTGTTCCCTGCTGATAGAAGTGAGAGTTTACCTGTTCCCTGCTGATAGAAGTGAGGGTTTACCTGTTCCCTGCTGATAGTAGTGAGGGTTTACCTGTTCCCTGCTGACAGTAGTGAGTGCTTGGCCTTAAAGGGGATGTAGAAGGTGAGGGATATTGGAGTGGAGTAGATGGACCAGGGACAGTCTATAGACATCTGTGCACAGAGAACAGACAGAGACAATGACAGAATATGTTACTTGTCTCCATTCAAAATAAGCCATCCAATTCTTTATAAATTAAGAAAAATAATATTTGACTTGACAATGTACAGTCGTGGCCAAAAGTTGAGAATGACGCAAATATTAATTTCACAAAGTCTGCTGCTTCAGTTTGTATGATGGCAATTTGCATATACTCCAGAATGTTATGAAGAGTGATCAGGTGAATTACAATTAATTGCAAAGTCCCTCTTTGCCATGCAAATGAACTGAATCCCCAAAAACATTTCCACTGCATTTCAGCTCTGCCACAAAAGGACCAGCTGACATCATGTCAGTGATTCTCTCGTTAACACAGGTGTGAGTGTTGATGAGTACAAGGCTGGAGAGCACTCTGTCATGCTGATTGAGTTTGAATAACAGACTGGAAGCTTCAAAAGGAGGGTGGTGCTTGGAATCATTGTTCTTCCTCTGTTAACCATGGTTTACCTGCAAGGAAACACGTGCTGTCATCATTGCTTTGCACAAAAAGGGCTTCACAGGCAAGGATATTGCTGCCAGTAAGATTGCACCTAAATCAACCACTTATCGGATCATCAAGAACTTCAAGGAGAGCGGTTCAATTGTTGTGAAGAAGGTGTCAGGGCGCCCAAGAAAGTCCAGCAAGCGCCAGGACCATCTCCTAAAGTTGATTCAGCTGCAGCATCGGGGCACTACCAGTACAGAGCTTGCTCAGGAATGGCAGCAGGCAGGTGTGAGTACATCTGAACGCACAGTGAGGCGAAGTCTTTTGGAGAATGGCCTGGTGTCAAGAAGGGCAGCAAAGAAGCCACTTCTCTCCAAGAAAAATATCAGGGACAGAAAAAAGCTTGTCCGGAGAAGACAAGGTGAGCGCTACCATCAGTCCTGTGTCATGCCAACAGTAAAGCATCCTGAGACCATTCATGTGTGGGGTTGCTTCTCAGCCAAGGGAGTGGGCTCACTCACAATTTTGCCTAAGAACACAGCCATGAATAAAGAATGGTACCAACACATCCTCCGAGAGCAACTTCTCCCAACCATCCAGGAACAGTTTGGTGACGAACAATGCCTTTTCCAGCATGATGGAGCACCTTGCCATAAGGCAAAAGAGATAACTAAGTGGCTCGGGAAACAAAACATTGATATTTTGGGTCCATGGCCAGGAAACTCCCCAGAACTTAATCCCATTGAGAACTTGTGGTCAAACCTCAAGAGGCGGGTGGACAAACAAAAACCCACAAATTCTGCCAAACTCCAAGCATTGATTATGCAAGAATGGGCTGCCATCAGTCAGGATGTGGCCAAGAAATGTTAATTGACCTCATGCCAGGGCGGATTGCAGAGGTCTTGAAAAAGAAGGGTCAACACTGCAAATATTGACTCTTTGCATCAACTTCATGTAATTGTCAATAAAAGCCTTTGACACGTATGAAATGCTTGTAATTATACTTCAGTATTCCATAGTAACATCTGACAAAAATATCTAAAGACACTGAAGCAGCAGACTATGTGGAAATTATTTGTGTCATTCTCAAAACTTTTGGCCACGACTGTAGACGAAATGCATAACAAAGCCTGAAAGTCATTGAAAATCACTACCTACGTTATTTATCCTGCATTGCTATTAACAAGATCATGTATTGTGTAAACATATCTCTGTCCTCAGTACCCTCTGGTTGATGGCGGTCATGTGGTTATCGGGGAGGTTGTAGCTCCGGGGCCGGTGGCGTATCTCTCCGTTTGTGAGTCTCTGGTTCTCGGGCCGGACTGGGTCAGAAGGGATGACACACAGTACCTCCAGCTGAAACTCCAGGGTGTGATAGGGAGGGGTGGGAGGTAGAGAGATACAGGTCACTTTGTCAGACGACTGGATGAACAGAACACTCTCATCCACACGCTCTGCAGAGGAGACGAGAGGACAGAGGAAGAGAGAGAGAAAAAAAATGAGATACTCAGTGAGGGATGAGGAAGGATGATTGGTGCGGAACTAAGTTGAGAAGGAAGACACGGACGAGCAGAAAACTACAGCTAGGATCAGGATACAACTTAGGGTGTGTTCACATGTCCGGATCCTGGAGCATTTAGTGTGCTCATCCGAGCCATAAAGCATGTGTGAAACGCAAACGAACCCTGGCTGAAACGAGTGCCAGGTATTGTGACGCGGCAGCGCAATTCGCGTGTAACTTTTCGTTCATTGTAAACAAACTAGCTTGCTAATAACATCATGTAGAATTATGCGTCTTGCAAATCACATCCTGAAACTGTTATTTTCAGGCCTTATGAAAGCAAAACTTATTTTTTGTTGTTGTAGAAATGCTCCAGGATACCGAACCAGGGAACCGAATTTCATATGTGAAAATTTCTCACGATTCCTCTGTTCTGACCTGCAGTGCTGTTGAGGGTGGTAGCAGGGCAGGAGGAGGAGGTGAGGATGGGCATGCTATCTATGTTAGTGAGCTGCAGGGCGTCTCCCTTCTTCACAGTGTAGTGACCTGTCTGCAACCTGACCTTTGCCCTCTGGGGGAGGCCTGCCAGCAGCTGGTCTGAGACAGAGACAGTGTGTGTTTTTGAAAATGGTCATTTCAAACATTGTATTTAACATTTTTAATACATGACAGTCACCAAAAACAATATAAATATTTTTTTAAACACTAAATGCATTACACAAAACAGCAATGAAATTGTCCTATATCAAAATCATAGGACAAAGGGTAAAAGCACACTTAAGACAAGGAAAACACAGTATGGACAGTGGTGGAAAAAGTACCCAAAAGCCAAACTGTAGTAAAAGTAAAGATACCCTAATAGAAAATGACTCAAGTAAAAGTACCCCAGTAAAATACTACTTGAGTAAAAGTCTAAAAGTATTTGGTTTTAAATATACTTAAGTTTCAAAAGTAAATGTAATTTCAAAAATATACTTCTGAATCAAAAGAAAAAGTTAAAGTATAAAGCATAAATCATTTCAAAGTCCTTATACAGTTGATTTTGGAAGTTTACATACATCTTAGCCAAATACATTTAAATTCAGTTTTTTTTATTACAATTCCTGACATTTAATCCTAGTAAAAATTCTCTGTCTTAGGTCAGTTAGGATCACCACTTTATTTTAAGAATGTGAAATGTCAGAATAATAGTAGAGAATTATTTATTTCATCACATTCCCAGTGGGTCAGAAGTTTACATACACTCAATTCGTATATGGTAGCATTGCCTTTAAATTGTTTAACTTGGGTCAAATGTTTCGGGTAGCCTTCAACATGCTTCCCACAATGAATTTTGGCCCATTCCTCCTGACAGAGCTGGTGTAACGGAGTCAGGTTTGTAGGCCTCCTTGCTCGCAAACAATTTCAGTTCTGCCCACAAATTTTCTTGAGGATTGAGGTCAAGGCTTTGTGATGGCCACTCCAATACCTTGACTTCGTTGTCCTTAAGCCATTATGCCACAACTTTGGATGTATGCTTGGGGTCATTGTCCATTTGGAAGACCCATTTGCGACCAAGCTTTAACTTCCTGACTGATGTCTTTAGATGTTGCTTCAATATATCTACATAATCTTCCTTCTTCAGGATGCCATCTATTTTGTGAAGTGCACCAGTCCCTCCTGCAGCAAAGCACCCCCACAACATGATGCTGCCACCCCTGTGCTTCACGGTTGGGATGGTGTTCTTCGGCTTGCAAGCCTCCCCCTTTTTCCTCCAAACATAACGATGGTCATTAAGGCCAAACAGTTCTATTGGCACCATGGTATAGCCGGAGGACAGACAGCTTCTGTCCTCCTCTGGGTACATTGACTTCAATACAAAACCTAGGAGGCTCATGGTTCTCACCCCCTTCCATAGACCTATACAGTAATTATGACGACTTGCAGAGGACGTCCCCCAACCTATCAGAGCTCTTGCAGCATGAACTCACATGTTGTCCATCCAATCAAAGGATCAGAGAATGAATCTAGTACTGAAAGCATAAGCACTGCAGTGCATAAAATGTGGTGAGTAGTTGACTCAAAGAGGGAGAGGGTACTTTTTTTCTCAGTTTACCTTTCACTTACTGCTCATTTAAGCCTACTCAACATCCTGACTCAAACAGAGAGGAATGCTATATATGTTGGCTAGCAAGCTAGGCTATCCAACACTGTAACTCTTCCAAGTCAAGGTAAGCTTTCGGTTTTATAAATTTTTTGCCACCGGGGTCCGCAGATTCTGTTGCAAAATGTTTCTTAAAGGGATACTTCTGGATTTTGTCAATGAGGCCCTGTATCTACGTCCCCAGAGTCAGATGAACTCGTGGATACCATTTTTATGTCTCCGTGTCCAGTAAGAAGGAAGTTAGAGGTGTGTGCTAGTACAGGTGTTATTATATCAGTAACTTCAACTGTGTGTATCATAGACAAAATTTGAGTCTTTCAATTAGTAGTTGTTTAATCTGTTTTAACAAACCTATTTTTATTTTTGTACTTGTATCTAGTTTTTTTGTGGTTTGTTTTTCATATAAGCTCTTGGATTCCAACCATACCTGTATACCGTTTTATTACATTTCGTTTTTATCTGTATTGTTGTCTATCACTTGTTTTCTTTGGTGCAAATAACTCAAACTAAATGTGTCAGAGAGAGAGAGAGAGAGAGAGACCTGTGAGGGGCTCCACAGTGAGCTGGGGCTCCTGAGAATAGACCTCATAGTGGACCAGAGGAGAGATGTGAGGGAGGATAAACTGGACCTGGCCCACTGTGGCACACAGCTGACGCAACGTATAGGTACCCAGCTCCTGACTCTACACCGGGGGAGAGAGAGGGAGGGAGAGAGAGAGAGAGAGAGAGGGAGAGAGCGAAAGGGGGAGGGAGAAAGAGGGAGAGAAAGGGGGAGGGAGAGAGGGAGAGAAAGAGGGAGAGAGAGAGAGAGAGAGAGGGGGAGGGAGAAAGAGGGAGAGAAAGAGGGAGAGAGAGAGAGGGGGAGAGAAAGAGGGAGGGAGAGAAAGAGGGAGGAAGAGAAAGAGGGAGGGAGGGAGGGAGGGAGGGAGGGAGAGAGAGAGAGAGGGGGAGGGAGTAAGAGGGAGGGAGCGAGAGAGAGAGGGGGAGGGATAAAGAGGGAGGGAGGGAGTGAGAGAGAGAGGGGGAGGGAGAAAGAGGGAGGGAGCAAGAGAGAGAGAGGGAGCGAGAGAGGGAGAAAGAGAGGGGGAGAGAGAGAGAAAGAGAGATAAGAGTCAATGGACAATCTACAATCTCATGTGATAATGACGTCCTATATTTGCAGTAACAGCCCTGTCCTGTGGAAGAGGACAATCACAGCATTATAATAAGGGTCTTACTGGTACACTGAAGACAATGCTGTTGTTGCCCAGCAGCAGAGTGACATCACCGCTCATTAGCATATTTGCCCCGTCATCCATGACAACAGGAACTGGGCTGACAAGGTTGGGCGTGTCCGGTGACGGGCTGCTGTCATGACGACGCATGACCAGGTGTGTGTTCTTACACACCATGCCGGTGGAGTTGAGGCTACGAGGGTCCGAGGGACTGCGGTCCTGGATCTCTTCCAGCTCCGGAGAAGGACCAGCAGCGGAGGGGGGCATCGCTGAGGAGTTACCCAGGGGGAAAACCACCGTCCCTGGGTATAGCCGTCTCTCTGGCCCCCTGGTCTTCCCGTTAGTCTCTCCCTGCTCCAGATTTAAGTGAACACTGGCAGCCAGTTGCTCCAGAGGCACGGCCACAGGCATCAAGCTGCGCAGACACAACTCTACCTGCAGGGCGGTGCCAGAGTGCACCGTGGCTGTTGCCGGGCGGAACTGCAGCTGCTTGAGCTGGGCGAAAGAACTCATACCGAGCGTCACCTTCTGGGCTGTAGAGGGATAAGAGGTGAAGGGAGAGAGAGAGACAGGGGCACGGTGAAATATAATAACGTGTCAATGGATGGATCTACATCAGGGATCCAACACTAACCTAGCACACCTGACACGTTCAGCAGGACGCAACGTTCTGGAACTTTCCGTTATAAATATGTTACGTAGAACAAACACGCCTCTCTGACATGTAGAATAAGGAATCACGTCGGCTCGAAATCAACGGCATTTCTAATCCGCAAACATTCGAAAACGTTTGGCAATCGAACGAGGCCCAGGTTAGTTACGACTGGGGTTGGAGCGAAAACCTACAGGACAGGAGAGTAGCTCTCCAGGAACAGGGGGTAGACCTAAACCATGTTGACTGACTAAAATAATCTGCTATGACTGGCTGCTTACCCTTGCTGTCTGTTGATTGGTTGGCGAAAGTCAGGATCTCCTGACAGAAGTGAATCCTTTCCTCATTGGTCAGATTGGCATCACCTGCCAACAAGGCACTTGTCTGCAGGTAGCTAAGGGTGGGTTGTCAAGGAAATAAGCAGGCAATGGGCAATGAGAACAAGAGCTACAATATGCAAAATAAATTGGTCCTTCAGACTAGCTTATAGTAAACATCCTTTGCTATTTGTTGTAGTTTTCTTCTTATTTGTTTTTATTCAAAATTGTGTGTTATGACTGCTGCAAAATGAATTGCCTCTCTGAGGACATCAAAGTTCTCTGAATCTGAATATAGAAATGGCAACAATACATAATGGCAACAATTGACATCTTTGGCATTACACTTTTCTACTCATTTACATCCAGTGAAGGTTCCTGCCTTCCAGGGAGTTTTTCCGCTGTGCTCCTGCCTCTGCCTTACTGGCTCTTTGGGGTTTCATTGATTGGGGATACTTCTCTGTCTTCCCCTGCAGTTTCTGGCACTCGGCCATCTGCTTCCTGGTGTGAGTGACAAGTAGGCTCCACCCCTCTGACACGTATGACCTCAGAGCATTCTGTAAGAAGCTCTCCGCCTGCTCAGGATCACCCTTCCTCCTTATCACGCGCACACGCGCACGCGCACACGCACACGCACACACACACACACACACACAATGAAGTTACTAGATGTCCTGTACTTGACAGAAGACGGTAGAAAGACATTTCCAGGCGGAAGTGGAATGATGACCATCACGGTCTCTTACATGTAGAACTCAGCCAGGCTCTTCCCAACGAGCCCCGCTGACCTCATCCTGCCGATGGCCCTGTACATCTCCACAGCAGCATGGGACAACTCCTGATGGACAGATAGAGGATGGAGGGAGGGAGGGAGGAAAGGAGGAAAGGAGGGAGAGAGGAAAGCAGGGAAGAAAGGAGGGAAGATGGAGGAAAGGTGGGAGCGAGGAAAGAAGGAAAGGAGGGAGAGAGGAATGGAGGGAAAGAGGAAAGGAGGGAAGAAAGGAGGGATGGAGCGAGGAAATTAGGAAAGGAGGGAGGGAGGCAGGGAGGGAGTAGAGAGGGAAGGAAGGAGGGAGGGAGGCACAGGGGGATAAATTGATGCCGTTTAGTTTAATGAATCAAGCCAACATACTTTTTATCTGACAGCTTGTCACCACATACAAACCAACATGATTCATATCTGAACTTACAAGATAATGTCTCTCAAATGCCTCCACAGAAGACAGGGCCTCCTTCAGTTTTTTATAAGGGCTCTGCAAGCTGTGGACTGAAAGAGGTAGGAGAAAAGAGGACTAGGACAAGTGAGGAATTGATCCCACTGGAGGAGTGCTCTGTACGTTGCTGTAGCATTTGGCTCAGAACCTATATCTCATCCCGTCTGCTTCGTCAACGCCAATCTACTGAGAGCCCATATCGAGCTAATGTTGTTTCCCATTCAAATGTTTTACGGTTTTATTCCTGCCTATAATTTGTATACTCCCCAATGACACCGCACCCTCTCACCAGTCTCAGCCTTCTCATCCCCCAGTCCAGCCAGCAGGTCCACAGTTCGGTTCAACTCCAGAGACAGCGGACCCTTCTCTGACACCAGACCACACATATAGCCCAGAGACTTCAGCTGGGAGAGGGAGGGAGGGAGGGAGGGAGGGAGGGAGAGAGGGAGAGAGGGAGGGAGGGAGGGAGGGAGGGAGGGAGGGAGGGAGGGAGGGAGGGAGGGAAGAGTTGGGTTTGAAAGAAGTTAAGAAAATAAACAATATGAACTTTAAAAAATATATATTTTACCTTTATTTAACTAGGCAAGTCAGTTAAGAACAAATTCTTATTTTCAATGACAGCCTGCCGGGGAACAGTGGGTTAACTGCCTTGTTCATGGGCAGAACGACAGATTTTCACCTTGTCAGCTCGGGGATTCAATCCAGCAACCTTTCAGTTACTGGCCCAATGCTCTAACCGCTAGGCTACCTGCCGCCCCGCTAGGCTACCTGCCTTGGTTCAAGGTGAGTAGTTATGAGGTACATTTATATTAGTTAGAATATAATAATGTTGTGCGACCTTCAACCAATCAAATAAAATGTATTTTATAAAGCCCTTTCTACATCAGCAGATGTCACAACGTGCTTTACAGATACCCAGCCTAAACCTCCAAAGAGCAAGCAATGCAGAGGCAGAAGCACAGTGGCTAGGAAGCCTACCTTGTCAGTAGCATAGGCCCACAGGCCCACAGTGTGGGAGACATTAGCCTCTAGCTGGGCCTGGTCACAGCAGCCTTCTATACGGTGCAGCACCTCCAGGCAGCTGAGGAAGACCCAGCAGTCTAACGCACCCTCCAGCATAGACACCTACACAACAACAACAGTTTAGCTAACAGCACACTGCAAAAATCTTGTAATTAAACAGAGACAAAAACATCGGTGAAAAAGAGAGGAGAGAGAGAGACAGAGAGAGACAGCAAAGGAGCGAGAGAGAGAGACAGTCAGCGAAGGAGCGAGAGAGAGAGACAGAGAAGGACCGAGAGAGAGAGAGAGACAGAGAGACAGTGAAGGAGCGAGAGAGACAGAGAGACAGTGAAGGGGCGAGAGAGAGAGAGAGACAGTGAAGGAGCGAGAGAGACAGAAAAGGAGAGAGAGATAGACAGAGAGACAGCGAAGGAGAGAGAGAGACAGAGACAGAGAGACAGCGAAGGAGCGAGAGAGAGAGACAGAGAGACAGCGAAGGACAGAGAGAGAGAGAGAGACAGAGAAGGAGCGAGAGAGACAGAGAGACAGTGAAGGAGCGAGAGAGAGAGAGACAGAGAGAGAGTGAAGGAGAAAAAGAAAAGTGAAAAAAGCAACTGTTCCCCCCCCACCACCCAGTAACCCTTCCCCCATCACCACCCAGTAACCCTTCCCCCATCACCACCCAGTAACCCTTCCCCATCACCACCCAGTAACCCTTCCCCCATCACCACCCAGTAACCCTTCCCCCATCACCACTCAGTAACCCTTCCCCATCACCACCCAGTAACCCTTCCCCATCACCACCCAGTAACCCTTCCCCCATCACCACCCAGTAACCCTTCCCCCATCACCACCCAGTAACCCTTCCCCCATCACCACCCAGTAACCCTTCCCCCATCACCACCCAGTAACCCTTCCCCCATCACCACCCAGTAACCCTTCCCCCATCACCACCCAGTAACCCTTCCCCCATCACCACCCAGTAACCCTTCCCCCATCACCACCCAGTAACCCTTCCCCCATCACCACCCAGTAACCCTTCCCCCATCACCACCCAGTAACCCTTCCCCCATCACCACCCAGTAACCCTTCCCCCATCAGCACCCAGTAACCCTTCCCCCATCAGCACCCAGTAACCCTTCCCCCATCAGCACCCAGTAACCCTTCCCCATCACCACCCAGTAACCCTTCCCCATCACCACCCAGTAACCCTTCCCCCATCACCACCCAGTAACCCTTCCCCCATCACCACCCAGTAACCCTTCCCCCATCACCACCCAGTAATCCTTCCCCCATCACCACCCAGTAACCCTTCCCCCATCACCACCCAGTAACCCTTCCCCCATCACCACCCAGTAACCCTTCCCCCATCACCACCCAGTAACCCTTCCCCCATCACCACCCAGTAACCCTTCCCCCATCACAACCCAGTAACCGTATCCCATCACCACCCAGTAACCCTTCCCCCATCACCACCCAGTAACCCTTCCCCCATCACCACCCAGTAATCCTTCCCCCATCACCACCCAGTAACCCTTCCCCCATCACAACCCAGTAACCTTCCCCATCACCATCCAGTAACCCTTACCCCATCACCACCCAGTAACCCTTCCCCCATCACAACCCAGTAACCTTCCCCATCACCACCCAGTAACCCTTCCCCCGTCACCACCCAGTAACCCTTCCCCATCACCACCCAGTAACCGTACCTCATCACCACCCAGTAACCCTTCCCCCATCACCACCCAGCAACCGTACCCCATCACCACCCAGTAACCGTACCCCATCACCACCCAGTAACCCTTCCCCCATCACCACCCAGTAACCCTCCCCCCATCACCACCCAGTAACCCTTCCCCCGTCACCACCCAGTAACCGTACCCCATCACCACCCAGTAACCCTTCCCCCATCACCACCCAGTAACCCTTCCCCCATCACCACCCAGTAACCCTTCCCCCATCACCACTCAGTAACCCTTCCCCCATCACCACCCAGTAACCCTTCCCCCATCACCACCCAGTAACCGTACCCCATCACCACCCATCACCACCCAGTAACCCTTCCCCCATCACCACCCAGTAACCCTCCCCCCATCACCACCCAGTAACCCTTCCCCCGTCACCACCCAGTAACCGTACCCCATCACCACCCAGTAACCCTTCCCCCATCACCACCCAGTAACCGTACCCCATCACCACCCAGTAACCCTTCCCCCATCACCACCCAGTAACCCTTCGCCCATCACCACCCAGTAACCGTACCCCATCACCACCCAGTAACCCTTCCCCCATCACCACCCAGTAACCGTCCCCCATCACCACCCAATAACCCTTCCCCCATCACCACCCAGTAACCCTTCCCCCATCACCACCCAGTAACCCTTCCCCCATCACCACCCAGTAACCCTTCCCCCATCACCACCCAGTAACCCTTCCCCAATCACCACCCAGTAACCCTTCCCCCATCACCACCCAGTAACCCTTCCCCCATCACCACCCAGTAACCCTTCCCCCATCAGCACCCAGTAACCCTTCCCCCATCAGCACCCAGTAACCCTTCCCCCATCAGCACCCAGTAACCCTTCCCCCATCACCACCCAGTAACCCTTCCCCCATCACCACCCAGTAACCCTTCCCCCATCACCACCCAGTAACCCTTCCCCCATCACCACCCAGTAACCCTTCCCCATCACCACCCAGTAACCCTTCCCCCATCACCACCCAGTAACCCTTCCCCCATCACCACCCAGTAACCGTACCTCATCACCACCCAGTAACCGTACCTCATCACCACCCAGTAACCTTCCCCCATCACCACCCAGTAACCCTTCCCCCATCACCACCCAGTAACCCTTCCCCCATCACCACCCAATAACCCTTCCCCCATCACCACCCAGTAACCCTTCCCCCATCACCACCACCCAGTAACCGTACCCCACCACCACCCATTAACCCTTCCCCCATCACCACCCAGTAACCCTTCCCCCATCACCACCCAGTAACCCTTCCCCCATCACCACCCAGAAACCCTTCCCCATCACTACCCAGTAACCCTTCCCCATCACCACCCAGTAACCCTTCCCCCATCACCACCCAGTAACCCTTCCCCCATCACCACCCAGTAACCCGTCCCCCATCACCACCCAGTAACCCGTCCCCCATCACCACCCAGTAACCGTCCCCCATCACCACCCATTAACCGTATCCCACCACCACCCAGTAACCCTTCCCCCATCACCACCCAGTAACCCTTCCCCCATCACCACCCAGTAACCCTTCCCCCATCACCACCCAGTAACCCTTCCCCCATCACCACCCAGTAACCCTTCCCCATCACCACCCATTAACCGTATCCCATCACCACCCAGTAACCCTTCCCCATCACCACTCAGTAACCCTTCCCCCATCACCACCCAGTAACCCTTCCCCCATCACCACCCAGTAACCCTTCCCCATCACCACTCAGTAACCCTTCCCCCATCACCACCCAGTAACCCTTCCCCATCACCACTCAGTAACCCTTCCCCCATCACCACCCAGTAACCCTTCCCCCATCACCACCCAGTAACCCTTCCCCATCACCACCCAGTAACCCTTCCCCCATCACCACCCAGTAACCCTTCCCCCATCACCACCCAGTAACCCTTCCCCATCACCACTCAGTAACCCTTCCCCCATCACCACCCAGTAACCCTTCCCCCATCACCACCCAGTAACCCTTCCCCATCACCACTCAGTAACCCTTCCCCCATCACCACCCAGTAACCCTTCCCCCATCACCACCCAGTAACCCTTCCCCATCACCACTCAGTAACCCTTCCCCCATCACCACCCAGTAACCCGTCCCCCATCACCACCCATTAACCGTATCCCACCACCACCCAGTAACCCTTCCCCCATCACCACCCAGTAACCCTTCCCCCATCACCACCCAGTAACCCTTCCCCCATCACCACCCAGTAACCCTTCCCCGTTCACCACTCAGTAACCCTTCCCCATCACCACCCAGTAACCCTTCCCCCATCACCACCCAGTAACCCTTTCCCCATCACAACCCAGTAACCGTATCCCATCACCACCCAGTAACCCTTCCCCCATCACCACCCAGTAACCCTTCCCCCATCACCACCCAGTAACCCTTCCCCCATCACCACCCAGTAACCCTTCCCCCATCACAACCCAGTAACCTTCCCCATCACCACCCAGTAACCCTTCCCCCATCACCACCCAGCAACCGTACCCCATCACCACCCAGTAACCATTCCCCCATCACCACCCAGTAACCCTTCCCCCATCACCACCCAGTAACCCTTCCCCCATCACCACCCAGTAACCCTTCCCCCATCACCACCCAGTAACCAAACCCCATCACCACCCAGTAACCCTTCCCCCATCACCACCCAGTAACCCTTCCCCCATCACCACCCAGTAACCCTTCCCCCATCACCACCCAGTAACCGTACCCCATCACCACCCAGTAACCCTTCCCCCATCACCACCCAGTAACCCTCCCCCCGTCACCACCCAGTAACCCTTCCCCCGTCACCACCCAGTAACCGTACCCCATCACCACCCAGTAACCCTTCCCCCATCACCACCCAGTAACCCTTCCCCCATCACCACCCAGTAACCCTTCCCCCATCACCACTCAGTAACCCTTCCCCCATCACCACCCAGTAACCCTTCCCCCATCACCACCCAGTAACCGTACCCCATCACCACCCAGTAACCCTTCCCCATCACCACCCATCACCACCCAGTAACCCTTCCCCCGTCACCACCCAGTAACCGTATCCCATCACCACCCAGTAACCCTTCCCCCATCACCACCCAGTAACCCTTCCCCCATCACCACCCAGTAACCCTTCCCCCATCACCACCCAGTAACCCTTCCCCCATCACAACCCAGTAACCTTCCCCATCACCACCCAGTAACCCTTCCCCCGTCACCACCCAGTAACCCTTCCCCATCACCACCCAGTAACCATACCTCATCACCACCCAGTAACCCTTCCCCCATCACCACCCAGCAACCGTACCCCATCACCACCCAGTAACCATTCCCCCATCACCACCCAGTAACCCTTCCCCCATCACCACCCAGTAACCCTTCCCCCATCACCACCCAGTAACCCTTCCCCCATCACCACCCAGTAACCAAACCCCATCACCACCCAGTAACCCTTCCCCCATCACCACCCAGTAACCCTTCCCCCATCACCACCCAGTAACCCTTCCCCCATCACCACCCAGTAACCGTACCCCCATCACCACCCAGTAACCCTTCCCCCATCACCACCCAGTAACCCTCCCCCCGTCACCACCCAGTAACCCTTCCCCCGTCACCACCCAGTAACCGTACCCCATCACCACCCAGTAACCCTTCCCCCATCACCACCCAGTAACCCTTCCCCCATCACCACCCAGTAACCCTTCCCCCATCACCACTCAGTAACCCTTCCCCCATCACCACCCAGTAACCCTTCCCCCATCACCACCCAGTAACCGTACCCCATCACCACCCAGTAACCCTTCCCCATCACCACCCATCACCACCCAGTAACCCTTCCCCCGTCACCACCCAGTAACCGTACCCCATCACCACCCAGTAACCCTTCCCCCATCACCACCCAGTAACCGTACCCCAATACCACCCAGTAACCCTTCCCCCACCACCACCCAGTAACCCTTCCCCCTTCCCCCATCACCACCCAGTAACCCTTCCCCCATCACCACCCAGTAACCCTTCGCCCATCACCACCCAGTAACCCTTCCCCCATCACCACCCAGTAACCGTACCCCATCACCACCCAGTAACCCTTCCCCCATCACCACCCAGTAACCCTTCCCCCATCACCACCCAGTAACCCTTCCCCCATCACCACCCAGTAACCCTTCCCCCATCACCACCCAGTAACCCTTCCCCCATCACCACCCAGTAACCCTTCCCCCATCACCACCCAATAACCCTTCCCCCATCACCACCCAGTAACCCTTCCCCCATCACCACCCAGTAACCCTTCCCCCATCACCACCCAGTAACCCTTCCCCCATCACCACCCAGTAACCCTTCCCCCATCACCACCCAGTAACCCTTCCCCCATCACCACCCAGTAACCCTTCCCCCATCACCACCCAGTAACCCTTCCCCCATCACCACCCAGTAACCCTTCCCCCATCACCACCCAATAACCCTTCCCCCATCACCACCCAGTAACCCTTCCCCCATCACCACCCAGTAACCCTTCCCCCATCACCACCCAGTAACCCTTCCCCCATCACCACCCAGTAACCCTTCCCCCATCACCACCCAGTAACCCTTCCCCATCACCACCCAGTAACCGTACCCCATCACCACCCAGTAACCCTTCCCCCATCACCACCCAGTAACCCTTCCCCATCACCACCCAGTAACCCTTCCCCCATCACCACCCAGTAACCCTTCCCCATCACCACCCAGTATCCCTTCCCCCATCACCACCCAGTAACCGTACCCCATCACCACCCAGTAACCCTTCCCCCATCACCACCCAGTAACCCTTCCCCCATCACCACCCAGTAACCGTACCCCATCACCACCCAGTAATCGTACCTCCAGCAGGCATAGCTCCTGGACACAGTTATGCAGCAGCTCCAGGGCTCTTTGTGTCACCTCCCAGGGCCTCTGGAGGAAGATGAGCAGGGTACACTGACGACAGAACAGGTAGCTGCGTAGCTCCAGCAGGCTAGCCTGCCCGCTCTGGATCCCATCTCTCTTCTCCATGTCTATGGGGCGCCGCAGGAGCAAGCCAGTCCATCTCTTCACCGGGGAGCAGAAGGAACCCAGCCACTTGGCCGAGTCTACACACGGACACAGAGATGAGCAGAAAGACACAACTAGATGCTGATTTTAATGTATTGAGTCGCTGAATTATAAAGCTTGAGTTATTTGGGGGTATTTTTTTTGGGGGGGGTATTTTATTAGGATCCCCATTAGCTGTTTTTGGTATTTTATTAGGATCCACATTAGCTGTTTTTGGTATTTTATTAGGATCCACATTAGCTGTTTTTGGTATTTTATTAGGATCCACATTAGCTGTGTTTTGTATTTTATTAGGATCCCCATTAGCTGGTTTTTGTATTTTATTAGGATCCACATTAGCTGTTTTTTGTATTTTATTAGGATCCACATTAGCTGTTGAGAAAGCAGCAGCTACTCCTCCTGGGTTCTACACAAAACATGAAGCATGACATAATACAGAACATTAATAGACAGGAACAGCTCAAGGACAGAACTACATCAATATTTTAAAAAAGGCACACATAGTTTGTGTTGATATGTAGACTATCTAGGTCAGATAGGGGAGAGGCATTGTGCTGTGAGGTGTTGCTTGATCTATTTTTTGAAACCAGGTTTGCTGTTTATTTGAGCAATATGAGATGGAACAGAGTTCCATGCAACAATGGCTCTATATAATACTGTACACTTTCTTGAATTTGTTCTGGATTTGGGGACTGTGAAAAGACCCCTGGTGGCATGTCTGGTGGGATAAGTGTGTGTGTGTCAGAGCTGTGTGTAAGTTGACTATGCAAACAATTTGGGATTTTCAACACATGAATGTTTCTTATAAAAGGAAGAAGTGATGGAGTCAGTCTCTCCTCAACTCTCAGCCAAGAGAGACTGGCTGCATAGTATTTATAATCAGCCCTCTGATTACAATGAAGAGCAAGACGTGCCGCTCTGTGAGAGGCAGTTTGTGGCACTTATTTATTTATTTATTATTACCCCTTTTTCTCCCCATTTTCATGTTGGCCAATTGGTAGTTACAGTCTTGTCTCATCGTTGCATCTCCCGTATGGACTCGGGAGAGGCGAAGGTCAAGAGCCGTGCGTCCTCCGAAACACGACCAGGCCGAGCCGCACTGCTTCTTGACACAATGCCCGCTTAACCCGGAAGCCAGCCGCACCAATGTGTCGGAGGAAACGCCTGGAGACCGTGTCAGCGTGCATACGCCCGGCCCGCCACAGGAGTCGCTAGAGCGCGATGGGACAAGGACATCCCTGCCGACCAAACCCTCCCCTAACCCAGACGACGCTGAGCCAATTGTGGGTCTCCCGGTCGCGGCCAGCTGCGACAGAGCCTGGACTCGAACCAGGATCTCTAGTGGCACAGCTTTAGACCACTGCGCCACACGGGAGGTGGCTATATATTTATGTGGTCCTTTAGCTCAATTGGTAGAGCATTGTGTTTGCAAAGCCAGGATTGTGGGTTCGATTCCCGGGACCACCCGTCCGTAAAACGTATGCACGCATGACTGTAAATTGATTTGGATTAAAGTGTCTGCTGACTGAAAGACTGAAAATACAAAAACAAAATTGTTTTTATATCAATTACATAATTTACATATTAAGCTTTTTCATAATATTATACAGTACATTCGGAAAGTATTTAGACCCCTTGACTTTACCACATTTTGTAACGTTACAGCCTTATTCTAAAATGGATTTAAAACATTTTATCCTCATCAATCTACACACATTACCTAATAATGACAAAGCAAAAACAGGTTTTTAATTATTTTTGCTACATCCCCAAAGCATGATGCTGCCACCACCATGCTTCACCGTAGGGATGGTGCCAGGTTTCCTCCAGACGTGACGCTTGGCATTCAGGCCAGAGAATCTCGTTTCTCATGGTCGGAGAGTCTTTAGTTACATTTTGGCAAACTCCAAGCGGGCTGTCATGTGCCTTTTACTGAGGAGTGGCTTCCGTCTGGCCACTCTACCATAAAGGCCTGATTGGTGGAGTACTGCAGAGATGGTTGTCCTTCTGGAAGGTTATCACATCTCCACAGAGGAACTCTAAAGCTCTGTCAGTGACCATCGGGTACTTGGTCACCTCCCTGACCAAGGTCCTTCTCCCCCGATTGCTCAGTTTGGCCGGGCGGCCAGCTCTAGGAAGAGTCTTGGTGGTACCAACCTTCTTCCATTTAAGAATGATGGAGGCCACTGTGTTCTTGTGGACCAAAAACGCTGCATTTTCTGGTACCCTTCCCAGATTTGTAACTCAACACAATCCTGTCTCGGAGCTCTACGGACAATTCCTTCGACCTCATGGCTTGGTTTTTGCTATGACATGCATAGTCATCTGTGTGACCTTATATAGACAGGTGTGTGCCTTTCCAAATCATGACCAATCAATTGAATTTACCACAGCTGGACTCCAATCAAGTTGTAGAAACATCTCAAGGATGATCAATGGAAACAGGATACACCTGAGCTCAATTTCAAGTCTCAGAGCAAAGGGTCTGAATACTGGTGTAAATGTGATATCTGTTATTTGTTTTTATTAAATTAGAAAAAATGTCTAAAATCCTGATTTTGCTTTGTCATGATGGGGTATTGTGTGTAGACTGATGAGGGAAAAAACAATTTAATCAATTTTAGAATAAGGCTGTAACCTAACAAAATGTGGAAAAAGTCGAGGGGTCTGAATACTTTCCAAAGACACTTATTAGATTACTTATACCTGAGCCCTATACCTGAGCCCGAGGACCTGAGCCCTAGGACCATGCCTCAGGACTACCTGGCATGATGACTCCTTGTTGTCCCCAGTCCACCTGGCCGTGCTGCTGCTCCAGTGTCAACTGTTCTGCCTGAGGCTATGGAACCCTGACCTGTTCACTGTGATTACTATTATTTGACCCTGCTGGTCATTTATGAACATTTGAACATCTTGGCCATGTTTTGTTATAATCTCCACCCGGCACAGCCAGAAGAGGACTGGCCACCCCTCATAGCGTGTTTCCTCTCTAGGTTTCTTCCTAGGTTTTGGCATTTCTAGGGAGTTTTTCCTAGCCACCGTGCTTCTACACCTGCATCGCTTGCTGTTTGGGGTTTTAGGCTGGGTTTCTGTACAGCACTTTGAGATATCAGCTGATGTAAGAAGGGCTATATAAAATACATTTGATATGATTCTAAAGCGTGAGAGGGAGTGGCTATACATGTACCTCCAGCCCCGAAGTTGAGAACATACTGAGTGAAGAGCGCGTCCAGCTCGTCGTACTGGACCAGGGCATCCTCACACTGCTGTAGCATCTCAAACACAAAGGCCAACTCCTCCTGCACACAACAAAACACAGGTACACACATCACATCACACGTGATCAAACCTACATCTCAAACACAAAGGCCAACTCCTCCTGCACACAACAAAACACAGATACACACAACACATCACACGTGATCAAACCTACAGTTCAGAAACTGATTAGTACACACACACACACACACACACACACACACACACACACACACACACACACACTTGTTCAAAAGTTGAGGGTCAGCATCCCGGAGTCGCCTCTTCACTGTTGACGTTGAGACTGGTGTTTTGCGGGTACTATTTACTGAAGATGCCAGTTGAGGACTTGTGAGGCGTCTGTTTCTCAAACTAGACACTCTAATGTATGTGTCCTCTTGCTCAGTTGTGCACCGGGGTCTCCCACTCTTTCTATTCTGGTTAGAGCCAGTTTGCGCTGTTCTGTGAAGGGAGTATTACACAGCGTTGGACCAGATCTTCAGTTTGTTGGTAATTTCTCACATGGAATAGCCTTCATTTCTCAGAACAAGAATAGACTGGTGAGTTTCAGAAGAAAGTTATTTGTTTCTGGACATTTTGAGCCTGTAATCGAACTCACAAATGCTAATGCTCCAGATACTCAACTAGTCTAAGGCCAGTTTTATTGCTTCTTTAATCAGAACAACAGTTTTTAGCTGTGCTAACATAATTGCAAAAGGGTTTTCTAATAATCAATTAGCCTTTTAAAATTATAAACTTGGATTAGCTAACACAACGTGCCATTGGAACACAGGAGTGATGGTTGCTGATAATGGGCCTCTGTACACCTATGTAGATATTCAATTAAAAATCAGTTGTTTCCAGCTACAATAGTAATTTATAACATTAACAATGTCTACACTGTATTTCTGATCAATTTTATGTTATTTTAATGGACCATTTTTTTTGCTTTTCTTTCAAAAACAAGAACATTTCTAAGTGACTCCAAACTTTTGAATGGTAGTGTATATATATATATATAAATAAATAAACACACACACACCCTCTTCTCCCTGTATAAAACCACAGATTCACCTGAGACATGCTCTCACCTGAGACACACAGACTGGCAGGTACAGACCTACCTGTACCATGAAGTAGTCACAGAAGCTCCAGCCAGGCTGATTGCATTTCTCCCGGAGGGTGCGCATGTCCTCCTCGAAGCGTCCCAGGTTCTGAGTGAAGGACATCAGCAGTAGAGTCCTCAGCTTCAGCAGGAAGGCACTCCACGACTCCTGAGACCTGGACGAATCCTTTAGAGGGTCTGACAGAACCACACAACTAGGTGAGAAAGAGAGAGAGAGAAGGAGAGAAGGAGAGAGAGGAGAGAAAAAGAGAGAGAGAAGGAGAGAGAGAGGAGAGAGAGAAGGAGAGAGAGAGAGGAGAGAGAGGGAGGAGAGAGAGAGAGAAAGAGAGAGAGAGAGAGGAGAGAAAAAGAGAGAAAGAAGGAGAGAGAGAGAGGAGAGAGAAAGAGAGAGAGTAGAGAAAAAGAGAGAGAGAAGGAGAGAGAGAGGAGAGAGAAAGAGAGAGAGAGGAGAGAGAAAGAGAGAGAAAAAGAGAGAGAAAAAGAGAGAGAGAAGGAGAGAGAGAGGAGAGAGAGAGAATGAGAGAGAGAAGGAGAGAGAAGGAGAGAGAAGGAGAGAGAAGGAGAGAGAGAGAATGAGAGAGAGAAGGAGAGAGAAAGAGAGAGAGAGAAGGAGAGAGAGAGAAGGAGAGAGAGGGGAGACATTTGTATCTGATCTGTCAGAACAATTCTTTCTTCTGGCTATTTGTGTTTCTCATTTCCAGCGTCCATTTTGTTTGTATCTTGTGTTGTAAAGTGTGTCCATTTTGTTTGTATCTTGTGTGTCTCACCGGTCATTCTGCTTGTTACAGAAGTCGTTGCGGATCTTGTCCACTAAGGAGGAGCGAGGCAGGATGTTGGTCTTGTTCTTCTTCTTGGCGTCGCTGGTCTCCACGACAACGATGACCCAGTCAGCTGACCCGTGGAGCCGCAGGTTGCCCTGCCACCTCATCATGTTGTCCCTGACTGACGCCTTGTACACCTCTATGTCCTAGAGGGTTTATTGACAGTTCATTATTCATTCATAAAGTTGTTTCGAAATAATTTCTAATCTGTTAGAACTCATTGGTTAGTCCTTTCTGAACCCATAATAATAATAATAATAATAACAATAACAGCAATAATAATAATATTAACAATAATATTAACAATAATAATAATAAATAATAACAATAATACCAGCCATAACAACAACAATAATAATAATAAACAATAACAACAGCAATAATAATAATAAACAATAATACCAGCAATAACAATAACCGTAATAACAACAATAATAATAATATTAACAATAATCACAATAATAACCACATCAATATTAACAATAATTATAATAACAACAACAACCACAACAATAACAACATTAATAATAACAATAATAACACTAATAATACTAATAATAACAATAATAATAATACAAGTAATAATAACAATATCAGTCATAGTAATAATAATAATAACAACAATATCTGCATAACAGCAATAACAATCATAGTAATATTTATAATAATAACAATAACAACAATAATAACAATAATATTAATAATTATAATAATAACAACAGTAATAACAACAACAATAATAATAATAATAATAATAACAATGAGGTATGTTTTGTGTGTTCACTGTTCAGACAATCATAAAGTAACTCTCTCACATTACGAGTAAAAACAAAACAAAACGCTATGTATCTCCAGTCCCTTTTCAGGGCATCAAATGCCAGGAAATAGTAGTGGTGCAAACCTCTATAGGAGTCATTACTATCAAATGCCCTGGATGAATGACATTTACTCTTTAATGAGTCCAACAGCCTTGATATACTAAAGTGCTTCTAAAACAAAAAAGGCTCTCTGCAATAGCTATCCGTTAGGGCACTGTTTCCCATGTCGGTCACGAGTCGCTGACTGGACTGTACTTCCTTAAAACAAGTGAACCGCCCTTTTAGTACATCAACATGCTGTTTCCTCAGCACTTTTCCACTGATCTCCCTGAACAAACTGAGGGGCCAGCCAGGTTACACTCATTAGGAGGGAGGAAGGAAGGAAGGAAGGAAGGAAGGAAGGAAGGAAGGAAGGAAGGAAGGAAGGAAGGAAGGAAGAAGGGAAGGAAGGAAGGAAGGAAGGAAGGAAGGAAGGAAGGAAGGAAGGAAGGAAGGAAGGAAGGAAGGAAGGAAGGAAGGAAGGAAGGAAGGAATAGTAGAGGAATCCTCCTGAGACTAAATGCAAACTATATTTGAACCAGCTGGAATACACAACATGTAATGTGTTGTGTCTGTCTGTCAGCCATCCATCTGCTGCCTGCACTGAGAATAACACTGATAATCCACTCTGGATCAAATCCTCTAGCTAGGCTGTTACATCCCACCGGTTATTTAATGGAGGGTAGAGTAGAATTCATGTGTGTGTGTGTGTGTGTGTGTGTGTGTGTGTGTGTGTGTGTGTGTGTGTGTGTGTGTGTGTGTGTGTGTGTGTGTGTGTGTGTGTGTGTGTGTGTGTTACACGTGTTCAAATCCCCACAAGAATAATAAACAAACTAAAATTTGACCAACTGGGGAACTTTTGTTAGTCCCCACGAGGTCAAATACTATTTCTAGGGGGTTTAGGGTTAATGTTAGAGTTAGGGTTAGAATTAAATTAAGGGTTAGCAGCTGGGGTTAATTTTAGGGTTAGGTTTTGGGGTTAGGGTTAAAGGGTTAGGGAAAATAGGATTTTGAATGAGACTGAATTGTGTGTCCCCACAAGGTTAGCGGTACAAGAATGTGTGTGTGTGTGTGTGTGTGTGTGTGTGTGTGTGTGTGTGTGTGTGTGTGTGTGTGTGTGTGTGTGTGTGTGTGTTTACAGTAAAACGGGCACAGCACCACGTACACAGCAGTCTGTCCAGTAGATATGGAGGAAGGGGAAAGTGAGGAGGGCTTTGTTTCCCTCTTTAGGGAGGAGTTCCTCTTTGAACTGGACAAAGTTGGCCTCTAAATGGATCATCCTTGGTGCTCGTCCATACGACCTGAGATCAACGAAAAAAATATTATGATATAGACGTTCTATAAAGGAGTTTATATATTATAATGCTTATACACCGAGATGCTCTTATCTAGCATAGACCAGAAAGCCAACATTTAGTCGACAAAGTCATTCAGCAGTACCAACAACAACAAAAAAACTGTTTCGATTAGACCAATTACTTCCAGGCACATCTTGTCAGCACTCACCTCCTCCACTCCATTGGTTCCCTGGGAAGCTGCTGGGCCAATGGGGTGTAGAGAGAAGTGAACAAGGCCTGGTCCCCAGCACCTTGTGGAGAGAGGGGGGAGATTAGGGAAGAGGAGGGAGGAAAGGAAGGAAGGAGGAAAGAGAGTGAGGGAAGGAAGAGAGAGAATGAGGAGAACTGATACCCAATAAGCACCTGTCAACACGGGATTATATGTTCATTTAAAATAGCCAGTTGAACTTCAGGACTGGATTGAATAGCCCTGCCCTATGATCCAGCTACAGACTCAATAAGCCCTGCTGGCTATCACCCCTCTGCCCTGGTGTTGTTTCCAGACACGTCCAACCTTTCCTTGTGTGGTTAAAGATTGATATGACAGGAGGTACCCCATCCCCCACCAGACTCCCAGAACCAACCTTTCCTTGTGTGGTTAAAGGTTGATATGACAGGAGGTACCCCATCCCCCACCAGACTCCCAGAACCAACCTTTCCTTGTGTGGTTAAAGGTTG
Organism: Salvelinus alpinus; assembly: GCF_045679555.1. Lineage (NCBI taxonomy): Eukaryota > Metazoa > Chordata > Actinopteri > Salmoniformes > Salmonidae > Salvelinus > Salvelinus alpinus. Next base: position 45,040,392 of record NC_092099.1, on the reverse strand, counting down.
ATATGACAGGAGGTACCCCATCCCCCACCAGACTCCCAGAACCAACCTGTTCCTGTGTGGTTAAAGGTTGATATGACAGGGGGTACCCCATCCCCCACCAGACTCCCAGAACCAACCTGTTCCTGTGTGGTTAAAGGTTGATATGACAGGGGGTACCCCATCCCCCACCAGACTCCCAGAACCAACCTTTCCTTGTGTGGTTAAAGGTTGATATGACAGGGGGTACCCCATCCCCCACCAGACTCCCAGAACCAACCTTTCCTTGTGTGGTTAAAGGTTGATATGACAGGAGGTACCCCATCCCCCACCAGACTCCCAGAACCAACCTTTCCTTGTGTGGTTAAAGGTTGATATGACAGGAGGTACCCCATCCCCCACCAGACTCCCAGAACCAACCTTTCCTTGTGTGGTTAAAGGTTGATATGACAGGAGGTACCCCATCCCCCACCAGACTCCCAGAACCAACCTGTTCCTGTGTGGTTAAAGGTTGATATGACAGGAGGTACCCCATCCCCCACCAGACTCCCAGAACCAACCTGTTCCTGTGTGGTTAAAGGTTGATATGACAGGGGGTACCCCATCCCCCACCAGACTCCCAGAACCAACCTGTTCCTGTGTGGTTAAAGGTTGATATGACAGGGGGTACCCCATCCCCCACCAGACTCCCAGAACCAAATTCTGTGTCTCAGTAACAGCATTCTGTTGTTACTTAGACAACAGCAAAGCAAAGCCCACTGCTGGGCATTCAGGACTAAGAAACAGAACATGGCTTGACATAATGAAGCTGTGGGAATATTCTAACACACTTGTGGTACACATGCACTGGGAGAATGTAGTACGTCCCTTGTGAGGCTTCTATTGCTGCTGTTTTGTGTGTCTGTCACAGGCAAACAGCCATTGGACTTCAAATCTAATTGACCTTTCAATCATACAAATGCTGTAAGGCTGTGCTGCACCATAAAGCTGAGACTTTGCCCTTGTAAATAGGGCTGTTCAGAGACCAACGCTGTATAGCTCTGCTAGTACATCCTGTTGTCGCCTCTAATAGTAAAACTGCACACAGCCCTGGTATGGTCCCCCCAGAGAGAACAGCCCTGGTATGGTCCCCCGAGAGAGAACAGCCCTGGTATGGTCCCCCTAGAGAGAACAGCCCTGGTATGGTCCCCCAGAGAGAACAGCCCTGGTATGGTCCCCCCAGAGAGAACAGCCCTGGTATGGTCCCCCGAGAGAGAACAGCCCTGGTATGGTCCCCCAGAGAGAACAGCCCTGGTATGGTCCCCCGAGAGAGAACAGCCCTGGTATGATCCCCACAGAGAGAACAGCCCTGGTATGGTCCCCCAGAGAGAACAGCCCTGGTATGGTCCCCACAGAGAGAACAGCCCTGGTATGGTCCCCCAGAGAGAACAGCCCTGGTATGGTCCCACAGAGAGAACAGCCCTGGTATGGTCCCCCAGAGAGAACAGCCCTGGTATGGTCCCACAGAGAGAACAGCCCTGGTATGGTCCCCCAGAGAGAACAGCCCTGGTATGGTCCCACAGAGAGAACAGCCCTGGTATGGTCCCCCAGAGAGAACAGCCCTGGTATGGTCCCCACAGAGAGAACAGCCCTGGTATGGTCCCCACAGAGAGAACAGCCCTGGTATGGTCCCCACAGAGAGAAGAGAACTGAAGCTCATAAACAAACACTAAGGTTTTCTGGCTACAATGGAAATGATGACAGTTCGTATCAAGCATACCGGAGGTCATTCTACTTATATTTGAATCACTGACTTCCTCATCCATTCATCCCTCAAATTAAGAATAGGAAACCTATAGGCTGCCAGTAGTATAGCTGACTAAACTCAATGATTTATGATGGAGACATGCGGCGACTAGTGGCGGTGGACTAGAGCTCCGACGTCTTATAAAATTACGTTTTCTAATCAAGAACGACTGATTTTCAGCACCCAGAGAATAGCACGCAATTACACAAAACAATCAGTCGTTTTTTAATATTATTATTTTTTTCTACGCAATTTTATGTGACGTCGGAGCTCCACACTAGTCGCCGCACAATAAATTGCAGAGTTGAGTTTAAAATCGGGCTAATAGAAGTATGGTATATTAAGCCCATAGGCTACCAGCCCAGCCAGGTCACCTGTGATACAAATCAGTATTCGACGTACATCCATGTTAGATGGGCGTTGGGAGATTACGTGGCAACAGTGAGCGCTGTTACCTTAAAATAGGTTGCAGTTTTGCAAGGTCCTTACGGACGGGGATAGTGGATGGGAGTCTTTGTCCGGCGCCAAAAGTTGCATGTTTCGAATCCAGTGATAGAAAGTTGTTTTTTGAGATGTTTGTTTTAAGTCTATCCCAAAACCTTACGATTTCAGAGTTAATGCCTGAAACTTAACCTTAAACAGTTTGACATTTGATGTTTGGAACACCTTTGAGAAACATTTTTTAACCTAATTCTGACGTGACTGTGAGAGCTTGTTGACCGGTCAGGGTGGTCCAGTGACTGGCAGGCCGGAGCTGTCAAGACCACCAATAGGGTCAAACCTTAAAATAACTTTTTTGAGAAGCTCACTTGAAAGGCCAACAGAGGAGTTTCTCCCAACACACACACACACACACACACACACACACACACACACACACACACACACACACACACACACAAATATACCTCAGTATTAAAAAAGTTGCAAATGAGAACTTGTTCTCAACTAGCCTACCTGGTTAAATAAAGGTGAAAAAAAAAAAAAAAAAAGTAAATGTAATTGAAAAAATTAAAAGTATAAATCATTTCAAATTGCTTTGAATGCAAACCCGACGCCACGATTTTCTAGTTTGTTTTTTAAAAACGTATTTACGGATAACCAGGGGCACGCTTCAACACTTCCATATAATTTACAAACGAAGCATTTGTGTTTAGTGAGTCCGCCAGATTAGAGGCAGTAGAGATGACCAGGGATGTACGTGGACCATTTTTCTGTCCTGCTAAGCATTCAAAAATTTAACAAGTACTTTTGGGTGACAGGGAAAATGTATGGAGTAAAAAGTACATTATTTTCTTTAGGAATGTAGTGACGTAAAAGTACAAGTTGTGAAACATATAAATAGTAAAGTACAGATACAAAAAAAAACGACTTAAGTACTACTTTAAAGTATTTTTACACCACTGCTCACACTGTAGCCACTGTCTGTATATAGCCTAAAGATTTAGCCCCCGGCTAAGCTAGGTGTTATGTATCCAGTCTGAAGCAGGTGCAGTTTTGCATGATGACAGCAGGTTGATGAAACTGCATCACGAGCTGTGGCGTAAGGAGGACAGCAAATATTATCTGTCTACATTAGCTGATATAGTAGCGTAGTCTAATGCATATCTCATCATAAAATGATAAGGAAAGAAACGGTGATATGGTTCAAGTAACGTTTTCAATTTGTCAAGCGGCGACGGTCACTGTCCTGCAAGAAATGGTGCTGACGTTACAAAGCCAGCCCATTCTTTTAAGGCCACTGATATGCGGCCGCAACTAGCTGCCTTGCCTGAGCTCAGTGTCAAACTCACAAACCTCGCTACAAACAGCTGTCCGGCTGAATAAAACGACTGCAACATCATCCCACCAACAAAACACTCACATGTCACAATCGGCTTGTTCTCCATTGTGTATATAATGGGCTTCTCCTCTTGAGGCTCCATCATGGATTCTGATAGTCAGTGGTAGCCCCCCATGTCATGTAAAAATCCGTTTTTTTTTTAGTAAATGCTTATGCATGCAAACAGTCGTGGGGTGTAATCATTAGTCCAAACAGTTGCAAACAGTTGCGTTTAGCAACGAAAACGTTAGTTTGAATTGGACAAACTCAGATAGGTCCCTCCCCATTTAGTTCCGTTTTCTTCCGTTTAAAAAACGTTTTGCAACAGAATCTTAATGAATACGCCACTGATGTATGGCTGGGGCTGCGTCCACTGGCCGTGTCCCGTTACACTTCCTGGAACACACCTTCACTCTACTACGTAGGCTATGCGCAATTTAAAGGGAACGCGGAAATAGAATGCTGCAGCAGCTGATGGCTCCTCTGGATGGCTCACTAAGTGAAAATGTATAAATGCCTAACAGAATCCTTTATCATGCGGTGTTCCCAACTGGAAACATTCAATCAATAAAATGTACCTTTTAAATAGATTTGTTCAAATATATGGAGGTTTGATTACAATGACTATTCGGAATGACTATTTTAAATTACTGTAGTAGCATTGATGTAAAGTTATAATTGACTGGTAGGTGGCAGGTAGCCTAGCGGTTAAGCGTGAACACTGAAAGGTCACTGGTTCAAATCCCAGAGCTGGCAAAGTGGAAAAATCTGCCGCTCTGCCCTTGAGCAAGGCAAATTAACCCTCAATGACTACTGGTCCCTGGATGTTGATTATGGCAGCACCCCACAACTCTCTGATTCAGAGGGGTTGGGTTAAATGTGTTAGACACATTTCAGTTGAATGCTTTCAGTTGTGGAACTGACTAGGTATCCCCCCTTTGCTATGTCTGTCGATTCATGTATAATAGAATGTACTGTATTACCGGAGTGCAAAGTCTAGGACAAAAAGGCTTCTCAACAGTTTTTACCCCCAAGCCATAAGACTCCTGAACAGGTAATCAAATGGCTACCCGGACTACTAGCGAGTCCGAGTACCCAGACTCGCTACTGTTTTTCACTGTCTTTTCACTGTTGTTTTTATTTCTTACTTACCTATTGTTCACCTAATACCTTTTTTGCACTATTGGTTAGAGCCTGTAAGTAAGCATTTCACTGTAAGGTCTACAACTGTTGTATTCTGCGCACGTGACAAATAAACTTTGATTTATTACTATCTCTATTTATTACTAACGTGTATTACTATCTGCTCCCCTATCAAGGTAAAATGGCTATGTCGGCATGGTACGTTGGTTAGCACTATCCTGTCAAGGTTGGTGCAGAAAAAGAATAGCTTCTTGTGGTTTTACAATGCATTTTGGAAAGTATTCAGACACCTTGACTTTTTCCACATTTTGTTACGTTACAGCCTTATTCTAAAATTGATTAAATCATTTTCCCCCCCCCTCATCAATCTACACACGAATGCCCACAATGAAAGTGAAAACAGGTTTTTAGACATTTTTGCAAATGTATTAATAATAAAATCCAGAGACTCAAAATTGAGCTCAGGTACAGTACATCCTGTTTCCACTGATCGTCCTTGAGATGTTTCTACAACTTGATTTGAGTCCACCTGTGGTAGATTCAATTGATTGGACATGATTTGGAAAGGCAGACACCTGTCTATATAAGGTCCCACAGTTGACAGTGCATGACAGAGTCATGAGCCACGAGGTCAAAGGAATTGTCCGTAGAGCTCCGAGACAGGATTGTGTCGAGGCACAGATCTGGGGAAGGATACTAAAACATTTCTGCAGCATTGAAGGTCACCAAGAACACAGTGGCCTCCATCATTCTTAAATGGAAGAAGTTTGGATGAGGTAGGATTAGCCAGTCTGGTCCCACGATGGAGGCAAACACCAGCATGGTGATCAGCAGGTCTGCCATCATAAACAGGTAGTCATGTCGCCCACAGTGGTGAAGATATGCACAGAGAACCAGAAGAAGTAGAAGTACTGGTACCTCAACGAGGCGAATACAAGGTTGGGGTCGATCCAGCGTTCGGACCCGAAGCCGATGTACAGACAAGCCTTCCAGCACGAATGTGTGTAGAGCATAAGCTTGGAGAGATGAGACCAGGGGTGAGGGTCAACCCCTGGTGAGGGTCAACCCCTGGTTAGGGTCAACCCCTGGTGACCGTCAACCCCTGGTGAGGGTCAACCCCTGGTGAGGGTCAACCCCTGGTTAGGGTCAACCCCTGGTGAGGGTCAACCCCTGGTGAGCGCCTGGTGAGCGTCAACCCCTGGTGAGCGTCAACCCCTGGTGAGGGTCAACCCCTGGTGAGGGTCAACCCTGGTGAGGGTCAACCCCTGGTGAGGGTCAACCCCTGGTGAGGGTCAACCCCTGGTGAGCGTCAACCCCTGGTGAGGGTCAACCCCTGGTGAGGGTCAACCCCTGGTGAGGGTCAACTGCTTCCTGTGCACCTCCCACCAAACGTGGCCATGGACTGAATGGAGACCAGAACCTCCTACTCTGACAGTGGGTTTTGAGCAGAGGCGGCGCCTCCACTTGACAACACTTTGCTCCAATGCTTCGCTTCGCTTGAAATTTGAATATAGCTAAACCTTTTCTACCACTCCTGTAGCAGTGGTCGTACCGCTCAGCTTCCCACAATCCCCCTCACATTTCTCTGGAATGGAGGTGGAACTTCTCCTGCCGTATCCGCTGTAGCACCTGCCTCAACAGGAAGCGTGCTCCAGGAAACCAGCAGGGGGAAGTACAACACAGATACAGTCTTACAGTAGTTCCTATCCAGAGAAATATAATTATAACGTTTCATTACTAAGCCTTGGAGTCATCATAAAAGAAAAGCCGACTCTCTCTCCCTCCTCTTGCAGAATTCAGTCATTGGCTCTCCACAAAAAATAAATTAATATTTTCACGTGTTTTTAAATGCATTAACGAGCACAAAGGATTATTTCCAACCCACCACACACACGCACGCACGCACGCACGCACGCACGCACGCACGCACGCACGCACACACACACACACACACACACACACACACACACACACACACACACACACACACACACACACACACACACACACACACACACACACACACACACACACACACAGGGTTCCATATGTTAAAAAAATCTAAATTTGATGATGGTACCAGCCATATACAGTGTTAAACAAAAATATACAGTGCCTTCAGAAAGTATTCACACCCCTTGACTTGTTCCACATTTTCTTGTGGTGTTAAAGCCTGTGTCACTGATCTACACACAATACCCCACAATTTGAAAGTGGAATTTTGTTTTTAGAACTTTTTACAAATTATTTAAAAAAATGTTAAGCTGAAGTGTTTTGAGTCAATATGTATTCAACCCTTTTGTTATGTCAAGCCTAAATAACATCAGGAGTAAAAAGTTGATTAACAAGTCACATAATAAGTTGCATGGACTCACTCTGTATGCAATAAAAGTGTTTAACATGATTTGTGAATGATTATCTAATCTCTGTATCCCAAACATACAATTATCTGTGACATAATTGGTCAGAGAAGTAGCCGAGTGCCACGTAGGATTCATCTATTGCCGGGAATCATGGCTCATAAATGTTCAGAGAAGTAGTTGGTGAACCAGGCGAGGCAGTCATTTGAGAAACCAAGGGCTATTGAGTCTGCCGATGAGGATGTGGTGATTGACAGAGTCGAAAGCCTTGGCCAGGTCGATGAATACTGCTGCACAGTATTGTTTCTTATCGATGGCGGTTATGATATCGTTTAGGACCTTGAGCGTGGCTGACGTGCACCCATGACCAGCTCGGAAACCAGATTGTATAGCGGAGAAGGTGCGGTGGGATTGGTCTGTGATCTGTTTGGTGACTTGGCTTTCGAAGACCTTAGAAAGGCAGGGTAGGATAGATATAGGTCTGTAGCAGTTTGGATCAAGAGTGTCCTTCCCTTTGAAGAGGGGGATGACCGCAGCTGCTTTCCAATCTTTGGGAATCTCAGACGATACGAAAGAGAGGTTGAACAGGCTAGTAATAGGGGTTGCAACAATTTCGGCAGATCCTTTTAGAAAGAAAGGGTCCAGATTGTCTAGCCCGGCTGATTTGTAGGGGTCCAGATTTTGCAGCTCTTTCAGAACATCAGCTGACTGGATTTGGGAGAAGGAGAAATGGGGAAGGCTTGGGCGAGTTGCTGTGGGGGGTGCAGTACTGTTGACCGGGGTAGGGGTAGCCAGGTGGAAAGCATGGCTAGCCGTAGAAAAATGCTTATTGAAATTCTCAATTATAGTAGATTTATCGGTGGTGACGGAGTTTCCTATCCTCAGTGTAGTGGGCAGCTGGGAGGAGGTGTTCTTATTCTCCATGGACTTTAACCGTGTCCCAGAACAATTTTGAGTTTGTGTTGCAGGAAGCAAATTTCTGCTTGAAAAAGCTAGCCTTGGCTTTTCTAACTGCCTGTGTATATTGGTACGGCTAAAGGCTATCAGAACTGGTCGTCTATTACGTTCAGAACAGAGTGTAAAAGGAGCAGGTTTCTGGGTGCGATAGAATAGATTCAAGGCATAATGTACAGACAAAGGTATGGTAGGATGTGAATACAGTGGAGGTAAAACCTAGGCATTGAGTAATGATGAGAGATATGTGGAAGGGGGAACTAAATGGTTGGTTAAGGCATATTGAGCAGGGCTAGAGGCTCTACAGTGAAATAAGACAAAAATCACTAACCAGGACAGTAATGGACAAGGATTACTATGAAGACAACACCATTCTGTATACCTCTGGCCCTTCTTTGGACATTGTGTTAACCAACCTCCTGATAGAACCTCCAACCTCCAGACGAGCTTCAATGCCATACAACTCTCCTTCTGTGGCCTCCAACTGCTCTTAAATGCAAGTAAAACTAAATGCATGCTCTTCAACCGATCGCTGCCCGCACCTGCCCGCCCGTCCAGCATCACTACTCTGGACGGTTCTGACTTAGAATATGTGGACAACTACAAATACCTAGGTGTCTGGTTAGACTATAAACTCTCTTTCCAGACTCACATTAAACATCTCCAATCCAAAATTAAATCTAGAATCGGCTTCCTATTTTGCAACAAAGCATTCTTTACTCACGCCGCCAAACATACCCTCGTAAAACTGACAATCCTACCAATCCTCGACTTTGGCGATGTCATTTAAAAAATAGCCTCCAACACTCTACTCAACAAATTGGATGCAGTCTATCACAGTGCCATCCGTTTTGTCACCAAAGCCCCATATACTACCCACCACTGCAACCTGTACGCTCTCGTTGGCTGGCCCTCGCTTCATACTCGGCGCCAAACCCAGTAGCTCCAGGTCATCTACAAGTCTCTGCTAGGTAAAGCCCCGCCTTATCTCAGCTCACTCACTGGTCACCCCCAAAGCCAATTCTTCCTTTGGCCACCTCTCCTTCCAGTTCTCTGCTGCAAATGACTGGAACGAACTGCAAAAATCACTAAAGCTGGAGACTCTTATCTCCCTCACGAGCTTTAAGCACCAGCTGTCAGAGCTGCTCACAGATCACTGCACCTGTACATAGCCCATCTGTAAATAGCCCATCCAACTACCTCATCCCCATACTGTATTTATTTATTTATCTTGCTCCTTTGCACCCCAGTATCTCTACTTGCACATTCACATGTGCATATGTATGTGTATGTGTAACGGATGTGAAATTGCTAGCTAGTTAGCGGTGGTGCGCGCTAGCAGCCTTTCAGTCGGTTACGTCACTTGCTCTGAAACCTAGAAGTAGTGGTTCCCCTTGCTCTGCAAGGGCAGCGGCTTTTGTGGAGCGATGGGTAATGACGCTTCGTGGGGGACTGTTGTTGATGTGTGCAGATGGTCCCTGGTTCGCGTCGGGGCGAGGGGACGGACTAAAGTTAAACTGTTACATATGTATGCATATATATATATATATATATGTGTGTATGTATGTGTACATGTATATACATACATATATGTATTCTCTGCACATCTACCATTCCAGTGTTCAATTGCTCTATTGTAATTACTTTAACACCATGGCCTAATTATTGCCTTACCTCCCTTATCCTACCTCATTTGCACACACTGTATATAGACTTTTTCTACTGTACTATTGACTGTATATTTGTTTATTCCATGTGTAACTCTGTGTTGTTGTATGTGTCGAACTGCTTTGCTTTATCTTGGCCAGGTCGCAGTTGCAAATGAGAATTTGTTCTCAACTAGCTGACCTGATTAAATAAAGGTAAACATCTTAAAACACACCTGTTGATCATGCTGGTCTGTCTCCATGGAGGGGAGCAGGTGACTCTCCAACCAGACAGCAGACTCCAGGGACCAACTAGTGCTATCCTGCAGCAAATACAAAGTTCATTTGATGGGGCATAAACTATAAACCAATCAAGTTGTAGCCAATGATTGTGTTAATTGAGCTAAATTATAATATTGTAATGAAACGGCAGGGATCTAGCCTGATGTCCAGAGAGCTATCGCCTGTGCCGTAAATGCAAGCTCAAGCGACAGAGTAGATATCCGCGCTTATAAACCCAGGGTCGTTAAAGTATACTCTACAGTCCTCCTCTATGTAACCCTCACTCACCCACACAATCTGACACATTTATACGGATCTATGCAGCTCCAACATGACTATTATGCGTTAGGAAAATGTATTTTGTCCCGCACACAACATGCCTGACAGGTTATAAATGTGCACGAGTGCCTTTCAGATAGGCCGTTCCCCTTTCAAGGGCGGCGGGGAAAGCGTACCGGGAGTAGCGGCAAATCTGTGGTAGCGGTTTTTTAAAAACGTCATAGCGTCCCTTGCGTGTGGGTGTGTGACCACTGATGTATGTATGTGTGACAGAGGAAGATGGCAGCGAAAAGAGAGAATGATTGTGGAATCAGAAAATGGTTTGTTATTGTCTAAAAGAGTAATCTATGCGACAAAGTATAATTTTTTTTTAGGCGATCTTGTTTGCGTTCGTGGGTAGTTTTTTTGTAATATTGGCTCCATTTTTACAGTACACCCTGATTGACTGACAGTGGATTTGCCCGTATAGCCACCGTTAGCATTTTGGCTAGCTAGCAAGCTAAGTTGTTTCTTGGAAATCACTGCTCCACAGCAGCTTGCCATTTTCGGAGGGTGAAAGTGCTGCAAACCTACCCGTGAGTATTTGACTGTTCAACTGAAATACTTTGACTTTGCCATTTTCCTTGCTAACGTTATTTAGCTATTTGCATTCAGCTAAGTCTGCAAGTATCAGATTTGTTTCTAACGTTAAATCGCTGAAGGAGACATCGCTATATTAGCTAGGTAGCTAGCTTGTTTTTTTGAAATGCACTGCGCTGACACACAGCAGCACTTAGCTGGCTTGCTACAGTACGTGGGAATGCAGTAGCTACGTGATATGTTATGCAAACGAGCAGTAGACATGCACATCAACTGTTTATATTAACGTTAGGCGTTTATTTACTTGGCTAGCTAGCCAGCATATTTTCCAAATGGTTGTAATTGTTAACGTTAGTAATGCTGAAACTAGCTAGCTTGTTGTTGAATACTCAGAAATTATAAACGATTAACGTTACTCAACAATGCCATGGTATAATTCAGCCTGATCTCATAGACTAGACGTAACATAGTAAACTTAAATCTGGGATTCTGAAATGTAGTATTATGTTATGTTTGGTATGGTTACATAAGACAGAAGTTGACTTAAGTCAAAAACTAAAGGAGGGTGGATTGGTGGTTGAACGTCTAGCAACCCAAAAGTTGTGTGTTCGAATCTCATCCGACAACTTCAGCATTTTAACACGTTTTAAAATAAGTAACCTTTTTGTACATTTTGCAAAACACCATACAAATTGTAATTCGTAACATATCATATGAAATGGATGATGGATGTTCACAAATGAATACATGCCATACAAAAAGTAACATCATACTAAATGGAGTGTCCTGTCTTTACGTAAGGAATAATTACGCAATAAGGCACAAGGGGTGTGGTATATGGCATATTTAACACGGCTAAGGGCTGTTCTTAAGCGCGACGCAACACTGAGTGCCTGGACACAGCCCTTAGCCGTGGTATATTGGTCATATACCATAAACCCGAGGTGCCTAATTGATATTATACACTGGTTACCAATGTCATTAGAGCAGTAAAAGTTACTTTTTTGTCATGCCCGTGTTATACCATGGTCTCGAACCATCCACTCTTTGGTGCGGCAGGTAGCCTAGTGGTTAGAGCGTTGGGCCAGTAAACGTAAGGTTGCTGGATCGAATCCCCGAGCTGACAAGGTAAAAATCTGTTCTGCCCCTGAACAAGGCCGCTGTTCCCCGGTAGGCTGTCATTGTAAATAATAACTTGTTCTTAAGTGAGTTGCCTAGTTGAATAAAGGTTAAATTAAAACAATTATAATGTGGGATAATTAAGTTGCTATAAGTTCTATGGAAAATAATGGAAGGTGTGCGGAGTAGCGATAACCTTTCACAGACTTACATCAGTTTCCAGAGATAGATTTACATAGAGTCCCAAGTTCATTATGTCCCAGTTATAATTTAACATATTTGCCTCTAGAAATGTGTTAAACATTCACTGAAGTCGCTAGCAAGTTTACTAGATTGCTACAGAATCTGGCTCTGACTATAATTCCTCAGCAACGTCAAGTTGGTCTTGAGAACATGGCTGAGCTTTCCAGGTCAGGAGGTTTTTGAGATGGACTTGACATGCTTGCCACTCAATAATGTATCATGCGGGCACATGTCCCGTGGCCAGGCCAGCGGCAAGGGAGAGAGAGGGAGACCTTTTCCTTACACGGTGTGCACACCTTTTGACCAGAATCTTGTGGGCCCTGTTCAAAAGTAGTTCAGTTTAGGGTTCCATTTCAGATGCAGATACAGTGTTCAGTAAACATGACTGTGGTCAGTTAGCTTCTCTTGGAAAAATATTTCCCCTACCTCTACGTTCTATCCTCTACCTTCTATCCTCTACCTTCTATCCTCTACCTTCTATCCTCTACCTTCTATCCTCTACCTTCTATCCTCTACCTTCTATCCTCTACCTTCTATCCTCTACCTTCTGTCCTCTACCTTCTGTCCTCTACCTTCTGTCCTCTACCTTCTATCCTCTACCTTCTGTCCTCTACGTTCTGTCCTCTACGTTCTGTCCTCTACGTTCTGTCCTCTACGTTCTGTCCTCTACGTTCTATCCTCTACGTTCTATCCTCTACATTCTATCCTCTATCTGGCCATTGGTGAGGGATAGGCGCTCAAACTTACCTTTTTCAGTTGTGATGAGCGCTTAAAAAAAAAAATAACTTATCAACTATTATGTTCACTTTACTTTGATAAAATATTTCAGTTGTGTTTATTACATTTTGTTTTATTTTACTTTTATTTATTTCCAAGTCATATCATCCCTATAGAGCTGCTGCCTATGCTTTCTGACTAAATTACTTTTTAGTAGTTCTTCAAAGTAAATAAGACATACTTTTATGACTGCTGAATACCAATTATCAATCACTTAGAGCAAGTACAGTTGAAGTCTGAAGTTTACATACACTTAAGTTGGAGTCATTAAAACTCGTTTTTCAACCACTCCACAAATTTCTTGTTAACAGGCCTTGAAATACATCCACAGGTACACCTCCAATTGACTCAAGTAATGTCAATTAGCCTATCAGAAGCTTCTAATGCCATGACATAATATTCTGGAATTTTCCAAGCTGTTTAAAGCCACAGTCAACTTAGTGTATGTAAACTTCTGACCCACTGGAATTGTGATACAGTGAAATAATCTGTCTGTAAACAAATGTTGGAAATATTACTTGTGTTATGCACAAAGTAGATGTCCTAACCGACTTGCCAAAACTATAGTTTGTTAACAAGAAATTTGTGGAGTAGTTAAAACACTTAGGCTGGAGTCATTAAAACTAGTTTATGTAAACTTTCGACTTCAACTGTACAGTATATGAGAATGCTGTTCCTTGACTGAGCGTTTCCACACCATAGTGACCACAGAGCTCATCACTAAGATATGGGCTCTGGGACTAAACACCTCCCTCTGCAACTGGATCCTGGACTTCCTGACGGGCTACCCCCAGGTGGTAAGGGTTGGCAACAACACATACGGGCGGTAGGCAATCCTCAACATGGGGGCCTCTCAGGGGTGTGTGCTCAGTCCCCTCCTGTACTCCCTGTTCACCCACGACTGCGTGGCCAAGCACGACTCCAGCACCATCATTAAGTTTGCTGACGACACAATGGTGGTAGGCCTGATCACCGACAATGATGAGACAGCCTATAGGGAGAAGGTCGGAGACCTGGCAGTGTGGTGCCAAGACAACAACCTGAAAAGAGACTGAAAAGATTTGGCATGGTCCCCCAGATCCTCAATGTTCTACAGTTGCACCACTGAGAGCATCCCGACCGGTGTCTGGTGGAAAGCAGACTGAACCTGGTTTTCCTCTCGGATTTTACCTCTGGTTTGTTCCAATCCGTTTTTTTTATCCTGAAAAACTCCCCAGTCCTTAACGATGACAATCATACCCATAACATGATGCAGCCACCACTATGAAGAGTGGTACTCATTAATGTGTTGTATTGCATTTGCCCCATACTCATTAGGGGCGTGCCGAGGACAAAACAAGTATTGTAACGGATATGTAGAATTGTCTGAATACGATTATGAGATGAGTATTATTTGTTGTTGTTGTTGTAATTTATCCGTGGTTGGAAAAAGCATGTTTTCAGCTGCCAGCACGCACTTCTCTCACTCAATCCGTGTGAAGCGCTGTGTTCTCTAAACAACTATTGGATAGTTTCTTCTGTAAAGAAACGGGCGGGGTACCGATTGAGCCTGCTGTAACGATTGGATTAGAACAAGCCGCTCTCATTTCCCCAGACACGCGCCCTGCTCTGTTTCACCACACTCAGTCATTCTTATCAGGGCATAAGTTTTCTCTTCTCCAAACATAGTGTATGAATCTGTAGCTAGTCATTGTTGTTCAAACTAGAAATTTCCTGTCGGCTGAGGCCATATGGTTGTTTTAGTCTGTCTAATTGGCGTTGTTTAGTAGGCCTACTTTGTCTGTCCGTATAATTATTCCATTGACGTCTGTTGTGAGCTTTGCTATTATTATTTATTCTTGCCCAGTCATGTTTACTGAGCAACAGATCATTATGGGGGAAAAAAAGACACATAGATCGTTTCTTTTGATTTTACAAATGTGGCATAAGTGTCCGCAGAGAAAAGCTTTGCTCCTCTCCAAAGTGAAACAATATGGAGCAAATTAGCCTAGCTTCTAAATCTGTGTCTAGAATACATGCAGACAGTAGTAGCCAGCCATGCAAGGGGCCTATGTATTTGTTGCCGATTCCGTTGATAATTGAATAAGACTAAGTAAAGTAGTCATGTGCATTTTCATCTCTCGGGTTCAATTTAACAATGTGTCTGAGTGAATGAACACAATGATGCGGCTCTGAGATGCGGCCTGAGTAATGGTACAATCATGCTCACTCCAGGGTTGAGGCTTTACCGGCATTTAAAAGCACACTTCTGAGTTTTCCGATCACCAGTAAATCCAATTACGATTATCAAGTTTGATAAAAACGGATACGATTACGATGAGATCGACACGTCCGGTATCCATAACATGATGCAGCCACCACTCTGTTTGTAAATATGGAGAGTGATACTCAGTAATGTATTGTAAATGTGGAGAGAGATACTCAGTAATGTATTGTAAATGTGGAGAGAGATACTCAGTAATGTATTGTAAATGTGGAGAGAGATACTCAGTAATGTATTGTAAATGTGGAGAGAGATACTCAGTAATGTATTGTAAATATGGAGAGAGATACTCAGTAATGTATTGTAAATATGGAGAGAGACACTCAGTAATGTATTGTAAATGTGGAGAGAGATACTCAGTAATGTATTGTAAATATGGAGAGAGATACTCAGTAATGTATTGTAAATGTGGAGAGAGATACTCAGTAATGTATTGTAAATGTGGAGAGAGATACTCAGTAATGTATTGTAAATGTGGAGAGAGATACTCAGTAATGTATTGTAAATGTGGAGAGAGATACTCAGTAATGTATTGTAAATGTGGAGAGAGATACTCAGTAATGTATTGTAAATGTGGAGAGAGATACTCAGTAATGTATTGTAAATGTGGAGAGAGATACTCAGTAATGTATTGTAAATGTGGAGAGAGATACTCAGTAATGTATTGTAAATGTGGAGAGAGATACTCAGTAATGTATTGTAAATGTGGAGAGAGATACTCAGTAATGTATTGTAAATGTGGAGAGAGATACTCAGTAATGTATTGTAAATGTGGAGAGAGATACTCAGTAATGTATTGTAAATGTGGAGAGAGATACTCAGTAATGTATTGTAAATGTGGAGAGAGATACTCAGTAATGTATTGTAAATGTGGAGAGAGATACTCAGTAATGTATTGTAAATGTGGAGAGAGATACTCAGTAATGTATTGTAAATATGGAGAGAGATACTCAGTAATGTATTGTAAATATGGAGAGAGATACTCAGTAATGTATTGTTAATGTGGAGAGAGATACTCAGTAATGTATTGTAAATGTGGAGAGAGATACTCAGTAATGTATTGGATTGGATTGGCCCCAAACATAACATGTTCTATTTGGGACCAAAAGTTTTTTTGCAGTATTACTTTCAGTATTGCAGCAAATATATTTTTTATTCTGTACAGGCTTCCTTCTTTTCACTGTCAGTTAGATTAGTATTGAGGAGTAACTACAATGCTGATCCATCCTCAGTTTTCTCCTATCACAGCCATTAAACTCTTAACTGTTTGAAAGTCACCATTGTAGAGGTCGACCGATTATGATTTTTCAACACCGATACCGATTATTGGAGGGGGGCAAATTTTATTTATTTATTTATTTGTAAAAATGACAATTACAACAGTACTGAATTAACACTTTTATTTTAACTTTAATATAATACATCACTAAAATCAATTTAGCCTCAAATAAATAATGAAACATCTTCAATTTGGTTTAAATAATGCAAAAACAAAGTGTTGGAGAAGAAAGTAAAAGTGCAATATGTGCCATGTAAAAAAGCTAACGTTTAAGTTCCTTGCTCAGAACATATGAAAGCTGGTGGTTCCTTTTAACATGAGTCTTCAATATTCCCAGGTAAGAAGTTTTAGGTTGTCGTTATTATAGGAATATTTATCTCTATACCATTTGTATTTCATATACCTTTGACTATTGGATGTTCTTATAGGCACTTTAGTATTGCCAGTGTAACAGTATAGTTTCCGTCCATCTCCTCGCCCCTACCTGGGCTCGAACCAGGAACACATCGAAAACAGCCACCCTCGAAAGCATCGTTATCCATTGCTCCACAAATGTCGCGGCCCTTGCAGAGCAAGGGGAACAACTACTTCAAGGTCTCAGAGCGAATGCCGTCACCGATTTTAAACGCTATACACACAATACATTACTGTGTATCTCTCTCCACATTTACAATACATTACTGAGTATCTCTCTCCACATTTACAATACATTACTGAGTATCTCTCTCCACATTTACAATACATTACTGAGTATCTCTCTCCATATTTACAATACATTACTGAGTATCTCTCTCCACATTTACAATACATTACTGAGTATCTCTCTCCACATTTACAATACATTACTGAGTATCTCTCTCCACATTTACAATACATTACTGAGTATCTCTCTCCACATTTACAATACATTACTGAGTATCTCTCTCCACATTTACAATACATTACTGAGTATCTCTCTCCATATTTACAATACATTACTGAGTATCTCTCTCCACATTTACAATACATTACTGAGTATCTCTCTCCACATTTACAATACATTACTGAGTATCTCTCTCCACATTTACAATACATTACTGAGTATCTCTCTCCACATTTACAATACATTACTGAGTATCTCTCTCCACATTTACAATACATTACTGAGTATCTCTCTCCACATTTACAATACATTACTGAGTATCTCTCTCCATATTTACAATACATTACTGAGTATCTCTCTCCATATTTACAATACATTACTGAGTATCTCTCTCCACATTTACAATACATTACTGCGTCTCTCTCTCCACATTTACAATACATTACTGAGTATCTCTCTCCATATTTACAATACATTACTGAGTATCTCTCTCCATATTTACAATACATTACTGAGTATCTCTCTCCACATTTACAATACATTACTGAGTATCTCTCTCCACATTTACAATACATTACTGAGTATCACTCTCCATATTTACAAACAGAGTGGTGGCTGCATCATGTTATGGATACCGGACGTGTCGATCTCATCGTAATCGTATCCGTTTTTATCAAACTTGATAATCGTAATTGGATTTACTGGTGATCGGAAAACTCAGAAGTGTGCTTTTAAATGCCGGTAAAGCCTCAACCCTGGAGTGAGCATGATTGTACCATTACTCAGGCCGCATCTCAGAGCCGCATCATTGAGTTCATTCACTCAGACACATTGTTAAATTGAACCCGAGAGATGAAAATGCACATGACTACTTTACTTAGTCTTATTCAATTATCAACGGAATCGGCAAATACATAGGCCCCTTGCATGGCTGGCTACTACTGTCTGCATGTATTCTAGACACAGATTTAGAAGCTAGGCTAATTTGCTCCATATCGTTTCACTTTGGAGAGGAGCAAAGCTTTTCTCTGCGGACACTTATGCCACATTTGTAAAATCAAAAGAAACGATCTATGTGTCTTTTTTTCCCCCATAATGATCTGTTGCTCAGTAAACATGACTGGGCAAGAATAAATAATAATAGCAAAGCTCACAACAGACGTCAATGGAATAATTATACGGACAGACAAAGTAGGCCTACTAAACAACGCCAATTAGACAGACTAAAACAACCATATGGCCTCAGCCGACAGGAAATTTCTAGTTTGAACAACAATGACTAGCTACAGATTCATACACTATGTTTGGAGAAGAGAAAACTTATGCCCTGATAAGAATGACTGAGTGTGGTGAAACAGAGCAGTGCGCGTGTCTGGGGAAATGAGAGCGGCTTGTTCTAATCCAATCGTTACAGCAGGCTCAATCGGTACCCCGCCCGTTTCTTTACAGAAGAAACTATCCAATAGTTGTTTAGAGAACACAGCGCTTCACACGGATTGAGTGAGAGAAATGCGTGCTGGCAGCTGAAAACATGCTTTTTCCAACCACGGATAAATTACAACAACAACAACAAATAATACTCATCTCATAATCGTATTCAGACAATTCTACATATCCGTTACAATACTTGTTTTGTCCTCGGCACGCCCCTAATGAGTATGGGGCAAATGCAATACAACACATTAATGAGTACCACTCTTCATAGTGGTGGCTGCATCATGTTATGGGTATGATTGTCATCGTTAAGGACTGGGGAGTTTTTCAGGATAAAAAAAACGGATTGGAACAAACCAGAGGTAAAATCCGAGAGGAAAACCAGGTTGTCTGCTTTCCACCAGACACCGGTCGGGATGCTCTCAGTGGTGCAACTGTAGAACATTGAGGGTCTTGGGGACCATGCCAAATCTTTTCAGTCTCTTTTCAGGTTGTTGTCTTGGCACCACACTGCCAGGTCTCCGACCTTCTCCCTATAGGCTGTCTCATCATTGTCGGTGATCAGGCCTACCACCATTGTGTCGTCAGCAAACTTAATGATGGTGCTGGAGTCGTGCTTGGCCACGCAGTCGTGGGTGAACAGGGAGTACAGGAGGGGACTGAGCACGCACCCCTGAGAGGCCCCCATGTTGAGGATTGCCTACCGCCCGTATGTGTTGTTGCCAACCCTTACCACCTGGGGGTAGCCCGTCAGGAAGTCCAGGATCCAGTTGCAGAGGGAGGTGTTTAGTCCCAGAGCCCATATCTAATGTATTGTAAATATGGAGAGAGATACTCAGTAATGTATTGTAAATATGGAGAGAGATACTCAGTAATGTATTGTAAATATGGAGAGAGATACTCAGTAATGTATTGTAAATATGGAGAGAGATACTCAGTAATGTATTGTAAATGTGGAGAGAGATACTCAGTAATGTATTGTAAATGTGGAGAGAGATACTCAGTAATGTATTGTAAATATGGAGAGAGATACTCAGTAATGTATTGTAAATGTGGAGAGAGATACTCAGTAATGTATTGTAAATGTGGAGAGAGATACTCAGTAATGTATTGTAAATGTGGAGAGAGATACTCAGTAATGTATTGTAAATGTGGAGAGATACTCAGTAATGTATTGTAAATGTGGAGA
Source organism: Salvelinus alpinus (assembly GCF_045679555.1). NCBI lineage: Eukaryota > Metazoa > Chordata > Actinopteri > Salmoniformes > Salmonidae > Salvelinus > Salvelinus alpinus. The sequence continues at coordinate 45,020,399 of NC_092099.1, read as the reverse complement.
GAGATACTCAGTAATGTATTGTAAATGTGGAGAGAGATACTCAGTAATGTATTGTAAATGTGGAGAGAGATACTCAGTAATGTATTGTAAATGTGGAGAGAGATACTCAGTAATGTATTGTAAATGTGGAGAGAGATACACAGTAATGTATTGTAAATGTGGAGAGAGATACTCAGTAATGTATTGTAAATGTGGAGAGATACTCAGTAATGTATTGTAAATGTAGAGAGAGACACTCAGTAATGTATTGTAAATGTAGAGAGAGACACTCAGTAATGTATTGTAAATGTGGAGAGAGATACTCAGTAATGTATTGTAAATGTGGAGAGATACTCAGTAATGTATTGTAAATGTGGAGAGAGATACGCAGTAATGTATTGTAAATGTGGAGAGAGATACGCAGTAATGTATTGTAAATGTGGAGAGAGATACGCAGTAATGTATTGTAAATGTGGAGAGAGATACGCAGTAATGTATTGTAAATATGGAGAGAGATACTCAGTAATGTATTGTAAATATGGAGAGAGATACTCAGTAATGTATTGTAAATATGGAGAGAGATACTCAGTAATGTATTGTAAATGTGGAGAGAGATACTCAGTAATGTATTGTAAATGTGGAGAGAGATACTCAGTAATGTATTGTAAATGTGGAGAGAGATACACAGTAATGTATTGTGTGTATAGCGTTTAAAATCGGTGACGGCATTCGCTCTGAGACCTTGAAGTAGTTGTTCCCCTTGCTCTGCAAGGGCCGCGGCATTTGTGGAGCAATGGATAACGATGCTTTCGAGGGTGGCTGTTTTCGATGTGTTCCTGGTTCGAGCCCAGGTAGGGGCGAGGAGATTGGTCACCCCGCTAACTAGCTAGCCATTTCACATCGGTTACACCAGCCTAATCTCGGGAGTTGATAGGCTTGAAGTTATAAACAGCTCGATGCTTGAAACACAGCGAAGAGCTGCTGTCAAACGCACGAAAGTGCTGTTTGAGTGAATGCCTACGAGCCTGCTGCTGCCTACCACCGCTCAGTCAGACTGCTCTATCAAATATCAAATCATAGACTTAATTATAACACACAGAAATACGAGCCTTGGGTCATTAATATGGTCGAATGCGGAAACTCTCATCTCGAAAACAAAACGTTTATTCTTTCAGTGAAATACGGAACCGTTCCGTATTTAATCTAACGGGTGGCATCCATAAGTCTAAATATTCCTGTTACATTGCACAACCTTCAATGTTATGTCATAATTACGTAAAATTCTGGAAAATTAATTACGGTCTTTGTTAGGAATAAATGGTCTTCACACAGTTCGCAACGAGCCAGGCGGCCCAAACTGCTGCATATACCCTGACTGCTTGCACGGAACGCAAGAGAAGTGACACAATTTCCCAAGTTAAAAGAAGGTCATTGTAGCAGGCAATATTAACGAAATATGCAGGTTTAAAAATATATACTTGTGTATTGATTTTAAAGAAAGGCATTGATGTTTATGGTTAGGTACACATTGGTGCAACGACAGTGCTTTTTTCGCGAATGCGCTTGTTAAATCACCTGTTTGGAGAAGTAGGCTGTGATTCGATGAAAAATGAACAGGCACCGCATCGATTATATGCAATGCAGGACAAGCTAGATAAACTAGTAATATCATCAACCATGTGTAGTTAACTAGTGATTATGTTAAGGTTGATTGTTTTTTTGAAGATAAGTTTAATGCTAGTAAGCAACTTACCTTGGCTTCTTGATTCACTCGCATAACAGGTAGTCAGCCTGCCACGCAGGCTCCTCGTGGAGTGCAATGTAAGGCAGGTGGTTAGAGCGTTGGACTAGTAACCGGAAGGTTGCAAGATTGCATCCCAGATCTGACAAGGTAAAAATCTGTCGTTCTGCCCCTGAACAAGACAGTTAACCCACCGTTCTTAGCCCGTCATTGAAAATAAGAATGTGTTAACTGACTTGCCTAGGTAAATAAAGGTTAAAAATAAAATTGGCCCACAATCAGTGTCCAAAAATACCGATTATCAATTGTTATGAACTTGAAATCGGCCCTAATTAATCGGCCATTCTGATTAATCGGTCGACCTCTACACCATGGTTAAATCTCTGAACGGTTTCCTTCCTCTCTGGCAACTGAGGAAGGACGCCTGTATATTTGTAGTGACTGGGTGTATTCCATCCAAAGTGTAATTAATAACTTCACCATGCTCAAAGGGCTATTCAATGTCTGCTTTAAAAAAAAAAAGACTCTTCTACTAATAGGTGCCCTTCTTTGTGAGACATTGGAAAACCTCTCTGGTCTTTGTGGTTGAATCTGTGTTTGAAATTCACTGCTCGACGGAGTGACCGTACAGATAATTGTATGTGTGGGGTACAGAGATGAGGTAGTCATTCAAAACCATGTTAAACACTATTATTGCACACAGAGTGAGTCCATGCAACTTACTATGTGATTTGTTAATGAACTTTTTACTCCTGGACTTATTTAGGCCATAAAGGGTTTGAGATCTTATTGACTCAAGACATTTCAGCTTTTGTTAAACAGAAACATAATGGAAAACATAATTCCACTTTGACATGGAGAATTGTGTGTAGGCCTGTGACACATCTCAATTTAAACCATTTTTAAATAGACTGTAACAACAAAATTAGGAAAAAGTCAAAGGGCACCGTATGATGATGGGTCAGCCGCTGATGAACATGTTTCACCTAAACTGCTCCTAGGTTTCAGGGTCAGCCGCTGATGAACATGTTTCACCTAAACTGCTCCTAGGTTTCAGGGTCAGCCGCTGATGAACATGTTTCACCTAAACTGCTCCTAGGTTTCAGGGTCAGCCGCTGTTGAACATGTTTCACCTAAACTGCTCCTAGGTTTGAGGGTCAGCCGCTGTTGAACATGTTTCACCTAAACTGCTCCTAGGTTTGAGGGTCAGCCGCTGATGAACATGTTTCACCTAAACTGCTCCTAGGTTTGAGGGTCAGCCGCTGATGAACATGTTTCACCTAAACTGCTCCTAGGTTTGAGGGTCAGCCGCTGCCAAAATACCTCACTTTCCTCAGGCAGGCTAACATTACTCACTACTGCGCTGTCGGTCAGTGTGTACAGAAAGGTTTAGTTCTGTTCACGTATTGATGACCTCTGTCTTACTGGGATACATTTTATTTGCCGTCTCATCCCCCTTATTGTTACTAACATTGGAATCTGAGCAGCTGAACTTTAAACTTACCGACATTTTACGCCACTGAAGAATGTTTAACCTGAAAAATGAAATCACCTTTGATTGTAACCGGTTACATAGTTCTTCTTCTCTTATTTACCGACGTTAGCCCAGGGACCGAATGGTTGACTTTATGGTTTTATGTCTGAAATGTTGAGCATTCAGCTTAGCTGCATCTTGTTGTTGTTAGCTGTATCATGGTTTTAGTTAGCTGGTGATATCTGGCTTACATTTTTTTTGGGGGGGGGGGACCATGATTTAAAGAGCTACTATTTTTATTTCTCAACTGGTAATTGATGCGCGCTTCCAAATTGATTCGCCATTCAAATGCAACGGAGGTAGTATGCATTTTGTAAACGTATAGCTACTTAATAGTTTGAAACCTGAATGTTTTACTACATATATTAGGAGACATGTTTTAATTTGACTTTGCGATTGAAACCGGAAGCCTAATTGCTCTCATGTTCTATTGGTTTTCCAACTGTATTTATCCGGTATCCAAACAAACAGCCTACTGCTTTGTGCGCATTGCTGCGCTAATAATGTTAAACTATTTTTATCAACATTTCTGAACTCATTGCTTTTTAACGTTTTTTTAAATGTTTTATGTAGCTTAGGCTTACTGGTTGTAGGGATTCAAGATCTTTAGTCCCACAACTTCTTTGTCGACAAGCTGACTAATAGAATAATAGGTAAACGCTTCTACTATGAGATAGTAGTAGATTGACAGGCTCATAGGCGGTGGATCCATAAGGCTAGGGGGAAGCTTTCCCTAAGTAAATTATCGAAATGATATAGCCTAATTAGCCGTCTCCTGTGTCTACAGAAATAAATTCAATAATTCAAAATAGGATACTAAAGCCTGTTTTGAGCTTCCCATAGCCTTAAAACAAAAAATATGTTGTACAATATTTATTTGATTAAAGTGTCATCTTCAGGATGCCCAGCCCACGTGAGCTTTATTACACTCTATTTGCTTTAGCGCACACACACACACACACACACACACACACACACACACACACACACACACACACACACACACACACACACACACACACAGTGCCTTTGGAAAGTATTTAGACCCCTTGACTTTACCACATTTTGTTTCGTTACAGCCTTATTTTAAAATGGATTAAATAGCCCCCCCCCCCATCAATCGACACACACTACCCCAGAATGACAAAGCAGAAAGCACCTTGGGCAGTGATTACAGCCTTGAGTCATGCATATGATGCTAAAAGCTTGTCACACCTGTATTTGGGGAGTTTCTCTCATTCTTCTGTGCAGATCCCCTCGAGCTCTGTCAGGTTGGATGGGGAGTGTCGCTGCACAGCTATTTTCAGGTCTCTCCAGAGATGTTCAAGTCCGGGCTCTGGCTGGGCCACTCAAGGACATTTCAGAGACATATCCCGAAGCCACTCATGCAATGTCTTGGCTGTGTGCTTAGGGTTATTGTCTTATTGGAAGGTGAACCTTTGCCCCAGTCTGAGGTCCTGAGTGCTCTAGAGCAGTTTTTCATCAAGGATCTCTCTGCACTTTGCTCCGTTCCTCTTTCCCTTGATCCTGACTAGTCTCCCAGTCCCTGCTGCTGAGAAACATCCCCACAGCATGATGATGCTGCCACCACCATGCTTCTGCATAGGGATGGTGACAGGTTTCCTCCAGATGTAATGCTTGGCATTTAGGCTGAAGAGTTCAATCTTGGTTTCATCAGACCAGAGAATCATGTTTCTCATGGTCTGAGAGTCCTTTTGGCAACCTCCAAGCAGGCTGTTATGTGCCTGTTACTGAGGAGACACACTTCCATCTGGCCAATCTACCATAAATGGCTGATTGGTGGAGTGCTGCCGAGATGGTTGTGCTTTCCAGATGACGATGAAATATTGCTATATGCCTGGCTGGGCTTCTACTTTTTACTTAGTCACAACTCAGCAATCGTCTGGTGTTTTGCTGCACGGGCTGTCCAAATTGCAAGCCCTTCCGACTGTAGTTCAATGTGATATTTTTTTTTTAACAATCCACAATTATTTTATTTTAAGAATCTAATGATCCTCTGTGGCCAAATCATGCTTTCTGGTGTAGTAGCCTATTTTGAATGATAAAAAAAAAAAAAACAGACAGGATTAGGCAAATTAGGCTCTATAATTTTGGCAATTCAATTTACTTTAGGTGAAGCTTAGCTTTTGGACGAACCACCTATGTCTGTCGAGGACTTGTGATGGAGTTTTTTTTAAACAAATGGCTACTGGATTAATGCTAATAATCATGATTTTGTCAGGTAAGCATAGGCTACTTTTGTAGTTCAATCAATCAAATGTGTTTATAAAGCCCTTCTTACATCAGCTGATGTCACAAAGTGCTGTATAGAAACCCAGCCTAAAACCCCAAACGGCAAAGCAATGCAGGTGTAGAAGAACAGACGGTTAAGCTATCATTAGCATCGCTCACGGCTACACAGTGGTAGACATATAGGGCCTACGCGTACTGCACACACAGACCGGGATGTTCCGTTGCTGCCTCTTCAGAAAGTCGCTTTATTTTTGGTCAATTGCACATTACTGTTTGAATAAATCATAATAAAAAAAATACCAAATTGTGAACCAAAAAACTAAAGTGACCCTGGTAGACTTGTTTTCACTGGGATCCTCACCTGCTACTAGTTGAAATGGTTGCAAGTGCGACTGTTTTGGTCATGGTATCGAACTCTGCCGGTCTTCACTTGATCTCATTTACAGTTGATGCATTGCCACAATGTTTGTTTTTCAAATGATGTATTTGATTAAAACAAATTATTTAACTAGCCTCCTGCCCACATTGGCTGCTATGTGGAAAAACACAAAATACAATAAATGAATGTTCCAAAACACTAAAGGCTAAGTGGATTTTGGGTGTAGTTTAGCAAGAGGCTGTTTAGCTGTAGTCAACATGGGATTGTAGAGTTTGCTAAACAAATACCAACTGGATTGATGAAAAATAATTATGATATCATTCTTCCATTTAAGCATAGGCAACTTTAATTAACATTTAGTTGAGATGGCTGTCCCAAAAAAACATTTAATCTACCAGAATACTTTTTTTTCATTAGCATCATCGCTAACGGCTACTCAAAGTGGTAGATGTGTTTTTAAAAAAGTTTTTATTTAACCTTTTATTTAACTAGGCAAGTCAGATTTAAGAACAAATTCTTATTTACAATGGCGACTTACACCGGCCAAACCCAGACGACGTTGGGGGTCCCAATCACGTACGGTTGTGATACAGCCCAGTGATACGTTGCTGGGAATACAATTTAACTAATGCATTCTGTTCATGTCTTTTGATGAACTTGGGGCAAATTTTTATACATTTTCAATACATTTAGTTGATTTCAACACGGTTTAATATTGATGAATTCCGTTTTAATGCCTAGATTCCGTGAGTCCAAATGATCATTTTGGGATGAGGATCTCCACTTACTGTTATTGCCGCAGTTTCATTGAATGTTTTAATCATTTAAGATAATCGCCAAAAAAACCTAGGCCTACCAGTAGCCATATACAAATTAGGGAGCCAAATGAATGATGTGATTCGGTAGGCTACCCTGACTGAGACGAGTCACTCACTTTAGTGTCACTGTCTAGCGACGTCTAGGTGAAGGAAACTAAGGAAATCCTTTGGTTGACTTGTCCCGACGCGATACCATGGACATATAATTACGATGTATGATTTTATGAAATGGCGACGGGATATAGGAGATTCTAAGACACTGCATCTCAGTGCCAGAAGGCGTCACTACAGACCCTGGTTCGATCCCGGGCTGTATCACAACCGGCCGTGATCGGGAGTCCCATAGGGCCGCGCACAATTGACCCAGCATCGTCCAGGTTTGGGGAGGGTTTGGCCGGTGTAGGACAGGTGACCTATCCTATCAATAGATCGCTAAAAGATGCATATCGTTCATTCTAGCGGGAGATGGCTCAACGGACTATCGAATTTAAACTTTTCAAATTAAAAGTAGCCTAGTTAATACGACGGGGGGGGGGGGGGGGAGTAGCTGGCTGAAGATTAGTCTTACAGGCTGATTTTAGCCAGCACTAATGGAAAACACAGCCTATGGTTGTTGTCTAGGCTGGTGATTATCATATGGGGCTCCCAGAGGAGCGCCAGTGGGAAGGAAGGAACCAGACACCGCCTCCACACCGCCTGCTGTAGCCGTACTGTTTGCAGCCAGACTGGTATAATGTCGGATGTACACTACATGACTTTGAAACTCCTAACATCGCTGATCCTCTCACATTAAACGTCTTGCCTGTGTTTTAGTTTTTTTTGGTTGTCTTGGTGCGCTTACCAAACGATCTGGCACAGACGGGTCACACACAAACAGGATTCTCCATACCACGCTGTCTCACCAAAACAATGTGGTGATGTGATTTAACGTAGCTAGAACATGGGGTGGCAGGTAGCCTAGTGGTTAGAGCGTTGGGCCAGTAACCAGCAGGTAGCCTAGTGGTTAGAGCGTTGGGCCAGTAACCAGCAGGTAGCCTAGTGGTTAGATTGTTGGGCCAGTAACCAGCAGGTAGCCTAGTGGTAAGAGTGTTGGGCCAGTAACCAGCAGGTAGCCTAGTGGTTAGAGTGTTGGGCCAGTAACCAGCAGGTAGCCTAGTGGTTAGAGTGTTGGGCCAGTAACCAGCAGGTAGCCTAGTGGTAAGAGTGTTGGGCCAGTAACCAGCAGGTAGCCTAGTGGTTAGTGTTGGGCCAGTAACCAGCAGGTAGCCTAGTGGTTAGAGTGTTGGGCCAGTAACCAGCAGGTAGCCTAGTGGTTAGAGTGTTGGGCCAGTAACCAGCAGGTAGCCTAGTGGTTAGAGCGTTGGGCCAGTAACCAGCAGGTAGCCTAGTGGTTAGAGCGTTGGGCCAGTAACCAGCAGGTAGCCTAGTGGTTAGAGCGTTGGGCCAGTAACCAGCAGGTAGCCTAGTGGTTAGAGCGTTGGGCCAGTAACCAGCAGGTAGCCTAGTGGTTAGAGCGTTGGGCCAGTAACCAGCAGGTAGCCTAGTGGTTAGAGCGTTGGGCCAGTAACCAGCAGGTAGCCTAGTGGTTAGAGCGTTGGGCCAGTAACCAGCAGGTAGCCTAGTGGTTAGAGCGTTGGGCCAGTAACCAGCAGGTAGCCTAGTGGTTAGAGTGTTGGGCCAGTAACCAGCAGGTAGCCTAGTGGTTAGAGTGTTGGGCCAGTAACCAAACGGTTGCTGGACCGAATCCCTGAGCTGACATTTAAAATAAAACATCAGTGGTTCTGCCCCCAGACAAGGCAGTTAACCCCCGGTAGACCGTCATTGTAAATAGGAATTTGTTCTTAACTGATTTGCCAAGTTAAATAGAACGAGCTGTGGCTCAAAGCAGCCTCATAAACATTTTCAGTCAGACGTTCACGTTTGCCATACCATAATTTAAATATCTAGCCAACATTTTGAATTGCATGTGAACTTCAGAGCTGTAACGATTTGACACTTTGGTTCAATTCAAGTAGAAACACATACTAGCAGGAATCGCTCCTGCTGGAGAGTCTACACATTCTGGGCGATGTGAAACAACATCATCTTCTTACTGGCTTCTTCTCTGGCGGGCTCTCATTGGTTATTGCTGATCAGTGTTCTCAAAACGTGTTGCACATCTCAACACTACAAGAGCTTTGCGTATTTTGTTTCCGATTTTAAAAAAAATAAATCAATAATGTTCAGAAACTATCAGGACGTCTGGGGCTGCTCAAAGACTTGATTGGTAGCCCTCCGATTGCGTCTGTGACCACGCGCTCTGAGTAGGCAACGACATGGAGGATTTTGGCTCTGATCTCAAACTGGTCTGGGACAGCTAAATCATGTAGTGTACACCCAGCTTAACACCTTCTGTGTCATCTCTGTCTGCGTTTCTCTCTGCCAGACTAGACCTGTGTAGTACAATACACCGGCTTACCAGCTTATAACCAAACCCTCTCCTCTCTGTCTAGGTGGTGGTTGACTTTCAGTCTTGGGAGAGCAGTTGGGGCTAAGGAAGACTAAGCCAATCGCTGCTGGTTGGTGACTTCCTTGAAAAGCCAGCGTTGGACTGGAGCAGCCAGCTAGGGCCATGAGCCAGGGCTTCCTCCTCCCTCTGCGGACCAGAGCCAAAATGGAGGTTTAGCCCAGACAGACGCTGAGCAAGTGTTCAGGTAATATGGTGTTTTTTTTGTAGAACCTGTCTCTCTCTCTCTCTGTACAAGTGATGTAAGCAAACCTCTATGAATCATAGTGACTATCTGAGGTGCTACGATAACCTACTTTATCTCCCAGCAGCCTTTGCTCTCCTTCTCTCTCATCCTGAGCCAAGTATAGCAGTCAGTTGTTTTGTCGTGATTTGGAATGTGGAAATGTGTGTGTGGGGAAATGTTCAAGACACTGACTGCTTCTGTGAAGAATGTAGATCGATGAGATGGTATAATGGTATGGAGATTATGCTGTCTGTGGTCCCACAGATAATATCCCCCCGATATTAAAGACGAATCACTCCTATGTTCACTCTCAGTTTCTTTTTTTAAAGTTGTGTTAAATTTGTCCTGTCTCAGTCACAGAGCAATACATTCCTCTCTAACTCTGTCTTGATCCCAACTCTCTACTTTGACGTCAGTCACGAGTGACAGATCAACCGAGAGACTGAGTGGCCTGTACATTAATCCCTATTTGCTATAAGCAATAGCTTCAGCAGAACAGTAAGTAGTACCGGGAACCCCACACAGAGTACTGACTGTCCTTTTAAGCTCTATATGACTCCAAATGGCTCTATGCTCCCCATAACTACGGTGATGACACTAACGCTGGGATGAGACATTTGGCTACATCAGTTTTGCTTGTTACACAAACCTCACGAAGTGAACTTCCCCTGTCTGTGTGGGCTGGGGCCCCGTGCTGCTCTTCCCCTGTCTGTGTGGGCTGGGGCCCCGTGCTGCTCTTCCCCTGTCTGTGTGGGCTGGGGCCCCGTGCTGCTCTTCCCCTGTCTGTGTGGGCTGGGGCCCCGTGCTGCTCTTCCCCTGTCTGTGTGGGCTGGGGCCCCGTGCTGCTCTTCCCCTGTCTGTGTGGGCTGGGGCCCCGTGCTGCTCTTCTGGGTTGGGATGAGGGTCAGCAGGGGCATAGGCTGCTCACCTCACCTCTGCCCTACGTACAGCCAATAGCCTCCCTCACACAGCCCATTAGAAACAGGGGGAGCAGTGGGGCGAGGGGTTGAGGTCAATTCAAATTGAAGGCAGTCAATTTAGGATGTAAACTCAAATTTGACTTCAGGGGACCACTTTAAGGTAGAGGTGTGTGTTTGTATATATATATATATATATACTGAACAAAAATATCTAAATGCGACAGGCAACAATTTCAACGATTTTACTGAGTTACAGTTCAGGAAATCAGTCAATTCAAAATAAATGTATTTTGGCCCTAATGAATGGATTTGTTCAGGTGGGAGAGGGCAGTGTGGAGTGCGATTGCATCATCTGTGGATCTGTTGGGGTGGTATGCGAATTGGAGTGGGTCTAGGGTTTCCGGCATGAGGGTGTTAGACCTGTATTGACGCTTTTTGTCTGTTTGATGATTTGTCTGAGGTTATAGCGGGATTTCTTATAAGCATCCGGATTAGTGTCCTGCTCCTTCAAAGGGGTAGCTCTAGCCTTTAGCTCGGTGCGGATGTTGCCTGTATTCCATGGCTTCTGGTTGGGAAATGTACCTACGGTCACTGTGGGGACAACGTCAGCGATGCACTTATTGATGAAGCCGGTGACTGAGGTGGTATACTCCTCAATGCCATTGGATGAATCCTGGAACATATTCCAGTCTGTGCTAGCAAAACAGTCCTGTAGCGTAGCATCCGCGTCATCTGACCACTTCCGTATTGAGCGAGTCACTGGTACTTCCTGCTTTAGTTTTTGCTTGTAAGCAGGAATCAGGAGGATATAATTATGGTCAGATTTGCCAAATGGAGGGCGGGGGAGAGCTTTGTATGCGTCTCTGTGTGTGGAGTACAGGTGGTCCAGAGTATTTTTTTATTTATTTAATGAATTTATTTATTTTTTCTTCTGGTTACACATGTGACATGCTGGTAGAAATTAGGTAAAACGGATTTAAGTTTGTCTGCATTAATGTCCCCGGCCACTAGGAGCGCCGCTTCTGGATGAGCATTTTCTTGTTTTCTTATGGCCTAATTACAACTCGTTGAGTGAAGTCTTAGTGCCAGTATCGTTTTGTGGTGGTAAATAGACATCTACGAATAATATAGATGAGAACTCTGTTGGTTAGATAGTGTGGTCTACAGCTAATCCTGAGGTATTCTACCTCAGACGGGCAATACCTCGAGACTTTTTAATATTAGACATCGCGCACCAGCAGTTATTGACAAATACACACACACCACACACACACCACACACACCCCACACACACACACACACACGCCCTTCGTCTTACCAGACATAGCTGCTCTGTCCTGTCGATGCACGGAGAAGCCAGCCAGCTCTATGTTATCCGTGTCTTCGTTTAGCCACGTCTCGGTGAAACATAAGATATTACAGTTTTAAATGTCCCGTTGGTAGGATAGTCTTACTAATCATAGATAGTCCAGTTTGTTTTCCAATGATTGAACGTTGGCCAATAATATGGAGTGTAGTGGTGGTTTACCTTACAAGGCACCCCGCCCTCCTCCGTCCAGTTCGTGGTGAGTAATCGCTGTTCTGATGTCCAGAAGCTCTTTTCAGTCATAAGAGACGGTAGCAGAAACATGATGTTTCAAATGAGTTAGAAACAATGCGAAAAGAACGAACAGTTGGTTCGGAGCCCATAAAACGGCAGCCATTCCTTCCGGCGCCGTCCTTGATGCGGGCCGGGCGGCTGCATGCTAACCTCGGTCGTCAGTTGAACGGTGTTTCCTCCGACACATTTGGTTACAGCTTCCGGGTTAAGAAGCGCGGTTTGTCAGATCATGTTTCGGAGGAGGACTTGACATTTGCCTCGCAGCGATGAGACAGGATCAAAATTGAGGAGAAGGGGTCAAATAAAAAAATATATACAAAATAAAAACTTTACCGATTTTTAGGTTATTTCTTCATAAGCAAAGCAATATTATGTTTATAATATGGTCATACATTTGGCAGGAGGTTAGGAAGTGCAGCTCAGTTTTAACCTCGTTCTGTTGGCAGTGTGCACATAGCCTGTCTTCTCTTGAGAGCCAGGTCTGTTACGGTGGCCTTTCTCAATAGCAAGGCTATGCTCACTGAGTCTGTATATTTTTATTTTGTCAAATTTATTTCACCTTTATTTAACCAGGTAGGCTAGTTGAGAACAAGTTCTAATTTGCAACTGCGACCTGGCCAAGATAAAGCAAAGCAGTTCGACACATACAACAACACAGAGTTACACATGGAATAAACAAACATACAGTCAATAATACAGTAGATAAAGTCTATATACAATATGTGCAAATGAGGGAGGTAAGGCAATAAATAGGCCATGGTGGCGAAGTAATTACAATATAGCAATTTAACACTGGAATGGTAGATGTGTAGAAGATGAATGTGCAAGTAGAGATACAGGGGGGCAAAGGAGCAAGATAAATACATTATGGTGATGAGGTAGTTGGATGGGCTATTTACAGATGGGCTATGTACAGGTGCAGTGATCTGTGAGCTGCTCTGACAGCTGGTGCTTAAAGCTCGTGAGGGAGGTATGAGTCTCCAGCTTCAGAGATTTTTGTAGTTCGTTCCAGTCATTGGCAGCAGAGAACTGGAAGGGAAGCTCGTCTGGAGGTTAGTTAGCACAGTGTCCAAAGAAGGGCCAGAGGTATACAGAATGGTGTTGTCTGCGTAGAGGGGGATCAGAGAATCACCAGGAGCAAGAGCGACATCATTGATGTATACAGAGAAGAGAGTCGGCCTGAGAATTGAACCCTGTGGCACCCCCATAGAGACTGCCAGAGGTCCGGACAACAGGCCCTCCGATTTGACACTCTGAACTCTGTCTGCGAAGTAGTTGGTGAACCAGGCGAGGCAGTCAGTTGAGAAACCAAAGCTGTTGAGTCTGCCGATGAGGATGTGGTGATTGACAGAGTCGAAAGCCTTGACCAGGTCGATGAAGACGGCTGCACAGTACTGTCTCTTATCGATGGCGGTTATGATATCGTTTAGGACCTTGTGTGGCTGAGGTGCACCCATGACCAGCTCTGAAACCAGATTGCATAGTGGAGAAGGTACGGTGGGATTCGAAATGGAAATTTGAAAATCTGTTTGTTATCTTGGCTTTCGAAGACCTTAGAAAGGCAGGGTAGGATAGATATAGGTTTATAACAGTTTGGGTATAGAGTGTCCCCCCCTTTGAAGAGGGGGATGACCGCAGCAGCTTTCCAATCTTAAGGGATCTCAGACGATACGAAAGAGAGCTTGAATAGGCTAGTAATAGGGGCTGCAACAATTTTGGCAGATCATTTTAGAAAGAGAGGGTCCAGATTTTGCAGCTCTTTCAGAACATCAGCTATCTGGATTTGGGAGAAGGAGAAATGGGGGAGGCTTGGGCGAGTTGCTTTGGGGGGTGGTTTACTGTTGATCGGGGTAGGGGTAGCCAGGAGGAAAGCATGGCCAGCCGTAGAAAAATGCTTATTGAAATTCTCAATTATCGTGGATTTATCGGTGGTGACAGTGTTTCCTATCCTCAGAGCAGTGGGCAGCTGGGAGGAGGTGCTCTTATTCTCCATGGACTTTAGTGTCCCAGAACATTTTTGAGTTTGTGCTACAGGATGCAAATTTCTGCTTGAAAAAGCTAGCCTTAGCTTTCCTATCTGCCTGTGTATGCAGAACGCCACAGGATGTTTTTGTGCTGGTCAAGGACATAGTCGAAGCTCTCTTTAAAGTTTGGGTCAGTCACAGTGGTCAGGTATTCTGCCTATTAATGGGCCAAATAGCATTCTAGTTTGCTCTGTTTTTTTGTTATTTCTTTCCAATGTGTCAAGTAATTGTATTTTAGTACTCATGAGTTGATTGGGTCTAATTGTGTTGCTGTCCCGGGGCTCTGTGGGGTCTGTTTGTGTTTGTGAACACAGCCCCAGGACCTGTCTGTCTGTCTGTTTGTCTCTGTGTCTGTCTGTTGTAATTAGGCTAACCTCTGTATTGTAATAACCCTAACCTCTGTGTCCCTGCAGTGCTGCGGGTCCTCTGCCTAGGTATGGAGTGGCGTTGGCTGCAGCCTGGATGACAGGGTCTTCAGGGAGAGCCGACGCGCGTCCCCCTGCACAGACACCCAACCCCCTAACTGACCACCGCTGACCCGTTACCACGGTGACACTGACACCGAAGTACAGCCTCACCCCTGCAACCACAGCAGAACCCCCCCCCCTTTTCCTCATCCCCCTCTATCTGGAATCTCATTACCCCTCCTCCTTTCCTGACCCCCCTCCCTTCCTCCTCCTCCTTTCCTGACCCTCCTCCTCCTTTCCTGACCCCCCCCCTTCCTCCTCCTCCTCCTTTCCTGACCCCCCCCCTTCCTCCTCCTCCTTTCCTGACCCCCTCCGCCTCTCCTGAACCCTCTCTCAACCCCTTCCTTCTCTCCTACCCTGTAGTTCATGTGCCAGGGCCTCTCTCCCCCTCTTCTCTGAACCCTGATCTCATCCTTGACCCCTTTGGTCAGGATGAGCTGGCTGAGCCGGCTGACCCCTCGAGGTCCGGGGGGCAGGTCAAGTAGGAACGTGGCACCCTCCAGTCCCTGTACTGCTGACCCAGAGACCTGCCTCATGGTGTTTGAGAACCACTGGAGACAGGTGAGACTTCGAACACTCAAATCTGTACTAATTTATGGACTGGTTTAGACCTGGGATACCAGATGGGTGCAATTTTAATTATCAGTTAGAACAGAAAACCAGCATTAGTCTGGATACCCCTTCTCTAGGGGAGTAACCTTTTTGATCACGCAGACACACACACAGCTACAGTATATCTACATCTCTTTATATGTATCTCAGGGCAGGAGGCATCACTACAGTCCCTGGTTCGAATCCAGGCGGTATCACATCCGGCCGTGATTGGAAGTCCTATAGGGCGGCGCAATTGGCCCAGCGTTGTTCTGGTTGGCCCCCGGGGGCAGACGTCATTAAAAATAAGAATTTGTTCTTAACCTACTTGTCTAGGTAAATGAAAGTTGAATAAAGGTTAAATAAAAGTTAAATTAAAGAAATGTAATTCAAATCCACCTACACATAGTCTAAACACAAGACGCGTTCGATCCCACGTTGCCGAGACGCGTTCGATCCCACGTTGCCGACACGCGTTCGATCCCACGTTGCCGTGACTCGTTCGATCCCACGTTGCCGACACGCGTTCGATTGTCGTTCACGTATGACTAAGTCACTTTGGATAGAAGCTTCTGCTAAATGACAAACACACGACATGATGTACACCTGCTCGTTGAACACCTCATTCCAAAATCATGGGATTTAATATGGAGTTGGTTCCCCCTTTGCTGCTATAACAGCTTCCACTTGATGTTTGAACGTTGCTGCAGGGACTTGCTTCCATTCAGCCATGAGCATTAGTAAGGTCGGGCACTGATGTTTTCGGCGATTAGGCCTGGCTCGCAGTTGGCGTACCAATTCATCCCAAAGTTGTTCGATAGGGTTGAGGTCAGGACTCTGCTGGCCAGTCAAGTTCTTCCACACCGATCTTGACAAACCATTTCTGTATAAACTTCGCTTTGTGCACAGGGGCATTGTCACGCTGGAACAGGAAAGGGCCTTTCCCAAACTCTTACCACAAAGTCTAGAATGTCATTGTATGCTGTAGCGTTAAGATTTCCCTTCACTGGATCTAAGGGGCCTGAACCATGAAAACAGCCCCAGACCATTTTTCCTCCACCAAACTTTACAGTTGGCACTATGCATTGGGGCAGGTAGCGTTCTCCTGGCATCCGTCAATCCCAGATTAGTCCGTCGGACTACCAGATGGTAAAGTGTGATTCATCACTCCAGAGAATGCGTTTCCACTGCTCCAGAGTCCAATGGTGGCGAGCTTTACACCACTCGAGCCGATGCTTGGCATTGCGCATGGTGATCTTACACTCGTGTGCGGTTCATCTGCCATGGAAACCCATTTCATGAAGTTCCTGAAGCACAGTTCTTGTGCTGACGTTGCTTCCAAAGGCAGTTTGGAACTTTAGAAGTGAGTGTTGCAACTGAGGACAAACGTTTTTTTTCTTGCTACACGCTTCAGCACTCGGCAGTCCCATTGTGTGAGCTTGTTTGGCCTACCACTTTGCGGTTGCTCCTAGACGTTTCCACTTCACAATAACAGCACTTACAGTTGACCGGGGCAGCTCTAGCCTCGCAGAAATATGACAAACTGACTTGTTGGAAAGGTGGCATCCTATGACGGTGCCACGTTGAAAGTCACTGAACTCTTCAGTACAGGCCATTCTACTGCCAATGTTTGTCTATGGAGATTGCATGGCTGTGTGCTCAATTGTATACACCTGTCAGCAACGGGTGTGGCTGAAATAGCCAGATCCAGTTATTTTGAAGGAGTGTCCTCAGACTTTTGTGTATACATAGTGTATATTGATAGATACACATTTGAAATCTGCCAACAGGAAGCTCTTCCATCATAATGCTACACTCTGCCTGCCAGACAGCCTGTACAGGAAGTAATAAGCCTGCGGTTGACCCTGTCAAAGCTGTTGCTCTCCCCTCTCTCTGCCTCTCTCTCTCATTAACTCTGTTCTCTCTCTCTCTTCTCTCCCAGCGCTGAGCTGACTAGGGCTTTTAGCTTAATGTGTGTAGGGGGAGGGTTATTATGTGTATGGAGATTGGATGCACTTTCCATGTCTTTCAGCCTTTATTGTATGCGGGGATCAGTTGAAGTGCCTGGATAGTGTGTGTGCCTGCCTGTCAAGAAGGCTGGACCAGTCTGTCAGCCGTTATCAGCTCCCATCAGAGTATTGATCATCCCTTTTAGTCTTTAACTGCCGGTCACGTCATGCCAGCAGAGGCTATTTTGTTACCAGCAGAAGCAGCATCTCAAGGTCTCTACTGGCCCGTCACTGTCGGCGTCACGAGGTCTCTACTGACCCGTCACTGTCGGCGTCTCGGTCTCTACTGACCCGTCACTGTCGGCGTCTCGAGGTCTCTACTGACCCGTCACTGTCGGCGTCTCGAGGTCTCTACTGACCCGTCACTGTCGGCGTCTCGAGGTCTCTACTGACCCGTCACTGTCGGCGTCTCGAGGTCTCTACTGACCCGTCACTGTCGGCGTCTCGAGGTCTCTACTGACCCGTCACTGTCGGCGTCTCGAGGTCTCTACTGACCCGTCACTGTCGGCGTCTCGAGGTCTCTACTGACCCGTCACTGTCGGCGTCTCGAGGTCTCTACTGACCCGTCACTGTCGGCGTCTCGAGGTCTCTACTGACCCGTCACTGTCGGCGTCTCGAGGTCTCTACTGACCCGTCACTGTCGGCGTCTCGAGGTCTCTACTGACCCGTCACTGTCGGCGTCTCGAGGTCTCTACTGACCCGTCACTGTCGGCGTCTCGAGGTCTCTACTGACCCGTCACTGTCGGCGTCTCGAGGTCTCTACTGACCCGTCACTGTCGGCGTCTCGAGGTCTCTACTGACCCGTCACTGTCGGCGTCTCGAGGTCTCTACTGACCCGTCACTGTCGGCGTCTCGAGGTCTCTACTGACCCGTCACTGTCGGCGTCTCGAGGTCTCTACTGACCCGTCACTGTCGGCGTCTCGAGGTCTCTACTGACCCGTCACTGTCGGCGTCTCGAGGTCTCTATTGACCCGTCACTGTCGGCGTCTCGAGGTCTCTATTGACCCGTCACTGTCGGCGTCTCGAGGTCTCTACTGACCCGTCACTGTCGGCGTCTCGAGGTCTCTACTGGCCCGTCGGCGTCTCAAGGTCTCTACTGACCCGTCACTGTCGGCGTCTCGAGGTCTCTACTGACCCGTCACTGTCGGCGTCTCGAGGTCTCTACTGACCCGTCACTGTCGGCGTCTCGAGGTCTCTACTGGCCCGTCGGCGTCTCGAGGTCTCTACTGACCCGTCACTGTCGGCGTCTCGAGGTCTCTACTGACCCGTCACTGTCGGCGTCTCGAGGTCTCTACTGACCCGTCACTGTCGGCGTCTCGAGGTCTCTACTGACCCGTCACTGTCGGCGTCTCGAGGTCTCTACTGACCCGTCACTGTCGGCGTCTCGAGGTCTCTACTGACCCGTCACTGTCGGCGTCTCGAGGTCTCTACTGACCCGTCACTGTCGGCGTCTCGAGGTCTCTACTGACCCGTCACTGTCGGCGTCTCGAGGTCTCTACTGACCCGTCGGCGTCTCAAGGTCTCTACTGACCCGTCACTGTCGGCGTCTCAAGGTCTCTACTGACCCGTCACTGTCAGCGTCTCAAGGTCTCTATTGACCCGTCATCACTGAGGGAATATGATTTATTTGGGTAAAAACACACGCAGCAGGATGTACATTGTATTTCCAGAGGATAAAATACCAGATAAAATGACTTGGTCTCTGGTGTCCCGGTGGTATTTAGAATTGATTTGCAGATGATCAGATCAAGGAACATCTCAGAAACCACATAAATATATATAATATAAACCTTCCAATCCTCTGAGGTGTGAAATGCGATCTCCAAATGAAACGTCCTGGAACGCGCCCCACCCTCTGTGCTGCAGCATCAGATTAGAAGGGTGGCTTTCCACTGAGGACAGCAGTCTACTGTAATACCGCCAGGCCCAAGACCATAGGCACGCAACACACTGCCTGTGTCCCAAATGGCACCCTACTCTCTATATAGTGGCCTACTTTTGATCAGAGGCCTATGGTCTAAAGTATAGGGAATATAAGTATATAGGGAATAGGGTGCCATTTGGGATGCAGGCCTCTGGAGGGCAGAGCAACGCAACAAAGGTTAAACTTTATTTTAAAAAAACTTAATTTTTTATTTTTAAGTAAGCTTTTTTATTTAATGAGGCAAGTCGGTTAAGAACAAATCATTATTTATATTGACAGCCTACACAGGCCAAACCCGGTCGACGCTGGGCCAATTGTGTACCGCCCTATGGGACTCCCAATCATGGCCGGTTGTGATACAGCCTGGAATCGAACCAGGGTCTGTAGTGATGCCTCTAGCACTGAGATGCAGTGCCTTAGACCGCCGCGCCACTCAGGAGCCCCTATATATCTGTCCTGTTTCACTGCTTGTACAAGTGGGTAACCTGTACGACTGTGCGATGCGATCAAAATATGTGTTTTGCATATCCCGAATCTCCCTCAGTCACCCTATGTGAGTGGGTTCACGGCCAGGGATCAGCCGTTAGTTAGTTAATGTTAGCATAGAGGTAGCTCTATAGGTAGTTAATGTTAGCATAGAGGGAGCTCTATAGGTAGTTAATGTTAGCATAGAGGGAGCTCTATAGGTAGTTAATGTTAGCATAGAGGTAGCTCTATAGGTAGTTAATGTTAGCATAGAGGTAGCTCTATAGGTAGTTAATGTTAGCATAGAGGGAGCTCTATAGGTAGTTAATGTTAGCATAGAGGTAGCTCTATAGGTAGTTAATGTCAGCATAGAGGTAGCTCTATAGGTAGTTAATGTCAGCATAGAGGTAGCTCTATAGTTAGTTAATGCTAGCATAGAGGTAGCTCTATAGGTAGTTAATGTTAGCATAGAGGTAGCTCTATAGGTAGTTAATGTTAGCATAGAGGTAGCTCTATAGGTAGTTAATGTTAGCATAGAGGTAGCTCTATAGTTAGTTAATGTTAGCATAGAGGTAGCTCTATAGTTAGTTAATGTTAGCATAGAGGTAGCTCTATAGGTAGTTAATGTTAGCATAGAGGTAGCTCTATAGGTAGTTAATGTTAGCATAGAGGTAGCTCTATAGGTAGTTAATGTTAGCATAGAGGTAGCTCTATAGGTAGTTAATGTTAGCATAGAGGTAGCTCTATAGTTAGTTAATGTTAGCATAGAGGTAGCTCTATAGGTAGTTAATGTTAGCATAGAGGTAGCTCTATAGTTAGTTAATGTTAGCATAGAGGTAGCACTTCCATGCTAGTGATAATCATCACGTTCTCTGCTGTTGCTGCTGGCTGTTTTGACACTTTTTAGAAGCCACATTACTGGTAGGTATAGCAAGTTCTTACAGACAGTGGACGTTCTCAGGGATGAAATGTGCCCCGCAGATTGACCAGGAGACACCCAATTCGCCCGCCTCATTTTCACAAATGATTTGTCCCGCTTTTTATACGTTTTTAATTCATCGTGTGACGCTGACCACAAAGCGTTGTGTGGGATTGTTTCTGAAGTTAGAGCTGATTTGGAGGACCTCAAACCCAATTTGTAGAACAACGTTACAATATTATAACAATGAATTTAAGAGTTTGTTATTTGGGAATGTTTTCTTGGAGTGCTCGAAGCTACTATTATATGTGTGTCTGGCATTAAGAAATAGTTGTTACAATGACTTTTAACACCAGAAGAAAGTCCCCCCCCTACTAACCCTCCAACACCACATCCAGATACACCTGGTCTCCCATCCAGGACCGACCAGGACCGACCCTGCTTAGCTTGTGACAAACCAGCAGTGGGATGCAGGGTGCTATGTTGCTTTATTAAATGTGCCGGGGGAAAAATACAGACAGAGGTGTTTGATCACAATCGTGTTATTATTGAAAATGTTTAAATAAAAACCTATTTATTTAGATTTTTTTTTTTTTTTTGCACATTTCAAAAGGATTTCCTTTTGTAATATAATTTTTTTGCTCCATACATTTGGGTTTACGTTTTGCTTTCAATATCATCATTTTTATTTTCAATACTAAGAATTTGGTTCTCGACTTCAGAAGTTTTGCTTGATCTTAATGGCACCAAAGTAACTCAATACGAGCTTCCTGCTAAGCAGCACATCACTGAGTCAACAACAGACACTCACGGTAACTCAATCTCACACACTTGGGGTTTCACACACAACACTGTGTGTTTTTTGTCAATTAGATTTTTGTTGTTGTTGTAAATTTCACTATGTGAACAAGTCTCAGAAGTTGATTGGTTGATGCCCAATGCAGGTACTAATTAGTGATGCATGTGACTTCCAGCCAATCCACAGGACACTGAGGATAAAAAAAAAAAAACATCTCTCTCCCTCCTCTACAGGTGTCCTGGGTGTTGGAGCAACGGGATCCGTCAAGCTCTAGTGATGACCTCACCGCGGTGCGGAACCACACCGACCAGATGCTGTGCCTCCTGGCCGAGGAGCGACCGGGGGAGTGTGAGGGACCCTCCGGGGCGGTAACGTCCGGTAACGTCCCCCCCATTGGCCCCATCCTGGACCTGGTGGTGTCTGAGAACGTCCTGGAGCGTGTGGTGCAGTGGCACCTGAGGCGCGGCCTGGATCCCGACAGCCAGGGGGCGCTACTCAAGCTGTTTGAGATGCTGATAGGCCAGTCTCAGCAGCCCTTGCTCCAACACAAGGCGGTGCTGCAACCTCTACTGGGTCTGCTGGGGGCCTGTGCTGAGCCCCAGCTGGGCTGCCCTCCCTCTCTGGAGAACAGCCTCGTGCTGCTGCTCAACCAGGTGGGTGGAACAGATTGGTTGATTGTTATTGGGGGAAAAGATGCTCTGAGCACAACTCAGAGGATAACACCTGAAAGCAATTCCACTTGTTTCCAACGTGGTCCCTGATAGAATACACAGAAGGCAGACAAAAGAAAATTAAAAACAGTGCAAAGGAAAATAAACATTGTGACTCAATGGAGGCGTGGCTGACATGAGGTGGTTGGAGGCGTGGGTGGCATGAGGTGGTTGGAGGCGTGGGTGGCATGAGATGGTTGGAGGCGTGGGTGGCATGAGATGGTTGGAGGCGTGGGTGGCATGAGGTGGTTGGAGGCGTGGGTGGCATGAGGTGGTTTGAGGCGTGGGTGGCATGAGGTGGTTGGAGGCGTGGGTGGCATGAAGTGGATGGAGGCGTGGGTGGCATGAGGTGGATGACATGAGATGGTTGGAGAGGTGGATGACATGAGATGGTTTGGAGGCGTGGGTGGCATGAAGTGGATGGAGGCGTGGGTGGCATGAGGTGGTTGGAGGCGTGGATGACATGAGATGGTTGGAGGCGTGGCTGACATGAGATGGTTGGAGGCGTGGGTGGCATGAGATGGTTGGAGGCGTGGGTGGCATGAGATGGTTGGAGGCGTGGCTGACATGAGATGGTTGGAGGCGTGGCTGACATGAGATGGTTGGAGGTGTGGCTGACATGAGATGGTTGGAGGCGTGGGTGACATGAGATGGTTGGAGGCGTGGCTGACATGAGATGGTTGGAGGCGTGGGGGGCATGAGATGGTTTGGAGGCGTGGGTGGCTAGAGATGGTTGGAGGCGTGGGTGGCATGAGATGGTTGGAGGCGTGGGTGGCATGAGATGGTTGGAGGCGTGGCTGACATGAGATGGTTTGGAGGCGTGGGTGGCTAGAGATGGTTGGAGGCGTGGGTGGCATGAGATGGTTGGAGGCGTGGGTGGCATGAGATGGTTGGAGGCGTGGGTGGCATGAGATGGTTGGAGGCGTGGGTGGCATGAGATGGTTGGAGGCGTGGGTGGCATGAGATGGTTGGAGGCGTGGGTGGCATGAGATGGTTGGAGGCGTGGGTGGCATGAGATGGTTGGAGGCGTGGGTGGCATGAGATGGTTGGAGGCGTGGGTGGCATGAGATGGTTGGAGGCGTGGGTGGCATGAGATGGTTGGAGGCGTGGCTGACATGAGATGGTTGGAGGCGTGGGGGGCATGAGATGGTTTGGAGGCGTGGGTGGCTAGAGATGGTTGGAGGCGTGGGTGGCATGAGATGGTTGGAGGCGTGGGTGGCATGAGATGGTTGGAGGCGTGGCTGACATGAGATGGTTTGGAGGCGTGGGTGGCTAGAGATGGTTGGAGGCGTGGGTGGCATGAGATGGTTGGAGGCGTGGGTGGCATGAGATGGTTGGAGGCGTGGGTGGCATGAGATGGTTGGAGGCGTGGGTGGCATGAGATGGTTGGAGGCGTGGGTGGCATGAGATGGTTGGAGGCGTGGTTGGCATGAGATGGTTGGAGGCGTGGGTGGCATGAGATGGTTGGAGGCGTGGGTGGCATGAGATGGTTGGAGGCGTGGGTGGCATGAGATGGTTGGAGGCGTGGATGGCATGAGATGGTTGGAGGCGTGGATGGCATGAGATGGTTGGAGGCGTGGGTGACATGAGATGGTTGGAGGCGTGGATGGCATGAGATGGTTGGAGGCGTGGATGGCATGAGATGGTTTGGAGGCGTGGGTGGCATGAGATGGTTGGGGGCGTGGCTGGCATGAGATGGTTTGGAGGCGTAGGTGGCATGAGGTGGGTGGCATGAGATGGTTTGGAGGTGTGGATGGCATGAGATGGATGACATGAGATGGTTGGAGGCGTGGGTGGCATGAGGTGGTTGGAGAAGTGGGTGGCATGAGGAGGTTGGAGGCGTGGATGGCATGAGATGGTTGGAGGCGTGGGTGGCATGATATGGTTGGAGGCGTGGGTGGCATGAGATGGTTGGAGGCGTGGGTGGCATGAGATGGTTGGAGGCGTGGATGACATGAGATGGTTGGAGAGGTGGATGACATGAGATGGTTGGAGGCGTGGGTGGCATGAGATGGTTGGAGGCGTGGATGGCATGAGATGGTTGGAGGCGTGGCTGGCATGAGATGGTTGGAGGCGTGGATGGCATGAGATGGTTGGAGGCGTGGCTGGCATGAGATGGTTGGAGGCGTGGATGACATGAGATGGTTGGAGGCGTGGCTGGCATGAGATGGTTGGAGGCGTGGCTGGCATGAGATGGTTGGAGGCGTGGATGGCATGAGATGGTTGGAGGCGTGGATGGCATGAGATGGTTGGAGGCGTGGATGGCATGAGATGGTTGGAGGCGTGGATGACATGAGATGGTTGGAGAGGTGGATGACATGAGATGGTTGGAGAGGTGGATGACATGAGATGGTTGGAGAGGTGGATGACATGAGATGGTTGGAGAGGTGGATGACATGAGATGGTTGGAGAGGTGGTTGACATGAGATGGTTGGAGGCGTGGGTGGCTAGAGATGGTTGGAGGCGTGGGTGGCTAGAGATGGTTGGAGGCGTGGGTGGCTAGAGATGGTTGGAGGCGTGGGTGGCTAGAGATGGTTGGAGGCGTGGGTGGCTAGAGATGGTTGGAGGCGTGGGTGGCTAGAGATGGTTGGAGGCGTGGGTGGCATGAGGTGGTTGGAGGCGTGGGTGGCATGAGGTGGTTGGAGGCGTGGATGACATGAGGTGGTTGGAGGCGTGGATGACATGAGATGGTTGGAGGCGTGGATGACATGAGATGGTTGGAGGCGTGGATGACATGAGATGGTTGGAGGCGTGGATGACATGAGATGGTTGGAGGCGTGGATGACATGAGATGGTTGGAGGCGTGGATGACATGAGATGGTTTGGAGGCGTGGGTGGCATGAGATGGTTGGGGGCGTGGATGGTTTGGAGGCGTGGATGGCATGAGATGGTTTGGAGGCGTGGGTGGCATGAGATGGTTGGAGGCGTGGTTGGTTGGAGGCGTGGGTGGCATGAGGTGGATGACATGAGATGGTTGGATGCGTGGGTGGCATGAGATGGTTGTAGACGTGGGTAACATGAGATGGTTGGAGGCGTGGATGACGAGATGGTTTGGAGGCGTGGATGGCATGAGATGGTTGGAGGAGTGGATGACATGAGATGGTTTGGAGGCGTGGATGGCATGAGATGGTTGGAGGAGTGGATGACATGAGATGGTTTGGAGGCGTGGGTGGCATGAGATGGTTGTAGACGTGGGTAGCATGAGATGGTTGGAGGCGTGGGTGACATGAGATGGTTGGAGGCGTGGGTGGCATGAGGTGGTTGCAGGCGTGGGTGGCTACTGTTGAGCTGTTAAACCTTTTGTAATTCATATAATGTTAGCCCTGTTCATTGTGTCACGTCGTTTTGTGTGTGTTTATGTTTCATGAAATGATAAAGATATTGTGATCTCAACATCACCAGATCTGTGTGTCGATGGCGCGGGCTCCTGCTGTGTTGGAGCTGTTGTTCAGGACGGCCCCGGTGCAACACGGTCCTACCAACCTGCTCATCTTCTCCCTGCTGGTTCCCTTCATCCACCGTGACGGAGCCATCGGACAGCAGGCCCGCGACGCCCTCCTCCTCGTCATGGCAACCTCCGCCAGCAACCAGGGAGTGGCACGCTACATTGCAGAGAACTCCTACTTCTGCCCGGTGAGGGATTTATTCAATGTATTTATATTTAACTTTTATTTAGGCAGTAGTCCCATTGAGACCAAGGTCTCTTTTTCAAGGGAGCCCTGCATTACAAGAGCTGAAAGCAATTACACGTGAAAAGTTAGACAAAAACTGAACTAATGGGGGTAAGGGTGGTATGGGACATGGCTCTTTCTGTTCTTTCGCTGTTGGTGTGAAGAATACCTTAGAAAATTGTAAAGTTCTGGATTATCCTGATTTCAGTGTGACAGGATTATCAGGAAAACCCAGAGGTAGAACAAATACGTTAACAGTGTGCTACATTAAACTAGGGATGCACGATCTATCGGTGAACATATCGGAATCGGCCGATATTAGCTAAAAATGCCAACGTCGGTATCGGCCCGATGTCTAGTTTAACGGCGATGTGGAAAAACCGGTGTCAAAGTTGACGTGCATACCTATGTAACGTAGGTAACATGACGTAATGAAGCCACGTAAAAAATTTGCGCTACACCTGCAACACAGCATTCCTAACCTAGCCCACAATGTCTGCTGTGTGGATCGAGCAGTCAACAAGTCCAGCAGTCATTTGAAAGAGTAAGAACATTTCAGCGAGACAACTCAAAGGTGAAATCCGCTAAAGCCAAGATAATGGAATTCATTGCCCTTGACAATCAACCGTTCTCTGTCGTGGGTGATGTTGGCTTTCGCCGACTGATTGATCACCGTTACACACTACCAAGTGCGCTATTTTTCAGATGTTGCCCTACCGGAGTTACACAGTAATAGCGTAACTGCTATTAGCTTCACGACATACATACTATGGAACGCCGTTTGGGTCTTTGCGTGTCAAAAAAGATACAGTAGCACTGTCAAAGATGTACAAAAAATTGTCTGCAAACACCGTCCACGACTACACTAACAAAGTGCTACATGTTTAAACCCATGATTCAGTATTTCCTCCACTAACTTTCTCACTGTGGGTTTGTGAACTGCTTGTATCTCACTAAGGATCTGGAACGACTGTCTGTTTCCCCTCTGGCGGACACATGTTGATCCCCCGGTGATGATGATGGTGTATCTAGTGTATTTAGACTTTGAAACCAATACCAGGTTTTAGTATCACAATACTCGGTACCGAAACGATACCATGACAAAAGAAGAAAGCTGCAAAAAAATAAAGCTTTTCAAGGATATATATATATATATATTTTATATATATATATAAAATTCAGGAATTTATTATTTTTAAAGGACCACATAGACATTTAGGAGCACAATGAAAGTTTGAGTTGTTTCAACGATGGTGATAATAAAGGACCAAAAGACCATGAATAAATGCTTTTGGAGTGTTCCATGCTCAATCAAGCACAATGTATACTCAAATATTTGAGTCACGTAGGTGAGTCAAAAAATTTCAGCTGGGCGGATGTGGTGGGGGGGGGGGGAGTAAGAGATCTTGCAAGGACAAAGTCACACTTCAGTAGACTTCTGGGTTCATTTGACCAACTTCTGTGCCTGTGTGCTTCTGGAAATGAGCCTTTCAGCACTTCACTCACAGTGCACTACTCCCCGGGCACTAATGTAGAGGAAAGAGATGAGTAGGGATGGTGCCAGGTTTCCTCCAGACGTGACGCTTGGCAATCAGGCCAAAGAGTTCAATCTTGGTTTCATCAGACCAGATAATCTTGTTTCTCATGGTCTGAGAGTCCTTTTAAGTGCCTTTTTTTTCAACTGCAAGTGGGCTGTCGTGCCTTTTAATGAGGAGTAGGTTCTGTCTGGCCACTCTACCATAAAGGCCTGATTGGTGCAATTCTGCAAGGCTCTCCTATCTCCACAGAGGAACTCTGGAACTCTGTCAGAGTGACCATCGGGTTCTTCATGACCAAGGCTCTCTTCCCCCAATTGTTGTGTTTGGACAGGCGGCCAGCTCTAGGAAGAGTCTTGGTGGTTCTAAACTTCTACCATTTTAAGAATGATGGAGGCCACTGTGTTCTTGGGGGGCCTTCAATGCTGCAGAATTGCTAAATGGCATAAGTATTATTATTTACATTTGACATTTTAGTAATTTACCTCTATGCTTATCCAGAGCGACTTACGTGAGTGGATACATTGTTTTGTACTGGTTCCCCGTGGGAATCGAACTGAGTCACACGGGACCATTATTATATTGTCTATACTACAGTCAGAGTAGCCTAATCCATGTTAAAGCAACACAGACATGTTTGTTGACCTGCTCCCTGCTGTTTCATTACAATATGTTTAGTCTACAAATGTTTATTGAAGTAACATTTGCACAATGAGCACTTGTCTGTCAAATACGTCCTTACAGTTGTTGGTTTGCTAGCTAGCGATTTTTTGGGGGGGTTTTGTTGCCATATTAGTATAGACAGGACATCGGTCAAAACAACAGACAGGTATCAATAACGAGCTGAAAACGATGAACCTCCGATTCCCCACTATGCAGCCTCTTTTCATTGCTGCTAGATATCTGACCGTCCAGAATCATAACAACACACACTGTCCAGCCACATCGACGTGCACATCTTTTTCGTCACATTGACAGCCAACCCATCTATAATTTAATGGACATATTTTGTTAGGTTTGATACATTTTTCATTAGGACAAATCAAGTCTGACATGTTTAAAGTGGGAATGAACAACTTTTAGAAGCCCTTTTTAAACCTCGAATAAACTACAAGTCTGCATTTCCTGCTGTACAGGAAAATACTCATCAACAAAAGTGATGAAACGTAGATGTAGGATCTTCATTTCATCTCATTGTTTGGATTAGATTAAAGGGTAGGAAAGTACATAGTTATGTTGTTGTGTTATTACACACACATATATTCTACACTACTATTTCTCTATTCTGCTACTGAGTTTGCGTGCTAGCTCAAGCTGGCTAACGTTAGCCACTAGCCATGCTAGCATGCAATTACATTCCAGACCAAGTGTTAGCGGTGATGAGCTACAATCCACCAATCACAGGAAGTGTGATGTAAACAAGAAGCAGATGGGGCACATGCTGCACCATGTGTTCTAGCAGGTCTCCAGTATTTGGGCTCAAGCTTGCCGACCCATAACCGTAGTGGTTGGCTAGGCTGGCTAGCGAATGGTTAGTTGGCTAAATAGATAGTGTTAGCTGGCTGGCTAGCTTGCTGGGAAAGATAATTGCATATAGCAAAAGTTATTTGATAACTGGTTAGATGTCATTATGCATTTCCAAAACGTTGGAACGCTAGGTGTTGATAGCAATTGGCTGACGCTGGTAGGGCTAACGTCAGCAGGCCGGTATAGGCCTAACGTCAGCAGGCTAGCAACCTTGCAAATTGACTTGTAACAAATTAATTCATAAAGTCTTTGCTTTTAAGTTGGCTGAAAAAATGTATTGAAACCAGTATCACGATACCAGAATTTTGTCTTCGTACCGATACCAGGTTTAGTCTCACGATACATCGATACCATCACGATACTTGATACCAAAACGATACCACGGCAAGAAAATAAGGCGTAATTGCCAGTCACAGAATGGCACTTGGTCTTTCGAGTTCAATATAATTTCACTTTAAATGTTCGATTTTTGAACGGATTAATTTAATGAATCAATTATAACGTCATACAATCAATTTGACTTAGTTTTTTTACCTGTCTAACTACATAACATAATGGAAATCATGTATTTAAATGGTACATCTCTGTTGATAAACTGGGTAAATTCAAGATGTAGCCTAGGCCTATTCACAATACAGGTGAGTGAATATTCCATTGGAGTGTGTACGTGCATTGATTTTATTGAACTTGTTTTGGCAAATGTTTTTCATCGGAGGCTACAGATGGAAAAACAATTAGTTTAACTTCCATTTGGGACATATTTTATTGTACTGATCAACATTTAAGACCCATGATGTCATTCACACACAGTCAGTGAGGCTAGAGCAAAGATGATCTTGACTGGGAGAGACGTGAGGCGGGGGAGACGAAGTCAATTTTTTTTAAATATTTTTTTTGTGACAATCTGCTTTAATCAGCAATATTTTGTTACTGTATCTCAAACAAGGTACTTGGGTAGTGAATTGATGTTGGTTTCAGCTGTAAGCTAGTAAGGAAAGTTGGCCTACAAACCTTGAAGGTCATGTTTTTTATTTTCTTGATTTGTAGTGTTCTAGCCTGTACTGGACATTGTTTTGGGAACAGTAAATAACCGTTTCAACATCTCTACATGCCGTGGTGCATTATTCAGTGGTTCCTCGTGGCAAGCTAGAGATGAGTGAGTGGAGCAGGCACGGTGATCTCGCGCGTCAGATTTGCTCCTCTCTCAATCAGTAGACAACGTGAAAACAGAAGTACTTTTTAAAGTAACTAAAATTCTAGTACCGAAATGTTTTCCCATGTTCTAGTATCGAAAAAAGTACCGAAGTTTGGGTTTACCGTGCAACGTTACTCATGAGTGCAAGCGATTTTTGGTTTAAATTTGAAGTTTTGTTGGAGTTTACGTTATAGGTACACTTCACTTCCTGGAAAAATATTTTAGGACATGACTTTGGAATTCTGATTAGTTTAATGTAATGACTCCAATTAATAGAGAAAGAAGGTCACTTTGCATTGGGACGTTTGATGCCTATTCACTTGTCTGGCTTACTGGTGAGCCAACCCTAACCAGTCATTACACGTAAGCTGAACATCTGTTCAGCTTACTGTGTAATGACTGGTTAGGGTTGGCTCTGTAATGACTGGTTAGGGTTGGCTCTGTAATGACTGGTTAGGGGTGGCTCTGTAATGACTGGTTAGGGGTGGCTCTGTAATGACGGGTTAGGGTTGGCTCTGTAATGACTGGTTAGGGTTGGCTCTGTAATGACTGGTTAGGGGTGGCTCTGTAATGACTGGTTAGGGTTGGCTCTGTAATGACTGGTTAGGGCTGGCTCTGTAATGACTGGTTAGGGCTGGCTCTGTAATGACGGGTTAGGGTTGGCTCTGTAATGACTGGTTAGGGTTGGCTCTGTAATGACTGGTTAGGGCTGGCTCTGTAATGACTGGTTAGGGGTGGCTCTGTAATGACTGGTTAGGGGTGGCTCTGTAATGACTGGTTAGGGTTGGCTCTGTAATGACTGGTTAGGGGTGGCTCTGTAATGACGGGTTAGGGTTGGCTCTGTAATGACTGGTTAGGGTTGGCTCTGTAATGACGGGTTAGGGCTGGCTCTGTAATGACTGGTTAGGGCTGGCTCTGTAATGACTGGTTTAGTGTTGGCTCTGTAATGACTGGTTAGGGTTGGCTCTGTAATGACTGGTTAGGGTTGGCTCTGTAATGACTGGTTAGGGTTGGCTCTGTTATGACTGGTTAGGGTTGGCTCTGTAATGACTGGTTAGGGTTGGCTCTGTAATGACTGGTTAGGGTTGGCTCTGTAATGACTGGTTAGGGTTGGCTCTGTAATGACTGGTTAGGGTTGGCTCTGTAATGACTGGTTAGGGTGGCTCTGTAATGACTGGTTAGGGTTCTACATGCCGTGGTGCATTATTCAGTGGTTCCTCGTGGCAAGCTAGAGATGAGTGAGTGGAGCAGGCACGGTGATCTCGCGCGTCAGATTTGCTCCTCTCTCAATCAGTAGACAACGTGAAAACAGAAGTACTTTTTAAAGTAACTAAAATTCTAGTACCGAAATGTTTTCCCATGTTCTAGTATCGAAAAAAGTACCGAAGTTTGGGTTTACCGTGCAACGTTACTCATGAGTGCAAGCGATTTTTGGTTTAAATTTGAAGTTTTGTTGGAGTTTACGTTATAGGTACACTTCACTTCCTGGAAAAATATTTTAGGACATGACTTTGGAATTCTGATTAGTTTAATGTAATGACTCCAATTAATAGAGAAAGAAGGTCACTTTGCATTGGGACGTTTGATGCCTATTCACTTGTCTGGCTTACTGGTGAGCCAACCCTAACCAGTCATTACACGTAAGCTGAACATCTGTTCAGCTTACTGTGTAATGACTGGTTAGGGTTGGCTCTGTAATGACTGGTTAGGGTTGGCTCTGTAATGACTGGTTAGGGGTGGCTCTGTAATGACTGGTTAGGGGTGGCTCTGTAATGACGGGTTAGGGTTGGCTCTGTAATGACTGGTTAGGGTTGGCTCTGTAATGACTGGTTAGGGGTGGCTCTGTAATGACTGGTTAGGGTTGGCTCTGTAATGACTGGTTAGGGCTGGCTCTGTAATGACTGGTTAGGGCTGGCTCTGTAATGACGGGTTAGGGTTGGCTCTGTAATGACTGGTTAGGGTTGGCTCTGTAATGACTGGTTAGGGCTGGCTCTGTAATGACTGGTTAGGGGTGGCTCTGTAATGACTGGTTAGGGGTGGCTCTGTAATGACTGGTTAGGGTTGGCTCTGTAATGACTGGTTAGGGGTGGCTCTGTAATGACGGGTTAGGGTTGGCTCTGTAATGACTGGTTAGGGTTGGCTCTGTAATGACGGGTTAGGGTTGGCTCTGTAATGACGGGTTAGGGCTGGCTCTGTAATGACTGGTTAGGGCTGGCTCTGTAATGACTGGTTTAGTGTTGGCTCTGTAATGACTGGTTAGGGTTGGCTCTGTAATGACTGGTTAGGGTTGGCTCTGTAATGACTGGTTAGGGTTGGCTCTGTTATGACTGGTTAGGGTTGGCTCTGTAATGACTGGTTAGGGTTGGCTCTGTAATGACTGGTTAGGGTTGGCTCTGTAATGACTGGTTAGGGTTGGCTCTGTAATGACTGGTTAGGGTTGGCTCTGTAATGACTGGTTAGGGTGGCTCTGTAATGACTGGTTAGGGTTGGCTCTAATGACTGGTTAGGGTTGGCTCTGTAATGACTGGTTAGGGTTGGCTCTGTAATGACTGGTTAGGGTTGGCTCTGTAATGACTGGTTTAGTGTTGGCTCTGTAATGACTGGTTAGGGTTGGCTCTGTAATGACTGGTTAGGGTTGGCTCTGTAATGACTGGTTAGGGTTGGCTCTGTTATGACTGGTTAGGGTTGGCTCTGTAATGACTGGTTAGGGTTGGCTCTGTAATGACTGGTTAGGGTTGGCTCTGTAATGACTGGTTAGGGTGGCTCTGTAATGACTGGTTAGGGTTGGCTCTAATGACTGGTTAGGGTTGGCTCTGTAATGACTGGTTAGGGTTGGCTCTGTAATGACTGGTTAGGGTTGGCTCTGTAATGACTGGTTAGGGTTGGCTCTGTAATGACTGGTTAGGGATGGCTCTGTAATGACTGGTTGTGTGGTTGTCTGTTTGCTGTGTGTAATGCCGCCGGTCTGTTTGCTGTGTGTAATGCCGCCGGTCTGTTTGCTGTGTGTAATGCCGTCTGTCTGTTTGCTGTGTGTAATGCCGCCTGTCTGTTTGCTATGTGTGGTTGTCTGTTTGCTGTGTGTAATGCCGCCTGTCTGTTTGCTGTGTGTAATGCCGTCTGTCTGTTTGCTGTGTGTAATGCCGTCTGTCTGTTTGCTGTGTGTAATGCCGCCTGTCTGTTTGCTGTGTGTAATGCCGCCTGTCTGTTTGCTGTGTGTAATGCCACCTCTCTGTTTGCTGTGTGTAATGCCGTCTGTCTGTTTGCTGTGTGTAATGCCGCCTGTCTGTTTGCTGTGTGTAATGCCGCCTCTCTGTTTGCTGTGTGTAATGCCGCCTCTCTGTTTGCTGTGTGTAATGCCGGCTGTCTGTCTTTGCAGTATGTGGTTGGCTCTCCTACTTCCCTGTAACCCTTCTCTTGTCCTCTCCTGTACTGTGTTGTGTACTCCACTATGATGAAATCATGTATGAGCTTCAGTCTGATCTCCTTAACAGAGAGGATCAACAGTTGTAGTTGTAGACCAACGGGGGGAGACTTTTTAATACAGTCCTCTTTGACACCTACATTTGTCTTCCTGTTCATGAATCAACTCAAACAAGACTGACTGCGGTCCAAACACTTAAAATAATTTCCAAAAGATAACCAAACAGAAACATATTTACTTTTTAACGAGACGTGTTTGTGCATTAGTGGTACAATTTGTAACTTATTTGCATTCGTATTTTACTTACACTTGTATGTTGACTTCTCCATTGATGTTGTTTTTAAGTTTTCATTGACTTTTCTTAGCGGATTTACAATCGTGGTGAATTGAATTATGGGAAGTTTCAGGCCCGGAGTGAACATTATTATACACTTGCAAAGCCCACTAAAAACGAAGGCTGAGGGGCTTACTGTTGCACACTTCCCTTGCTTGGCTAATCATTTGGACCACCCACCAAGATGGCGACAGGGATTCCCCCAAGGGCATAAGGCGAGGGTAAGTGGACGAGGGTGTGTCCTTTAAGTGTTTGGACCGCAGCCCCTAGTAGTCACCAAAGTTCCAGACCATATTTTTAAAGACACATGCACACATTATTTAAGCAACATGACATATTTTTTTCCTGCTATTAAATTAGATTACTTTCTTATTGAAAAATCTACATTTTTCTCTGTGTTTAGATTTTTTTTAGAATTTGATTTCTCCCAAAGCCCAGTTCATTCATCGTGGTCTAATATTTAGATGGACGGAGGTGTGTCTTTTGAAGTGTTTGGGGACCGCAGCCTCTGATTCTTTGCTCTCTCCTCTCCTGTGTAAAATGCTGTTTCTCTCTCCCCTGCCACGTTACTGTCAACCCCAGCTATATAGCCTAGTTTGCAACGACAAAGTTAAACAAAGTACTTTTGTCTTTGCTGTTTGTCTGAGACCTTCCCATGGTGTGCGGTTAGTTTACCCAGGTTGCATTTCAGACTTAACCACCAGTCAGGCTCTTGCGTAACACCCACATCCGGCGCCGACAGAGATCGCCGCCTTGCTTCGCGTTCTTAGCACAAGCATTTCGCTACACTCGCATTAACATCTGCTAACCATGTGTATGTGACCAATAAAATTTGATTTGACAAGGTAAGTGAGGTGAAGTAGACAGACAAATCCATTGGCTTCCTGTACTCGCCTCTTCCATTGGCTTCCTGTACTCACCTCTCCCATTGGCTTCCTGTACTCGCCTCTTCCATTGGCTTCTTCCTGTATTCGCCTCGTCCATTAGCTTCCTGTACTCACCTCTTCCATTGGCTTCCTGTACTCGCCTCTTCCATTGGCTTCCTGTACTCGCCTCTTCCATTGGCTTCCTGTACTCGCCTCTTCCATTGGCTTCCTGTACTCGCCTCTTCCATTGGCTTCCTGTACTCGCCTCTTCCATTGGCTTCCTGTACTCGCCTCGTCCATTGGCTTCCTGTACTCGCCTCGTCCATTGGCTTCCTGTACTCGCCTCGTCCATTGGCTTCCTGTACTCGCCTCGTCCATTGGCTTCCTGTACTCGCCTCGTCCATTGGCTTCCTGTACTCGCCTCGTCCATTGGCTTCCTGTACTCGCCTCGTCCATTGGCTTCCTGTACTCGCCTCGTCCATTGGCTTCCTGTACTCGCCTCGTCCATTGGCTTCCTGTACTCGCCTTTTTGATTGAACTTGTCTGTCTGTCCGACGCTCCAATGCTCGACGAGTCCAAATCAACAGCAACTACCAGGGAGAAGTTTCCTTTCTGTTACTGAATAGTTTTTTATTTATTATATTTAACCTGTATTTAAACTCGGCAAGGCAGTTAAGAACAAATTCTTATTTACAATGACGGCCTACACCTCTGACCCTGGAGAAGTCTCCTGCTGTCTGCCAGTCCCCTGCTGTCTGCCAGTCCCCTGCTGTCTGCCAGTCCCCTGCTGTCTGCCAGTCCCCTGCTGTCTGCCAGTCCCCTGCTGTCTGCCAGTCCCCTGCTGTCTGCCAGTCCCCTGCTGTCTGCCAGTCTCCTGCTGTCTGCCAGTCTCCTGCTGCAATTGTATCCAGTGACAGGCCAGTCCAGGCTGTGTTGTTGGTGTAACAGACTGAAAGCTCTGAGAGAGAGAGAGAGAGAGGTCTGGCCACATGGCCTGCTGTGCTGTGACCTGGCTGCTCTCTCAGATGTGGCTTTGCTCTGGGCAGCAGATCTGTGCTGTACGGACGCTGTGCTCTGCCTCTTGGCGGTCCTCCCCAAATCTGTGCCAATGAACTCATGGATGAGCTTGCATAAGAGGGAGAGGTTGTGCGTGTGTAAGTGTGGGATCGTGATCCCTTACCCCAGAACAGCTCCAGCTGAGATCATAACCCCAGAACAGCTCCAGCTGAGATCATAACCCCAGAACAGGCCAGCTGAGATCATAACCCCAGAACAGGCCAGCTGAGATCATAACCCCAGAACAGCTCCAGCTGAGATCATAACCCCAGAACAGCTCCAGCTGAGATCATAACCCCAGAACAGCTCCAGCTGAGATCATAACCCCAGAACAGGCCAGCTGAGATCATAACCCCAGAACAGGCCAGCTGAGATCATAACCCCAGAACAGGCCAGCTGAGATCATAACCCCAGAACAGCTCCAGCTGAGATCATAACCCCAGAACAGCTCCAGCTGAGATCATAACCCCAGAACAGCTCCAGCTGAGATCATAACCCCAGAACAGCTCCAGCTGAGATCATAACCCCAGAACAGCTCCAGCTGAGATCATAACCCCAGAACAGCTCTAGCTGAGATCATAACCCCAGAACAGCTCTAGCTGAGATCATAACCCCAGAACAGCTCTAGCTGAGATCATAACCCCAGAACAGCTCTAGCTGAGATCATAACCCCAGAACAGCTCCAGCTGAGATCATAACCCCAGAACAGCTCCAGCTGAGATCATAACCCCAGAACAGCTCCAGCTGAGATCATAACCCCAGAACAGCTCCAGCTGAGATCATAACCCCAGAACAGCTCCAGCTGAGATCATAACCCCAGAACAGCTCCAGCTGAGATCATAACCCCAGAACAGCTCCAGCTGAGATCATAACCCCAGAACAGCTCCAGCTGAGATCATAACCCCAGAACAGCTCCAGCTGAGATCATAACCCCAGAACAGCTCCAGCTGAGATCATAACCCCAGAACAGCTCCAGCTGAGATCATAACCCCAGAACAGCTCCAGCTGAGATCATAACCCCAGAACAGCTCCAGCTGAGATCATAACCCCAGAACAGCTCCAGCTGAGATCATAACCCCAGAACAGCTCCAGCTCAGATCATAACCCCAGAACAGCTCCAGCTCAGATCATAACCCCAGAACAGCTCCAGCTGAGATCATAACCCCAGAACAGCTCCAGCTGAGATCATAACCCCAGAACAGCTCTAGCTGAGATCATAACCCCAGAACAGCTCTAGCTGAGATCATAACCCCAGAACAGCTCTAGCTGAGATCATAACCCCAGAACAGCTCTAGCTGAGATCATAACCCCAGAACAGCTCAAGCTGAGATCATAACCCCAGAACAGCTCAAGCTGAGATCATAACCCCAGAACAGCTCAAGCTGAGATCATAACCCCAGAACAGCTCTAGCTGAGATCATAACCCCAGAACAGCTCTAGCTGAGATCATAACCCCAGAACAGCTCCAGCTGAGATCATAACCCCAGAACAGCTCAAGCTGAGATCATAACCCCAGAACAGGCCAGCTCCAGCTGGAGTAATGAGGGTGCAGATGTCAGGCTATAAATGCCAGGGGTTTATCTCCCACTACAGATCCGAGTGCAGCACTGTGCATCAACTAAACTCAGCCAAAAAAGAAACGTCCTCTCACTGTCAACTCTGTTTATTATCAGCAAACTGAACATGTGTAAATATTTGTATGAACATAAGATTCAACAACTGAGACATAAACTGAACAAGTTCCACAGACATATGACTAACAGAAATGGAGTAATGTGTCCCTGAACAAAGGGAGGGTCAAAATCAAAAGTTACAGTTAGCATCTGGTGTGGCCACCAGCCTCATTAAGTACTGCAGTGCATCTCCTCCTCATGGACTGCACCAGATTTGCCAGTTCTTGCTGTGAGATGTTACATTTACATTTAAGTCATTTAGCAGACGCTCTTATCCAGAGCGACTTACAAATTGTTGCATTCACCTTATGATATCCAGTGGAACAACCACTTTACAATAGTGCATCTAACTCTTTTAAGGGGGGGGGGGTGTTCAGAAGGATTACTTTATCCTATCCTAGGTATTCCTTAAAGAGGTGGGGTTTCAGGTGTCTCCGGAAGGTGGTGATTGACTCCGCTGACCTGGCGTCGTGAGGGAGTTTGTTCCACCATTGGGGTGCCAGAGCAGCGAACAGTTTTGACTGGGCTGAGCGGGAACTGTACTTCCTCAGAGGTAGGGAGGCGAGCAGGCCAGAGGTGGATGAACGCAGTGCCCTTGTTTGGGTGTAGGGCCTGATCAGAGCCTGAAGGTACGGAGGTGCCGTTCCCCTCACAGCTCCGTAGGCAAGCACCATGGTCTTGTAGCGGATGCGAGCTTCAACTGGAAGCCAGTGGAGAGAGCGGAGGAGCGGGGTGACGTGAGAGAACTTGGGAAGGTTGAACACCAGACGGGCTGCGGCGTTCTGGATGAGTTGTAGGGGTTTAATG
Organism: Salvelinus alpinus; assembly: GCF_045679555.1. Taxonomy (NCBI): domain Eukaryota; kingdom Metazoa; phylum Chordata; class Actinopteri; order Salmoniformes; family Salmonidae; genus Salvelinus; species Salvelinus alpinus. Next base: position 44,982,450 of record NC_092099.1, on the reverse strand, counting down.
GCACAGGCAGGGAGCCCAGCCAACAGCGAGTTGCAGTAATCCAGACGGGAGATGACAAGTGCCTGGATTAGGACCTGCGCCGCTTCCTGTGTGAGGCAGGGTCGTACTCTGCGAATGTTGTAGAGCATGAACCTACAGGAACGGGTCACCGCCTTGATGTTAGTTGAGAACGACAGGGTGTTGTCCAGGATCACACCAAGGTTCTTAGCACTCTGGGAGGAGGACACAATGGAGTTGTCAACCGTGATGGCGAGATCATGGAACGGGCAGTCCTTCCCCGGGAGGAAGAGCAGCTCCGTCTTGCCGAGGTTCAGCTTGAGGTGGTGATCCGTCATCCACACTGATATGTCTGCCAGACATGCAGAGATGCGATTCGCCACCTGGTTATCAGAGGGGGGAAAGGAGAAGATTAATTGTGTGTCGTCTGCATAGCAATGATAGGAGAGACCATGTGAGGATATGACAGAGCCAAGTGACTTGGTGTATAGCGAGAATAGGAGAGGGCCTAGAACAGAGCCCTGGGGGACACCAGTGGTGAGAGCACGTGGTGCGGAGACAGATTCTCGCCACGCCACCTGGTAGGAGCGACCTGTCAGGTAGGACGCAATCCAAGCGTGGGCCGCGCCGGAGATGCCCAACTCGGAGAGGGTGGAGAGGAGGATCTGATGGTTCACAGTATCAAAGGCAGCCGATAGGTCTAGAAGGATGAGAGCAGAGGAGAGAGTTAGCTTTAGCAGTGCGGAGCGCCTCCGTGACACAGAGAAGAGCAGTCTCAGTTGAATGACTAGTCTTGAAACCTGACTGATTTGGATCAAGAAGGTCATTCTGAGAGATAGCAGGAGAGCTGGCCAAGGACGGCACGTTCAAGAGTTTTGGAGAGAAAAGAAAGAAGGGATACTGGTCTGTAGTTGTTGACATCGGAGGGATCGAGTGTAGGTTTTTTCAGAAGGGGTGCAACTCTCGCTCTCTTGAAGACGGAAGGGACGTAGCCAGCGGTCAAGGATGAGTTGATGAGCGAGGTGAGGTAAGGGAGAAGGTCTCCGGAAATGGTCTGGAGAAGAGAGGAGGGGATAGGGTCAAGCGGGCAGGTTGTTGGGCGGCCGGCCGTCACAAGATGCGAGATTTCATCTGGAGAGAGAGGGGAGAAAGAGGTAAAAGCACAGGGTAGGGCAGTGTGAGCAGAACCAGCGGTGTCGTTTGACTTAGCAAACGAGGTTTGGATGTCGTCGACCTTCTTTTCAAAATGGTTGACGAAGTCATCCGCAGAGGGGGGGGGGGGGGAGGATTCAGGAGGGAGGAGAAGGTGGCAAAGAGCTTCCTAGGGTTAGAGGCAGATGCTTGGAATTTAGAGTGGTAGAAAGTGGCTTTAGCAGCAGAGACAGAAGAGGAGAATGTAGAGAGGAGGGAGTGAAAGGATGCCAGGTCCGCAGGGAGGCGAGTTTTCCTCCATTTCCGCTCGGCTGCCCGGAGCCCTGTTCTGTGAGCTCGCAATGAGTCGTCGAGCCACGGAGCAGGAGGGGAGGACCGAGCCGGCCTGGAGGATAGGGGACATAGAGAGTCAAAGGATGCAGAAAGGGAGGAGAGGAGGGTTGAGGAGGCAGAATCAGGAGATAGGTTGGAGAAGGTTTGAACAGGGGGAAGAGATGATAGGATGGAAGAGGAGAGAGTAGCGGGGGAGAGAGAGCGAAGGTTGGGACGGCGCGATACCATCCGAGTAGGGGCAGTGTGGGAAGTGTTGGATGAGAGCGAGAGGGAAAAGGATACAAGGTAGTGGTCGGAGACTTGGAGGGGAGTTGCAATGAGATTAGTGGAAGAACAGCATCTAGTAAAGATGAGGTCAAGCGTATTGCCTGCCTTGTGAGTAGGGGGGGAAGGTGAGAGGGTGAGGTCAAAAGAGGAGAGGAGTGGAAAGAAGGAGGCAGAGAGGAATGAGTCAAAGGTAGACGTGGGGAGGTTAAAGTCACCCAGAACTGTGAGAGGTGAGCCATCCTCAGGAAAGGAACTTATCAAGGCGTCAAGCTCATTGATGAACTCTCCAAGGGAACCTGGAGGGCGATAAATGATAAGGATGTTAAGCTTGAAAGGGCTGGTAACTGTGACAGCATGGAATTCAAAGGAGGCGATAGACAGATGGGTCAGGGGAGAAAGAGAGAATGTCCACTTGGGAGAGATGAGGATCCCAGTGCCACCACCCCGCTGACCAGAAGCTCTCGGGGTGTGCGAGAACACGTGGGCAGACGAGGAGAGAGCAGTAGGAGTAGCAGTGTTATCTGTGGTAATCCATGTTTCCGTCAGTGCCAAGAAGTCGAGGGACTGGAGGGAAGCATAGGCTGAGATGAACTCTGCCTTGTTGGCCGCAGATCGGCAGTTCCAGAGGCTGCTGGAGACCTGGAACTCCACGTGGGTCGTGCGCGCTGGGACCACCAGGTTAGAGTGGCAGCGGCCACGCGGTGTGAAGCGTTTGTATGGTCTGTGCAGAGAGGAGAGAACAGGGATAGACAGACACATAGTTGACAGGCTACAGAAGAGGCTACGCTAATGCAAAGGAGATTGGAATGACAAGTGGACTACACGTCTCGAATGTTCAGAAAGTTAAGCTTACGTTGCAAAAAATCTTATTGACTAAAATGATACAGTACTGCTGGCTGGTGAAGTAGGCTAGCTAGCAGTGGCTGCGTTGTTGACTTTGTTTGGAAGTGTAGCTGGCTAGGTAACCTCGATAACTGGCTAGGTAACCTCGATAACCTCGATAATTACTCTAAACTACACAATTATCTTGGATACAAAGACGGCAAAGACAACTATGTAGCTAGCTAACACTACACTAATCAAGTCGTTCCGTTGTAATGTAATAGTTTCTACAGTGCTGCTATTCGGTAGAAGTTGGCTAGCTAGCAGTGTAGACTAGGTAGGAGAACGGTGGCGCGGCGGACAAAAATAGCTGGCTAGCTAACCTCGATAATTACTCTAAACTACACAATTATCTTAGATACAAAGACAGCAAAGACAACTATGTAGCTAGCTAACACTACACTAATCAAGTCGTTCCGTTGTAATGTAATAGTTTCTACAGTGCTGCTATTCGGTAGAGGTTGGCTAGCTGGCTAGCTAGCAGTGTTGACTATGTTAGAAGGACGAAAACCTGGACCTCGATAATTACTCTAAACTACACAATTATCTTTGATACAAAGACGGCTATGTAGCTAGCTAAGAAAAAATTGCTAAGATCAAACAAATCAAACCGTTGTACTGTAATGAAATGAAATGAAATGTAATACTACCTGTGGAGCGAAGCGAAATGCGACTACTCGCTCCAACCCGGAAGTAGTGGTCAATTTGGAGGTGGAGGGTCCAACTACCCAACTATTCCACCAAGGCACCTGCAAGTTCCTGGACATTTCTGGGGAGAATGGCCCTAGCCATCACCCTCCGATCCAACAGGTCCCAGACGTGCTCAATGGGATTGAAATCCGGGCTCTTCGCTGGCCATGGCAGAACACTGACATTCCTGTCTTGCAGGAAATCATGCACAGAACGAGCAGTTTGGCTGGTGGCATTGTCATGCTGGAGGGTCATGTCAGGATGAGCCTGCAGGAAGGGTACCACATGAGGCAGGAGGATGTCTTCCCTGTAACGCACAGCGTTGAGATTGCCTGCAATGACAACAAGCTCAGTCTGATGATGCTGTGACACACCGCCCCAGGCCATGACGGACCCTCCACCTCCAAATTGATCCCGCTCCAGAATACAGGCCTCGGTGTAACGCTCATTCCTTCGATGATAAACGTGAATCCGACCATCACCCCTGGTGAGACACAACCGCGACTCGTCAGTGAAGAGCACTTTTTGCCAGTCCTGTCTGGTCCAGCGACGGTGGGTTTTTGCCCATAGGTGAGATTTGTTGCCGGTGATGTCTGGTGAGGATCTGCCTTACAACAGTTCTACAAGCCCACAGTCCAGCCTCTCTAAGCCTATTGCGGACAGTCTGAGCACTGATGGAGGGATTGTGCGTTCCTGGTGTAACTCGGGCAGTTGTTGTTTCCATCCTGTACCTGTCCCACAGGTGTGATGTTCGGATGTATCGATCCTGTGCAGGTGTTATATGTGGTCTGCCACTGCGAGGACGATCAGCTGTCCGTCAGCTGTCCGTCCTGTCTCCCTGTAGCGCTGTCTTAGGCGTCTCACAGTACGGACATTGCAATATATCTGTAGTCATCATGCCTCCTTGCAGCATGCCTAAGCCATGTTCACGCAGATGAGCAGGGACCCTGGGCATCTTTCTTTTGGTGTTTTTCAGAGTCAGTAGAAAGACCTCTTTAGTGTCCTAAGTTTTCATTCTGTGACCTGAATTGCCTACCGTCTGTAAGCTGTTAGTGTTTTAACGACCGTTCCACAGGTGCATGTTCATTAGTTGTTTATGGTTCATTGAACAATCATGGGAAACAATGTTTAAACCCTTTACAATGAAGATCTGTGAAGTTATTTGGATTTTTGAAAGAATTATCTTTAAAAGACAGGGTCCTGAAAAAATGTTTTTTTTTGCTGAGTTTAGATTATAACTTTTTTGTATTTTATTAGGATCCCCATTAGCTGTTTTTTGTATTTTATTAGGATCCACATTAGCTGTTTTTTGTATTTTATTAGGATCCCCATTAGCTGTTGAGAAAGCAGCAGCTACTCTTCCCGGGGTTCTACACAAAACATGAAGCATGACATAATACAGAACATTAATAGACAGGAACATCTCAAGGACAGAACTACACACAGTGTACATATCAATACATACACACAAAGTAGAGGGCCTAGAGAGCTGCCCTGCGGTACACCACACTTTACATGTTTGACATTCGAGAATTTTATTTTTTCTGTATAATTTTACATTTTTTGCTTGATAAACTTGGAGGGGCAAATGTAATATTTTGTAAATATTTTTGCTAAAAAAACTGACTGTAAAGAAATGCTGTCCACCGGACTGTCTGTGTTGGCTAGCTGCTCTCTAAGGGGCTGTGGTGTTATTAAACCAGTCAGGCATGACCAGATTAAACGGGGAACACATTTGCCTGTAGACACTGTCCTGAGACCTGTTTTCCAATGCATGTGTATATCTTCCAGAAAGGTAATCTTTCTACCTCCCTTTATTTGATCAGAAAATAGATAATTAATTCATGGACTGTTAATATTTCACGCTGAATGTTTGTGATGTGCTGCTGACATGCTTGCTTTCCCTTATATTTGACACAGCCTTGTCAAAATGAATCTTTCGCCTCTTAATTCAGTCCTAAACATCCACGTACCTCTTCCCCCGTCCAGGTGCTGGCCACGGGCCTGAGTGCTCTCTACTCCTCCCTGCCGAGGAAGATAGAGGTACGGGGGGATGACTGGCACGCTCTGCGCAGGGAGGACTGGATGGGCGTGTCCTCTCTGGTGCTCTTCATGAACTCTCTGGAGTTCTGTAACGCTGTCATCCAGGTGGCTCACCCCCTGGTCCGCAGACAGCTGGTCGACTACGTTCACAACGGCTTCCTGGTCCCTGTCATGGGACCCGCCCTACACAAGGTAGGGGGGGGGGACTCTCTGATTGGCTAGCCTGAGCTGATTGATTGAGTTTATTAGATGGTTAAAAGTAGTAGCTACTAGGCTGCTCCAGCCGGAGACAACGCACAAAAACGTGATTTTATTACTCTTCTCGTTAAAACATGTCATTTTGGCTGCCAGCATCAGAATTGTTTATTTTAATATTTAACATCTCCCCCCCCCAGTCATCTGTAGATGAGATGATAGCCAGTACAGCCTACCTGGACCTGTTCCTGCGCAGCGTCACGGAAACGTCTCTCCTTAAAACCTTCCTGCGTTTTATCCTCATGCATCGCCACGACAACGACACCATCCTGGACACATTGCTAACTCGCATCAGCAGCAACTCAAGGGTCAGTACTATAGTATTGTGAGTGTACAGTACTGAGGGTTCTCTGGGAGGGAGAAGTTGACATTTTCCAGTCATTTAGCAGACCATCTTATCTAAAGCCACTTATAGTTATAGTGTCATCAAAAGGTAGCTAGGTGAGACAACCACATCCATATCAGTTGTCGTAAGTAAAATTAATTTTAAAAACGATGTAGGAAATGGGGACTGAAATGGGAGGGGCTTCTACATCTGCATTGCTTGCTGTTTGGGGTTTTAGGCTGGGTTTCTGTACAGCACTTTGTGACATCGGCTGATGTAAAAAGGGCTTTATAAAATACATTTGATTGATTGAACGCAGATATATATTGCAAGCACGTATTTGGCGTCCATCCTGTGACTCGTTCGCTCTCCACCCTGCAGCTAATGTTCTGGTGTCTGAGTCGGTTTCTCTCCTACAGCTGTCTAATGTCATGCTGTTTCTCTCCTACAGCTGTCTAATGTCATGCTGTTTCTCTCCTACAGCTGTCTAATGTCATGTTGTTTCTCTCCTACAGCTGTCTAATGTCATGTTTCTCTCCTACAGCTGTCTAATGTCATGCTGTTTCTCTCCTACAGCTGTCTAATGTCATGCTGTTTCTCTCCTACAGCTGTCTAATGTCATGCTGTTTCTCTCCTACAGCTGTCTAATGTCATGCTGTTTCTCTCCTACAGCTGTCTAATGTTCTGCTGTTTCTCTCCTACAGCTGTCTAATGTTCTGCTGTTTCTCTCCTACAGCTGTCTAATGTCATGCTGTTTCTCTCCTACAGCTGTCTAATGTTCTGCTGTTTCTCTCCTACAGCTGTCTAATGTCATGCTGTTTCTCTCCTACAGCTGTCTAATGTTCTTCATGTTTCTCTCCTACAGCTGTCTAATGTCATGCTGTTTCTCTCCTACAGCTGTCTAATGTTCTGCTGTTTCTCTCCTACAGCTGTCTAATGTTCTGCTGTTTCTCTCCTACAGCTGTCTAATGTTCTTCATGTTTCTCTCCTACAGCTGTCTAATGTCATGCTGTTTCTCTCCTACAGCTGTCTAATGTTCTGCTGTTTCTCTCCTACAGCTGTCTAATGTCATGCTGTTTCTCTCCTACAGCTGTCTAATGTTCTTCATGTTTCTCTCCTACAGCTGTCTAATGTCATGCTGTTTCTCTCCTACAGCTGTCTAATGTCATGCTGTTTTTCTCCTACAGCTGTCTAATGTTCTGCTGTTTCTCTCCTACAGCTGTCCAATGTCATGTTGTTTCTCTCCTACAGCTGTCTAATGTCATGCTGTTTCTCTCCTACAGCTGTCTAATGTTCTGCTGTTTCTCTCCTACAGCTGTCTAATGTTCTGCTGTTTCTCTCCTACAGCTGTCTAATGTCATGCTGTTTCTCTCCTACAGCTGTCTAATGTCATGCTGTTTCTCTCCTACAGCTGTCTAATGTCATGCTGTTTCTCTCCTACAGCTTTCTAATGTCATGTTTTTTCTCTCCTACAGCTGTGCATGGTGTCTTTGAGCCTGTTCAGGACTCTACTCTCTCTCAACTGTGAAGACCTCATGTTGCAGCTCGTTCTCAGGTAGAAACTGTGTGTGTTGTGTTACTATACTACCGCTGCTACTACTGAGAATGTAACAGTGTATTGTTGTCCTACAGCATCTTTTAAGATTCTACTTGTAATGAAAAAACACCTGTATAAATGAAATCTATTATTATTTTCATGACAGGTATCTGCTGCCCTGTACCCATGTGATGTTGAGTCAGAGGCGTGCTGTCAGGGACACTGATCTCTATGGTAAATCAGCCGACAAGTTCCTGTCCCTCATCCCAGACTGCTGCCGTCTGAGCACAGTGCCCTCTGCTGAGCAGGAGGAAGAACCTGCCCTTTGGGGGAAAGGTACCTGACTGACGGGCCACTAACCATGGTTTCTACTGAACTAACCATGGTTTCTACTGAACTAACCATGGTTTCTACTGAACTAACCATGGTTTCTACTGAACATTTCACTCATTCAAGCAGATTATCCAGATTAATTTACAAATGTACCTTTTTCAATACACAATACAAGCATAAGAAACGGTGTGTGTTTAACCTCTCTTGGGTACGTGAGACGTTAGCGTCCCACCTCTTCAACAGCCAGTGAAACTGCTGGGCGCCAAATTCAAATACAGAAATACTCATTATAAAAATTCAGAAAACAAAACATATTTTACATAGGTTTAAAGATTAACTTCTTGTGAATCCAACCACGGTGTCAGATTTAAAAAATGCTTTACGGCGAAAGCATACCTTACGATTATTTGAGAACATAGCCCACTAGACAAATCATTACAAACAGTAGCCAGCCAGGTAGAACAGTTACACAATTTAGAAATAGAGATACAATTAATCCCTTACCTTTGATGATCTTCATATGGTTGCACTCATCTGACATTCATTTATTCAATAAATGTTATTTTTGTTCGATAAAGTCTCTTTATATCCAATAACCTCCGTTTTGTTCGCGCGTTTTCTTCAGTAATCCACAGGCTCAAACGCAGTCAAAACAGGAAGACAAAAAAATCCAAATTGTATCCGTAAAGTTCATAGAAACATGTCAAACGATGTTTATATTCAAACCGCAGGTTGTTTTTAGCCAATAACGTCGTCAATTTAAAAGGTAAACAAGAAACGCACTCTCTCGGTCTGGCGCAGGAAAAAGCTCTGTGACACGGCAGGGTCCACTCATTCAGACTGCTCTTCCTCATTTTTCAGAATACAAGCCTGAAACAATTTCTGAAGACTGTTGACATCTAGTGGAAGGCATAGAAACTGCAATTTGAGTCCTAAGTCAATGGATACTGTAATGGCATTGAATAGAAAACTACAAAACAAAAACAAAAACTACTTCCTGAATGGATTTTTCTCAGGTTTTCGCCTGCCAAATCAGTTCTGTTATACTCAGACACTATTTTAACAGTTTTAGAAAACACTCTAAAGTTTCCTTCTAAATCTACCAGTTATATGCATATCATATATTCTGGGCCCGAGATGCAGGCAGTTTAATTTGGGCAAGCATTTCATCCAAAATTCTGAATGCTGCCCCCTACCCTAGAGAAGTTAAACCATGATGCTGTGTTAAAGATTTGGACAGAGTTGAACTTCAGTTTTAACTACGTTATACATTATCAAGTTTTATGGAGTTTTTTTATTTATTTTTATCAATGTTTAAAATATATACGCTGAACAAAAAAATTCACGCAACATGTAAAGTCGTACGTCAGTACGTCCAACCCGGCGTCACAACAGCAGAACACGTGTAACCACGCCCAGCACATTTAAGAATGTGTTATTCAATGTGTTTCTATGGGCTATAGTAGGAAAACGCCTAATTCAATATATTATGAAATAATACAAAATAAAAGGAATATCTATATGGGCATATTTAAAAAATGATTTTTATTTGTAAGTTGCATTATGTTACACAACGCCTCATGTTTGACTCACTACTTAGATTTATATGATTTATATCTCAATGTTGTAAATGTTTATCTACATAAAGTAGAACCATGACTAATGTCCCTGTCTGTCTGTCTGCCTGTCTGCCTGTCTGCCTGTCTGTTTCTGTCTGTCTGTTTCTCCCTCCCTGTCTGTCTGTCGCCCTCTGTCTGTCGCCCTCTGTCTGTCTGTCTGTCTGTCTCTATCTGTCTGTCTCCCTCTGTCTGCCTGTTTCTCCCTCTCTGTCTGCCTCTCTGCCTGTCTGTCTGCCTCTGTCTGTTTCTGTCTGTCTGTTTCTCCCTCCCTGTCTGTCTGTCGCCCTCTGTCGCCCTCTGTCTGTCTGCCTGTTTCTCCCTCTCTGTCTGCACCTCTGCCTGTCTGTCTGTCTGTCTATCTGTCTGTTTCTCCCCCCCTGTCTGTCTGTAGTCCTGAACAGTCCCAGCTCAGAGTCTCCAGTACACCACAAACCCAGCACTCCGTCCCGCTTGGCCCTCTTCATGCGCCAGCAGAGCACTGGAGGAGGGCCCTCCACCCCCTCCCCCACCGAGACGGTCCCCTCGTCGCCTGGTGCCGGCCCCAACACCCCCCTGTCCCCAGATAGCCCCATGCACCCCGTCCCAGAGGGGCTGGACTGGGAGTCGGGGTACCTGGAGTACCTCAGGGACGCACGTAGGGGGGTAGAGCTGTGCTCCTGGGCCTGCCGGAACTGGTCAGCCCCCTACGACGGAGAGGACCCCTCACCCAACATGGCCCCTGTACCGCCCCCGCCCCCCACCTCCAACCCCTCCCTGGCCATGTTCCCAGAGCACTTCTCCTTCCAGCAGGGTGGAGGAGGAAATGGAGGTAGTACCTCCCCCGGCCAGCAGAGGGCAGCGGTGGTGGCAGCAGCGCGGTCAGAGTGGACCAGTACAGAGAGGGACAGTGGAGAATGGGACGTCACCATCGGTAAGAACAGCTGTATCAGCCTCACACCACGCACCAAGAAACGCAGCCTGCAGAGAGAGGATGTCCCCCTCCCCAAACCTCTCCATCTCCCTCCTGATTCTGCCTCCCTCCCTGACCCCTCCGCTCCTCCCCACCTCCACTCCGCCCCCACCAAGGGTCCTCAGCAGGCCATCATCAATGGGACGTTGTTGGGGGGGCAGGGGGACGGGTGTAGGGACAGCCAGGATGGAGGGATGGAGGTTAAGAAGGTGAAGAGAGAGTTGGGTGAGCAGCGGCACCCTGCTGGGGGGGACTCTAGTCAGAACGGGGGGGTGGGTGCCTGCCCTGCCCAGTCCTGCGGGTCCCTACAGGGCTTCTACAGTGAAGGGAATGGGAGTGGGGCTGCGGAAAGCTCCAGAGGTCTTCCACCACACAAACCGAGTCACGCCCAGACTCAGTCTGCTCCACTGCTCTCAGAACCCCGTACCAACTCCTCCAACGATAGGCTGACCCTCCATGCTGCAGCACCCGGCCCTGGATCGAGACCTCCAGAGGTAATGCTCTTTAACCAGTCAGAAGCAGTGGAGCGACTGATCTCTGAGCTCCTGGACGGGCCTGGGGAGGGGGGCCAGCAGGGGCCTGGAGACTCCAACGGCCAGGGCATCAGCATCGAGGCCTTCACCCAGGAACTCCGGGAGCTGGAGGAGAGAGTGAGGGAGAGGAGCAGGGGGGTGGGGCTGCTCAGACAGCTGGAGGAGACCACCAGAGACCCCCACTCAGAGGAACCACCGCCCCCCTCTCCCCTGGACGCTGACCTGATGGGGAGCGGGGTAGGGGCTGGCGTTGTGGGGGTCTTCAGCCCTGCCAGGCCTCTAGGACAACCATCCACTCAGCCCTACACAGGTGAGAAAGACCACCAGAGAGCAGAAGGGTTTGTGTCCATTGTCTGCTGTTTATCTGCTGTTTACTTGCTTATGTGTGTTAAGATGTTAGTTGTTATATTTTGAATTGGTGCTCGAGGTTGGATGCTGCTCCATTATTTAATTATTTTGATGTTGGTTTAATGTTTTCTTTTGGTTGACTTGCTCTGTTGATGTTTGACGTTGCACAGGAAGTTAATATAGACTGTTGCTTCCTTTTGATATTTAGTCTTGCCTGTTTTTTTTTTTTTCTTGTTGGATCTTGACTTCCATTAGTGTGCATGTACACCTTCCCTCCCTCCATTCTCTCTTCCTTGCTCTCCTCTGTCTCCTTCCCCCTCTTCCTTGCTCTCTGTTCCTCTCCCCTCTTCTTCGCTCTCTGTTCCTCTCCCCTCTTCCTCGCTCTCCTCTGTCTCCTTCCCCCTCTCCCTCGCTCTCCTCTGTCTCCTTCCCTCTCTCCCTGGCTCTCCTCTGTCTCCTTCCCTCTCTCCCTCGCTCTCCTCTGTCTCCTTCCCTCTCTCCCTTGCTCTCCTCTGACTCCTTCCCTTTCTCTCCCTTGCTCTCTGTTCCTCCCCCAGGGACTTCAGATTTATGAACTGTTAGCTAAATCTGGTGCAACGTATCACTTCTCACGTCTGAGACGTGTGTTTTGTTGTACATTTTGTCCCTGTTTCAAATAAACAAAATATCTCTCCCTCTCTCTCTTGCCACCCCCCTGCAGGTCCGTTCATGGTGGTTCTGTTTGCCAAGCTGGAAAACATGCTCCAGAACTCTCTGTATGTAAACATCCTGTTGACGGGTATTCTGGGCCAGCTTGCCTGCTACCCTCAGCCCCTGCTCCGATCTTTCCTCCTCAACACCAACATGGTGTTCCAGCCCAGCGTCAAGTCTCTCATACAGGTAGGAAGTATCACTGCGTTCCCTAACTCTAACCCAGCGTCAAGTCTCTCATACAGGTAGGAAGTATCACTGCGTTCCCTAACTCTAACCCAGCGTCAAGTCTCTCATACAGGTAGGAAGTATCACTGCGTTCCCTAACTCCAGCCCAGCGTCAAGTCTCTCATACAGGTAGGAAGTATCACTGCGTTCCCTAACTCCAGCCCAGCGTCAAGTCTCTCATACAGGTAGGAAGTATCACTGCGTTCCCTAACTCTAACCCAGCGTCAAGTCTGTCATACAGGTAGGAAGTATCACTGCGTTCCCTAACTCTAACCCAGCGTCAAGTCTCTCATACAGGTAGGAAGTATCACTGCGTTCCCTAACTCTAACCCAGCGTCAAGTCTCTTATACAGGTAGGAAGTGTCACTGCGTTCCCTAACTCTAACCCAGCGTCAAGTCTCTCATACAGGTAGGAAGTATCACTGCGTTCCCTAACTCTAATCCAACGTCAAGTCTCTCATACAGGTAGGAAGTATCACTGCGTTCCCTAACTCTAATCCAACGTCAAGTCTCTTATACAGGTAGGAAGTATCACTGCGTTCCCTAACTCTAATCCAACGTCAAGTCTCTTATACAGGTAGGAAGTATCACTGCGTTCCCTAACTCTAATCCAACGTCAAGTCTCTCATACAGGTAGGAAGTATCACTGCGTTCCCTAACTCTAATCCAACGTCAAGTCTCTCATACAGGTAGGAAGTATCACTGCGTTCCCTAACTCTAATCCAACGTCAAGTCTCTCATACAGGTAGGAAGTATCACTGCGTTCCCTAACTCTAATCCAACGTCAAGTCTCTCATACAGGTAGGAAGTATCACTGCGTTCCCTAACTCTAACCCAGCGTCAAGTCTCTCATACAGGTAGGAAGTATCACTGCGTTCCCTAACTCTAATCCAACGTCAAGTCTCTCATACAGGTAGGAAGTATCACTGCGTTCCCTAACTCTAATCCAGCGTCAAGTCTCTCATACAGGTAGGAAGTATCACTGCGTTCCCTAACTCTAATCCAACGTCAAGTCTCTCATACAGGTAGGAAGTATCACTGCGTTCCCTAACTCTAACCCAGCGTCAAGTCTCTCATACAGGTAGGAAGTATCACTGCGTTCCCTAACTCTAATCCAACGTCAAGTCTCTCATACAGGTAGGAAGTATCACTGCGTTCCCTAACTCTAATCCAACGTCAAGTCTCTCATACAGGTAGGAAGTATCACTGCGTTCCCTAACTCTAACCCAGCGTCAAGTCTCTCATACAGGTAGGAAGTATCACTGCGTTCCCTAACTCTAACCCAGCGTCAAGTCTCTCATACAGGTAGGAAGTATCACTGCGTTTCCTAACTCTAATCCAACGTCAAGTCTCTCATACAGGTAGGAAGTATCACTGCGTTCCCTAACTCCAGCCCAGCGTCAAGTCTCTCATACAGGTAGGAAGTATCACTGCGTTCCCTAACTCTAATCCAACGTCAAGTCTCTCATACAGGTAGGAAGTATCACTGCGTTCCCTAACTCTAATCCAACGTCAAGTCTCTCATACAGGTAGGAAGTATCACTGCGTTCCCTAACTCTAACCCAGCGTCAAGTCTCTCATACAGGTAGGAAGTATCACTGCGTTCCCTAACTCTAATCCAACGTCAAGTCTCTCATACAGGTAGGAAGTATCACTGCGTTCCCTAACTCTAATCCAACGTCAAGTCTCTCATACAGGTAGGAAGTATCACTGCGTTCCCTAACTCTAATCCAACGTCAAGTCTCTTATACAGGTAGGAAGTGTCACTGCGTTCCCTAACTCTAACCCAGCGTCAAGTCTCTTATACAGGTAGGAAGTATCACTGCGTTCCCTAACTCTAATCCAACGTCAAGTCTCTTATACAGGTAGGAAGTATCACTGCGTTCCCTAACTCTAATCCAACGTCAAGTCTCTTATACAGGTAGGAAGTATCACTGCGTTCCCTAACTCTAACCCAGCGTCAAGTCTCTCATACAGGTAGGAAGTATCACTGCGTTCCCTAACTCTAATCCAACGTCAAGTCTCTCATACAGGTAGGAAGTATCACTGCGTTCCCTAACTCTAATCCAACGTCAAGTCTCTCATACAGGTAGGAAGTATCACTGCGTTCCCTAACTCTAACCCAGCGTCAAGTCTCTCATACAGGTAGGAAGTATCACTGCGTTCCCTAACTCTAATCCAACGTCAAGTCTCTCATACAGGTAGGAAGTATCACTGCGTTCCCTAACTCTAATCCAACGTCAAGTCTCTCATACAGGTAGGAAGTATCACTGCGTTCCCTAACTCTAATCCAACGTCAAGTCTCTTATACAGGTAGGAAGTGTCACTGCGTTCCCTAACTCTAACCCAGCGTCAAGTCTCTTATACAGGTAGGAAGTATCACTGCGTTCCCTAACTCTAATCCAACGTCAAGTCTCTTATACAGGTAGGAAGTATCACTGCGTTCCCTAACTCTAATCCAACGTCAAGTCTCTTATACAGGTAGGAAGTATCACTGCGTTCCCTAACTCTAACCCAGCGTCAAGTCTCTCATACAGGTAGGAAGTATCACTGCGTTCCCTAACTCTAATCCAACGTCAAGTCTCTCATACAGGTAGGAAGTATCACTGCGTTCCCTAACTCTAATCCAACGTCAAGTCTCTTATACAGGTAGGAAGTATCACTGCGTTCCCTAACTCTAACCCAGCGTCAAGTCTCTCATACAGGTAGGAAGTATCACTGCGTTCCCTAACTCTAATCCAACGTCAAGTCTCTCATACAGGTAGGAAGTATCACTGCGTTCCCTAACTCTAATCCAACGTCAAGTCTCTTATACAGGTAGGAAGTATCACTGCGTTCCCTAACTCTAATCCAACGTCAAGTCTCTTATACAGGTAGGAAGTATCACTGCGTTCCCTAACTCTAATCCAACGTCAAGTCTCTCATACAGGTAGGAAGTATCACTGCGTTCCCTAACTCTAATCCAACGTCAAGTCTCTCATACAGGTAGGAAGTATCACTGCGTTCCCTAACTCTAATCCAACGTCAAGTCTCTCATACAGGTAGGAAGTATCACTGCGTTCCCTAACTCTAATCCAACGTCAAGTCTCTCATACAGGTAGGAAGTATCACTGCGTTCCCTAACTCTAACCCAGCGTCAAGTCTCTCATACAGGTAGGAAGTATCACTGCGTTCCCTAACTCTAATCCAACGTCAAGTCTCTCATACAGGTAGGAAGTATCACTGCGTTCCCTAACTCTAATCCAGCGTCAAGTCTCTCATACAGGTAGGAAGTATCACTGCGTTCCCTAACTCTAATCCAACGTCAAGTCTCTCATACAGGTAGGAAGTATCACTGCGTTCCCTAACTCTAACCCAGCGTCAAGTCTCTCATACAGGTAGGAAGTATCACTGCGTTCCCTAACTCTAATCCAACGTCAAGTCTCTCATACAGGTAGGAAGTATCACTGCGTTCCCTAACTCTAATCCAACGTCAAGTCTCTCATACAGGTAGGAAGTATCACTGCGTTCCCTAACTCTAACCCAGCGTCAAGTCTCTCATACAGGTAGGAAGTATCACTGCGTTCCCTAACTCTAACCCAGCGTCAAGTCTCTCATACAGGTAGGAAGTATCACTGCGTTTCCTAACTCTAATCCAACGTCAAGTCTCTCATACAGGTAGGAAGTATCACTGCGTTCCCTAACTCCAGCCCAGCGTCAAGTCTCTCATACAGGTAGGAAGTATCACTGCGTTCCCTAACTCTAATCCAACGTCAAGTCTCTCATACAGGTAGGAAGTATCACTGCGTTCCCTAACTCTAATCCAACGTCAAGTCTCTCATACAGGTAGGAAGTATCACTGCGTTCCCTAACTCTAACCCAGCGTCAAGTCTCTCATACAGGTAGGAAGTATCACTGCGTTCCCTAACTCTAATCCAACGTCAAGTCTCTCATACAGGTAGGAAGTATCACTGCGTTCCCTAACTCTAATCCAACGTCAAGTCTCTCATACAGGTAGGAAGTATCACTGCGTTCCCTAACTCTAATCCAACGTCAAGTCTCTTATACAGGTAGGAAGTGTCACTGCGTTCCCTAACTCTAACCCAGCGTCAAGTCTCTTATACAGGTAGGAAGTATCACTGCGTTCCCTAACTCTAATCCAACGTCAAGTCTCTTATACAGGTAGGAAGTATCACTGCGTTCCCTAACTCTAATCCAACGTCAAGTCTCTTATACAGGTAGGAAGTATCACTGCGTTCCCTAACTCTAACCCAGCGTCAAGTCTCTCATACAGGTAGGAAGTATCACTGCGTTCCCTAACTCTAATCCAACGTCAAGTCTCTCATACAGGTAGGAAGTATCACTGCGTTCCCTAACTCTAATCCAACGTCAAGTCTCTTATACAGGTAGGAAGTATCACTGCGTTCCCTAACTCTAACCCAGCGTCAAGTCTCTCATACAGGTAGGAAGTATCACTGCGTTCCCTAACTCTAATCCAACGTCAAGTCTCTCATACAGGTAGG
The DNA here is from genome assembly GCF_045679555.1 of Salvelinus alpinus. NCBI lineage: Eukaryota > Metazoa > Chordata > Actinopteri > Salmoniformes > Salmonidae > Salvelinus > Salvelinus alpinus. The sequence goes on along the minus strand of NC_092099.1, from coordinate 44,965,767 downwards.
AAGTATCACTGCGTTCCCTAACTCTAACCCAGCGTCAAGTCTCTCATATGCTGACCACACCGCTAGCATCAAGTGCGCGAGCGTTGAAAAATAAATGTACATGTTATTCAAACATTGCACCCACACTGCTCGAGCTCGTCAACGAGCGTCTGCATAGCCAGGTGCTGAAATAGAACTGGATTCTAAGTCCCGCCTTCTCCCATCTCATTGGTTGTTAGGAGCATATACCCACTTGGGTGATTGAAAGATGAACTGAGGTCCAAACTCCACTCCAGTTGCTGGTGGTGGTAATGCACCTTAAAGTTGGTTGCCAACCGCCATATAAAGTCCACAGAAGAAGAAGTCTGAAGGAGGAGAGATTACTAGAAACAAACGTTTTATCTGTGGATTAATTGTCAGAGTAGAGGACCTTGTGCATTTCAGGTAAAATATCAACCCAATGTTTATATCCCAGGACAAAATGACCTAGCAACAGCAATCTAGAGAAATGGACATGAATGTTCAATGCTTTTTGACCTGTCCCCAAATTAATTTAGTTGGTTCAGAGTTCGTTTTGATATTTCAACCTGCGTTTCCTGATCACGTCTGGTGTGGGTGGACAAAATCAACATGCGCGTGCGTGGTGGTGCACGTGAAAGAGGGACTGGTCATACTGATAGGAAGGATCACTATGTTCCCTAACCTTGCTTCCCTCCCCTGCCTCCTCTCTCTCTCTCTCTCTCTCTCTCCCCTGCCTCCTCTCTCTCTCTCCCCTGCCTCCTCTCTCTCTCTCCCCTGCCTCCTCTCTCTCTCTCCCCTGCCTCCTCTCTCTCTCTCTCTCTCCCCTGCCTCCTCTCTCTCTCTCTCTCTCCCCTGCCTCCTCTCTCTCTCTCTCTCTCTCTCTCTCTCTCTCTCTCTCTCTCTCTCTCTCTCTCTCTCTCTCTCTCTCTCTCTCTCTCTCTCTCTCTCTCTCTCCTGCCTTCTCTCTCTCTCTCTCTCCTGCCTTCTCTCTCTCTCTCTCTCTCTCTCTCTCCTGCCTCCTCTCTCTCTCTCTCCCCTGCCTCCTCTCTCTCTCTCTCTCCCCTGCCTCCTCTCTCCCCTGCCTTCTCTCTCTCTCTCTCTCTCTCTCTCTCTCTCTCTCTCTCTCTCTCTCTCTCTCTCTCTCTCTCTCCCCTGCCTCCTCTCTCTCTCTCTCTCTCTCTCTCCCCTGCCTCCTCTCTCCCCTCCCTCAGGTCCTGGGCTCAGTGAAGAACCGCATCGAGACGTTTGCAGCGTCCCATGAGGATTTCCCTGCCATGCTGAAGAAAGCCCAGCGCTACCTGGCTGCCAGGGGCAAGGTGGATTGGGCGGACTCACCCATGGGGATGCCCACCCTGCGACGCTCTGATTCTCTGGGTGAGTGAGAGGACCACGGACACATGCAGACAGACACACACACAGTGTATAGTAGCCCATTGGAGGGCTAGAGAGAATGAATAATGCAGATAGGCTGTGATTGGGGGAAATTGGGTCATCTGTTCTGTTCACAGGGTTACTGGATAGGGTAGGCAGCAGATGAGATTATTACATTTTATCAAGACGCCCATCTCCTCACCAGGGTGAATCAGGCTCAAACGGGCCTGTCTGTGTTCTGGCCACAAACAAAACAGTTGAAGGCAGCTGAGTGGCGGTCTAAGACACTGCATCTCGGTGATAGAGGCGTCACTACAGACACTCTGGTTCAAATCCAGGCTGTATCACAACCGGCTGTGATTGGGAGTCCAATAGGGTGGTGCACATTTGTCCCAGCGTCGTCCGGGTTTGCCCGGGGTAGACCATCATTGTAAATAAGAATTTGTTCTTAACTGACTTGCCTAATTTAAATAAAGGTAAAAAAATATATATATAATAATGAAACCATGTCTATATCTGCTTCTGTCAGATGGCACGGCAGCGGTCAAAGGCAGTGCCGCGGTCTAAGGCACGGGGAGGGTTTGGCCCGGCGTCGTCCGGGTTAGGGGAGGGTTTGGCCCGGCGTCGTCCGGGTTAGGGGAGGGTTTGGCCCGGCGTCGTCCGGGTTAGGGGAGGGTTTGGCCCGGCGTCGTCCGGGTTAGGGGAGGGTTTGGCCCGGCGTCGTCCGGGTTAGGGGAGGGTTTGGCCCGGCGTCGTCCGGGTTAGGGGAGGGTTTGGCCCGGCGTCGGGATTTCCTTGTCCCATCACGCTCTAGCAACTCCTTGTGGCGGGCCCGGGCGTCTGCACGCTGACTTCGGTCGACAGCTGGACGGTGTTTCCTCCGACACATTGGTGCGTCTGGCTTCCGGGTGAAGCGAACAGTGTGTCAAGAAGCAGTGCGGCTTGGCAGGGTCGTGTTTTGGAGATCGCGTGGCTCTCGACTTTAGCCTCGTAAGGGAGATGCAGCGATGGAACAAGACTGGAACTAACAATTGGATATTAGGAAGAAAAAGGGGTAAAAGCGAGAAGAAAAAAATGAATAGTTAAAAAAATAAAAGAAATAGATTTGACATGTTTTGGGTTATTTACTTCTCTTCTCTTATCAGTGTACCTGTCCTATCCTGTCTGTCTGTTATTAGTCTACCTGTCCTATCCTGTCTGTCTGTTATCAGTCTACCTGTCCTATCCAGTCTGTCTGTTATCAGTCTACCTGTCCTATCCAGTCTGTCTGTTATCAGTCTACCTGTCCTATCCAGTATGTCTGTTATCAGTATACCTGTCCTATCCTGTCTGTCTGTTATCAGTCTACCTGTCCTATCCAGTCTGTCTGTTATCAGTCTACCTGTCCTATCCAGTCTGTCTGTTATCAGTCTACCTGTCCTATCCAGTATGTCTGTTATCAGTATACCTGTCCTATCCTGTCTGTCTGTTATCCGTCTACCTGTCCTATCCTGTCTGTCTGTTATCCGTCTACCTGTCCTATCCTGTCTGTCTGTTATCCGTCTACCTGTCTTATCCTGTCTGTCTGTTATCGGTCTACCTGTCTTATCCTGCCTGTCTGTTGTCAGTCTACCTGTCCCATCCTAACCAATGTCTTTTGCGTCAGTCTACCTGTCCTATCCTTTCTGTATTTTGTGTGTATTTTGTGTCAGTCCAGCTATCCCGTTGTCAGTCTACCTGTCATACCCTAACCACTGTCTGTTGTCAGTCTACCTGTCCTACCCTGTCTACCTATTCTGTCTGTCATTCTACCTGTCCATCTTTTGTCAGGCCCCCTGTCCTATCCTTTCTGTATTGTCAGTCTACTTGTCCTATCCTGTCTGTCTGTTAGGATAGGACAGGTAGACTGACCCAACAGACATTGGTTAGGATAGTACAGGTCTTCTGACAAAAGATGGACAGGTAGAATGACAGACAGGATAGGGCAGGTAGACTGGCCCGACAGGCAGTGGTTAGGACAGGTAGACTGACCCGACAGGCAGTGGTTAGGACAGGTAGACTGACCCGACAGGCAGTGGTTAGGACAGGTAGACTGACCCAGCGACTATCTGTCAGTTGGGTCAATTCTACCTGTCCTAACCACTGTCTGTCTGTTGGGTCAGTCTACCTGCCCTAACCTTTCTGTATTTTGTCAGTCTACCTGTCCCAACCACTGTATGTCAGGGTACCTGTCCTATCTTCGCTGTCTGTTGGGTCAGCCTTCCTGTCCTATCCTAACCACTGTGTCTGTTGTGTCAGGCTACCTGTCCTGTCATGTCTGTTGCGTCAGTCTACCTGTCCTATCCTTTCTGTGTTTTGTGTCAATCTACCTGTTCTATCCTTTCTGTGTTTTGTGTCAGTCTACCTGTCCTATCCTCTCTGTCTGTTGGGTCATTCTACCTGTCCTATCCTAACCACTGCCTGTCGTGTAAGTCTACATGTCCTAACCACTGTATGTCTGTATGTATGTGTCAGTCTATCTGTCCTATCCTGTCTGTCAGTGTCCCTGTCCTATCATGTGTCTTTTGTCAGGGTACCTGTCCTATCCTAACCACTGTCTGTTGCGTCCATCCGCCTATCCTGTCTGTCAGTCTACCTGTCCTATCCTGTGTCTTTTGTCAGTGTACTTGTCCTATCCTAACCACTGTCTCTTGTGTCAGTCTACCTGTCCTGTCTGTCTACCTGTCCTGTCCGTCTGGTGTCAGTCTACCTGTCCTGTTTGTCTGGTGTCAGTCTACCTGTCCTGTTTGTCTGGTGTCAGTCTACCTGTCCTGTCTGTCTGGTGTCAGTCTACCTGTCCTGTCTGTCTGGTGTCAGTCTACCTGTCCTGTCTGTCTGGTGGCAGTCTACCTGTCCTGTCTGTCTGGTGTCAGTCTACCTGTCCTATCCTAATCACATGCTGTGTCTCTATCTATTCTCCAGTGAAGAGCCGGAAACCTTCACTAGGCGACCTGATCCTTCGCCACACCAACAGCCCTACGCGGGCACGCCACGCCGCCCAGCTCGCCCTGGCCCACGTACGAGACGGCGGCCAATCGCTGCACAGTGCCCTGTTCCGGGGCGGGTCAGGGGCGTCGGGGCTGGAGAAGCAGGCAGAGGCTCTGAGGGTGAAGAACGCCGTCTACTGCGCCGTCATCTTCTCTGAGTTCCTCAAGGAGCTGGCCGCTCTGGCCCAGGAGCACGCTGTCTCCATGCCTTTCCTCCAGAGCCATGACACTGAGGAGTGATGCTGTCTCCTTGCCCTTCCTCCAGAGCCACGACACTGAGGAGTGATGCTGTCTGACTCCTTGCCCTTCCTCCAGAGACATGACACTGAGGAGTGATGCTGTCTGACTCCTTGCCCTCCCTCCAGAGCCATGACACTGAGGAGTGATGCTGTCTCCTTGCCCTTCCTCCAGAGACACGACACAGGAGTGATGCTGTCTGTCTCCTTGCCCTTCCTCCAGAGCCACGACACTGAGGAGTGATGCTGTCTGTCTCCTTGCCCTTCCTCCAGAGCCATGACACTGAGGAGTGATGCTGTCTGTCTCCTTGCCCTTCCTCCAGAGCCATGACACTGAGGAGTGATGCTGTCTCCTTGCCCTTCCTCCAGAGCCACGACACTGAGGAGTGATGCTGTCTGACTCCTTGCCCTTCCTCCAGAGACACGACACTGAGGAGTGATGCTGTCTGTCTCCATGCCCTTCCTCCAGAGCCATGACACTGAGGAGTGATGCTGTCTCCATGCCCTTCCTCCAGAGCCATGACACTGAGGAGTGATGCTGGCTCCTTGCCCTTCCTCCAGAGCCATGACACTGAGGAGTGATGCTGTCTGACTCCTTGCCCTTCCTCCAGAGTGACACTAAAGGTCCCAACCTGATTTCAACCCTCCTCCCAGAAGATGGAGAAGCATTGGATTGGTTGTAAGCGTTGTCTGGAGGGAGTTTTTCCACCGTTGTTAAATCTAGTGTACATGACGTCTGTGCCTGTATCCACAAAGCATCTAAAAGACAGACAGGGGTTAGGATAGAGCAGGTAGACTGACACAGACAGACAGACAGGATATGACAGGTAGACCGACAGACAGACAGGATATGACAGGTAGACTGACACAAAAAACAGACAGGGCAGGTACACTGATTAGGATAGGACAGGTAGACTGCCACAAGACAGACAGGACAGGTAGACTGACGACAGACAGACAGAATAGGATAGACAGATAGGACAGACAGACTGATTAGGATAGGACAGGTAGACTGACACAAGAGACAGTGGTTATTATAGGACAGGTAGAGTGACACAAGAGACAGTGGTTATTATAGGACTGGTAGACTGACACGAGACAGTGGTTAGAATCGGACAGGTAGACTGACACGAGACAGTGGTTATTATAGGACAGGTAGACTGACACAAGAGACAGTGGTTATTATAGGACAGGTAGACTGAGACGAGACAGTGGTTAGAATCGGACAGGTAGACTGACACGAGACAGTGGTTATTATAGGACAGGTAGACTGACACAAGAGACAGTGGTTATTATAGGACAGGTAGACTGACACGAGACAGTGGTTAGGAGAGGACAGGTAGACTGACACGACAGTGGTTATTATAGGACAGGTAGACTGACACGAGACAGTGGTTAGGAGAGGACAGGTAGACTGACACGAGACAGTGGTTAGGAGAGGACAGGTAGACTGACACGAGACAGTGGTTAGGAGAGGACAGGTAGACTGACACGACAGTGGTTATTATAGGACAGGTAGACTGACACAAGAGACAGTGGTTATTATAGGACAGGTAGACTGACACGAGACAGTGGTTAGGAGAGGACAGGTAGACTGACACGACAGTGGTTATTATAGGACAGGTAGACTGACACGAGACAGTGGTTAGGAGAGGACAGGTAGACTGACACGAGACAGTGGTTAGGAGAGGACAGGTAGACTGACACGAGACAGTGGTTAGGAGAGGACAGGTAGACTGACGGTGAACTAGCATCGGTTTAGACTTTTACATCATAATGAATAAGATTGTATGGACAGATCCTAGATCAGCACTCCTTCTCTAGGACACTGTGACCATGTATGGACAGATCCTAGATCAGCACTCCTTCTCTAGGACACTGTGACCATATGGACAGATCCTAGATCAGCACTCCTTCTCTAGGACACTGTGACCATGTATGGACAGATCCTAGATCAGCCCTCCTTCTCTAGGACACTGTGACCATGTATGGACAGATCCTAGATCAGCCCTCCTTCTCTAGGACACTGTGACCGTGGGCCCTGACCTCATGGTACAGCTGCCATTTACTCCCTTCCACCTGCAGGGGGCAAAGTGAACCACTGATGGGGCTGAGCGCTGCAGTGAAGAGACGAGAGGGAGGCGGACAGTTCATTCGGACAATGTGAAATCAAGAATGGAAATGGAATATATATATATATACACACACACACACACACACACACACACACACACACACACTAAATGTCAATAGATCTTGGAGAGTGGTCTGTAGCAGGGTGGTAGTGTAGAGCAGCACCACATATGTACATGGTGCAGAGTCCGCTCTTTCCACTCTCCCCTCTAGTGAATGATGCTCATCAGACATGTTAAAGCTTCCGTCTTTTAGAAAATCTGACAACAACAAAAAAAAGACCCACAACCTTAAATTTTCCCTGTTCGGTACAGAATTTGCGTTGAAACTGGTTTAAGTTAACTCTGATATTCCGCTTTGATCGTCTCCACTGTAGTGGACACAACAGGAAGGGAACTGACCAATGGGCTCAGAGCATCTCACGAAGACAAACCTTTTTTTTGTTTTTAAACTCATCACCTCAGCTTGTGAGATTTAACAGGGAGGGGGGAGAGGAGGTGGTCTGGAAAAGGGGGGGGTGACAAGAGAAAGGACCCCCCCCCCCCGTACTATGTACTGGAAAACTAAAGTGGATTGTGATATTTGTATTTTTAACCTCTGTTCATGTTTTATCATTTTAGATTTAATTGTTTGTTTTTATTTATAAATGAAACATTTTTAAGACCTATATCAATGCCATGTGGGAGCAAAATATGTGTGAGCGCCGGGCATTCTGGTGTTCATGCACCTGGTGTTGCCAGTCTATTTGGTCATGCACCCGGTGTTGCCGGTCTATTTGGTCATGCACCTGGTGTTGCCAGTCTATTTGGTCATGCACCTGGTGTTGCCAGTCTATTTGGTCATGCACCCGGTGTTGCCGGTCTATTTGGTCATGCACCTGGTGTTGCCAGTCTATTTGGTCATGCACCTGGTGTTGCCGGTCTATTTGGTCATGCACCTGGTGTTGCCGGTCTATTTGGTCATGCACCTGGTGTTGCCGGTCTATTTGGTCATGCACCTGGTGTTGCCGGTCTATTTGGTCATGCACCCGGTGTTGCCGGTCTATTTGGTCATGCACCCGGTGTTGCCGGTCTATTTGGTCATGCACCCGGTGTTGCCGGTCTATTTGGTCATGCACCCGGTGTTGCCGGTCTATTTGGTCATGCACCCGGTGTTGTCATAGGAAAGGCTGTGTTTCTGTTGTATAAAAAACACTGCAGTGCTTAAAGGTGTGTGTAATACAAAGCAGGATCAATGAGTTAGCCAGGCCTAAATATTCTGAAACGTTTTCCTTTGATAGAAAGATAACCTTGAAATTGGCATGGTCTAATTAACTCAACCAAAACTTGTATCCAAGTTTAGATTTATTAATGAATTAGAATAGCAATAGTTATTTCTTGTTGCTTATCAAAGTTAGCTGGCTAACTCATTGATCCTGCTTTGTAGAGTCTACCCCTCTGGTTGCTTATCAAAGTTATCTGGCTAACTCATTGATCCTGCTTTGTAGAGTCTACCTCTCTGAAGGTTCAGTGTGGGACAGAGGATGGGAAGGTTCATCGGTAGTCTGAGACTGGGAGAAACCCGTGTTTTCCTCTGGAGATATTGGTTCCTCTACAAAAGCTTTACATTTTGTCATTTGACTACATTTATCACATTTAGTTTCCTGTTTGCAATTAACCAAACTGACGTTCCGTCCATCAAATCTGTTGTTGTGTGAAATAGGCTCCACAGTTTGTTTTTGGGGCTCTCTAAACCCTGGGAGAATAGGGTCCCAGTTCCTAAGGGTCAGTATCAGTTTACGCTGGCTATCTTCCTGTTGGGAGGGGGGGGGGGGGGGGGGAACTGTTGCAAGGGAAAGATACTGTAGATCTAGGAACATGGAATCCATAAAACCATAGAACAGTCACCCCAACCGTTCTATAATGGAACATAGAACTGTCATGATAACCTAGTCTGAGAAACCAGTCTCTCTTAGCGAACATTCCACTCCTTGCCGTTACCATCTTTGGCACATGAAATGGAGTATTTTGCCACACCCGCAATAACGTCTGCTAAACACGTGTACGTGACAATTAATATGTTGATTTGATTTGTGTATAGGGAGTGGATACGCTAGAGGCTGGTACCCAGGCTAACGATAACCTTGGAGCTAGCCTAACTAAGAGACTGGTACCCTAATGATAACCTTGGAGCTAGCCTAACTAAGAGACTGGTACCCAGGCTAATGATAACCTTGGAGCTAGCCTAACTAAGAGCCTGGTACTCAGGCTAACGATAACCTTGGAGCTAGCCTAACTAAGAGACTGGTACCCATGCTAATGATAACCTTGGAGCTAGCCTAACTAAGAGACTGGTACCCAGGCTAATGATAACCTTGGAGCTAGCCTAACTAAGAGACTGGTACCCAGGCTAATGATAACCTTGGAGCTAGCCTAACTAAGAGACTGGTACCCAGGCTAATGATAACCTTGGAGCTAGCCTAACTAAGAGACTGGCACCCAGGCTAATGATAACCTTGGAGCTAGCCTAACTAAGCATGATGCGGTCTTAAACAGTAATACTTAACCTTACATAGGTAATATACATATCTAAAATGTGTCATTCTGAGGTACCAAGTTAAAGATGTGACCTTTTTCTTCTCTCTGGGGAAACTAGTCTGTAGAAACTTTAACCATGTCAGTGTTTCTGTGGATCTAATATTGATTAGTATGCGTCGTGTTGAGAAGCTAGACGCCCACACAGTGTTTGAAGCTTTGCCAAGACACTTTAATTACTTTCATTTCCTTTTTTTTTTAAACTTTTTTAAATCTAGGGTTTGAGGTTGTTTTTAAGTGTGTGTGTGTGTGTGTGTGTGTGTGTGTGTGTGTGTGTGTGCATCTCTAACCCTGCCTCTATGTTGTCAATAACGTGGCTCAACATTCTCTCTGATCTGTCAGTGGAACAACTGTTTTTGCGATTTTTTTTTTTCAGTACATCTGTCAGAATTTACATGGATATGCCAAAACTCTGGTCGACAGGTACGACTCTTGACTTTGACGTTTGATGAAAGCCATGGCTACAATAGTTCTCTAAATATCCAACGCTGTTACTCTTATTCTGGGCATGTATAACTCTCCAGAATTGAATCTTCAGAATTGATGATATTCCCCAAGTCCTCAACATCTATATCCAGATGTTTGAAGAGGGAAAAAATACAGTAATTCAATAAAAAGATGTATGAACAAGAAAATCTATGAGAAGTCGCTAGTTCCACAAGTAGGTTCTGGGTAATCTGTGCTAGACTGAGAATAGAGAATCAAGCTGTTTCTGTGTTGAAGAGGGAGGGAGAGAGTAAATTACTGCTGTGTTTTCCAAAAACACCATCCGTCCCTTCAGCTGTCCATCCAAACCTTCTGTCTGTCTGTTCGTTCACTTCCAATGTGTCTCAATACATTGTACAAGAAAAAAGGATTTTACAGTTGGTGACCCCTCTTAAGGTCACGAACTGTACCCTGGCAATGACCAAATGATTATCTGTTAACCGTTATCTATGTCATTTGAGCAGACATCAAATCAGTCACTCTAAGTCCGATTTTTAACTTTGTATGAATATTTTTCTGTGAAAGAATTGCTTGTTAAAGGTGTGCGAGTTCGTTTCACTGTCCTTTTATTAGACAGTTCACTGTTCTCTGGAAGCAACCCCCATCCACAACAACGCAAACCTATAATAAGTGTTGAGTTAAATACATCTGGGTTTCGCGGTGGCTACAGCCAGTAGCTGGATCAGGTGTTTTCACCATGTTAGCATTTTCATTTTCCTTTTATTGTACATTTAAGAAATTCACGCAACTATTTCAATTGTATTGATTGGTGATTCGTGAGCGTGTTCAGCTCTTTCCAGGTTTTGTCTTTTGTGTGTGTGTGGGGCAGTAGTCTTCCTCAGCCATTCATCTCTCACTCATACAGCCATCTCTCTGGAACTGCCAGCCAGCCACTCCGCATAATGCCATACATCTCTCTCACTCATACAGCCATCTCTCTGGAACTGCCAGCCAAGCCACTCCACATCTCTCTCACTCATACAGCCATCTCTCTGGAACTGCCAGCCAGCCACTCCGCATAATGCCATGCATCTCTCTCACTCATACAGCCATCTCTCTGGAACTGCCAGTCAGCTACTCCACATCTCTCTCACTCATACAGCCATCTCTCTGGAACTGCCAGCCAAGCCACTCCACATCTCTCTCACTCATACAGCCATCTCTCTGGAACTGCCAGCCAGCCACTCCACATCTCTCTCACTCATACAGCCATCTCTCTGGAACTGCCAGCCAGCCACTCCACATCTCTCTCACTCATACAGCCATCTCTCTGGAACTGCCAGCCAGCCACTCCACATCTCTCTCACTCATACAGCCATCTCTCTGGAACTGCCAGCCAAGCCACTCCACATCTCTCTCACTCATACAGCCATCTCTCTGGAACTGCCAGCCAGCCACTCCACATCTCTCTCACTCATACAGCCATCTCTCTGGAACTGCCAGCCAAGCCACTCCACATAATGCCATGCAGTCGAGGTTTGGAAAAAGATCCTGTGATGTAACTTCCTGACTTCCTATTATATTTACTGCCTGTCATATTCAAACTATGTTGGAGAGGATGTAGTTACTGTTCCCAAATGGCAAGACACCACAAGAGAGTTGAACATCTCACTGTGATTATCTAATCAATGAGCTGATGAGGATGGATTTATGGTTCTCATCAGTATTGTATCCGTGTGTGTAATTTTTTTTTAAAGATTTTAAGTTTCAAACTATTTTGATTTAAGTTTCATTTTCTGAAAATTGTCTGTCAGCTGTTCTTTCTCACTTTTTTTATTTTCTTTCTTCCTGTATTGTGAAATGATAGACTTGCCCAGATAGGTCTCTCCTGGAATCTATGCAAATATGTTCTGGTGTCCTAACGCCAAGGCTGAAACAGGAGATGGGACTGAGTTGACGTGTAAATAATGTATAAACCAATGGGTCTTTTAGAAATACAGGGGCATGTGAATTAATCAAGAGGACTGAATGAAACACATGCAAAATGAATGTCTGAAATATTTTTATATAATTTAAGAGAGGGGAAAATAAAATATAACATGAGAAACAAAATCAAAAAAAAAATGTATGGGGGGAAAAAAATCTGTAAGAAACACACAAAAAATAAAGGGAACGTTTTTATTCATTTATAAATGTTTTACCTAGCCATATGAATTGTGTCATGATATTTCTTTATTTCGTCAATTATGCTTCTGACACACCACACAGAACAGTTGATGAACAGATGAGCTTCTCACCTAGAAATGAGCTTTTTCCGTCTTTCACCTGTTATTCTCCCTTTTTAAAATCATTCATTCTCAGGATCACAGGATGATTCGAGTGAGTGAATCTCATGCATGTCTAGAACGTTCACCACGGTTAGTGTGTTGGTTAATCTAGAACATTCACCAAGGTTAGTGTGTTGGTTAATCTAGAACATTCACCACGGTTAGTGTGTTGGTTAATCTAGAACATTCACCACGGTTAGTGTGTTGGTTAATCTAGAACATTCACCACGGTTAGTGTGTTGGTTAATCTAGAACATTCACCACGGTTAGTGTGTTGGTTGATCTAGAACATTCACCACTGTTAGTGTGTTGGTTAATCTAGAACATTCACCACTGTTAGTGTGTTGGTTAATCTAGAACATTCACCACTGACAGTGTGTTGGTTAATCTAGAACATTCACCACTGACAGTGTGTTGGTTAATCTAGAACATTCACCACTGACGGTGTGTTGGTTAATCTAGAACATTCACCACTGACGGTGTGTTGGTTAATCTAGAACATTCACCACTGACGGTGTGTTGGTTAATCTAGAACATTCACCACTGACTGTGTGTTGGTTAATCTAGAACATTCACCACTGACAGTGTGTTGGTTAATCCAGAACATTCACCACTGACTGTGTGTTGGTTAATCTAGAACATTCACCACTGACTGTGTGTTGGTTAATCTAGAACATTCACCACTGACTGTGTGTTGGTTAATCTAGAACATTCACCACGGTTAGTGTGTTGGTTAATCTAGAACATTCACCACTGACAGTGTGTTGGTTAATCTAGAACATTCACCACGGACAGTGTGTTGGTTAATCTAGAACATTCACCACGGTTAGCGTGTTGGTTAATCTAGAACATTCACCACGGTTAGCGTGTTGGTTAATCTAGAACATTCACCACTGACAGCGTGTTGGTTAATCTAGAACATTCACCACTGACAGCGTGTTGGTTAATCTAGAACATTCACCACTGACAGCGTGTTGGTTAATCTAGAACATTCACCACTGACAGCGTGTTGGTTAATCTAGAACATTCACCACTGACAGCGTGTTGGTTAATCTAGAACGTTCACCACGGACAGCGTGTTGGTTAATCTAGAACGTTCACCACGGACAGTGTGTTGGTTAATCTAGAACATTCACCACGGTTAGTGTGTTGGTTAATCCAGAACATTCACCACTGACAGTGTGTTGGTTAATCCAGAACATTCACCACTGACTGTGTGTTGGTTAATCTAGAACATTCACCACTGACAGTGTGTTGGTTAATCCAGAACATTCACCACTGACAGTGTGTTGGTTAATCCAGAACATTCACCACTGACGGAGTGTTGGTTAATCTAGAACATTCACCACTGACAGTGTGTTGGTTAATTTTAGAACGTTCACCACTGTCAGTGTGTTGGTTAGTCTAGAACATTCACCACTGACAGTGTGTTTGATCTAGAACATTCACCACAGACGGAGTATTGGTTAATCAAGAACATTCACCACTGTTAGTGTGTTGGTTAATCTAGAACATTCACCACGGACAGTGTAGTGTGTTGGTTAATCTAGAACATTCACCACTGACTGTGTGTTGGTTGATCACCTGTGTCAATCGGGAACTGTCCAACGTGGCCCGCTACCAAGGACTGTGGGCTCTCCTTCTCCATGGCCGACGAGAGTAAGACATTTAAGTGTGTTAACCTTCGCAAGGCTGCAGGCCCAGACGGCATCCCTAGCCGTGTCCTCAGAGCATGTGCAGACCAGCTGGCTGGTGTGTTTACGGACATATTCGATCTCTCCCTATCCCAGTATGCTGTCCCCACACGCTTCAAGATGGTCACCATTGTTCCTGTACCCAAGAAGGCAAAGGGAGCTGAACTTAATTGACTATTGCCCCGTAGCACTCACTTCTGTTATCATGAAGTGCTTTGAGAGGCTAGTTAAGGATCATATCACCTCCACCTTAATGGCCACCCTAGACCCACTACAATTTGCTTACTGACCAAATAAATCCACAGACGACGCAATCAACCATCACACTGCAAACTGCCCTATCCCATCTGGACCAGAGGATTACCTAATGTAAGAGTGTTATTCATTGACAACAGCTCAGCATTCAACACCATAGTACCCTCCAAGCTCATCATTAAGCTGGAGGCCCTGAGTGTGAACCCCGTCCTGTACAACTGGGTCCTGGACTTCCTGATGGGCCGCCCCCAGGTGGTGACGGTAGGAAATACTCTGCTGATCCTCAACACATCGGCCCCACAAGGGTGCGTGCTCAGCCCCCTCCTGTACTCCCTGTTCAACATTGACTGCGTTGCCATGCACGTCTCCAACTCAAACATCAAGTTTGCAGACGACACAACAGTAGTAGGCCTGATTACCAACAATGACGAGACAGCGTACAGGGAGGAGGTGAGGCCCTGGGAGAGTGGTGCCAGGAAAATATCCTTTCACTCAACGTCAACAAAACAAAGGAGATGATCGTGGACTTCAGGAAACAGCAGAGGGAGCTCGCCCCTATTCACATTGACAGGACCGCAGTGGAGAAGGTGGAAAGCTTCAAGTTCCTCGGCCTACACATCACTGACAATCTGAAATTGTCCACCCGCACCGATAGTGTGGTGAGGAAGGCGCAACAAATTTGGCTTGGCCCCTAAAACCCTCACAAACTTTTACAGATGCACAATTGAGAGCATTCTGTTGGGCTGTATCACCGCCTGGTACGGCAACTTAACCACCTGCAACCGCAGGGCTCTCCAGAGGGTGGTGCGGTCTGCCCAACCCATCACCAGGTGCAAACTACCTGCACTCCAGGACAACTACAGCACCCGGTGTCACTGGAAGGCCAAAAAGATCAGCAAGGACATCAACCACCACAGCCTGTCCATCCTGCTGTCATCCAGAAGGCGAGGTCAGTACAGGTGCATCAAAGCTGGGACCAAGAGACTGAAAAACAGCTTCTGTCTCAAGGCCATCAGACTGTCAAATAGCCATCACTAGCCAGCTTCCACCTGGTTATGCAACCCTGCACCTTACAGGCTGCTGCCCTATATACAGTTGAAGTTGGATATTTACATACACTTAGGTTGAAGTCATTGAAACTAGTTTTTCAACCACTCCACAAATTTCTTGTTAACGAACTATAGTTTTGGCAAGTCGGTTAGGACATCTACTTTGTGCATGACACAAGTAATTTTTCCTAAATATTTTTTACAGACAGATTATTTCACTTATAATTCACTGTATCACAATTCCAGTGGGTCAGAAGTTTACATACTCTAAGTCGAGTGTGCCTTTAAACAGCTTGGAAAATAAAAGATAATGATGTCATGGCTTTAGAAGCTTCTGATAGGCTAAATGAGTCGATTGGAGGTGTACCTGTGGATGTATTTCACGGCCTACCTTCAAACTCAGTGCATCATGGGAAAATCAAAAGAAATTAGCCAAGACCTCAGAAAAAGATTGTAGACCTCCACGAGTCTGGTTCATGCTTGGGAGCAATTTCCAAACACCTGAAGGTACCACGTTCATCTGTAAAATCAATAGTACGCAAGTATAAACACCATGGGACCACGCAGCCGTCATACCGCTCAGGAAGGAGACGTTTTCTGTCTCCTAGAGATGAATGTACTTTTGTGCAAAAAATGCAAATCAATCCGAAAACAACAGCGAAGGACCTTGTGAAGATGCTGGAGGAAATGGGTACAAAAGTATCTATATCCACAGTAAAACGATTCCTATATCGACATAACCTGAAAGGCCGCTCAGCAAGGAAGAAGCCACTGCTCTAAAACCGCCATAAAAAAGCCAGACTACGGTTTGCAACTGCACATGGGGACGAGGATCGTACTTTTTGGAGAAATGTCCTCTGGTCTGATGAAACAAAAATAGAACTGTTTGGCCGTAATGACCATCGTTATGTTTGGAGGAAAAAGGGGGAGGCTTGCAAGCCGAAGAACACCATCCCAACCTTGAAGCACGGGGGTGGCAGCATCATGTTGTGGGGGTGTTTTGCTGCAGGAGGGACTGGTGCACTTCACAAAATAGATGGCATCATGAGGAAAGGAAAATGATGTGGATATATTGAAGCAACATCTCAAGACATCAGTCAGGAAGTTAAAGCTTGGTTCGCAAATGGGTCTTCCAAATGGACAATGACCCCAAGCATACTTCCAAAGTTGTGGCAAAATGGCTTAAGGACAACAAAGTCAAGGTATTGGAGTGGCCATCACAAAGCCTTGACCTCAATCCTATAGAAAATTTGTGGGCAGAACTGAAAAAGTGTGTGCGAGCAAGGAGGCCCACAAACCTGACTCAGTTACACCAGCTCTGTCAGGAGGAATGGACCAAAAATCACCCAACTTATTGTGGGAAGCTTCTGGAAGGCTACCCGAAATGTTTGACCCAAGTTAAACCATTTAAAGGAAATGCTACCAAATACTAATTGAGTGTATGTAAACTTCTGACCTGCTGGGAATGTGATGAAAGAAATAAAAGCTGAAATAAATCATTCTTTCTACTATTATTCTGACATTTCACATTCTTAAAATAAAGTGGTGATCCTAACTGACCTAATTTTTACTAGGATGAAATGTGTGGAATTGTGAAAAACTGAGTTGAAATGTATTTGGCTGAGGTGTATGTAAACTTCTGACTTTCAACTGTACATGGAATCACTGGCCACTTTAATAATGAAACACTAGTCACTTTAATGTTTACATACTGCTTTACTTATCTCACGGTAGAATAGAACACAGTATATACATATATTTTAGTCAATGCCACTCCGACGTTGCTCAATCTAATATTTAAGTATTTCTTAATTCCATCATTTTACTTTTAGATTTGTGTGTATTGTTGTGAATTGTTAGATACTACTGCACTGTTGGGGGTTACACCAATGCCATGATTACTGTATATATATGTGATAACCTTTGTATGCTTGCAATGCGCAAATGATGGGAAAACACTGGGTAAATGGAGATGTACTGCTTTAGTTCTCAGGCTGAGAACGGCCTGCTCCTGCTGATAGTCACGCGGCCTCAAGGCCGAGATAGTAGAGCTGAGAAACCACAGTCGAGACATGTTTTTCTCATCTTTGATACTTTTGCATCTAATCCAATGCAACAATGTTAAGATATGATTGACGGTAGGTTATCCACATCAACTAGTATAAAGAGTGTTGTCTCCTGTTTCGCCACAAAGATCTTTACTATAGACGACTGAGGTATTCTGTATGTGAATCTCTGTCTGCAATTGCGTTTTATTACTAAAGAGTTTTATACCAAGGTTCCTGTGTCTGTGTCATCTATCTGGAAGACTGATTGTTAAAGGAAACTTACATCACCCCATGTAAAGGACCCCCCCAACACCAGGAACAAAAGTATTTCACTACACCTGCAATAACATCTGCTAAATATATGTATGTATCTGACCGATAACATTTGATTTGATTTGGTGTGGCGGTAATACGTTCACCGTAACAGTCCTAATCCTGACAGAGACTGTCTAGTACTGATCATCCTGACACTGTCTAGTACTGATCATCCTGACAGAGACTGTCTGGTACTGATCATCCTGACAGACTGTCTGGTACTGATCATCCTGACAGAGAGACTGGTACTGATCATCCTGACAGACTGTCTAGTACTGATCATCCTGACAGACTGTCTAGTACTGATCATCCTGACAGAGAGACTGTCTAGTACTGATCATCCTGACAGAGAGACTGTCTAGTACTGATCATCCTGACAGAGAGACTGTCTAGTACTGATCATCCTGACAGAGAGACTGTCTAGTACTGATCATCCTGACAGAGAGACTGTCTAGTACTGATCATCCTGACAGAGAGACTGTCTAGTACTGATCATCCTGACAGAGAGACTGTCTAGTACTGATCATCCTGACCGAGAGACTGTCTAGTACTGATCATCCTGACAGAGAGACTGTCTAGTACTGATCATCCTGACCGAGAGACTGTCTAGTACTGATCATCCTGACAGAGAGACTGTCTAGTACTGATCATCCTGACAGACTGTCTAGTACTGATCATCCTGACAGACTGTCTAGTACTGATCATCCTGACAGACTGTCTAGTACTGATCATCCTGACAGACTGTCTAGTACTGATCATCCTGACAGACTGTCTAGTACTGATCATCCTGACAGACTGTCTAGTACTGATCACCCTGACAGACTGTCTAGTACTGATCATCCTGACAGACTGTCTAGTACTGATCATCCTGACAGACTGTCTAGTACTGATCATCCTGACAGACTGTCTAGTACTGATCATCCTGACAGACTGTCTAGTACTGATCACCCTGACAGACTGTCTAGTACTGATCATCCTGACAGACTGTCTAGTACTGATCATCCTGACAGAGAGACTGTCTAGTACTGATCATCCTGACAGAGACTGTCTAGTACTGATCATCCTGACAGACTGTCTAGTACTGATCATCCTGACAGACTGTCTAGTACTGATCATCCTGACAGACTGTCTAGTACCTGCATATCATATGATTAAAGTTTCATGCTCGTCTGTTGACGTGTCCTTCTCATCAACATTCTCCAAACCACTACCCTCTCCTCATCAAGCCAAATCCACTGAAGGAAACAAACCTATAAAACAGAAGAAGAAGAAAACAGCTGTCAGGGCAGATGAATTCCTTCACTTTGTGTACCGACTTGGAAACTGGAGGAGTTTGGGCTGTCTCCTAGCAACACCAAACAAGAAAACAAAAGAGAGAAGTTGAGAGAGAGAGAGAGAGAGAACGTTAGAGTTGAGTGGTCATAAAGGACAACAGTGTGTGGGGGTGGAACAGGTGTTGGATACCTAGGAACAGGTAAGGCAATTCTGTTTATATCATAATATCTTTTTTAAGACAGACAGTTCATGACTTTAGATTATATAACTTAATGAAATGCTTACGGTATTCGGTGGTAATTGGGGAATGGTGCCATTTATGTATTAGTTTAAATTAGTGAAATATACTAAAGGCGACCTGACCAAATTCACATAGAAATGTGCGTTATAGATCTGTCATTCTCATTGAAAGCAAGTCTAAGAGATCTGTTCTGTGTGTGAATTTATTTTTTTGCCTCTTTAGACTGTCTCTGTCAGAATGAACAGCACCTGACCATCTGTCAGGATTTTATGCACCAGCTTCAAACAGCTAAAAATGCAATATTTTTGGTTATGGAAAATATATTTCACATTTAAATGAAATGAGGAAAACTATTAGAATTTTATCAACCGGGAAATGGCAGAGTGATTTCTGCATCTTTAATAAGTGTGTCTTTAATGTGTCATGTGTCTTTAAGGTTTAAATGTTTCTAAATATATTCATATTTCATGCTTCAAAGGACAAGCAATTATAATAAAATACAAACAGTGTTCAAAGTACAAATAACAGAGAGACAGTTATTTACAATGTTATTCTCCTCTCGCTTGTTGTGCCTACAGATGAAATATTATCTATCCATCTAGCAGACGCTATTGTCCAAAGTGACCTACAGTCATGAGTGTATACATTTTACATACGGGAGGTGCCGGGAATCAAACCCACTATCCTAGCATTGCATGCGCCATTCTCTACCAACAGAACTACAGATGTAGGAACTTAATTTGAGTCAGTTTGCTACGGCAGGAAAATGATCCTGCAGCAACAGGAAATGTGGAATATAATTAATTCGTTTTTGTAGGGGTTGAAACATTTTTTTTGTTAGAGCAAATCAAGTCTGACATTTCAAAGTGGAAAATACAAACTTTAGAAGCTTTTTTTAAACCTTTGAATACACTACTAAGTTTGCATTTCCTGCTGTGCAGGAACATGTTCTGCAACAAAAGTAATCAAATTACGATCCTACATCTGTATGGCTGTCAGAGAGAGAGAGAGAGAGAGTGTGTGTGTGTATTACTCACACAACATGATGTTGCAGCAACAGGACCTTCTCATCTATAATGTAGGGTGGTAATGTAAGGAGAACCCTGTGATGTCAAGAGAGGGACTCGCGCTGTCATAGGCCGACTGCCACACAGCCTGACTGACAGACACCCACCCTTAGCAAACATGGCTGTCTCATAGTCGCCTGACACAACCTGAGATAGTCTCTGCTCATCAGTGGTGTAGTGTCTGCTGATTTACATAAAGTTTTATTCAAATGAGTGAGTTTTTATTTGCTTCATTTCCATTTTAGAATTGAATGAGGAGAGATTGTAGTAGGATTTCTCATTTAGTTCCTCTCGTCAAAGTGTTATCAGATCACGGAGGCACTACCGTAACATCTGCTGAGTGTTGTGTTTCCCAGACAGGATTTCTATACCTACACCGTGGTTTGCCCAAGAAGAAGAAATATAATTGTAATATTTTATAACAAAGCCTATAAAGTGATATCATTTATTCCTATGTAGCATCAGTAGCAGTGCGTGGGTAAAAATCACTGGGGAAGCTAAGACCGAAACAAAACAAAAAACTGGAGCTGCCTCCACTATTCCAGCACCATTTCAACTTCATCAAATCATCTCTGCTTAGTCTAAAAGGTGACAACTAAAAGATACCAAAAAACTATTTATTCCAATCGACGTAAGCTAAATGTGATGTGGCTGACCGTGGTTCTGATTTGTGTGTGTAAGTAGAAAAAACATGTTGAATCACCCTCTTTGCAGAGAAACACCAATGCCATCCGCCCCTCTTTCATGTTGTCTAAATGGTCTATGACTCTGTCATACAGTACAGCCTTACATTTGTGTTGTTGTCCTAGGCTACCTGGCTAAAATGCTTTCTCGCAAGCCTAACTTCCTTTCATGGGCAACGATCCACCAGGCCAGCTAGTTAACATTAGCTAGTTAGCTAGTTAACATTAGCTAGTTAACATTAGCCTACTACATTGAACGTCCATCCTCTCAGGGTCACAATGTATGATTTAATGGTTGCGTCAGAATCCACGTTATAATCCTTGGCCAGTACGGAGAATTAAGTAAAACCATAAGTCCAAATACCTATCACCATCTATGGCTAATTTAGGAAAGGGACAATTTTAGCTAGCTAGCAACCGGAGGACAACTGAACGAGATGCAACAATTTAAGTTGTTTCTGTGAATTACATATTTCTCTTGAATCGATGCGATAAGTCAAATCCAAACTGGTTTCCCTTGACGCTTTTTGTTGGTCCGCCAGAACCATTCACAGTTGAGCGCACTCAGTTTAGCTCAACGCCGATTGGTTATTATTATTATTATCAAGAGGCCAAATACTCGCTGGCTTTCTCTTGCATTCAATGCTACAGGTGGCAACAATGATTTGTCTTGTCAAATCATATGGTCATTGTCCTGCCAAATATGGTAGCCTACCCACCCCAAAAAATGTCCATCACTATTACTCACAATTGGGGCTCCCGAGTGGCGCAGCGGTCTAAGACACTGCATCTCAGTGCAAGAGGCGTCACTGCATCACATCCGGCTGTGATTGGGTGTCCCGTAGGGCGGCGTACAATTGGCCCAGCGTCTTCCGGGTTTGGCTGGGGTAGTTGTTACTGTTCCCCAGTAGGCCGTCATTGTAAATAAGAATTTGTTCCTAATTGAATTGTCTGGTTAAATGAAAAAAACTATGTCATCCTTGTTTGGACCAAACGGCATCAGATAGATGGCCTACACATAGAGAGACAGAGGGGCGCTGGTACGCTCGCTCGGAAGCTTTCTCAATGACACACAGCCTCTTGCGAATTGAAGGACAATTATGAAGACACGGAGAGACGAAAGATAAAGATTATTTTTAGTCAATTTTTGGTGGAAGCCTGGCAACCCTTTGCATCCATAAATACACACCACTGTGTATATTCGTGCGTTCTGTTATCTCCTCGTCACATGACTGTTCCCAGGGGCATCGTTCTGCTATCTCCTCGTCACATGGCTGTTCCCAGGGGCATTGTTCTGTTATCTCCTCATCACATGACTGTTGCCAGGGGCATTGTTCTGTTATCTCCTCATCACATGACTGTTGCCAGGGGCATCTTATTGTCATAATACAGCAGGCAGGCAGATTGGAAGAACAAACATCTTTCTTTCGCTGATGTTTCTCATAGTCAGTTTGTTGTAGTTCATGAATAAAATATCAAAGCCAGGCTCTCCTCAGTGATGTCTAATTTCTCCAGGCGAGGAGAATGGGGGAGTAATGTCACTGACTTGGGGGCCTGTATTAGATGTTTGGTGGTGACACTCTAGGCTGACTAGCTTCACCTCCCTCTCTGGTCTGACTAGCTTCACCTCCCTCTCTGGTCTGACTAGCTTCACCTCCCTCTCTGGTCTGACTAGCTTCACCTCCCTCTCTGGTCTGACTAGCTTCACCTCCCTCTCTGGTCTGACTAGCTTCACCTCCCTCTCTGGTCTGACTAGCCTCACCTCCCTCTCTGGTCTGACTAGCTTCACCTCCCTCTCTGGTCTGACTAGCCCCACCTCCCTCTCTGGTCTGACTAGCTTCACCTCCCTCTCTGGTCTGACTAGCCTCACCTCCCTCTCTGGTCTGACTAGCTTCACCTCCCTCTCTGGTCTGACTAGCCTCACCTCCCTCTCTGGTCTGACTAGCTTCACCTCCCTCTCTGGTCTGACTAGCCTCACCTCCCTCTCTGGGCTGACTAGCTTCACCTCCCTCTCTGGTCTGACTAGCTTCACCTCCCTCTCTGGTCTGACTAGCCCCACCTCCCTCTCTGGTCTGACTAGCTTCACCTCCCTCTCTGGTCTGACTAGCCTCACCTCCCTCTCTGGTCTGACTAGCTTCACCTCCCTCTCTGGTCTGACTAGCCTCACCTCCCTCTCTGGTCTGACTAGCTTCACCTCCCTCTCTGGTCTGACTAGCCTCACCTCCCTCTCTGGGCTGACTAGCTTCACCTCCCTATCTGGTCTGACTAGCTTCACCTCCCTCTCTGGTCTGACTAGCCTCACCTCCCTCTCTGGGCTGACTAGCTTCACCTCCCTCTCTGGGCTGACTAGCCTCACCTCCCTCTCTGGTCTGACTAGCTTCACCTCCCTCTCTGGTCTGACTAGCTTCACCTCCCTCTCTGGGCTGACTAGCTTCACCTCCCTCTCTGGGCTGACTAGCCTCACCTCCCTCTCTGGTCTGACTAGCTTCACCTCCCTCTCTGGTCTGACTAGCTTCACCTCCCTCTCTGGGCTGACTAGCTTCACCTCCCTCTCTGGGCTGACTAGCCTCACCTCCCTCTCTGGTCTGACTAGCTTCACCTCCCTCTCTGGTCTGACTAGCTTCACCTCCCTCTCTGGGCTGACTAGCTTCACCTCCCTCTCTGGTCTGACTAGCTTCACCTCCCTCTCTGGTCTGACTAGCTTCACCTCCCTCTCTTCTATCTAGAGGATTCTGACTCTGTCTTCATTTGAAATGCTAATAGATTTCTCAATGCCAATGCACTCTCTCTCTCTCTCTCTCTCTCGTTCTCCCTCCCTCCCCTCTTTCTCTTCTCCTCTCTCATTCTCCTCCCTCCCTCTCTCGTTCTCCTCCCTCCCCTCTTTCTCTTCCCCTCTCTCTCGTTCTCCTCCCTCCCCCTCTCTTTCTCTTCCCCTCTCTCTCGTTCTCCTCCCTCACTCCCTCCCTCTCTCTTCCTTTCCCCTCTCTCTCATTCTTCTCCCTCCCTCTCTTTCTTTTCCCCACTCTCTTGCAGGCTACTGTCTCTTTCAACAGCGACTGTATATCATCTTTCCATAGGCATACAGTCCTGTTTGCAGTGTGGCAACAGGTGTAACTGCATGCAGGGGGTAAATTGTCTTGGTGGAATTTCTTCCATGGAACAATACTAATTGGCTTATATACACTAAACAAAAAATAAAACAAAAATATAAACGGAACACTAAATGATTTTACTGACTTGGATGAACAGTACTAGACAGTCTCTCTGTCAGGATGAACAGTAAGTCAGTATATAAGGGAATCAGTTAATTTAAATAAATAAATAAATAAGGTCCTAATCTATGGATTTCACATGATTGGGAAAACAGATATGCATCTGTACGTCACAGATACCTTTAATAAAAGGTAGGGGCGTGGATCCGAACCAGTCAGTATCTGTTGTGACCTGATCTCCTTCGCATAGAGTTGATCAGGCTGTTTGTGGCCTGTGCAATGTTGTCCCATCTCCTCTTCAATTGCTGTGTGGAGTTGCTGGACATTGGCTGGAACTGGAACACGCTGTCGTACACAGCGATGCAGAGCACCCCAAACATGCTCAATGGGTGACATGTCTGGTGAGCATGCACAGTTCGTGCAGAAGTTCTTTGGTTGTGCAAACCCACAGTTTCATCAGCTGTCTGGGTGGCCGGTCTCAGACGATCCGCCAGGTGATGAAGCCGGATGTGGAGGTCTTGAGCTGGCGTGGTTACACGTGGTCTGTGGTTGTGAGACCGGTTGGACGTACTGGCAAATTCTCTAAAACGACGTTGGAGGCGGCTTATGGTAGAGAAATTAACATTCAATTCTCTGGCAACCGGTCTGATGGACATTCCTGCAGTCAGCATGCCAATTGCACGCTCTCTCAATACTTGAGACATCTGTGACATTGTGTTGTGTGACAAAACTGCACATTTTAGAGTGGCCTCTTATTGTCCTCAGCACAGGGTGCACCTGTGTAATGAACATGCCGTTTAATCAGCTTCTTGATATGCCACACCTGTCAGGTGGATGGACTTTCTTGGCAAAGGGAGAAATGCCTACTAACAGGGATGTAAACAAATGTGTGCACCAAATTTGAGAGAAATACGCTTTTTGTGTGTAAGGAAAATGTCTGCGATCTTTTATTTCAGCTCATGAAATATGGGACCAACACTTTACACGTTGCGTTTATATTTTTGTATAACCCTAACCCTAACCCCTAACCCTAAGCACAGATGTTGCTGTTCTGTTGATATGGTGTTGGTTGATAACAGTAAGGAAAGTCCACTAGGTTTGTGAATATCTCTTTTCTGTGTGTCTGGGAGAACAGTGTATTGAAGAGTCTGCCTGCGGTAGAGAGATCAGCATATGGCGCCTGTCACAATGAGTCTGTCAGCTATACAAGAACAGGATGCTGCAGGTCTTTAACAACACACACACACACACACACACACACACACACACACACACACACACACACACACACACACACACACACACACACACACACACACTACGTGCTGAATCCAAAATGTATGTGACAGCCATAGTCAGACAGATCATGGGTCAATACTGTACAAGTTCAGATTATTTTGCAGTAATTAGTTGACATGCTATGGAATGACATAAGTCAAAGGCATTCAAAACATTTTAACAGATCTTCTTGTTCTTCTCTCAGGGTAAGGAGTGACTTCGTTGCAAGGCCGAGATCTAGTAGCAGGAAGGCCTGCTCATACTGTGGCTCTGACACCCTAGCCTCCACCCCTTGGTCTGCCATTATGTTCCCCATCCGTCCCCACAGCCCCAGTCCCTTGGGTCAGTCTGACACAGAGACCCCAGAGGAAGACCACCTAGCCCCCATCTCCCCCTCCCTCCTGACCTGCTGGGCCACCCAGGCCCTGCGTGACCTGGCCCGGGGGGAGACAGAGCTGCGACGGCTGCTGGAGCGCCAGGTGGCTGAGACAGAGGGAGTGAGCAGGGGGCTGGAGCGTGCCATACTAGGGGCGAGACGGGAGGAGCGGCGTCTGCTGGAGAGAGTGGAGCAGGACCACCGGGACACCCAGCGCAGGCTGGAGCAGCTGCAGAGGGAAAATGCTGCGGCCGCCCGCGTTAGTCAGGCCCTGCTGGACCAGAGGCTCCGTAAGGTCGCCCAGCTGCGGGAGCTGATCCAGAGAAGTGGTCAGGGCCAGACGGGGCCCGAACAGAACCTCCTGATCAGAGGGGTCGCCGACCTCCTCCAGCCCTGGGAGATCTCCCTCTCCCTGAAGAAGGTGAGCTTCAGACCCAGCTCCCAGCCCAATGTCGTGACCTTCGGGGAGATCAGATTCCAGGAGCACAATCTCTGTCTTAATGTGGGGGGTTGTGGGCCAGAGGGACAGTTTTGTGCCCTCCACTCTGGGGAGCACTGTGGGAATGCCCAGCACGGGGGTGCAGGGGAAGTGAGAAGTACCCCCGATGGAGGGACTGGGCCGGGGCAGGATGTGACCTCACCGACAGGCAGTGGGAACCTGAGGGTTGTCAGGAAGATCCGCCTCTCTGCCAGGAGTGACGAGGAGTCTGGAGAAGAGATGAAGTCATCCACTAAAAGGAGACGCTGGCCTCCTAAGAAGGAGCCCTCTGATAGGGAGTCATCCCAGGATGAGGAGATAGAGTCCCCTATATCTCAACCACGAGAAGAGGACCTCTTCCTGGCCGTCCCCGCGTCGCTTAGCAACGGAGACTCTGAAGAGGACTTGAGGCACAGGACGAACAATTTCGGCGGCCGGCTGGGTTACGGGGTCATGAGCAAGAGGAAGCAACGCACCCTGGTCATGGTCTCTGGCCGTGAGCCCTGCTCCTCACCAGAGGGGGGCAGACTGGAGCACAGCAGCCTCAGTCCCTGCTGGAGCCTGGACAGCCAGGATGGAGGAGACAGCAGAAGCAGAGTGAGACAGAGTGAGTTCCCCAGGGGAGCGCCGTCTCCTAGCTACAGAACAATGGGCTCTCCCTCTCCTAAGGTCAGTCCTAGGGAGCCACTGACCAGCTATAGCTGCATGGACCTCACCTCCAGAGAGTGCCCTCACTCGTGCCTCAGCGTGTCCTCTGTTGACCACCAAATGGGCCCCACAGGGGACTCTGGTCATCCTCTTTCCCCAGCCGACAGCCTGGATTCCTGCTACACCTTCATAGTCAGCTCCCCCCGGGATCACAGCCTTAGAGGCTCCCTGAACCACGACCCCCGTCTGTCCAAGTCAGCGGCAGACTTGTCACGCAAGACCCGCCCACTGATCAACAGTGGGAGGGGGGAGCATGTCGGGGCCTGGAGGGTGAACAGGAGCAGCCTGACCTCCACCACCACCTCCATCCCCCCGACACTAAGCCGAGGACACACCGTCTCTGAGGGTCTACAGAGCCCCTCCGGGCGCAGAGACTCTGGGGTGTGGGGCCCAGTAGCCAAGAGGCAGAGTGGGATTATAGAGAGTACCAGCCGGGTGAGCAGATGTCTCTCCATGTCGGTCATAGACTCTGCCTCTCAGGAGCAGCAGGGGAGAGGCTGGGGGGAGAGAGGGGAGAGAGGAGAGCCTGCTCTGACGGAGATGGAAGAGGAAAGAGGCCATCTCCAGCCCCAGCTTGGGTGTCTGATCCGTCAGTTTGGTAAACAAGGCTCCGGCCGTGCCGACCTCACCCTGCCCAGCGGGGTCCACGCCACGCCCCAGGGGCAACTTTTCGTGGTGGACTGTGGGAACGCCCGCGTCCAGGTGACCGACCCGCGAGGGAACGTTCTCCAGCAGGTGACCTCCACGACCTCCGAGGGCTCCGTCCGACGCTGCCGGAACTACTTCGACATCGCCGTCAACGCCAAGGGCCTGATCGCTCTGAGCTGCGCAGCGGAGCGCGCACTCCTGGTGTTCAGCCGCCACGGCCGTCTGCTCCAGACCTTCGGCGGGTTGGGGATGGGCGCCGCCAAGGACGAGCTGGAGGCCCCCCGGGGTGTGACGGTGACCCGGCTGGATGAGTTCCTCGTGGCGGACATCCGGAAAGGCACCCTGACCACCCTCAAGCTGGACCCCAAGACGGGCTCTCGGCTGGAGCGCACAGTGGTGACGGGTTTCCACAGGCCCTACCTGGTGGCCGCCTGCCTGAGCTCTGGCCTGGTGGCCGTGTCAGAGAGGGGTAGCGAGACGGGCCGGGAGCCCTGCGTCAAGGTGCTGGAGCCGGGCTGGAACACGGTGAGGGTCCTGGGGGTGTGTGCTGGTATGGGGCCCGTCCTGACCAACCCTTGGGGGATCTGCATAGACAGGGATGGAGATGTGGTGGTGGTGGACTGGGGCAGGCAACACAGGGTGGTGATATACCCAGCCCAGGGGGTAGGCAGGCCTATAATCACCCAGGGGCTGAGCAGCCCACGAGGCCTGGCCCTGCTTCCTGAGGGGCATCTAGTGGTGTCAGACAGCATGCACCACTGTATCAAGATCTACCGGTACAAGTGATGTCACCAGAACACTGTGCATCAATAACACTCCCACAGAATTATGAGAAGGGGGACGTCATGTTTCTTTGTTATATGCTGAGACTTGTCTTTTCACCTAACCAAATGTGAACTGTTTTTGAAGTAACACAGTGTAGAGTATTATTTCCTGTCATTTCAGCTAGCCTGTTCTCTGTCTACAAAGTGCTCCGTCTATAGCCCTTAGGGATAACCTACATGATTGAATCATGCCCTGCAGATGTCAGCAGTGAGACATCAAAATCCAATTTATTAAGTCTTTCCCTAGAATCAAACCGTTTGGAATATCAACGTTTACAGTAGTTCCCAAGGGCACTGTAATCAGA
This sequence comes from Salvelinus alpinus, assembly GCF_045679555.1. Lineage (NCBI taxonomy): Eukaryota > Metazoa > Chordata > Actinopteri > Salmoniformes > Salmonidae > Salvelinus > Salvelinus alpinus. Next base: position 44,937,240 of record NC_092099.1, on the reverse strand, counting down.
GTAAACACAAACATACTGGAAACTGATGTCATCACACTGTCATGTGATTACTCATAAATGCTTACCATTCGTTACATTCAGATGTTGTAAAGTTGAGAAGACTCTTGTACTATTTCCCTGTTCAATGTGATTTTCTGTTTGCTGTGTAAAATATATATATATATATATGTTCTTGAGTTATCTGGAATCTTGTCACAGTTGTCCTTAGTATTTCTGGAATCTGGGGAAACAGTTCTATAATTTTCTACACTGTCGTGGCGTTATATTCTGACTACGTGACAATCCTGTAGGCTGGAGGCTGTATACCTCCCTTCCCACTCAGCTTCAATCACAGCTTGTCTTTCTCTCACAGCAACAAAAAAAACAAAAAAAAACAGCACATGCATATTCTCCATTCTAGGATGGATTTACTGTGATAAATAACTCAAGTAACTTCTAACAATGACTCTGCTGTCCAACTCCTCTCCTCACTCGTGTGTGTGTGTGTGTGTGTTTCTGAATGTCTGCGATATGAAAGATGTCTCACAGAGGAAGCCGCTGCATCGTGTTACTAAGGATTAACCTCCAAAGTGTGAAAATGCTAATGTGTTCATCCAGAATAAACATCAGAGGCATCATGACACATCAAGAAGTGTGTTATTTTTGTGTTAAGCTTTTTTATTGTAGTTAGTCTCGTGGCTTATCTTCTTTTTAAACTTAATTACTAGGCTTTCTCTGAAATCTCTCCCATAACAGCACATTTTCTCCAGCACATTATCTGCATATTTAATCAATACAACTTTAGCTTTTCATGTTTTTGCATTGTGCACAGATCGACTCCCCACTTCCACCCTAAATGATTGATTTACTGTGTAGGCTTAACGGAATCCCTACAGACTCGTCTGACCCGACAGATTTGACCTTTTCTGTAAAAAAATATAAATAAAAAATGGACCCAATTCCAGCCTCCAAACGTCAGAAGACAACTTTCTGAGCAGGTGAAGCTCGAAAAAATTTGGACCGTGAAGAGCGAGGTGAGAGAGTGTGAGAAAATCCTGTAAAAACATCATGTTTTAGAGCTGGGACACACAGCCAGGGTGAAGAATGAGATTCAAACCAGTTCCACCTGTCCTCCACATGCACCTCTGCTGGAGATGTAAAATGCAAAGCGATGTGATTTGCAAAAGTAATATTTAAACGTCACTTTTATGGAAAAGTGCACCTCTGCTGGAATGTAAAGTGCCGTGATTGCAGGTGTACTGCTGCTCTACACCCACCGTGGACAATAATTGTCTGTCTGCAGGGGGTGAATGGGATTTTGAGACTGTAGATCTTCCTGGCAGTGCTGTTTTTCTCCAGAGGCTAGAGAGGAGGCTCAGTTGGCAACTCCAGGAGACAGGGTTCAATTCCCAGGGCCACCCATACGTAAAGTGTATACGAAATATAAATATATGCACAAAATCACTTTGTATCCAAGTCTGCTAAATAGCTTTTATTATAGAATCATCCCTGAGACAGAAACTCACTCCCTCTCTCATAAATACCCAACACAGCAGTCTGTGGGTTCCATGGGATCCATTACAATTTATGCCCTACTATATATTGAAATGGTGTTTGTTTCTCACTCTTTTGGGTCTGGGATGAAAAATAAAGAGGGGTATTGAGTGATAAATTATGAGTAGTGTTGTTTGCTTCCTTTACTCACAGTGGGAATAGGAGTTTGTGTGTCCTCATGTAAATGTGTTTGTTAACGGAGAGATGTTGCACCTCTCCTGCTAATGCATATGTGTTCATCCAGGATAAACAGATGCATCATAACACAACACAGAGTTGCAAAGAAAACTGGCCAATAAAGAAAAGAAAAGATTAAGATGGGCAAAAGAACACAGACACTGGACAGAGGAACTCTGCCTAGAAGGCCAGCATCCAGGAGTTGCCTCTTCACTGTTGACTTCGAGACTGGTGTTTTACGGGTACAATTTAATGAAGCTGCCAGTTGAGGACTTGTGAGGCGTCTGTTTCTCAAACTAGACACTCTAATGTACTTGTCCTCTTGCTCAGTTGTGCACCGGGGCCTCCCACTCCTCTTTCTATTCTGGTTAGAGCCAGTTTGCGCTCTTCTGTGAAGGGAGTAGTACACAGCGTTGTACGAGATCTTCAGTTTGTTGGCAATTGCATGGAATAGCCTTCATTTCTCAGAACAAGAATAGACTGACGAGTTTCAGAAGAAAGTTCTTTGTTTCTAGCCATTTTGAGCCTGTAATTGAACCCACAAATGCTGATGCTCCAGATACTCAACTAGTCTAAAGAAGGCCAGTTTTATTGCTTCTTTAATCAGCACCACAGTTTTCAGCTGTGCTAACATAATTGCAAAAGGGTTTTCTATTGATCAATTAGCCTTTTAAAATGCTAAACTTGGATTAGCTAACACAATGTGCCATTGGAACACAGGAGTGATGGTTGCTGATAATGGGCCTCTGTACGCCTATGTAGATATTCCATAAAAAATCAGCCGTTTCCAGCTACAATAGTCATTTACAACATTAACAATGTCTACACTGTATTTCCGATCAATTTTATGTTATTTTAATGGGTAAAAAAATGTAGCTTTTCTTTCAAGAACAAGGACATTTCTAAGTGACCCCAAACTTTTTGAACGGTAGTGTATACAGCCCTAAGAGTTGTGCAGAGTTGGTAGATTCTTATTCAAAATAATTAATAGCTGTAATGGCTGTCAAAGGTGCTTCCACCAAGTATTAACTCTGGGGAGTGAAGACAGACGCAATCAAGACATCATTTGTTTTTTTCAAATTGTTTTATTACATTGTATTTATTAAATGTTCAATATATAAAAAAATATTTATTTCACTGTGAAAATGTGTAGATCTGTAGGAAACAATCCAATTCAATCTCTTTTTAGATTTTGAATTTTAAAGGCAGCAACATGTGAAAAGCTATGTGAAGGGGTGTGTAGACTTTTCACTAGGCACTGTTTGAGTGTGTTGTAATTCAGCAATATATCCGGGTAAGCAGCTTTGTGAGTATGTGCTTTAATAAAAACCATATGTGTGTATTGACAGAGCTTCCAGTATGTATGTACGTGGGTGGCAGTGGGCAGGTTGTCTTTTGTACTGTAGCTGTCTTGCCGTAGGGGATCTTGGAGTAGTGGGTGGGGAGCTAACCGGTGGAAAAGACCAATAAAAACTGTAGCTTCTTCATAGGTAGCTGTTCCCAGTACCAGTCACATGTTCTGTCTGCAACTTCCACTCAACCCTTCTGTTGGAGACTGGGCCAGTCAAATTCCTACCCAGCTAGCACATAACGTTCAGAGAACCTTTTGTGTTTCTTACAGCTTGGTGAGAGAGTGGTTATCTTATGGTAATTTTGCATGCAACCTTCTGACAACTTTCTGGGAATGATGCCGGATAGTTGCTTGGCTTTGGAACATTCTCAGCACATTTAAGTAACTTGACAAACATTTTATGTTCTTGGGCATTTCATAACTAACAAGGTTACCTAAAAGTTCAAAAATGGTTATGTTTCATTTCAATTTTGGTAATGTTCTAGGAACGTTCTCCAAATGGTTTGGCAGTGTTCTCAAATAGTTCAGAGTACGTTTTAAGACAGGTTCCTTCCTCCTACACAACATATGAAATATTTTACTAAAGTAAAGTGAATAAATGATGATTAAGTGATAAGCAGTTACCACCATCATGGGACTTGTTTTATTTTTTGTTGTTACAGCATTCAACCCACGCAAAGCATAGTGCATTTAAAAATAAAATTTGAAACCTGTGGGAATTTCAGGACTTCAGCATAACGTTTCCTACAGGTTTCCTCATGGTTCTATTTGAAGTCATGTTCTCAAAGTGTTCCGGAGAACGTTACAACTTTCCATAAAAATCACAATAAAACTTTAGTAATGTTCAGGAGAGCTCTCTCTGTCCTCTATTAAGTGTGTTCAGGTGTGTTGGCCGCGCCCACTAATTGGCTACACCTGATCTTAAAGAGTGTTTGTTTCCTTTGAAATGGGGTCTGTTTGAATAGACTAAAAGTAACATCTTTGTATGCTCCATCCTGGTGACGCAGTGGACTAATTCCATGGAGAGAAAAAAATAAGATAATAGGTTTGAATCTCACTGATGAAAAATAAATGTGTTTGCATGATTCATGTCTAAGGGAATGCATTTCCACGTGTCCTATCTGTGCTTGGAGTTAGAACATTAACCCAAAATAAGCTTGCAGTGTTATTAAAAGTCTTATTGAATCATTCAGTGAAAGTTTTAAGTTATTCAAAAAGCTTTAATTTCCGTTGTCAGAACGTTGTCAGAGCGTTAATAAAACCTCCCAGGAAAACTTTTGAAGGAACCAGAGCAAAATCTTGTCAGAACTTCCCTGCAACCTATTCCGTTTTACCAGTCAGGAAACGTATGGCTTCGTTTCCACAACCAATGTGAAACCAAAAAAACATACGCTCCCACAAATTCCAAGGAACCAAATGTGCTAGCTGGATACTGTAAAATACTTCCCTTATTCTTAGAGCTTCAACTGTCAACAAGTCAGGAGGCACACTACTTGCACTGTGTATGAGTTACTGCAATCTTTTTCGTTTACTGTATAATTTTACTCTGCCTAAACTACAACACTAATGTGTATTTTACCACTAAGCCTATGGTCTCATGAGTCTTCTTAGCCTATCCACAAGGGGTACTTTTAAGGTACCAACCCCAGGTTGGACCACTGACTTGCTGTACATGATATTATTCTGTTTTCAGTACTGTGACTAGCAGGCCTGGGTGTCGGTCTATTTTCATTCCACTTCGAAGAGGAGACAGTGAAGCCAGTTACTGAGGCTGGCACCAAAAACAGGAGGAAGTGAAGTCAGTTACTGAGGCTAGCACCAATAACAGGAGGCAGTGAAGCCAGTTACTGAGGTTGGCACCAATAACAGGAGGCAGTGAAGCCAGTTACTGAGGCTGGCACCAAAAACAGGAGACAGTGAAGCCAGTTACGATGCCCAGAAGGCCAGCCTCCCAGAGTCGCCTCTTCACTGTTGATGTCGAGACTGGTGTTTGCGGGTACAATTTAATGAAGCTGCCAGTTGAGGACTTGTGAAGCGTCTGTTTCTCAAACTAGACACTCCAATGTACTTGTCCTCTTGCTCAGTTGTGCACCGGGGCCTCCCACTCTTTCTATTCTGGTTAGAGCCAGTTTGCACTGTTCTGTAAAGGGAGTAGTACACATCGTTGCACGAGATCTTCAGTTTCAGTTTCAGACCATAAGCCTCTTATCAGTCAGTTGAATGTAATGAAAGCAGTGCCATTTAGATGGCATCTCCTAGAATAATGAGGTGGGAAGTAACACTACGAGCGTATGAGTATGATATTACTTACAGAGCAGGCAAGGACAATGGTAATGCAGATGCTCTCAGCCGACTCCCTCTCCCAGACTATCCAAGCAGTCCGCCACCGGAGGAACGGGACACCCAGCGCAGGCGATGGTCCAACGATGTTGGACCAGGAGAACAGCCCACTGATGTCCTCCCAGCAAATCCAGAGCTGGACAGCGAAGGGATCCAGTCCTGTCGAGGGTCCGTGACTTGAGTAGGTGTCCAGATCACAATGTGGGACCCGAGTTCGCTCAATACAAACAGAGACGGCACGAGCTCAGTGTCCAGGACGGCTGTGTGCTGTGGGGAGCACTGTGTCATCGTTCCAGAGAGAGGACACACAGCGATGATGGAGTAGCTACATCAGAGTCATCCAGGCATGACCAGGAGCTACACGTGGAGGTCTAATATGGACTCTGACATTGAAAGGAAGGTCAAGTCAAGCACCACATGTCAAGAGCAAAGGAAAACACCTGCTAGTGCACCACTCCATCCATGGGAGCGGCCCAGTAGGCCCTGGAGGAGGCTACACATAGACTTTTCAGGGTCGTTTCATGGGGAAGATGTTTTTGTTGTGATAGTAGACGCTCACTCAAAATGGCTTGATTGTATATCCAGTGAGCCCAGCTACATCTGCTGCTACCATGGAGTGTCTCAGGAACAGTTTCAGTATTCAATGGCATTCCAGAGATGATTGTTTCAGACAACAGCTCAGTGTTTAGTGTGTGAGAACAATAAGGAGTACATGACAAAGAATGGAATCACACACGTCCCTTGGGCACCACACCATCCTCCCCCGAATGTTTTGGTAGAGAGAAACGCTCAGACGTTCAAAACATCTAATGAAAAAAAGAGCAGGCAACTTGTTGGAGACGAAACTGAGTGGAGCGTTGTTTAGCTATCGTGTCACGCCACAGTCAACCACCGGACTTTCACCTGCTGAGATGATGATGGGGAGGAATTTGAGGTGCACCTTAGACTTGATACACCCAGACCTAAAGAGTAAGGTGCAGGCTAAGCAAGCAGGACAGAAAACTTACCATGACAAACATGAAAAAGCTTGCAGTTTTGTAGTCAGAGACTCAAGTGTATAGCAAGAACTTTGAGTATGGACCTAAATGGATACCAGGGTTGGTTCAAGAAATCACAAGGCCTGTGTCGTACACTGTCCTAGTGGGGGATGGTAGAGGAGCACGTAGGCACGTTGATCAGCTGTTCAGCAGACAGAAAACAGATTACGCAGAGCCAGTGACACGCAGCACAGAGCTCAGTCCAGCAGGCGAGGAGTTACCACAGGAAACAGGTACTCCACGGCCACCAGCGGAGAATGCACTTGTTAAAATCCAACAAACGTTCACCTAGAGGGGAATTGCGATGCTCTCAAAGAGTTAGGAAACCTCCAGCTCATTTTGGAGAGTTTGGAAAGTAAAGGAGATATTTGTTTCTCATGGGCTGGAACGTGCCCTTATCTCCTTTAGGAAGTAAGGTAGTCTACCCTTGCTTCCAATAAACAAATGTGAAATGACAATTCGAACATTGAATCAGTTGTTCAGTTGATAAGAAACACACTGGAAGGTTATGTTATTGATGCTAAGTGAAGAGATTACTTACCAGTTACTTACCATGAGAATGGTTACTGTTATTGTTGTTGGAATACTCTTACAGTAGGTGTTAACTTCTTATGGCTGCAGGGGCAGTATTGAGTAGCTTGGATGAAAGGTGCCCATTTCAAACGGCCTCGTACTCAATTCTTGCTCGTACAATATGCATATTATTATTACTATTGGATAGAAAACACTCTCAAGTTTCTAAAACCGTTTGAATTACATCTGTGAGTAAAACAAAACTAATTTTGCAGCAAACTTCCTGTCAGAAAGTGAAAAATCTGAAATCGAGGCTCTGTTCCAGGGGCTCCCTATTCATTTGCTTGAAATCTATTAGTATACATGCACTTCATACACCTTCCACTAGATGTCAATAGGCAGTGAGAGAAGAAATGGAGTGTATAGCTTGATCTGAGGTCGAAAGAGAGGTCTTGGAATGACATGACCCCAATTTCCTTTGTTCAGGAAGGTGAGGGTAGGACATCAGCATTGGCTTCTGAAAAGCTTTCGTTATAGACGGCTACTATCTCCGGCTTTGATTTTATTTGATAAATGTGACAATATCATCGTAAAGTATGTTTTTTCAATATAGTTTTATCAGATTATTGAAATTTTTTCGGGAGTTTTGGCGTGTTCCATTCTCTGCGTTTGGTGACGATGGACAGCTTCGCGCCACTTTGCTAGTTTTGATTGCTAATTCGAGAGGGAAAAAGGACATTCTAAAACCAAACAACGATTGTTCTGGACAAAGGACCCCTTGTGCAAGATTCTGATGGAAGCTCAACAAAAGTAGGACCCATTTATGCTGTTATTTCGTATTTCTGTCGAAAATGTTTAGACGTATATTCCGCTCTTATTTTGGGCGCTGTCTCGCTATAACGTAAGCTGCATGTCGTACTAAAGTTTTTTTGGGAATTCTAACACGGCGATTGCATTAAGAACTAGTGTATCTATAATTTGCTGTACAACATGTATTTTTTAGTAAAGTTTATGATAAGTTATTTGGTCAGAATAGGTGAGTGTCAGAAATATATCCGGAGATTTTTGCGATCGCTAACTTTTGCTGCTGATAAATGGGTTGTGTTTTTGGCTATTGTGGTAAGCTAATATAATGCTATATTGTGTTTTCGCTGTAAAACACTTAAAAAATCTGAAATTTTGGCTGGATTCACAAGATGTTTGTCTTTCATTTGCTGTACACCATGTATTTTTCATAAATGTTTTATGATGAGTATTTAGGTATTTCACGTTGGTCTCAGTAATTGTTCTAGCTGCTTCGGTGCTATTTCTGAGTGCAGCTGCAATGTAAAACTATGATTTATACCTGAAATATGCACATTTTCGAACAAAACATAGATTTATTGTATAACATGTAACAAGACTATCATCTGATGAAGTTGTTTCTTGGTTAGTGACTAATTCTATCTCTATTTGGTCGGTTTTGTGCAAGCTACCTGTGCTGTGAAAGAAATGTCTGTGCTTTTTTGTATTTGGTGGTGAGCTAACATAAATATACGTGGTGTTTTCGCTGTAAAACATTTTAAAAATCGGACGTGTTGGCTGGATTCACAAGATGTGTATCTTTCATTTGCTGTATTGGACTTGTTAATGTGTGAAAGTTAAATATTTCAAAAAAATATTTTTTGAATTTCGCGCCCTGCACTTGGACTGGCTGTTGTCATATTGAGCCCGACTTAGGGCTTGCCGCCATAAGAAGTTTTAAATATGAAAATGTTAAACTAACCGAGAGTTAGTTCAGATTTATCGGGGGAGTGATAAATGACGCTGGCTCATCTAACCAATAGGCGGTGCTATTTATTTTTTATTTAACTTTTACTGCCTCAGAAACCCGGATCCGGGAGCACCCCCCACCCCCCACACACTGATTAGCATAGATAGCATAGCTTCAGAAGTAGATAGTAGCATCTAAATATCATTAAATCACAAGTCCAAGACACCAGATGAAAGATACAGATCTTGTGAATAAAGCCACCATTTCAGATTTTTAAAATGTTTTACAGGGAAGACAAAATATGTAAATCTATTAGCTAAACACGTTAGCAAAATACACCACTATTCTAACTCCATCAGTTTCTTACTCCTTCAGGTGCTATCACCAATTCGGCTCAACTAAGATATTGATAGCCAATAACCTATAAAAAAAAACATCAGATGACAGTCTGATAACATATTCATGGTATAGGATAGTTTTTGTTAGAAAAAAGTGCATATTTCAGGTAGAAATCACAGTTTACAATTGCACCGACCATCACAAATCCACTAGAATTACTAGATAGAGCAACGTGTATGACCAATTTACTCATCATAAAACATTTCATAAAAATAGACAAAGCATAGCAATGGAAAGACCCAGTTCTTGTGATTTCAGACCATATTTCAGATTTTCTAAGCGTTTTTCAGCGAAAACACAATAAATCGATAAGTTAGCATACTACATGTTCCAACGTTACCAGAGCATCGATTCCAGCCAAAGAGCGCTATAACGTAATCACCGCCAAAAGATATTAATTTTTTCACTAACCTTCTCAGAATTCTTCCGATGACACTCCTGTAACATCATTTTACAACATACATATACAGTTTGTTCGAAAAGGTGCATATTTAGCCATACAAAACCGTGGTTACACAATGAAAATACTAGGAAATCAAGCCTCAATATGTCTGACGTCATCTATCAGAGTGATCTAGTTTAATTAAAAGCTAATCATATACTTGACTAAAAAATACAGGGTTGACAGGAATCGAAAGACAAATTAGTTCTTAATGCAACCGCTGATTTACATTTTTAAAATTATCCTTACTTTTCAATACAGGGTTGGCCAAGTGAAGCTATACCAAACAAAATGGCGATGTATGCGTTTAAAATATTTCGACAGAAACACGGTTTATCATATTAAATATTGCTTACTTTGAGCTGATCTTCCATCATATTCTTGGGCAATGTATCCTTTCTATGTTATAAACGTCTTTTGGTCGATAGATGTCCTCTGTCCTTCAAAATGTCCATCACCAACGACCGACACCCTAAAGCGTGTCCAAACTTTCAGAGTGCACGACAAAGAAATTCCTCAAAATCGCACTAAACGGATATAAATTGATATAAAACGGTTAAAATTCACTACATTATGATGTTTTTAACAACTATAACGACTGAAAACATGACCGGAGAAATACTGCTGGTTAGAAAACGATTTGGAACGAGGCAGGTCCGATGGCCTTCACGCTTGAGGCGCACGTTGAGAAAGAGGGGTCTCTGTACATTTTTGTCATTTATAATGGCTGTGAACGTCCCATAGACTTCATTGAAAACGTGATGACGTACAGACACCCAGAGGAAGACGTAGGTAGTGTCGGTTTCTTCATAGCATTCACTGTGGCCTTATAAACAGACCCCAGATCAGAGGTAAAAATTTCTGAAATCTGAACCCTGTCATGAAAAGTGCTGTAGAAATTGTTCTGTACCACTCAGAGACAAAATTTCAACTCCTATAGAAACTATAGACTGTTTTCTATCCAATAATAACAATAATATGCATATTGTACGATCAAGAATTGAGTACGAGGCAGTTTAATTTGGAAATGTACAAAAAAAAATAATGCTAACAGCTCCCCCTATTGACAAAAGGTTAACCTTTTATTTAACTAGGCAAGTCAGTTAAAGAACATATTCTTATTTACAATGAGGTCCTAGGAACAGTGGGTTAACTGGTCTAGGAACAGTGGGTTAACTGCCTTGTTCAGGAGAACAGTGGGTTAACTGCCTTGTTCAGGGTCAGAGCAACAGATTTTTACCTTGTCAGCTCGGGGATTCGATCTAGCAACCTTTCGGTTACTAGTCCAACGCTCTAACCACTAGACTACCTGCTGCCCCACTAGGCTACCTGCTGCTATTCACTAGGCTACCTGCTGCCCCACTAGGCTACGTGCCGCCCCGCTAGGCTACCTGCCGCCCCTCTAGGCTAACTGCCGCCCCACTAGGCTACCTGCCGCCCCACTAGGCTACCTGCCGCCCCACTAGGCTACCTGCTGCTATCACCGGTCCTAGGATGGTAACCGTTCTGTGAGCAATAGAGAGAGTTAGTTGAGTATTGGTCTCCATGATAGATAGCAGTGTAAATCAGTTCCTAATGAATGACAAGTAAAGATTACATCCTGTGTCCTCCAATTATATGTTGGTCTATTCAAGATAGTGCAGAATGATTCACCTTTCTGGTTTTATGGTTACAAAGTCTGTGGAGCGCAATGCAATTCAACTTCTGGAAATGGTTCCGATCGTGTTCATTAAAACACAGGCCTATTTGGGAGCAGTATAACGGTGAGTGGATACCCTTTCTCTTTATATTGGATCTTTTGTTCAGCTACTGTGAAAAGTTTGGATGTGTGTAAAATCCTCTCCATAGTCTGCGTTGTTTTAATATTATAGGCCCACGGGGGAGAAATGATGGTGCCTGTAAGTTTGATCGACCGTATTTAAAACAGGTGGTTGTTTCGTTTTGTTTAGAATTGGATTAGAATTATTATTTCTCTTTTTATGCCTTATCATTAATTATTTTAATCTTGCTTATTGACAGTGTTTGGGCATGTCAATGCCTCAGCCGTAATGTAATTTACAGTACGCCTAGCCCCTGTATCAGTGTAAATACTATTGAAGACATTCAATTACTTAGAACAATGTGGACTGCAAATGGGTTCAAGTTCAACGTATTTAGCAAAGATACAGTAGGTCTACATTTTGTTATTTTGTTTCTGTAAGCCATTGAACAAACTAGAACGGACTAACATTGGAATTGAGTTGATTCCAAGGCGTTGAAGCCTCGACACACCCTCTTTTAGTCTACTGCTACTCTCTGTTTATCGTATAGGCACAATCACTTTATCCATACCTACATGTACATATTACCACAACTAGCCCGACTAACCGGTGGCTGTACATAATCTTGATACTGTCATAGCCTCGCTACTGTTATAGCCTCGCTACTGTTACAGTCTCGCTACTGTATATAGCCTCTCTACTGTATATAGCCTCGCTACTGTATTTAGCCTCTCTACTGTATATAGCCTCTCTACTGTATATAGCCTCGCTACTGTATATAACCTCACTACTGTATATAACCTCACTACTGTATATAGCCTCACGACTGTATATAACCTCACTACTGTATATAGCCTCACTACTGTATATAGCCTCACTACTGTATATAACCTCACTACTGTATATAGCCTCACTACTGTATATTATCTCACTACTGTATATAGCCTCACTACTGTATATAGCCTCACTACTGTTACAGCCTCACGACTGTATATAACCTCACTACTGTATATAGCCTCACTACTGTTACAGCCTCTCTACTGTATATAGTCTCTCTACTGTATATAGTCTCTCTATAGCCTCACTACTGTATATATCCTCACTACTGTATATAACCTCACTACTGTATATAACCTCACTACTGTTATTTTCCACTGTCTTTTTTACTGTAGTTTTTATATCTTTACTTATCTATTGTTTACCTATTACCTTATTTTTTTAACTTAAAATTGCACTGTTGGTTAGAGCCTGTAAGCAAGCATTTCACCGTTGTATTCCGAGCACGTGACAAATAAACTTTGATTTGAAGTTGTATAATTCTTCAAAGTTGTTTATTCATCTCAACAACGCCAACATGTGCACCGAGACATGTGATACTAAAAATAGCAACAACTAAAAATGCTGACGCACCCATGAACCTGTGGCATTACCGCCCGCGCTTAGATTTACCATTGTGTTAGTTGAAATAGAGCCCTCTCTCTCTCTCTTTCATCCTCACTGGCATTAATCAAACTGGCCTGTCTTCAGGTCGGTGGAATTAAGGCTGTGTTTTCTCTCTCTCTTTATTTGAAGAATTTACGCCAGCTATCAGGGCAGCTGAGTTTTCCTGACCTGATGGTAGCTGGCCTGTGAGCAAACTTTGTCTCTTTTCATCTCTGTCTGTGTGACATTAACATGCTATCTATAACACCTCAGACTCTTTCGACAGGTGTGCGCGCCCGCACACACACACAGACAGACAGACAGACAGACAGACAGACAGACAGACAGACAGACAGACAGACAGACACACACACACACACACACACACACACACACACACACACACACACACACACACACACACACACACACACACACACACACACACACACACACACACACACACACACACACACACAAATGAAGGCACACGACCACAAGCAGTGTTTGATATTAATTACGCCACGTCTGCAATTTTAATCATGCCATTATACCGTTAAATATGAACAAAATGAAAAATACTAACAAAAACAAAGGGAAGTAATTAGGCCGGATCATGATTTTTTATTAATTGCTAGCTACACAATCGCTGCTTCTCTCTCTTTCTAATCTATCGTCTCTCTCTAATCTATTTTCTCTGTCTTTTTAATCTATCGTCTCTCTCTAATCTATCTTCTCTGTTTTTCTAATCTATTTTCTCTGTCTCTCTAATCTATCGTCTCTCTCTAATCTATCTTCTCTCTCTTTCTAATCTATCTCCTCTCTCTTTCTAATCTATCTCCTCTCTCTTTCTAATCTATCGTCTCTCTCTAATCTATCTTCTCTGTTTTTCTAATCTATCTTCTCTGTCTTTCTAATCTATCTTCTCTCTCTTTCTAATCTATCTCCTCTCTCTTTCTAATCTATCTCCTCTCGCTTTCTAATCTATCTCCTCTCTCTTTCTAATCTATCGTCTCTCTCTAATCTATTTTCTCTGTTTTTCTAATCTATCTTCTCTGTCTTTCTAATCTATTTTCTCTGTCTTTCTAATCTATCTTCTCTGTCTTTCTAATCTATCTTCTCTCTCTCTCTAATCTATCTTCTCTCTCTCTCTTCTCTGTCTTTCTAATCTATCTTCTGTATTTATATTTCAAGTCATCATTAGCAGTCCATTCCAACAGTGTCACTCAGTGTGCTAGAGTATTGAGCCTGCTTTGACCAGTGTTTGACCAGCGTTACTGACTGTAGGTTAGTGTCAGGCTTTGGCAGGCCAGTTGTGTTTTCTGCTGAGTGTAGGCCAGGTCAGGCCTTGGCAGGCCAGTTGTGTTTTCTGCTGAGTGTAGGCCAGGTCAGGCCTTGGCAGGCTAGTTGTGTTTTCTGCTGAGTGTAGGCCAGGTCAGGCCTTGGCAGGCCAGTTGTGTTTTCTGCTGAGTGTAGGCCAGGTCAGGCCTTGGCAGGCCAGTTGTGTTTTCTGCTGACTGTAGGCCAGGTCAGGCCTTCGCAGGTCAGTTGTGTTTTCTGCTGAGTGTAGGCCAGGTCAGGCCGTGGCAGGCCAGTTGTGTTTTCTGCTGACTATAGGCCAGGTCAGGCCTTGGCAGGTCAGTTGTGTTTTCTGCTGAGTGTAGGCCAGGTCAGGCTTTGGCAGGCCAGTTGTGTTTTCTGCTGAGTGTAGGCCAGGTCAGGCCTTGGCAGGCCAGTTGTGTTTTCTGTCGACTGTAGGCCAGGTCAGGCTTTGGCAGGCCAGTTGTGTTTTCTGTCGACTGTAGGCCAGGTCAGGCTTTGGCAGGCCAGTTGTGTTTTCTGTCGACTGTAAGCCAGGTCAGGCCTTGGCAGGCCAGTTGTGTTTTCTGCTGAGTGTAGGCCAGGTCAGGCTTTGGCAGGTCAGTTGTGTTTTCTGCTGAGTGTAGGCCAGGTCAGGCCTTGGCAGGTCAGTTGTGTTTTCTGCTGAGTGTAGGCCAGGTCAGGCTTTGGCAGGCCAGTTGTGTTTTCTGCTCAGTATAGGCCAGGTCAGGCCTTGGCAGGCCAGTTCTGTTTTCTGTCGACTGTAGGCCAGGTCAGGCCTTGGCAGGCCAGTTGTGTTTTCTGCTGAGTGTAGGCCAGGTCAGGCTTTGGCAGGCCAGTTGTGTTTTCTGCTGAGTGTAGGCCAGGTCAGGCTTTGGCAGGCCAGTTGTGTTTTCTACTGAGTGTAGGCCAGGTCAGGCCTTGGCAGGCCAGTTGTGTTTTCTGTCGGCTGTAGGCCAGGTCAGGCCTTGGCAGGTCAGTTGTGGTTTCTGCTGATTTGTTTGGCTTGGCCAGCCAGAGATAAATGTTGCCAGACTCCACGCTGGTAAACACAATACCTGCCATGTCCCAGGTTCAAAACATTAGTCCCAGTAAAGACCAAGATCTAGGCATCACACACAACATGATCAAAAGTATGTGGACATACTGCTCGTCGAACATCTCATTCCAAAATCATGGGCATTAATATGGAGTTGGTTCCCCCTTTGTTGCTATAACATCCTCCACTCTTCTGTGAAGGCTTTCCACTAGATGTTGGAACATTGCTGCGGGGACTTGCTTCCATTCAGCCACAAGAGCATTAGTGAGGTTGGGCTCTGATGTTGGGCGATTAGACCTGGCTCGCAGTCGGCGTTCCAATTCCAGATTCGTCCGTCAGACTGCCGGATGGTGAAGTGTGATTCATCACTCCAGAGAACACGTTTCCACTGCTCCAGAGTCCAATGGCGGCGAGCTTTACATCCACTCCAGCCGATGCTTGGCGTTGCGCATGGTGATCTTAGGCTTGTGTGCGGCTGCTTGGCCATGGAAACTAATTTCATGAAGTCCCCGACAAACAGTTCTTGTGCTGATGTTGCTTCCAGAGGCAGTTTGGAACTCAGTAGTGAATGTTGCAACCGAGGACAGAGGATTTTTACTCTCTATGCTCTGCTGCACTCGGCCTTCCTGTTCTGTGAGCTTGTGTGGCCTACCAATTTGCGGCTGAGCCGTTGTTGCTCCTAGACGTTTTCACTTCACAATAACAGCACTTACAGTTGACCGGGGCAGCTCTAGCAGGGCAGAAATTTGACAAACTGACGACTTGGAAAGGTGGCATCCCATGAAGGTGCCACGTTCAAAGTCACTTAGCTCTTTAGTAAGACCATTCTACTGCCAATGTTTGTCTATGGAGATTGCATGGCTGTGTGCTCGATTTTATACACCTGTCAACAACGGGTGTGGCTGAAATAGCCAAATCCACAAATTTGAAGGGGTGTCCACATACTTTTGTATATATAGTGTAAGTGCCCTCATACAGACAGTATAATCATTGCTTTTAAAACAGCATGGGTGTGAAAAAGTGCTCCGGCATAAAACCAATCTTAAATCCCGTGAGAGTGTGTTGTTGTGGGTTTGCTTGCCCTTTTAGTCTTGTCTGAGTAAGAGCCCTTTCATAAGAGTCTGTTACTCTATTGCACCACTGTGGTGGATTTGATGAAGGCTTTTGATCATAGAGTAGAAATGTTTGGTTTCTGCTTCTGAAGAAGTCCATTCATGATTGGTTAAGTATCAAACCCTGGTGAAACCCACAGCCTTGTGTTGGGCCCACAGAGATACAGCCTTAAACCAGAGGTGACTCAATAAGGGCTTTCTTTCTAAAGGGGACAAGTATGTATGTGTCACAGAGCTGTCTCTATCTCTGGTCTGTCTCTGTCTCTGGTCTGTCTCTATCTCTGGTCTGTCTCTGGTCTGTCTCTGTCTCTGGTCTGTCTCTGTCTCTATCACTGGTTTGTCTCTGTCTCTGGTCTGTCTCTGTCTCTATCACTGGTCTGTCTCTGGTCTGTCTGTATCTCTGGTCTGTCTCTGTCTCTGGTCTGTCTCTGTTCAATCTCTGTTCTATCACTGGTCTGTCTCTGTCTCTATCACTGGTTTGTCTCTGTCTCTGGTCTGTCTCTGTCTCTATCACTGGTCTGTCTCTGGTCTGTCTGTATCTCTGGTCTGTCTCTGTCTCTGGTCTGTCTCTGTTCAATCTCTGTTCTATCACTGGTCTGTCTCTGTCTCTATCACTGGTCTGTCTCTGGTCTGTCTGTATCTCTGGTCTGTCTCTATCTCTGGTCTGTCTCTGTTCAATCTCTGTTCAATCTCTGTTCTTTCTCTGGTCTGTCTCTGTCTCCATCTCTGGTCTGTCTCTGGTCTGTCTCTGTCTCTGGTCTGTCTCTGGCTCTGGTCTGTCTCTATCTCTGGTCTGTCTCTGGCTCTGGTCTGTCTCTGTCTCTGGTCTGTCTCTGTCTCTGGTCTGTCTCTGGCTCTGGTCTGTCTCTGGCTCTGGTCTGTCTCTGGTCTGTCTCTGTCTCTGGTCTGTCTCTATCTCTCGTCTGTCTCTGTCCCTGGTCTGTCTTTATCTCTGGTCTGTCTCTGGTCTATCTCTGGTCTGTCTCTGGTCTGTCTGTATCTCTGGTCTGTCTCTATCTCTGGTCTGTCTCTGTTCAATCTCTGTTCAATCTCTGTTCTTTCTCTGGTCTGTCTCTGTCTCCATCTCTGGTCTGTCTCTCGTCTGTCTCTGTCCCTGGTCTGTCTCTGGCTCTGGTCTGTCTCTATCTCTGGTCTGTCTCTGGCTCTGGTCTGTCTCTGGCTCTGGTCTGTCTCTGGTCTGTCTCTATCTCTCGTCTGTCTCTGTCCCTGGTCTGTCTCTATATCTGGTCTGTCTCTATCTCTGGTCTGTCTCAGGCTCTGGTCTGTCTCTGTCTCTGGTCTGTCTCTATCTCTCGTCTGTCTCTGTCCCTGGTCTGTCTCTATCTCTGGTCTGTCTCTGGTCTATCTCTGGTCTGGCTCTGTCTCTGGTCTGTCTCTGGTCTGTCTCTGGTCTGTCTCTGGTCTGTCTCTGGTCTGTCTCTGGTCTGTCTCTGGTCTGTCTCTGGTCTCTCTGGTCTGTCTCTGGTCTGTCTCTGGTCTATCTCTGGTCTGTCTCTGGTCTGTCTCTGGTCTGTCTCTGGTCTGTCTCTGGTCTGTCTCTGTCTCTGGTCTGTCTCTGTCTCTGGTCTATCTCTGGTCTGTCTCTGGTCTGTCTCTGGTCTGTCTCTGTCTCTGGCCATTTTAGAACAGTCCCGTGACTCCTGCCGTGTCTAAAGACAAACAAACAAAAACCGACTGTCGGAGAATGAGTGCACAACTGGTAAATTGTCGCTTATAGATCTGTCAGTCTGCCCAGCAGAGACTTCTATGTCAGTAACGTTGAAGGCGTCTGGCTAGTATTACACAGCCAGCTAGAAAGATGAAGTAAGAAGCTAACATTAAAACGGAAAAAGAGGCTACTAAGTTCTCATTCTACCTTTACTTTACAGAGAGCAGGCTACTGAGACAGACAGTGATGTGGCACTCAGTGGTGAGGCTGAGGCAGACTGCAATGCATTCTGGAGAAAGAAGAAGAGGAGGCAGACAGAGAGGAGGCAGACAGAGAGGAGGCAGACAGAGAGGAGGCAGACAGAGAGGTTAGCACAAGGGCCCCGTGAGAAAATCTGTACTAGCCTTATCGAACAAGCAAAAAATAAATATGAACGTCTCCACATGGTCTATCTTCCATACCGTCCAACATTAAAATGCAAACAACACAACACTAAAAATGTCAGACGTTTTCATTTTGTCGCTGATGCTACGTGTCAGTGTTAAACCTTCTCTCATATCTCCCCCCCTTTCAGAGGTATGACATTACAACTGTATAGCTAATGGCCTCGGTGTTTGCAGATGGCCTGAGGTGAATGAAGCAGCCGGGGGGTTAATGATGGGTTGTTCTCCAAATAGCATTTCAAGGTAATGAGCTTCACCCCCCCCCCCCCCCCCCCTTCCAGAACCTCACTTAAACTCAAAACCCTAGTTACAGCCTTGGGTGGGATGACCAGAGGGTGGACTGAAGAGATCTCTTCCTCTCTCATCTTCCCTGCTGAGGGTGGAGCGGAGAGGGCGGGATGACCAGAGGATGGAGCGGAGAGATCCCTTCCTCTCTCTCATCTTCTCTGCTGAGGGTGGAGCGGAGAGGGTGGGATGACCAGAGGGTGGAGCAGAGAAATCCCTTCCTCTCTCTCATCTTCTCTGCTGAGGGTGGAGCGGAGAGGGTGGGATGACCAGAGGGTGGAGCGGAGAGATCCCTTCCTCTCTCATCTTCTCTGCTGAGGGTGGAGCGGAGAGGGTGGGATGACCAGAGGGTGGAGCAGAGATATCCCTTCCTCTCTCTCATCTTCTCTGCTGAGGATGGAGCGGAGAGGGTGGGATGACCAGAGGGTGGAGCAAAGATATCCCTTCCTCTCTCTCATCTTCTCTGCTGAGGGTGGAGCGGAGAGAGTGGGATGACCAGAGGGTGGAGCAGAGATATCCCTTCCTCTCTCTCATCTTCTCTGCTGAGGGTGGAGCGGAGAGGGTGGGATGACCAGAGGGTGGAGCAGAGATATCCCTTCCTCTCTCTCATCTTCTCTGCTGAGGGTGGAGCGGAGAGGGTGGGATGACCAGAGGGTGGAGCAGAGATATCCCTTCCTCTCTCTCATCTTCTCTGCTGAGGGTGGAGCGGAGAGGGTGGGATGACCAGAGGGTGGAGCGGAGAGATCCCTTCCTCTCTCATCTTCTCTGCTGAGGGTGGAGCGGAGAGGGTGGGATGACCAGAGGGTGGAGCAGAGATATCCCTTCCTCTCTCTCATCTTCTCTGCTGAGGGTGGAGCGGAGAGGGTGGGATGACCAGAGGGTGGAGCGGAGAGATCCCTTCCTCTCTCATCTTCTCTGCTGAGGGTGGAGCGGAGAGGGTGGGATGACCAGAGGGTGGAGCAGAGATATCCCTTCCTCTCTCTCATCTTTTCTGCTTAGGGTGGAGGAGTGGAGAGGGTGGGATGACCAGAGGATAGAGGGAGAGATCATCTGCCCTGTAAGAGCCTTATTCACTGTGAAAATGTCCCTCGTCCACTTAGAACCTAAAACAGAGAATGCTGTCATTAAAATTCCAAACATTCCTCCAAATGTACCGCATGAAAGAACAGGACACTGCCGACAGGACACTGCCGACAGGACACTGCCGACAGGACACAGTGGCTGCTGGTTTTATGGTTTGGGACGTGCCATCCTTGAGAGGCCACGTGTAATGGAACAATTCTGGTTTTAAAGGCGGTTTTACATAATACCACTGCAGACTTGACTTTCACTGTGGGGAAGATCAATATGATCAAATATAAAAAATGGACCGAATGGACAGAAAGTACGGCCAACTGGAGTTCAGATAACGGCTGCTTTTGAGTAGGAGGTGGGTGAGAATTGATTTCTGACATAACAGCACTCTACACTCAGCATCTCCTGAAGACTCACACAATGAATGATTGCCTACACACCGGGGTCCCTTAGTCCCTTTCCTTAATGCTAGTGTTAAACTTAGTCTACTCCCTTTCTTTCTTCTGTGATAGACAGGTACTCACCGTAGGTGTCAGTAGTTCACAGGGGCGTCTCCCTCTTGTATAAGGCAGCGCTGGTGGGCCCTTCAAACTGCAGCTTGATGGCCTGTTTCAGGTTGAGCTGGGGGTCCGTGGTCGTCATGACCACCATGCAGGCAGCAGATAAGGCACTACTGGACTTTATAGACATCTTCTGGTTCTCCTCCCGTGTCTCTCTCTGGGCCAGGCTCTGGAGCTCGTAGGGGTAGCCCATAGGGAGACAGTTCCTGTTTTTGGGGCCATCTTGTCCAGGCGTCACCCCTAGAGAAGCCATGACAGAGTTCCACCTCCCCCCTTCGTACTGAGACCTCTCCTCCTGGATCAGGCAGGGGGGTTTGTGTTTACTGGGATAGTCGAACCCTATTGGGCAGCCTTTGTAAGGCTGCTCAGAGTCATGTACCGTGGCCGTGATTGTGCAGAGGGTGGGTGGAGGAGGGCTGGCCTTAGGGCATCGGGCCCTGCGGCTGCTGCTGTGCAGGCTGCCAAGGGCGGAGTCTGGCGGAGGCAGGGTGGAATGCCGAAATCGGCTGCGGGGGAGGGAGTGCTGCTGGATCTGCTGGGTGAAAGACAGGCTGTCAGCGGGGACGGTCTGCACCGTGGCCAGGGAGTGGGCTGTTGAGGAGGATGTCTGGGAGCTCTGGATGGAGTGGAAGTGCTCGGCTGTGGAGCCTGGGGAGCAGGAGGCCGAGGCTGAGGAGGCCGAGGCTGAGGAGGCCGAGGCTGAGGAGGTGGAGGCGCCAGCCTCGTTACTCTCTGAGCAGGTTGAGTACAGGATCTTCACAGTGGATGACTTGGGCGACCGGGTGTTCGATTGGGGCAGAAGGCCTGAGTACGGTTTGGCTCCGTAGCTCTCCAGCATCCTGACGATGGTGAAGTGGCTCCGCTTTCCGGCTACCTTGACGGGGCTGCGGCCGTACTTGTCTATGTGGTCTGGGTTGGCTCCTCTCTCCAGCAGCATAGCCACAATGTTGGCGTGGCCCTCCTGAGCCGCGATGCTAAGTGCCGTGGCCCCCTGCTGGCGGCAGGCCAGATCCACGTTGACCCCCCTGACCTCCAGGAGCAGACAACCAGGCGCCACATGACCGCGCCAGGCTACGGAGTGCAGGGGGGGTCGTCCCTCCCCATCCTGGGCATTAGGGTCCGCCCCATGGCTCACCAGCAGCCCCACCGCCTCCAGGTTGCCCTGCCAGGTGGCCACGTGCAGCGCCGTACGCCCCTCCATGTCCCGGGACTCCAAGGGCACACCCCCTTTCTCTATGAGGAGGGCAGCCATGTCCAGATGTCCCTCCAGAACCAGGAGGTAGAGCAGCGGACGGCCCTCTGCGTCCCGTACGTCTGTGTCCGTGCCCCGCCTCATCAGTAGCTCCACCACCTCAGCGTGGCCCTCCAGGGCGGCGGCGCTCAGCGCAGAGTGGCCGTCGTACGCCCGGTGGTCGATGGGTGAGCGGTGGTCCAGCAGCAGCCTCACTGTGCCACAGTGGCCCTCCTGCGCAGCCAAGATGAGGGGCGTCCGTCCCTCGATGTCCATCTCTCCGACACGAGCCATGCTCTCACTCTCCATCAGGATGGCACAGATCCCCCGGTGGCCCTCGCAGGCGGCGGCGTGCAGCGGGGTCCAGCCCAGATCATCTTTATGGTTCTCATCCAGCCCTCGGTCCAGGAGAGCTCTGACCACCTCCACGCTGCCCTGTGCTGCTGCCAGGCTCAGAGCTGTACGACCCTCCCCATCGATGCTATCCACCGTAGCGCCCCAGAACAGCACCCTGCCCACTGTTTTAGTATGGCCCATGGCGGCAGCCGCCAACAGCGGGGTGACAGCAGCAGAAGCGGCGGCGGCATGTGGCCCGGCACTCTCGTCTACGTCGGCCCCAGCCTCTAATAACAGTTCTACCACCTCCTCGTGACCTTCATACGCTGCCAGCAGCAGAGGGGTCATCCCATTCCTGTCCCTGTGCCCCGGGTCAGCCCCTCTCTCCAACAGCAGGCTGGCCACGTCTCCATAACCTTTGACCCCGGCTGCTGTGGGCACACAGAGCGCAGCCACGGACAAGGCAGTACGTCCGTCTCCATCGGCCAGGTCAACCTCTGCACAGTGGTCTAGCAGGATCTCTACTGCCTCCCTGTGTCCCATGTAGGCGGCAGCGATCAGTGGCGTGCGGCCCTCCCGGTCTGCCATGTCCACCTGCGCTTTGTAGTCCAGCAGTGTGAGGAGGATCTCCTCATGACCCCCCCAGGCTGCCGCCCTCAGCGCCGACCGGCCCTCTGCATCACACCCGTCCACGTTCGCCCCCGCATCTAGCAGCAGGTGCACTGCCTCAGTGTGACCCCCCCAGGCCGCTGACCGTAAGGCTGTCCAGCCCTCGCTGTCCGCGTGTTCCACCATCCTCACGGCGGCCTCCGGCTGCTGACCCCTGGCCCAGTCCAGCAGCATCCCCAGCACCTTAACATGGCCCTGCCTGGCAGACAGCGTCAGGGGTGTCTGGCCCTGGTGGTCACTGATCAGAGGGTCAGCCCCTCGGGACAGGAGCAGGGCGGCCACGTCGGCTGAGCCTGCGTGGGCTGCGCTGGCCAGCAGGGTGCGTCCATCTGTGGGGTCGGTCCGGTTCACACTGACCCCGCTGTCCAAGAGCACCCTCATTGAGTCCTGCCTCTCCAGCACCCGCCGGATGATGGTCCCCCCTTGTCCTGCACAGTGTACCCCCGTGCTGGGGCCTCTGTCTGGGGCGCAGGAGGGAGGGAACACCCCACTCTTCATCAGCAGCTGGAGGACCTCCTGCTTGACCAGGACAGGGGGCTGAGAAGCAGGGGAAGAGGGGTATGAGGAGCTAGCCAGAGGGGGCACATCTGCCCACAACAGCCATAGGGCCAGGAGGGCAGGTTTGTCCTTGTGCATGCCTGAGCTGATCAGGTGTGAGCCCATCTGACAGGTGTCCTCTGTGTTAAGGTGTGGGGCGCGCAGGGTGAGAGCCATGGCCAGCATGGTGTGTCCCTCAGACACGCTACACAGATACTTCTGGGTGCAGTACTTCACGTCCGTCAGCCACTCTGCAAAACTAGCATGGAACAGAAGCTTGCTGCCTCCCGGCCCGTCAATGAGCAGCGTAGACAGAGCCTTTAGCCTGCTCTGGAAGTCCATAGGGCTGAGGGACATGTCTTGGGTCCAGGTGGCGGTGTAGATCTCCTGGGTAGTGAAGGGCCTAGGGGAGGCTAGGAGGGCGTTGAGGAGGGGCCTGACCTCAAGGAACAGGCACCTGGGGAAGAGTCTCTGGCAGAGCCACAGGTAGAGGCCGTTGAGGGTCCCGGGGATGTCTCGGATCTCCCGGAGCCCAACCAAGGCGCCCGCCACGCCGTCTAGCACCTGCTCCAGAAACAGGAAGCAGCCGCCACTCTTGATGTGCAGCAGGTTGAGCATGTCGGCTGTCTCGGGGGTCAGCTGACGGCGGAGCGCCCCTTCCTGGTCCAGCCTCCGCAAGATGTACTGCTGCACGTCCCGCACTGGCGCCGGCTTCCGCAGGTCATCCAGACACAGCTTACGGAAACCTGGAGGAGAGAGAGCGAGAGAGAGACAGAAAGAGAGAGAGGAGAGAGACTTATTGAAACTCACTTAGATTATTTTTCTGTTTTAGGAAGAGGTATTGGACTTCCCTGCAAAGACAGATGTATAACGTGCATTGAACTGCTGTCAGGCCAGGGAATCAGTTGAAGTCGGAAGTTGACATACATCTTAGCCAAATACATTAAAACTCAGTTTTTCCACAATTGCTGATATTTAATCCTAGTAAAAATGCCCCGTTTTAGGTCAGTTAGAATCACCACTTTATTTTAAGAATGTGAAATGTCAGAATAATAGTAGAGAGAATGATTTATTTCAGCTTTTATTTCTTTCATCACAATGCCAGTGGGTCAGAAGTTTACATACACTCAATTAGTATTTGGTAGCATTGCTTTTAAATTGTTTAACTTGTGTCAAACGTTTAGGGTAGTATTCCATGAGCTTCCAACAATAGGTTGGGTGAATTTTGGCCCATTCCTCCTGACAGAGCTGGTGTAACTGAGTCAGGTTTGTAGGCCTCCTGGCTCGCACACCTTTTTTCAGTTCTGCCCACAAATTTTCTATAGGATTGAGGTCAGGGCTTTGCGATGGCCGCTCCAATACCTTGACTTTGTTGTCCTTAAGCCATTTTAACACATCTTTGGAAGTATGCTTGGGGTCATTGTCCATTTGGAAGACCCATTTGCGACCAAGCTTTAACTTCCTGACTGATGTCTTGAGATGTTGCTTCAATATATCCACATAATTGTCCTTTCCTCATGATGCCATCTATTTTGTGAAGTGCACCAGTCCCTCCTGCAGCAAAACACCCCCACAACATGATGCTGCCACCTCCTTGCTTCACGGTTGGGATTGTGTTCGTTGGCTTGCAAGACTCGCCCTTTTTCCTCCAAACATAACGATGGTCATTATGGCCAAACAGTTCTATTTTTGTTTCATCAGACCAGAGGACATTTCTCCAAAAAGTACGATCTTTGTCCCCATGTGCAGTTGCAAACCGTAGTCTGGCTTTTTTTTATGGCGGTGTTGGAGCAGTGGCTTCTTCCTTGCTGAGCTCCCTTTCAGGTTATGTCGATATAGGAATCGTTTTACTGTGGATATAGATACTTTGTACCTGTTTCCTACAGCATCTTCACAAGGTCGTTTGCTGTTGTTCTGGGATTGATTTACACTTTTCGCACCAAAGTACATTAATCTCTAGGAGACAGAATGCTTCTCCTTCCTGAGTGGTATGATGGCTGCCTGGTCCCATGGTGTTTATACTTGCGTACTATTGTTTGTACAGATGAACGTGGTACCTTCAGGCGTTTGGAAAGGTCTTGGCTGATTTCTTTTGATTTTCCCATGATGTCAAGCAAAGAGTTTGAAGTTAGGCCTTGAAATACATCCACAGGTAGACCTCCAAATGACTCAAATGATGTCAACTAGCCTATCAGAAGCTTCTAAAGCCATGACCTCATTTTCTGGAATTTTCCAAGCTGTTTAAAGGCACAGTCAACTTAGTGTATGTAAACTTCTGACCCACTGGAATTGTGATACAGTGAATTAAGTGAAATAATCTGTCTGTAAACAATTGTTGGAAAAATAAATTGTGTCATGCACAAAGTAGATGTCCTGACCGGCTTGCCAAAACTATAGTTTGTTAACAAGACATTTGTGGAGTGGTTGAAAAACGAGTTTTAATGACTCCAACCTAAGTGTATGTAAACCTCCAACTTCAAATGTATGTATATATATATATATATATATATATATATATATATATATATATATATATATATATATATATATATATATGTATATATATACACTATATATACAGTGGGGAGAACAAGTATTTGATACACTGCCGATTTTGCAGGTTTTCCTACTTACAAAGCATGTAGAGGTCTGTCATTTTTATCATAGGTACACTTCAACTGTGAGAGACGAAATCTAAAACAAAAATCCAGAAAATCACATTGTATGATTTTTAAGTAATTAATTTGCATTTTATTGCATGACATAAGTATTTGATCACCTACCAACCAGTAAGAATTCCGGCTCTCACAGACCTGTTAGTTTTTCTTTAAGAAGCCCTCCTGTTCTCCACTCATTACCTGTATTAACTGCACCTGTTTGAACTCGTTACCTGTATAAAAGACACCTGTCCACACACTCAATCAAACAGACTCCAACCTCTCCACAATGGCCAAGACCAGAGAGCTGTGTAAGGACATCAGGGATAAATTGTAGACCTGTACAAGGCTGGGATGGGCTACAGGACAATAGGCAAGCAGCTTGGTGAGAAGGCAACAACTGTTGGCACAATTATTAGAAAATGGAAGAAGTTCAAGATGACGGTCAATCACCCTCGGTCTGGGGCTCCATGCAAGATCTCACCTCGTGGGGCATCAATGATCATGAGGAATGTGAGGGATCAGCCCAGAACTACACGGCAGGACCTGGTCAATGACCTGAAGAGAGCTGGGACCACAGTCTCAAAGAAAACCATTAGTAACACACTACGCCGTCATGGATTAAAATCCTGCAGCGCACGCAAGGTCCCCCTGCTCAAGCCAGCGCATGTCCAGGCCCGTCTGAAGTTTGCCAATGACCATCTGGATGATCCAGAGGAGGAATGGGAGAAGGTCATGTGGTCTGATGAGACAAAAATAGAGCTTTTTGCTCTAAACTCCACTCGCCGTGTTTGGAGGAATAGAAGGATGAGTACAACCCCAAGAACACCATCCCAACCGTGAAGCATGGAGGTGGAAACATCATTCTTTGGGGATGCTTTTCTGCAAAGGGGACAGGACGACTGCACCGTATTGAGGGGAGGATGGATGGGGCCATGTATCGCGAGATCTTGACCAACAACCTCCTTCCCTCAGTAAGAGCATTGAAGATGGGTCGTGGCTGGGTCTTCCAGCATGACAACGACCCGAAACACACAGCCAGGGCAACTAAGGAGTGGCTCCGTAAGAAGCATCTCAAGGTCCTGGAGTGGCCTAGCCAGTCTCCAGACCTGAACCCAATAGAAAATCTTTGGAGGGAGCCGAAAGTCCGTATTGCCCAGCGACAGCCCCGAAACCTGAAGGATCTGGAGAAGGTCTGTATGGAGGAGTGGGCCAAAATCCCTGCTGCAGTGTGTGCAAACCTGGTCAAGAACTACAGGAAACGTATGATCTCTGTAATTGCAAACTAAGGTTTCTGTACCAAATATTCAGTTCTGCTTTTCTGATGTATCAAATACTTATGTCATGCAATAAAATGCAAATTAATTACTTAAAAATCATACAATGTGATTTTCTGGATTTTTGTTTTAGATTCCTTCTCTCACAGTTGAAGTGTACCTATGATAAAAATTACAGACCTCTACATGCTTTGTAAGTAGGAAAACCTGCAAAATTGTCAGTGTATCAAATACTTGTTCTCCCCACTGTACATACGTATGTGGACAGGCTATTTCAGCCACACCTGTTGCTGACAGGTGTATAAAATTGAGCACACAACCATGCAATCTCCATAGACAAACATTGCCAGTAGAATGGCCCGTACTGAAGAGCTCAGTGACTTTCAACTGACTGAGGCCCAGTCATAGGATACCACTTTTCCAACAAGACCGAGTTCCATACTGCCTCTGTAAGCAATGTCAGCACAATACCTGTACGTCGGGAGCTTCATGAAATGGGTTATTTGGGTTATTAAAGCCCATGATTTCGGAATGAGATATTCGACGAGCAGGTGTCCCCATACATTTGTTCATGTAGTGTGTATATATACAGTACCAGTCAAAAGTTTGGACACACCTACTCATTCAAGGGTTTTTCTTTATTTTTACTATTTTCAACATTGTAGAATAATAGTAAAGACATCAACACTATTAAAATACCCATATGGACTCATGTAGTAACCGAAAAAGTGTTAAACAAATCTAAATATATTTTAGATTTTAGATTCTTCAAAGTAGCCACCCTTTGCCTTGATGACAGGTTTGCACACTATTGGCATTCTCTCAACCAGCTTCATGAGGAATGCTTTTCCAACCGTCTTGAAGGAGTTCCCACATATGCTGAGCACTTGTTGGCTGCTTTTCCTTCATTCTGCAATACAACTCATCCCAAACCATCTCAATTGGGTTGAGGTCGGGTTATTGTGGAGGCCAGGTCATCTGATGCAGCATCATCACTCTCCTTATTGGTCAAATAGCCCTTACACAGCCTGGAGGTGTGTTTTGGGTCATTGTCTTGTTGAAAAACAAATGATAGTCCCAACTAAGCGCAAACCAGATGGGATGGCGTATCGCTGCAGAATGCTGTGGTAGCCATGCTGGTTAAGTGTGCCTTGAATTCTAAATAAATCACCAACAATGTCACCAGTAAAGCACCCCCACACTATCACACCTCCTCCTCCATGTTTCACGGTGGGAACTAGACAAGCGAGATCATTTGTTCACCTACTCTGCATCTCACAAAAACACGGCGGTTGGAACCAAAAATCTGAAATTTGGACTCATCAGACCAAAGGACAGATGCCCACTGGTCTAATGTCCACTGCTTGTGTTTCTTGGCCCAAGCAATTCTCTTCATATTATTGGTGTCCGTTAGTAGTGGTTTCTTTTCAGCAATTCGACCATGAAGGCCTGATTCACGCAGTCTCCTCTGAACAGTTGATGTTGAGATGTGTCTGTTACTTGAACTCTGTGAAACATTTATTTGGGCTGCAATTTCTGAGGCTAGTAACTCTAATGAACTTATCCTCTGCAGCAGAGGTAACTCTGGGTCTTCCTTTCCTGTGGCAGTCCTCATGAGAGCCAGTTTCATCATAGCGCTTTCAAAGTTTTAATAATTTTACGGATTGACTGACCTTCATGTCTTACAGTAATGATGGACTGTCGTTTCTCTTTGCTTATTTGAGCTGTTCTTGCCATAATATGGACTTGTTCTTTTACCAAATAGGGCTGTCTTCTGTATACCACCCCTACCTTGTCACAACACAACTGATTGACTCAAAGGCATTAAGAAGGAAAGAAATCCCACAAATTAACTTTTAACAAGGCACACCTGTTAATTGAAATGCATTCCAGATGACTACCTCATGAAGCTGGTTGAGAGAATGCTAGCTAAAATATTAACTATAATGCCAATCCGTAGATTAACGTTAGTAGCACCCCGATCTCCTTCCGCAAAATCTTTTCCGTCTCTTTCTCCTGCGAATGACGGGGACGAGGGCTTGTTCTGGTATCTGGAGTAAATCCCTCTCGTCCGACTAATGAAAGAGAAATTCTTCATCCAATTTAAGGTGAGTCATCGCTGTTCTGATGTCCAGAAGCTCTTCTCAGTCATAAGAGACGGTAGCAGCAACATTATGTACAAAATAAGTTACAAACAAAACAATAACAAAAAATAAAAAATAGCACGGTTGCTTTAAGAGCCCATAAAATGGCAACCATCTTTCGTGGTGTTGAGCAGGATTGTGTTGGTGTCAGAGCTCTACAGTATTTAACAGTGTTGAGCAGGATTGTGTTGGTGTCAGAGCTCTACAGTATTTAATGGTGTTGAGCAGGATTGTGTTGGTGTCAGAGCTCTACAGTATTTAACGGTGTTGAGCAGGATTGTGTTGGTGTCAGAACTCTACAGTATTTAACAGTGTTGAGCAGGATTGTGTTGGTGTCAGAGATCTACTGTATTTAACGGTGTTGAGCAGGATTGTGTTGGTGTCAGAGCTCTACAGTATTTAACGGTGTTGAGCAGGATTGTGTTGGAAATAGAGTCTCTCTCTCCTCTCCAGAACGGACGTCTTCAGATGTCACCCACCCTGTGATAATGAGAGAGTGGGGTGTTTCTGTGCTTTGTTAAAACGAATGTAGTGCTGTGTGGGCAGTAAGAACTGGCATTCAGCACGCCTGACAAGGACAGGAATACAATGGTTGGTCCCCTCGCTGCTTTGTTCCTGATCACGCCACAGTTGATCAAAATTAGCATTTTCTAACACTACCCACATTCTAATGACATTCAAATGTATTTTTGTTTTGTTGACCTTTTGTAGAAAAGCCTGACTTGAGATATTGTCCATGCTATATGCTTGTGGAAAAGCCTGACTTGAGATAGTGTCCATGCTATATGCTTGTGGAAAAGCCTGACTTGAGATATTGTCCATGCTATATGCTTGTAGAAAAGCCTGACTTGAGATAGTGTCCATGCTATATGCTTGTAGAAAAGCCTGACTTGAGATATTGTCCATGCTATATGCTTGTAGAAAAGCCTGACTTGAGATAGTGTCCATGCTATATGCTTGTGGAAAAGCCTGACTTGAGATATTGTCCATGCTATATGCTTGTAGAAAAGCCTGACTTGAGATAGTGTCCATGCTATATGCTTGTAGAAAAGCCTGACTTGAGATATTGTCCATGCTATATGCTTGTAGAAAAGCCTGACTTGAGATATCGTCCATGCTATATGCTTGTAGAAAAGCCTGACTTGAGATAGTGTCCATGCTATATGCTTGTAGAAAAGCCTGACTTGAGATATTGTCCATGCTATATGCTTGTAGAAAAGCCTGACTTGAGATATCGTCCATGCTATATGCTTGTAGAAAAGCCTGACTTGAGATATTGTCCATGCTATATGCTTGTAGAAAAGCCTGACTTGAGATATTGTCCATGCTATATGCTTGTAGAAAAGCCTGACTTGAGATAGTGTCCATGCTATATGCTTGTAGAAAAGCCTGACTTGAGATATTGTCCATGCTATATGCTTGTAGAAAAGCCTGACTTGAGATATTGTCCATGCTATAGGCTTGTAGAAAAGCCTGACTTGAGATAGTGTCCATGCTATATGCTTGTAGAAAAGCCTGACTTTAAATATTGTCCATGCTATAGGCTTGTAGAAAAGCCTGACTTGAGATATCGTCCATGTTTTATGCTTCAGGCTGGCCAGGTACTCTAGTGGTTAGAGCATTGGGCCAGTAACCGAAAGGTTGCTGGATCGAATCCCCGAGCTGGATCGAATCCCCGAGCTGTAATTCCCCCAAGGTTGCTTAGCAGTTCAGACGTCTTTTTCTGTTCCGTATTGTTTGTGTCCTGTATATATATTTACACCTCTCTTCACTTATCTTTTATTTATTTTATTATCCAAGAACTCAACTACAAAAGCTTTCCTGCAAAAGCTTTCCTGCAACCCGCTTCACCAATTACTAAAAAGTAATATTTACCTCAAACTGAAAATCCATCGTGGAAGCCAGCCAGGGGCTAATTCAGAAGCTAGCCTGAAAGCTAACCAGTAGCTACTCCGATAGCTAGCCAGAAGCTAATCTGTAGCTGCCCCGAAATTAGCCGGTTTGCTGGCTAGCGTTGGTTTTCAGCTGCCCTCGTGTTGTGGTCATCAGCTATTCCTTTAGCTCGATAATCTACCGGCACTTTTGTGCAACGCGACTCGGACCGGAGCATTCCGGGACTTTTCTTCTCTCTCAGTTTCCCCGGATTCCAGCCGCAGGCTCTGGTCACTTGCACCTTGACTTCGCAGCTAGCTAGCTGCAAACCGTGTGACGATTGGCTTACGTCGACCCCGGAGCATACTCAAATCATCCTGGAGCTAGCCAGCTGAGGAGTTCCATCACCATCCGGACACGTTTCTTTTGTTGCTGCTGCAGATACGGAACCCCACCGGGCCTTCACGTCTGACTGCCGACGTTATCTGCCCGAGGGATTTATCCAACTGGCACCTCCGTCCCGACGTTACCTGAACGCTCACCTGAGGCCCGCTAATCGTTAGCTGTCTTATCGGCTGCTACCTGAATAAGCATACCGGACAACTATTATTTATTTTTATTTTTTATTTATTTTTTTTCTCCTTGGGTCACTATATCTATTCTGCCAATTTGGATTGATCCCCTCTTCCACACGGAACCCCACTACACGGAACCCCACTAACTTACCGACGGAAACGCACGAGGTATCTACAAACAGACCTCCATCCCATGCTGCTACCGAGAGCCACATACCCGGCCAGCTGTCTGGATCGCCACGACCCCAACCAACCTCTACTCACTGGACCCTTATTGATCACCCGATTAAGCATGCCTCTCCTTAATGTAAATATGCCTTGTTCATTGCTGTTCTGGTTAATGTTTATTGGCTTATTTCACTGTAGAGATTCTAGCCCTGTTCACTATACCATATCCAACCTCTCAGTTCCACCACCCACATATGCGATGACATCACCTGGTTTCAATGATGTTTCTAGAGACAATATCTCTCTCATCATCACTCAATACCTAGGTCTACCTCCACTGTATTCACATCCTACCATACCTTTGTCTGTACATTATTCCTTTAAACTATTTTATCGCCCCCAGAAACCTCCTCTTACTCTCTGCTCCAGTAGCTCTAGGCGACCAATTCTCATAGCTTTTAGCCGTACCCTTATCCTACTCCTCCTCTGTTCCTCTGGTGATGTAGAGGTGAATCCAGGCCCTGCAGTACCTGGCTCCACTCCTATTCCCCAGGCGCTCTCTTTTGATGACTTCTGTAACCGTAATAGCCTTGGCTTCATGCATGTTAACATTAGAAGCCTCCTCCCTAAGTTTGTTTTGTTCACTGCTTTAGCACACTCTGCCAACCCGGATGTTTTAGCCGTGTCTGAATCCTGGCTTAGAAAGACCACCAAAAACTCAGATATTTTCATCCCCAATTACAAGATTTTCAGACAAGATAGAACGGCCAAAGGGGGCGGTGTTGCAATCTACTGCAAAGACTGCCTGCAGAGTTCTGTCTTAATATCCAGGTCTGTTCCCAAACAATTTGAACTTCTACTTTTAAAAATCCACCTCTCTAAAAACAAGTCTCTCACCGTTGCCGCCTGCTATAGACCACCCTCTGCCCCCAGCTGTGCTCTGGACACTATATGTGAACTGATTGCCCCCCATCTATCTTCAGAGTTCGTGCTGCTAGGCGACCTAAATTTGAACATGCTCAAAACCCCAGCCACCCTACAATCTAAGCTTGATGCCCTCAATCTCACACAAATTATCAATGAACCTACCAGGTACCACCCCAATTCCGTAAACTCGGGTACCCTCATAGATATCATCCTAACAAACTTGCCCTCCAAATACACCTCTGCTGTTTTCAACCAAGATCTCAGCGATCACTGCCTCATTGCCTGTATCCGTAATGGGTCAGCGGTCAAACGACCTCCACTCATCACTGTCAAACGCTCCCTGAAACACTTCAGCGAGCAGGCCTTTCTAATCGACCTGGCCGGGGTATCCTGGAAGGATATCGATCTCATCCCGTCAGTAGAGGATGCCTGGTCATTTTTTAAAAATGCCTTCCTCACCATCTTGAATAAGCATGCCCCATTCAAGAAATTTAGAACCAGGAACAGATATAGCCCTTGGTTCTCTCCTGACCTGACTGCCCTTAACCAACAGAAAAACATCCTATGGCGTTCTGCATTAGCATCGAACAGCCCCCGTGATATGCAACTTTTCAGGGAAGCCAGAAACCAATATACACAGGCAGTTAGAACAGCCAAGGCTAGCTTTTTCAAGCAGAAATTTGCTTCCTGCAACACAAATTCAAAAAAGTTCTGGGACACCGTAAAGTCCATGGAGAATAAGAACACCTCCTCCCAGCTTCCAACCGCTCTGAAGATAGGAAACACTGTCACCACCGACAAATCCACTATAATTGAGAATTTCAATAAGCATTTTTCCACGGCTGGCCATGCTTTCCATCTGGCTGCCCCTACCCCGGACAACAGCACTGCCCTCCCCTCTGCTACTCGCCCAAGCTTCCCCCATTTCTCTTTCTCCCAAATACAGTCAGCTGATGTCCTAAATGAGCTGCAAAATCTGGACCCTTACAAATCAGCCGGGCTAGATAATCTGGACCCTTTCTTTCTAAAACTATCTGCTGAAATTGTTGCCACCCCTATTACTAGCCTCTTCAACCTCTCTTTCGTGTCGTCCGAGATCCCCAAAGATTGGAAAGCAGCTGCGGTTATCCCCCTCTTCAAAGGGGGGGACACCCTTGACCCTAACTGCTACAGACCTATATCTATCCTACCCTGCCTTTCTAAGGTCTTCGAAAGCCAAGTCAACAAACAGATTACCGACCATTTCGAATCCCACCACACCTTCTCCGCTATGCAATCTGGTTTCAGAGCTGGTCATGGGTGCACCTCAGCCACGCTCAAGGTCATAAACGACATCGTAACCGCCATCGATAGGAAACAATACTGTGCAGCCGTATTCATTGACCTGGCCAAGGCTTTTGACTCTGTCAATCACCACATCCTCATTGGCAGACTCGACAGCCTTGGTTTCTCTAATGATTGCCTCGCCTGGTTCACCAACTACTTCTCTGATCGAGTTCAGTGTGTCAAATCGGAGGGTCTGTTGTCCGGGCCTCTGGCAGTCTCTATGGGGGTGCCACAGGGTTCAATTCTTGGACCGACTCTCTTCTCTGTATACATCAATGATGTCGCTCTTGCTGCTGGTGATTCTCTGATCCACCTCTACGCAGACGACACTATTCTGTATACTTCTGGCCCTTCTTTTGACACTGTGTTAACAACTCTCCAGGCGAGCTTCAATGCCATACAACTCTCCTTCCGTGGCCTCCAACTGCTCTTAAATACAAGTAAAACCAAATGCATGCTCTTCAACCGATCGCTGCCTGCCCCTGCCCGCCTGTCCAACATCACTACTTTGGACGGTTCTGACTTAGAATATGTGGACAACTACAAATACCTAGGTGTCTGGTTAGACTGTAAACTCTCCTTCCAGACTCACATCAAACATCTCCAATCCAAAGTCAAATCTAGAATTGGCTTCCTATTCCGCAACAAAGCATCCTTTACTCATGCTGCCAAACATACCCTTGTAAAACTGACCATCCTACCAATCCTCGACTTCGGTGATGTCATTTACAAAATAGCCTCCAAAACCCTACTCAATAAATTGGATGCAGTCTATCACAGTGCCATCCGTTTTGTCACCAAAGCCCCATATACTACCCACCACTGCGACCTGTACACTCTCGTTGGCTGGCCCTCGCTTCATACTCGTCGCCAAACCCACTGGTTCCAGGTCATCTACAAGACCCTGCTAGGTAAAGTCCCCCCTTATCTCTGCTCGCTGGTCACCATAGCAGCACCTATCTGTAGCACGCGCTCCAGCAGGTATATCTCTCTAGTCACCCCCAAAACCAATTCTTCCTTTGGACGCCTCTCCTTCCAGTTCTCTGCTGCCAATGACTGGAACGAACTACAAAAATCTCTGAAATTGGAAACACCTATCTCCCTCACTAGCTTTAAGCACCAGCTGTCAGAGCAGCTCATAGATTACTGCACCTGTACATAACCCATCTACAATTTAGCCCAAACAACTACCTCTTTACCTACTGTATTTATTTTATTAATTTATTTTGCTCCTTTGCACCCCATTATTTTCTGTCTCTACTTTGCACTTTCTTCCGCTGCAAACCAACCATTCCAGGGTTTTTTTTTTTTTTTTAGTTTTATTTTACTTGCTGTGTTGTATTCACTTCACCTCCATGGCCTTTTATATTTTTATTTATTTATTTTATTTATTTATACATATATTTGTTTGCCTTCACCTCCCTTATCTCACCTCACTTGCTCACATTGTATATAGACTTATTTTTTTTTCACTGTATTATTGACTATATGTTTGTTTTACTCCATGTGTAACTATGTGTTGTTGTATGTGTCGAACTGCTTTGCTTTATCTTGGCCAGGTCGCAATTGTAAATGAGAACGTGTTCTCAATTTGCCTACCTGGTTAAATAAAGGTTAAATAAAAATAAATAAATAAATGGTACAAATCTGTCATTCTGCCCCTGAGCAAGGCAGTTAACCCACTGTTCACCGGGCGCTAAAAGACGTGGATGCTGATTAAGGCAGCCCACCGCACCTCTCTGATTCAGAGGGAATTCAGTTGAAGGCATTCAGTTGTACAACTGAAAAGCCTGGAAGAAAAGGCCTGATTTGAGATATTGTCCGTTTTGGAAACACATCGACTCTGTCAGCTGATGACCCTAAGGGCACTACAGCTGTTCCAATCACCTTTACAGTAAACAACCATGTTAGGCTGTGTATTGGCAAGAATGGCGGCGGATAACTTTGTTTCATGTTTACAAAAGCTAGTAAAATACTAATTCAACCGGTCTGGGTAGCAGCCTGAGGGGGTGCTTTCAAACACAAGCCATCTCACTCCACATACACTACCAGTCAAACGTTTGGACCTACTCATTCAAGGGTTTTTCTTAATTTTTTACTATTTTCTACATTGTAGAATAATAGACATGGAAACTATGGAATAACACATATGGAATCAAGTAGTCACCTTGTTAAAAGTGAATCTATGTAATGTCTTTCCATCTTAATGCATTTGAGTCAATCAGTTGTGTTGTGACAAGGTAGGGGTGGTATACAGAAGATAGCATTATTTGGTAAAAGACCAAGTCCATATTATGGCAAGAACAGTTCAAATAAGCAAAGAGAAACGACCTTCGATTATTACTTTGAGACATGAAGGTCAGTCAATGCGGAACATTTCAGGAACTTTGAAAGTTTCTTCAAGTGCTGTCGCAAATAACCATCAAGCACTTTGTTGAAACTGGCTCTCATGAGGACCGCCACAGGAAAGGAAGACCCAGAGTTACCTCTGCCGATGAGGATAAGTTCATTAGAGTTACCAGCCTCAGAAATTGCAGCCCAAATAAATGCTTCACAGAGTTCAAGAAACAGACACATCAACTGTTCAGAGGAGACTGTGTGAATCAGGCCGTCATGGTCTAATTGCTGAAAAGAAACCACTACTAAAGGACACCAATAAGAAGAAGAGACTTGCTTGGGCCAAGAGATGTTTGGTTTCAACCACCATGTCTTTGTGAGACGCAGAGTAGGTGAATGGATGATCTCTGCATGTGTAGTTCCCACCGTGAAGCATGGAGGTGTGATGGTGTGGGGATGCTTTGCTGGAGACACTGTCTGTGATTTATTTAAAATTCAAGGCACATTTAGTGGGACTATCATTTGTTTTTCAACAGGACAATGACCCACCATGTGGAAACTCCTTCAAGACTGTTGGAAAAGCATTCCAGGTGAAGCTGGTTGAGAGAATGTCATCAAGGCAAAGGGTGGCTACTTTGAAGAATCTCAAATTTAAAATCTATTTTGATTTGTTCAACACTTGAGAGGAATATTTACACCTGCATTGCTGTTTGGGGCTTTAGCACTTTGTGACATCAGCTGATGTAAGAAGGGCTTTATAAATACATTTTACAGAGACAGTCCACACATACCTGAGAACATCTTACACACAGCCTTGTTCTGTCTGCGTACAGAGCAGACCAGGAGCAGCCAGCTGGGGAAGAGGTGCTGGTGGCTAGACAGGAGCTCTGAGATAGAGCTGTACCTCCCTGGAGCCCCAGCACTGACCCCATACTCACATCCCGAGTCCAGGGAGTCCACAACCAGAAACAAGGGCTGCCCTGGAGGAGGGAGGCCCAGCAAAGGCAATAACACTGCCCTGGAGAGAGAGAGAGAAATTAACAGATCAGATTTTTATTTTACCTTTATTTAACTAGGCAAGTCAGTTAAGAACAGATTCTTGTTTACAATGTCGGCCTAGGAACAGCGGGTTAACTGCCTTGTTCAGGGGCAGAACGACAAATATTTACCTTGTGAGCTCGGGGATTCGATCTAGCAACCTTTCGGTTACCGGCCCAACGCTCTAACCACTAGGCTACCTTCCGCCCCAAATAGCTGCAGTAATATACATAATTGCATCGTTCAGTGACTGACTGTCTGAACACGAATGTCCATGGTTGAAGCTACTGTAATGAAACATAGTGAAGGCTGGTGTCATAAAGGTAGAACAGAACTGTGGTATCAACCGTGGGGTTTTTCCTGAGGAAACAGCTTCTACATTCACCAGGGCTATGGGTGTTACATCTGTCCTGCTCAGGCAAGCCTTTCAAGCCCACTCGCCCTGGTTCAACTCCCTCACCCAGTCTCACTCCCTAACCCTGTCTCCCTAGGCCAGGGTAGAGTGATCCAGTGACTCAGGTCTAAAGAAGCTCTGGGATTTCCTGTACCGCCCTGGGCACACACACACACACACACACAAACACACCAACACACACACACGCACACACACACACACACACACACACACACACACACACACACACACACACACACACACACACACACACACACACACACACACACACACACACACACACACACACACACACACAGGACTGTAGTCTCTGCCAGCCTTCTTATCAAAAGCCCTGTTCTACAGCTGTAGATTTACTAACTGTAGCATAGTAACAACAGACACAGTGGATTTACTAACTGTAGCATAGTAACAACAGACACAGTAGATTTACTAACTACAGCATAGTAACAACAGACACAGTAGATTTACTAACTACAGCATAGTAACAACAGACACAGTAGATTTACTAACTGTAGCATAGCAACAACAGACACAGTAGATTTACTAACTGTAGCATAGTAACAACAGACACAGTAGATTTACTAACTGTAGCATAGTAACAACAGACACAGTAGATTTACTAACTGTAGCATAGTAACAACAGACACAGTAGATTTACTAACTGTAGCATAGTAACAACAGACACAGTAGATTTACTAACTACAGCATAGTAACAACAGACACAGTAGATGTACTAACTGTAGCATAGTAACAACAGACACAGTAGATTTACTAACTGTAGCATAGTAACAACAGACACAGTAGATTTACTAACTACAGCATAGTAACAACAGACACAGTAGATTTACTAACTGTAGCATAGTAACAACAGACACAGTAGATTTACTAACTACAGCATAGTAACAACAGACACAGTAGATTTACTAACTGTAGCATAGTAACAACAGACACAGTAGATTTACTAACTATAGCATAGTAACAACAGACACAGTAGATTTACTAATTGTAGCATAGTAACAACAGACACACCTGGACAGGATACCTCTACAGGGTTCTATAGTCCTCTGGGACGGAGGTGGGCTTCACACCATACCTAGGCCATGTGACATCCACGCAGTGTACTGTGTGTGTGTGTGTGTGCGTGCGTGTGTGTGACATAATGAGGGCGATGACACGATGGTGCTGTATTTTGTTTTAACACCGTCTCTCACACCTGGTAGTACAGTACAACACGCTGCAGCAGACGTAGAAACCTAACGAAGTGATAAATGTGACACGTTAAAACGTTTTGTAACCACATATATATAAAGTGTTTGATAGGTTGAGACTGTGTTAAAAAGAAGAAGAAGAAGGTACTATTCACAGAGAGAGATGAATAACAGCCTTGGTCATTCACAAACATTCAACAATGGAGTAACACTCCTACGCTTCAATGATCTCTCTTAGAAGTATCCAAAGGAAGGTGTCAGCTAATGTAAACGTAAGATATAGTCTAGTGAACACAATTGTAAAAGTCTCCCTCCCCTCCCCCACTACTCACGCTGAACAATACACTAAGCTCAAGTTTTATGTAAAAGCACTTAGTGCCTTTTGAGAGAGGGGATGTGAACGCAGGCTCCAGTCTAAAACCATTTAGGTCACAGGCTTTATCACACTTATGGTATAAGTGGAGCACACCCTGTGTATGTGAGCACACGCCGTGTGTGCACAGAACCAGGTTAATGACCCTTTAATTGACTCAGGGCTTCCTGCCCCATCCTGTCATCGTGGTACTGGCCCGAAGGCTGACCTTTGAACCCACAGCCCTGCTGTGATTGTACAGTGTAAGCTAAGCGGGTTGTTATATGTTGTTAACGACTCTAATGGCTACAGCTATCATTTATATGGTGTTAACGACTCTAATGGCTACAGCTAGCATTTATATGGTGTTAACGATGCTAATGGCTACAGCTAGCATTTATATGGTGTTAACGACTCTAATGGCTACAGCTAGCATTTATATGGTGTTAACGATGCTAATGGCTACAGCTAGCATTTATATGGTGTTAACGATGCTAATGGCTACAGCTATCATTTATATGGTGTTAACGATGCTAATGGCTACAGCTATCATTTATATGGTGTTAACGATGCTAATGGCTACAGCTAGCATTTATATGGTGTTAACGATGCTAAAGGCTACAGCTATCATTTATATGGTGTTAACGATGCTAATGGCTACAGCTAGCATTTATATGGTGTTAACGATGCTAATGGCTACAGCTAGCATTTATATGGTGTTAACGACTCTAATGGCTACAGCTAGCATTTATATGGTGTTAACGATGCTAATGGCTACAGCTAGCATTTATATGGTGTTAACGATGCTAATGGCTACAGCTAGCATTTATATGGTGTTAACGATGCTAATGGCTACAGCTATCATTTATATGGTGTTAACGATGCTAATGGCTACAGCTATCATTTATATGGTGTTAACGATGCTAATGGCCACAGCTATCATTTATATGGTGTTAACGATGCTAATGGCTACAGCTAGCATTTATATGGTGTTAACGATGCTAATGGCTACAGCTAGTATTTATATGTTGTTAACGACTCTAATGGCTACAGCTATCATTTATATGGTGTTAACGATGCTAATGGCTACAGCTAGCATTTATATGGTGTTAACGACTCTAATGGCTACAGCTAGCATTTATATGGTGTTAACGATGCTAATGGCTACAGCTAGCATTTATATGGTGTTAACGACTCTAATGGCTACAGCTAGCATTTATATGGTGTTAACGATGCTAATGGCTACAGCTAGCATTTATATGGTGTTAACGACTCTAATGGCTACAGCTAGCATTTATATGGTGTTAACGATGCTAATGGCTACAGCTAGCATTTATATGGTGTTAACGATGCTAATGGCTACAGCTAGCATTTATATGTTGTTAACGACTCTAATGGCTACAGCTAGCATTTATATGGTGTTAATGATGCTAATGGCTACAGCTATCATTTATATGGTGTTAACGATGCTAATGGCTACAGCTATCATTTATATGGTGTTAACGATGCTAATGGCTACAGCTATCATTTATATGGTGTTAACGATGCTAATGGCTACAGCTATCATTTATATGGTGTTAACGACTCTAATGGCTACAGCTAGCATTTATATGGTGTTAACGATGCTAATGGCTACAGCTATCATTAATATGGTGTTAACGATGCTAATGGCTACAGCTATCATTTATATGGTGTTAACGATGCTAATGGCTACAGCTATCATTTATATGGTGTTAATGATGCTAATGGCTACAGCTATCATTTATATGGTGTTAACGATGCTAATGGCTACAGCTAGCATCTGTTCAAATTCAAGGATCCTCTGTATATGCTTTCACCGTCACTCCAAGCTCGTGTTTCCTCTGATAGTGTTCACATGACAGTGGCTCAACTGCAGCCACTTTCTCTCACTCAGGCTCCGAATGCACACAGCTCCCTCCAGGCTATGGGTCAGGGGAATATGGAATGTAGCCCTATACTTCACACCAGAAACACAGCAAACAGAAGAGGGAGAGCGTGAGCGTTCCTCCGCCGTGCACAACCATCCCCAGAGTCAGCACGACAGCAGCAGACAGACAGAGAGGGTCCTCGTAAGAATGGCGACCTCACCAAGCGGTACCAACGACTCCGTTTTTGCGACTCGAGGCAACGCATTTTTCATGTCTTTGTTCTTTTTTTCTGAAAGGACGTGTCGTAAATAGCATTGTAGCATTCATTCATACTGGAGGACCATTGTGAGAGCGTTGAATGGCTTGTATTATTAGGGGAGAAATAAATAAATAAATAAACCAAGGAAGCGAGACAATCACTTGCTTTTTTTTCTGTGGTACTTTTGGCCCTCTTTGTTTGACTGAGCAGCACTAGCAGTGACAGGCTTTTAGAAGTACAGTGTAAATAGAATCTGAATGTCAATGCAATTTTTATTTAACCTTTATTTAACTAGGCAAGTCAGTTAAGAACAAATTCTTATTTACAATGATGGCCTACCAAAAGGCAAAAGGCCTCCTGTGGGGACGGGGGCTGGGATGAAAAAGTAATATATATAAATACAAATATATAGGACAAAACACGCATCACGACAAGAGAGACAACACAACAGTACTTAAAGAGAGAACTAAGACAACAACATAGCAAGGCAACAACACATGACAACAACATGGTAGCAACACAACATGACAGCAGCACAACATGGTAAGAGCACAAAACATGGTACAAAAATGATTGGGCACAGCCAACAGCAGAAAGGGCAAGAAGGTAGAGACAACAATACATCATGCAAAGCAGCCACAACTGTCAGTAAGAGTGTCCATGATTGAGTC
The DNA here is from genome assembly GCF_045679555.1 of Salvelinus alpinus. Taxonomy (NCBI): domain Eukaryota; kingdom Metazoa; phylum Chordata; class Actinopteri; order Salmoniformes; family Salmonidae; genus Salvelinus; species Salvelinus alpinus. The sequence continues at coordinate 44,895,120 of NC_092099.1, read as the reverse complement.
TTTGAATGAAGAGATGGAGATAAAACTGTCCAGTTTGAGTGTTTGTTGCAGCTCGTTCCAGTCGCTAGCTGCAGCGAACTGAAAAGAGGAGCGACCCAGGGATGTGTGTACTTTGGGGACCTTTATCAGAATGTGACTGGCAGAACGGGTGTTGTATGTGGAGGATGAGGGCTGCAGTAGATATCTCAGATAGGGGGGAGTGAGGACTAAGAGATGACCAGTTTACAGAGGAGTCTAGAGTGCAGCGATATGTCTTATAAGGAGCAATGGTGGCAAATCTGATGGCCGAATGGTAAACTCCCTGTTATCTGTAGGAAGTAGTCTAGGACAGTTAACTAGGAGAAGCTTGATGGTTGTGTAATTTATTTCACTTTCCAAATACATTACGCTAATGCGACTATTCATATGTTACTGTGAAAGTGTGACTATTATGTCAAATCAAGCAATGGGTATTTTTCCCAGACGTATTTATCAATCTGAGTCACTCAATGTTTGAGTTTGACAACCCTTGAAATGTCTCTATAGAAATGTCACATCCGCTTCTGCAGACAATGTATTGAATTCACATCAAAGCAGAGCAATTCACAAAGTCGTCTAGATAAGTTGATTAGTAACGCTAGAGAGTAATAGAGGGGGTATAGAGTGCAGACCTTTTGAAGGTGTCATCCGGGTCCCTCTGGCAGTGTAGGGGCTCCAAGGTGGGAGCCACCAAGGGGTTGTCCAGTGTGTCCCTGTACCCCAGGGGGAGGAGGGGGCTGACCCTCAGCTGATCCACCAGGCCCAGGACAAACCTCCACACCGCCATGCTCCTCCCATCCTCCCGCTGGCAGAAGTGAAACCCCAAACAGCGGGGTGCCAGCCCGACCCCCAGCCCTGCGTCCGATGTGGGCCATACTGCCTCCGTGCATAGGGCTGTCTTCCCTGCCCCGGGCCCCCCAGTTACCAGGACCCCCGGGGGCCGGCCGGGAGTGGACCTGGCCTCCAGACAGCGCCGGAGCTTTTCCAGGGCCCATTCCCGGCAGTAGAAGCGGCGGCCCCGTAGCAGGCTGGTGCTATGGCTGCTACCACTCATCGGGCCCCTGGGAACCAACCAGGAGACACTCCACCACGGGCCCAACGTCCCATACTTCTCTCTCCAGTTCCTCTTGTACTTTTGCTTTTGATAAGAATGGACAATTGTAGACTATTATATGGATTATACACCTCTGGCAGCTTTGGTAGTGTCAGGATACTTTCCTTGAGTGTCCTAAAAGTTCTGCGTCAGATGTTATGTTCTGGTGGCTCCTCCAGGTACCATCCTAGTCCCTTAATCCTTCCCCTGTGGTCAATTAGGATCAGTCCTCTGGACACTCAGGTGTGTGGAGTGAGATCCTTTAGTCTCTCCACAGGTTCCTCCAGTCAATCAGTGTGTCTCTGCCATCTCAACCGGGGTCCGCAGGTGAGAAATACAAGGAAAAGGTTAATGGATAGAAAACAGAATAGAGCTGCGGCTGCTACACGGTTCCAGTACCGACTCTGTTTTTCACACTGCTGCTCCTCTCCTCTGTCTGAGAGAGAGAGAAAAAAAAGAGAGAGAGACAGAGAGAGTGTCAGACCGTGAGAGATCGCGACGAGGGATCACCCCAGATAAGATATCCTTGTTCTGCCTCCCTCCGTGCTGCTGCTGCTGAAAGTCCTGCTTTCTCTCGTTGCGATTCCTACATTTGTCTCAAAGTTTCTTCCCTCTCCGTACAGTTGGCTCAGATGAAATTCCCTCCTCTTTCACACGCCCTCTCCTTCCCTCCCTCCCTCTCTCTCCCTTTCCCCCCTCTCTCTCTCCCTCTCTCCCTCCCCCTCTCTTTCTCTCCCTCCCTCCCTCCCTCTCTCCTCCCCCCCATTTCTCAGCATGTCAGGGCATGTATTGAAGCAGAGTGGCATTTAAACTGTGAGTCAGAGACAGGGAGGGAGAGTAACGAAAAGAAGAAGAGAGAGCATATTGGAACGTGATCGATCTAAAGAGAGGAGGAGTTGGATTGCTTGTTTGGGGTCAAAGTTCATCCACAGCAGCATGCTATAACTGAGGCTTTCACACCGCTCCAGGGTCCCTCCTGTCCAGGGATTGGCTCAGGGAGGGAGGGAGGGAGGGAGTATGTGAATGAGCTCCAGAACTCCTGTATAAGTACACCTCACATGGTTATTGTTAAACAGATGTGATGAAGCAGAACCCATGCTGCTGTTATTGCAGGATTCAGGATGGAACCAACCTTTAACTAAGTTGCTGACAAAGCCACTTTATGTAGTCTGACTGTTTCCACATTTTGTGAGGAAAGCATGCGAGGCTCAGAGAGGTGTTTTCAAAAATGCTACTTTTGAGTTTTTAACAGTTATATCATTGTTTTATTATGAACTATCTATGAGGTAATGTAAAAAGAAAATACATGAAATTGGTCATTCTCTGTGACATCCAGATAATCTAGGGTATTTGTTCAAAGCCCTCTGTGAAGACTTAACTAGTCTATGGAAGAATGTCAATTACATTATATTACTTCAGTGAATCAATCCATAATGTATCAAATCAATACATGAACCAATCAATCAATTAATCAATCAGCTTCTTTCAACTCAAAAGCCCCTATAGGATACTGAGTCTTGTAGAATCTGTTAACGTCACTTCCTGTGCTGGAAGGAACAGCTAGGTACCTGATGGGTAGTTCACACAGCGGCCTGACCACATGATCTGTCGGTCTGATCACATGACCTGCCCCGAAATGAGGAAGATAGTAGAAACCAGGCAAAACTGAGGACGCACGGATGAGATATAAACTAGCAGCAAAAAAAAAAGAAACATGGTCATCTCAGCTTGCCAGAGTGAATTCTATTGTAAGTAGTTAGCTAACTAAAAATGTTTGAGAAAAGCTACATCATACCATACATTTGACATACGATTATTTTGTAGTTAGCTAGCTAAATCCGTGTACTAGCTAACTAACGTAGCTAGTAGTAACAGTAGTGAGTTAGTCCAATTATGTACGCTGCTTAATGGGCCCCCTTGCCTGCCTAAATTGTAATGCGTTAGCTAGCTAGCTCAGAACCACGTAGCTACACAACACGACCAAAAGTATGTGGACACCAGTCGGAGTTACAATTCATCCCAAAGGTGTTCGATGGGGGTTGAGGTCAGGGCTCTGTGTAGGCCAGTCAAGGTCTTCCACACCGATCTCGACAAACCATTTCTGTATGGACCTCACTTTGTGCATGGGGGGGATTGTCATGCTAAAGAGGAAAGGACCTTCCCCAAACTGTTACCACAAAGTTGGAAGCACAGAATCGTCTAGAATGTCATTGTATGCTGTAGCGTTAAGATTTCCCTTCACTGGAACTAAAGGGCCCAAACCATAAAAACCTCCCCAGACCATTATTCCTCCTCCCCCAAACGTTACAGTTGGCACTATACATTGGGGCAGGTAGGGTTCTTCTGGCATCCGTCAAACCCAGATTAGTCCGTCGGACTGCCAGATGGATTAAGATGGCGCCGACAGACATGGTCGCCTCACTTCACGTCCTTAGGAAACTATGCAATCATTTTTTTTATTTTTATGGATTTGATTTGAAGAGTGATTCATCACTCCAGAGACCGCGTTTTCACTGCTTCAGAGTACAATGGCGGCGAGCCACTCCAGCTGACGCTTGGCATTGTGCATGGGGATCTTAGCTTGGCATTGTGCATGGGGATCTTAGCTTGTGCGCGACTGGTCAGCCATGGAAACCCATTTCCTTGTATTTCTAGCAGGACAGAAATATGACAAACTGACTTGTTGGAAAGGTGGCATCCTATGACGGTGCCACATGGAATGTCATTGATCTCTTCAGTAAGGCCAGTCTACTGCAAATGTTTGTCTGTGGAGATTGCATGGTTGTGTGTGTTACGTTCGTTTAGAGATGAATTAGACCAAGGTGCAGCGTGGTAGGCGAACATCTTACTTTTATTAAAATGAACACCGAAAAACAACAAAATACAAAACGAACGTAAAGTTCTGCAGGCTACACAGCAACTATACAAAATCAAGATCCCACAAACTAAGGTGGGAAAAGGCTGCCTAAGTATGATCCCCAATCAGAGACAACGATAGACAACTGCCTCTGATTGGGAACCATACCAGGCCAAACAAAGAAATAGGAAAACTAGATTGCCCACCCTAGTCACACCCTGACCTAACCAAAATAGAGAATTAAAAGGATCTCTAAGGTCAGGGCGTGACAGTGTGCTCGATTTTATAAACCTCTCAGCAACGGGTGTGGCTAAAATTGCCGAATCCACTCATTTGAAGGGGTGTCCACATACTTTTGTATATATAGCGTATTTATTACAGCTAGCATCACAAGGCAATGACAGCTCAAGTGACTGTCACAAGGCAATGACAGCCTAAATTGCCTATAGTATCATCAGAAATGGTCATCAGTCACTTATTCTGTCCACCCTCGTGCATCCACAGGAACAGACAAACAATATGCCAGCACTTGGAACAAGTGTGTGATGAGGACATCAAGTGTGTTGAGTATGAAATCCCGGCTGGGAGGGGGGGAGGGGGGGGGGCACGCAGACGACGATGATGTCACATGATGTATGATGTCACCAGAATCAAAAGATAGATTTACATTTTGCAGACGCTCTTATCCAGAGCGACTTACAGTAGAGTGCATACATTTTATTATTTTTTATTTTTTTTACATACTGAGACAAGGATATCCCTACCGGCCAAACCCTCCCTACCGGCCAAACCCTCCCTAACCCGGACGACGCTATGCTAATTGTGCGTCGCCCCATGGATCTCCCGGTTGCAACAGAGCCTGGGCGCGAACCCAGCCCAGCCTGGGCGCGAACCCAGAGACTCTGGTGGCGCAGCTAGCACTGCAATGCAGTGCCCTAGACCACTGCGCCACCCGGGAGACCCGGTACATTTTCAGCCGCAGTGGTGGCTGTAGATGGCTGTATCTTCTACTGTCGCCGTGTAAAGGGGATTCCATTGTCTCTTTCAAACCGTGATTGAAATTCAGTTAAATATAACAACCAATTGTTTCCAGAAGCTTCTTGTATAAATGCTTTCCTTCTTCATAGGCTAGTTATTTGTGGTTATGTATTGATGTTGAGCCTAATGTATTTATTTAAATGTTTTATATATAAAAAAAAAATGCATAGTTAACATATCATCACATTTCTTAAATGTAGACTTATTTTTCCCCCCCAAAAATCTATAAACATTTTTGTCAGCAGTGATGTTGTGTTTTTACCAATGCATTCCTCTTACACTGATCAGATGTGTGCAGGACCATGTGATCACTTTAAGCAGTTGATTGATAGTATCTGTACCTTTTGACTCGCATAATGTTCACTGTAGGGGCAATAGGCTTACATCTAGTGGGGCATTGGAACATACTGTAGCACACAGAGCAGTAGGATATAGAACAATGCTCTGAAAATCTAGACTCTGATATTAAACTTTGATATTTAGATTGTTTAATTCCATAGATGTTAACATTTTACACATAATAAAACAGCCCGAAGGAACACCTTAGGCAGATTGTTTGATCAGTGAGCTATGCAGAGGAAGTGACTCATAAACAGCGTGAAGTGAAGGCTTGTCTACTTAACTTTGTATAAACATATTTTTTATGAATGTACCTTTGTGCAAACAATGAGACACAATAAGACAAGTCAGCTAGCTGGTAGATACGCAACATTTACAATTGCTGTTACAATGGCTAGTCGAGCCGTTAGCTAGCTAGAGCAAACAGCGGTGCTGTGATGAAGGCAGGGTAAACAAATCTGCGGGGTTTCTTGGCAGGTCACATGATCAGACCAGCAGATCATGTGTTCAGGCCAGCTGTGTGAACTTAGCACTACCTGTACCAGATATGTTATTAACAACTATCTTAACAGGGCCATTCAGAGAAGCAGGGAGCTGCCTGCCATTAGACTGACAGTGTTTTTTAAAATTTTTATTACCTTTACACGACCCCCGGAAATGTCTAGTAGCCGTTTTACTCTAGCTTGTCAACAACACAACCCTTCCATTCAACTGAGGCAATTAATAGATACTGTAAAAGCTTTGAGTTCGAATGATGAACACTTGAAATTGAAACGACCACTTTGTTGTTACATAGGCTAGGAAATTTAGATAGACTTTTCAACTTTGAAATGTCTTTCTTAAATGACCATTACATAGCCTATGTCAATAGAGAGAAACAATATTCACGTCTTTTTGTAGGCATTAATTCCGCCTCTCCAGCCGACGCCTGGCATTGCTCATGGTGATCATGTTACCAAGAAATGTAGTTTCTATAGGTGGTTTCTATAGGTGGTTTCTATAGGTGGTTTCTATAGGTGGTTTCTATAGGTGGTTTCTATAGGTGGTTTCTATAGGTGGTTTCTATAGGTGGCTTCTATAGGTGGTTTCTATTATTAGTTTCTATAGGTTGTTTCTATAGGTAGTTTCTATAGGTGGTTTCTATAGGTGGTTTCTATAGGTGGTTTCTATAGGTGGTTTCTATAGGTGGTTTCTATAGGTGGTTTCTATAGGTCGTTTCTATAGGTGGTTTCTATAGGTGGTTTCTATAGGTGGTTTCTATAGGTGGTTTCTATAGGTGGTTTCTATAGGTGGTTTCTATTATTAGTTTCTATAGGTTGTTTCTATAGGTAGTTTCTATAGGTGGTTTCTATAGGTCGTTTCTATTATTAGTTTCTATAGGTGGTTTCTATTATTAGTTTCTATAGGGGGTTTCTATAGGTCGTTTCTATTATTAGTTTCTATAGGTGGTTTCTATTATTAGTTTCTATAGGTTGTTTCTATAGGTAGTTTCTATAGGTGGTTTCTATAGGTGGTTTCTATAGGTCGTTTCTATTATTAGTTTCTATAGGTGGTTTCTATTATTAGTTTCTATAGGTGGTTTCTATAGGTCGTTTCTATTATTAGTTTCTATAGGTGGTTTCTATTATTAGTTTCTATAGGTGGTTTCTATAGGTTGTTTCTATAGGTGGTTTCTATTATTAGTTTCTATAGGTTGTTTCTATAGGTAGTTTCTATAGGTGGTTTCTATAGGTCGTTTCTATTATTAGTTTCTATAGGTGGTTTCTATTATTAGTTTCTATAGGTGGTTTCTATCGGTTGTTTCTATAGGTAGTTTCTATTATTAGTTTCTATAGGTTGTTTCTATAGGTAGTTTCTATAGGTTGGTTCTATAGGTCGTTTCTATAGGTCGTTTCTATAGGTTGTTCTATAGGTCGTTTCTATAGGTCGTTTCTATAGGTTGTTGCTATAGGTTGTTTCTATAGGTGGTTTCTATAGGTGGTTTCTATAGGTGGTTTCTATAGGTGGTTTCTATAGGTGGTTTCTATAGGTGGTTTCTATAGGTGGTTTCTATAGGTGGCTTCTATAGGTGGTTTCTATTATTAGTTTCTATAGGTTGTTTCTATAGGTTGTTTCTATAGGTAGTTTCTATAGGTGGTTTCTATAGGTGGTTTCTATAGGTGGTTTCTATAGGTGGTTTCTATAGGTGGTTTCTATAGGTGGTTTCTATAGGTGGTTTCTATAGGTCGTTTCTATAGGTGGTTTCTATAGGTGGTTTCTATAGGTGGTTTCTATAGGTGGTTTCTATAGGTGGTTTCTATTATTAGTTTCTATAGGTTGTTTCTATAGGTAGTTTCTATAGGTGGTTTCTATAGGTCGTTTCTATTATTAGTTTCTATAGGTGGTTTCTATTATTAGTTTCTATAGGTGGTTTCTATAGGTCGTTTCTATTATTAGTTTCTATAGGTGGTTTCTATTATTAGTTTCTATAGGTTGTTTCTATAGGTAGTTTCTATAGGTGGTTTCTATAGGTGGTTTCTATTATTAGTTTCTATAGGTTGTTTCTATAGGTAGTTTCTATAGGTTGTTTCTATAGGTTGTTTCTATAGGTAGTTTCTATAGGTTGTTTCTATAGGTTGTTTCTATAGGTGGTTTCTATTATTAGTTTCTATAGGTTGTTTCTATAGGTAGTTTCTATAGGTTGTTTCTATAGGTCGTTTCTATAGGTCGTTTCTATTATTAGTTTCTATAGGTGGTTTCTATTATTAGTTTCTATAGGTGGTTTCTATAGGTTGTTTCTATAGGTGGTTTCTATTATTAGTTTCTATAGGTTGTTTCTATAGGTAGTTTCTATAGGTAGTTTCTATAGGTGGTTTCTATAGGTAGTTTCTATAGGTGGTTTCTATAGGTGGTTTCTATAGGTGGTTTCTATAGGTAGTTTCTATAGGTGGTTTCTATAGGTAGTTTCTATAGGTAGTTTCTATAGGTGGTTTCTATAGGTGGTTTCTATAGGTGGTTTCTATAGGTTGTTTCTATAGGTGGTTTCTATAGGTGGTTTCTATAGGTAGTTTCTATAGTTTGTTTCTTTGTACAGAAGAATGTGCTCTCAAGAGACAAGAAAAAGGTAGTTGCTGATTGGTGCTTTTTACATTCGATATACAGTGCTGAAATACATAGGTTTATATACGGGAAAAGGTTTATTTGGTGCATAGTAGTGTGTGTGTGTGTGTGTGTGTGTGTGTGTGTGTGTGTGTCGTTTCTATAGGTCGTTTCTATAGGTTGGTTCTATAGGTCGTTTCTATAGGTCGTTTCTATAGGTTGTTGCTATAGGTTGTTTCTATAGGTGGTTTCTATAGGTGGTTTCTATAGGTGGTTTCTATAGGTGGTTTCTATAGGTGGTTTCTATAGGTGGTTTCTATAGGTCGTTTCTATAGGTGGTTTCTATAGGTGGTTTCTATAGGTGGTTTCTATAGGTGGTTTCTATAGGTTTTTCTATAGATGGTTTCTATAGGTAGTTTCTATAGGTGGTTTCTATAGGTGGTTTCTATAGGTGGTTTCTATTATTAGTTTCTATAGGTGGTTTCTATTATTAGTTTCTATAGGTGGTTTCTATTATTAGTTTCTATAGGTGGTTTCTATTATTAGTTTCTATAGGTAGTTTCTATAGGTGATTTCTATAGGTGGTTTCTATAGGTGGTTTCTATTATTAGTTTCTATAGGTGGTTTCTATTATTAGTTTCTATAGGTGGTTTCTATTATTAGTTTCTATAGGTGGTTTCTATAGGTCGTTTCTATTATTAGTTTCTATAGGTGGTTTCTATTATTAGTTTCTATAGGTGGTTTCTATAGGTCGTTTCTATTATTAGTTTCTATAGGTGGTTTCTATTATTAGTTTCTATAGGTTGTTTCTATAGGTAGTTTCTATAGGTGGTTTCTATAGGTGGTTTCTATAGGTGGTTTCTATAGGTGGTTTCTATAGGTCGTTTCTATAGGTGGTTTCTATAGGTGGTTTCTATAGGTGGTTTCTATAGGTGGTTTCTATAGGTGGTTTCTATAGGTGGTTTCTATTATTAGTTTCTATAGGTTGTTTCTATAGGTAGTTTCTATAGGTGGTTTCTATAGGTCGTTTCTATTATTAGTTTCTATAGGTGGTTTCTATTATTAGTTTCTATAGGTGGTTTCTATAGGTCGTTTCTATTATTAGTTTCTATAGGTGGTTTCTATTATTAGTTTCTATAGGTTGTTTCTATAGGTAGTTTCTATAGGTGGTTTCTATAGGTGGTTTCTATAGGTCGTTTCTATTATTAGTTTCTATAGGTGGTTTCTATTATTAGTTTCTATAGGTGGTTTCTATAGGTCGTTTCTATTATTAGTTTCTATAGGTGGTTTCTATTATTAGTTTCTATAGGTGGTTTCTATAGGTTGTTTCTATAGGTGGTTTCTATTATTAGTTTCTATAGGTTGTTTCTATAGGTAGTTTCTATAGGTGGTTTCTATAGGTCGTTTCTATTATTAGTTTCTATAGGTGGTTTCTATTATTAGTTTCTATAGGTGGTTTCTATCGGTTGTTTCTATAGGTAGTTTCTATTATTAGTTTCTATAGGTTGTTTCTATAGGTAGTTTCTATAGGTTGGTTCTATAGGTCGTTTCTATAGGTCGTTTCTATAGGTTGGTTCTATAGGTCGTTTCTATAGGTCGTTTCTATAGGTTGTTGCTATAGGTTGTTTCTATAGGTGGTTTCTATAGGTGGTTTCTATAGGTGGTTTCTATAGGTGGTTTCTATAGGTGGTTTCTATAGGTGGTTTCTATAGGTGGTTTCTATAGGTGGTTTCTGTAGGTGGTTTCTATAGGTCGTTTCTATAGGTGGTTTCTATAGGTGGTTTCTATAGGTGGTTTCTATAGGTGGTTTCTATAGGTGGTTTCTATAGGTGGTTTCTATTATTAGTTTCTATAGGTTGTTTCTATAGGTAGTTTCTATAGGTGGTTTCTATAGGTCGTTTCTATTATTAGTTTCTATAGGTGGTTTCTATTATTAGTTTCTATAGGTGGTTTCTATAGGTCGTTTCTATTATTAGTTTCTATAGGTGGTTTCTATTATTAGTTTCTATAGGTTGTTTCTATAGGTAGTTTCTATAGGTGGTTTCTATAGGTGGTTTCTATAGGTCGTTTCTATTATTAGTTTCTATAGGTGGTTTCTATTATTAGTTTCTATAGGTGGTTTCTATAGGTCGTTTCTATTATTAGTTTCTATAGGTGGTTTCTATTATTAGTTTCTATAGGTGGTTTCTATAGGTTGTTTCTATAGGTGGTTTCTATTATTAGTTTCTATAGGTTGTTTCTATAGGTAGTTTCTATAGGTGGTTTCTATAGGTCGTTTCTATTATTAGTTTCTATAGGTGGTTTCTATTATTAGTTTCTATAGGTGGTTTCTATCGGTTGTTTCTATAGGTGGTTTCTGTTATTAGTTTCTATAGGTTGTTTCTATAGGTAGTTTCTATAGGTGGTTTCTATAGGTAGTTTCTATAGGTAGTTTCTATTATTAGTTTCTATAGGTTGTTTCTATAGGTAGTTTCTATAGGTTGGTTCTATAGGTCGTTTCTATAGGTCGTTTCTATAGGTTGGTTCTATAGGTCGTTTCTATAGGTCGTTTCTATAGGTTGTTGCTATAGGTTGTTTCTATAGGTGGTTTCTATAGGTGGTTTCTATAGGTGGTTTCTATAGGTGGTTTCTATAGGTGGTTTCTATAGGTCGTTTCTATAGGTGGTTTCTATAGGTGGTTTCTATAGGTGGTTTATATAGGTGGTTTCTATAGGTTTTTCTATAGATGGTTTCTATAGGTAGTTTCTATAGGTGGTTTCTATAGGTGGTTTCTATAGGTGGTTTCTATTATTAGTTTCTATAGGTGGTTTCTATTATTAGTTTCTATAGGTGGTTTCTATTATTAGTTTCTATAGGTGGTTTCTATTATTAGTTTCTATAGGTAGTTTCTATAGGTGATTTCTATAGGTGGTTTCTATAGGTGGTTTCTATTATTAGTTTCTATAGGTGGTTTCTATTATTAGTTTCTATAGGTGGTTTCTATTATTAGTTTCTATAGGTGGTTTCTATAGGTCGTTTCTATTATTAGTTTCTATAGGTGGTTTCTATTATTAGTTTCTATAGGTGGTTTCTATAGGTCGTTTCTATTATTAGTTTCTATAGGTGGTTTCTATTATTAGTTTCTATAGGTTGTTTCTATAGGTAGTTTCTATAGGTGGTTTCTATAGGTGGTTTCTATAGGTCGTTTCTATTATTAGTTTCTATAGGTGGTTTCTATTATTAGTTTCTATAGGTGGTTTCTATCGGTTGTTTCTATAGGTGGTTTCTGTTATTAGTTTCTATAGGTTGTTTCTATAGGTAGTTTCTATAGGTGGTTTCTATAGGTAGTTTCTATAGGTAGTTTCTATTATTAGTTTCTATAGGTTGTTTCTATAGGTAGTTTCTATAGGTTGGTTCTATAGGTCGTTTCTATAGGTCGTTTCTATAGGTTGTTGCTATAGGTTGTTTCTATAGGTTGTTTCTATAGGTCGTTTCTATAGGTCGTTTCTATAGGTTGTTTCTATAGGTTGTTTCTATAGGTAGTTTCTATAGGTGGTTTCTATTATTAGTTTCTATAGGTTGTTTCTATAGGTTGTTTCTATAGGTCGTTTCTATAGGTAGTTTCTATAGGTTGTTTCTATAGGTGGTTTCTATTATTAGTTTCTATAGGTTGTTTCTATAGATAGTTTCTATAGGTGGTTTCTATAGGTTGTTTCTATAGGTAGTTTCTATAGGTTGTTTCTATAGGTTGTTTCTATAGGTGGTTTCTATAGGTAGTTTATATAGGTGGTTTCTATTATTAGTTTCTATAGGTGGTTTCTATAGGTAGTTTCTATAGGTAGTTTCTATAGGTGGTTTCTATTATTAGTTTCTATAGGTTGTTTCTATAGGTTGTTTCTATTGGTAGTTTCTATAGGTGGTTTCTATTATTAGTTTCTATAGGTTGTTTCTATAGGTAGTTTCTATAGGTTGTTTCTATAGGTTGTTTCTATAGGTAGTTTCTATAGGTTGTTTCTATAGGTAGTTTCTATAGGTTGTTTCTATAGGTTGTTTCTATAGGTGGTTTCTATTATTAGTTTCTATAGGTTGTTTCTATAGGTAGTTTCTATAGGTTGTTTCTATAGGTCATTTCTATTATTAGTTTCTATAGGTGGTTTCTATTATTAGTTTCTATGGGTGGTTTCTATAGGTTGTTTCTATAGGTGGTTTCTATTATTAGTTTCTATAGGTTGTTTCTATAGGTAGTTTCTATAGGTGGTTTCTATAGGTAGTTTCTATAGGTGGTTTCTATAGGTAGTTTCTATAGTTGGTTTCTATAGGTGGTTTCTATAGGTGGTTTCTATAGGTAGTTTCTATAGGTGGTTTCTATAGGTGGTTTCTATAGGTGGTTTCTATAGGTGGTTTCTATAGGTGGTTTCTATAGGTGGTTTCTATAGGTAGTTTCTATAGGTGGTTTCTATAGGTGGTTTCTATGGGTGGTTTCTATAGGTAGTTTCTATAGGTGGTTTCTATAGGTGGTTTCTATAGGTGGTTTCTATAGGTAGTTTCTATAGGTGGTTTCTATAGGTGGTTTCTATAGGTGGTTTCTATAGGTAGTTTCTATAGGTGGTTTCTATAGGTGGTTTCTATAGGTTTTTCTATAGATGGTTTCTATTATTAGTTTCTATAGGTTGTTTCTATAGATAGTTTCTATAGGTGGTTTCTATAGGTTGTTTCTATAGGTAGTTTCTATAGGTTGTTTCTATAGGTTGTTTCTATAGGTGGTTTCTATAGGTGGTTTCTATAGGTGGTTTCTATAGGTTGTTTCTATAGGTGGTTTCTATAGGTGGTTTCTATTATTAGTTTCTATAGGTTGTTTCTATAGGTAGTTTCTATAGGTAGTTTCTATAGGTGGTTTCTATTATTAGTTTCTATTATTAGTTTCTATAGGTAGTTTCTATAGGTAGTTTCTATAGGTGGTTTCTATTATTAGTTTCTATAGGTTGTTTCTATAGGTAGTTTCTATAGGTGGTTTCTATTATTAGTTTCTATAGGTTGTTTCTATAGGTTGTTTCTATAGGTTGTTTCTATAGGTAGTTTCTATAGGTTGTTTCTATAGGTTGTTTCTATAGGTGGTTTCTATTATTAGTTTCTATAGGTTGTTTCTATAGGTAGTTTCTATAGGTTGTTTCTATAGGTCGTTTCTATTATTAGTTTCTATAGGTGGTTTCTATTATTAGTTTCTATAGGTGGTTTCTATAGGTTGTTTCTATAGGTGGTTTCTATTATTAGTTTCTATAGGTTGTTTCTATAGGTAGTTTCTATAGGTAGTTTCTATAGGTGGTTTCTATAGGTAGTTTCTATAGGTGGTTTCTATAGGTGGTTTCTATAGGTGGTTTCTATAGGTAGTTTCTATAGGTGGTTTCTATAGGTAGTTTCTATAGGTAGTTTCTATAGGTGGTTTCTATAGGTGGTTTCTATAGGTGGTTTCTATAGGTTGTTTCTATAGGTGGTTTCTATAGGTGGTTTCTATAGGTAGTTACTATAGTTTGTTTCTTTGTACAGAAGAATGTGCTCTCAAGAGACAAGAAAAAGGTAGTTGCTGATTGGTGCTTTTTACATTCGATATACAGTGCTGAAATACATAGGTTTATATACGGGAAAAGGTTTATTTGGTGCATAGTAGTGTGTGTGTGTGTGTGTGTGTGTGTGTGTGTGTGTGTGTGTGTGTGTGTGTGTGTGTGTGTGTGTGTGTGTGTGTGTGTGTGTGTGTAGGTGGGGTACTGATTGCTTTAAGGGGACATATCTCCTTTCCTGACTCCCTGTGCCAAAAGAATGTATAAATAGCGGGAATGTATCATAGCAGGAAATCCTCTCACAGCCCTGTGTTTCTGTCTGTTTGGGAACAGGAACAGGAAGGAACTCAGCCAAGAATGGAGGGAAGAGTCCAACTGAAAGAGAGGACTCTCTGGCTTCCTACACCTGCACTGGCATTCATTCAGTCATTTACAGTACTTCTTTGGCTGTACACTCTAGCACTGGGACGGGCAACTAGTGCATTTTATAAATGTGGTTGTTCATAAGTAGTTTCTCGTTATGTAAGTCACTGACAGTCACTCAATTAGCCCAGCTAACATTTTTTAGATGGGTAAGTTAGCTGGCTAGACTATCTAAACGTGTAGAAATCCGACTGGGGGGGGGGGGCATTGATTTTGTTAGTCACTCACTCAGATATCATATTAAAACTGCAAATAATTCTCTCCACCATGTGGCAAAATGTGTAGAATTGCAGAAAACTTGCTTTCAAAACGGCCACATTTTCTCTATGCCCCCATGGCAAAATGTGTAGAATTGCAGGAAACGAACTTCAAAACTAATCAAGAGGGGGGAGGGGGGGGCACTAAAATGTTGAGCTCACAAGGATGTCAATATGTCCTTTGATCGTTTTCGGTGAAAAGTAGCCTGAAGTGTATCATTTATTCTATTTGGGCCCCATATCTATTTTTCATTCTAACAATTCAGACCCATTCATAAACCACATTGTGTAATAATTACATGATAATACTCGAATAAGCCATTGTTAGTCTAAAAGAAATGTGAGATAATGTCTAGACGCTTTTTATATCGGAGATCAAGTTTATAAATTGCCTGGCTGGGCTGATGAGACAGTGGATTGCACAGTCAGATGAAACAGAGTAAATAGACATTTTAACGTCATAGATTTAGCCGGTGTTAATTTGTGAAATAGACACTGGTTGGAATGCAGTTTTAACCAATCAGCATTCAGGATAAGACCCACCCGTTGTAAAATGATGTAATAAACACAGGTGAACGATCATTGCAACATTCCACTGGACTGTTATCTCTTTCTACCATATCACAAGTGAAGCTAGCTGTGTGAGTCAAGGTTTCAAGAATGAGTCAAGGCTTCAACTAGAAAAAACAGCTGAATTTGACCCCGAGATGTGGGAGCAGGTCACGCCATGTCTCTCCTCATTTGCACAATGTTTACTGTATCTGTACCTCAACGGTTTGATGTCTTCTCTCTCTCTGCCTCAAGGTTTCCATCTGTTGTGTTGAGAATCTCTTCACTTCTCTACAGTGACATACAGAATACACTGACTATACCAAACATTAGGAACACCTTCCTAAGATTGAATTGAACCTCCCCTCCCTTTTGCATTCAGAACAGTGTCAATTCGTCGGGGCATGGACACTACAAGTTGTCAAAAGCGTTCCACAGGGATGCTGGCCCTTGTTGACTCCAATGCTTCCCACAGTTGTGTTAAGTTGGCTGGATGTCCTTTGGGTGGAGGACCATTCTTGAAACACACGGGAAACTGTAGAGGGTGAAAAACCCAGCAGCTTTGCAGTTCTTGACACAAACCAGTGCGCTTGGCACCTACTACCACATCCTGTTCAAAGGCACTTAAATCTTTTGTCTTGCCCATTCACCCTCTGATTGGCACACATACACAATCCATGTCTCCATTATATCAAGGCTTAAAAATCCTTCTTTAACCTGACTCCTTCCCTTCATCTACACTGATTTGAAGGGGATTTAACAAGTGACATCAATAAGGGATCATAGCTTTAACCTGGATTCACCTGGTCAGTCTGTGTCATGGAAAGAGCAGGTGTTCCTAATGTGTTGTACACTCAGTATAGTCTATACTCACTGTGTATATCACTTCCATCTCAGTAGGGTTAAACCATTTTTAATGATGTCAGTAAAGGAATTATACAATGTTATTTGATGTTGTAGTTGTCATTAACATCACTTTCACAGGTCATGCTTAGATAATAATACATGTACGTTTTTCACATATGTTAAAACATTTATGTACACTATGTTACTCGCTCTCTGAAAAGGATAGTACACACAAATTACAAAATGACACATCTGTTTCGTTACCCTGTAAGCAGTCTATGGAAAAGGTATGACAGTAATCCATGGTTTGGTTTACATTTCCACATGCTAACATTTTAGCATTTGCGGTACAAATCCCCATTCAAGTCAATGGGACCGATATTAGCATATTTTTGCGCATCATGTTCAAATAAAGTAAAATAAAATAACATTGTATTGGTCACATACACATGGTTAGCAGATGTTATTGCGAGTGTAGTGAAATGCTTGTGCTTCTAGATCCAACAGTGCAGCAGTATCTAACAGGTCATATCTAACAATTCCACCACAAAACCTAATATCTAACAAATTCCACAAGAAAACCTAACATAAACACGATCTAGTAAAGGACTGGGATGAGAATATATAAGTATAAAATATATGGATGAGTGACAGAGTGACAGAGCGGCTAAGATGCAATAGATAGTGTAGGATGCAGTATACAGTATATACAGTGGGGAGAACAAGTATTTGATACACTGACGATTTTGCAGGTTTTCCTACTTACAAAGCATGTAGAGGTCTGTAATTTTTATCATAGGTACACTTCAACTATGAGAGACGGAATCTAAAACAAAAATCCAGAAAATCACATTGTATGATTTTTAAGTAATTAATTTGCATTTTATTGCATGACATAAGTATTTGATACATCAGAAAAGCAGAACTTAATATTTGGTACAGAAACCTTTGTTTGCAATTACAGAGATCATACGTTTCCTGTAGTTCTTGACTAGGTTTGCACACACTGCAGCAGGGATTTTGGCCCACTCCTCCCTACAGATCTTCTCCAGATCCTTCAGGTTTCGGGGCTGTCGCTGGGCAATACGGACTTTCAGCTCCCTCCAAAGATTTTCTATTGGGTTCAGGTCTGGAGACTGGCTAGGCCACTCCAGGACCTTGAGATGCTTCTTACGGAGCCACTCCTTAGTTGCCATGGCTGTGTGCTTCGTGTCGTTGTCATGCTGGAAGACCCAGCCACGACCCATCTTCAATGCTCTTACTGAGGGAAGGAGGTTGTTGGCCAAGATCTCGCGATACATGGCCCCATCCATCCTCCCCTCAATACGGTGCAGTCGTCCTGTCCCCTTTGCAGAAAAGCATCCCCAAAGAATGATGTTTCCACCTCCATGCTTCACGGTTGGGATGGTGTTCTTGGGGTTGTACTCATCCTTCTATTCCTCCAAACACGGCGAGTGGAGTTTAGAGCAAAAGGCTCTATTTTTGTCTCATCAGACCACATGACCTTCTCCCATTCCTCCTCTGGATCATCCAGATGGTCATTGGCAAACTTCAGACGGGCCTGGACATGCGCTGGCTTGAGCAGGGGGACCTTGCGTGCGCTGCAGGATTTTAATCCATGACGGCGTAGTGTGTTACTAATGGTTTTCTTTGAGACTGTGGTCCCAGCTCTCTTCAGGTCATTGACCAGGTCCTGCCGTGTAGTTCTGGGCTGATCCCTCACATTCCTCATGATCATTGATGCCCCACGAGGTGAGATCTTGCATGGAGCCCCAGACCGAGGGTGATTGACCGTCATCTTGAACTTCTTCCATTTTCTAATAATTGTGCCAACAGTTGTTGCCTTCTCACCAAGCTGCTTGCCTATTGTCCTGTAGCCCATCCCAGCCTTGTACAGGTCTACAATTTATCCCTGATGTCCTTACACAGCTCTCTGGTCTTGGCCATTGTGGAGAGGTTGGAGTCTGTTTGATTGAGTGTGTGGACAGGTGTCTTTTATACAGGTAACGAGTTCAAACAGGTGCAGTTAATACAGGTAATGAGTGGAGAACAGGAGGGCTTCTTAAAGAAAAACTAACAGGTCTGTGAGAGCCGGAATTTTTACTGGTTGGTAGGTGATCAAATACTTATGTCATGCAATAAAATGCAAATTAATTACTTAAAAATCATACAATGTGATTTTCTGGATTTTTGTTTTAGATTCCGTCTCTCACAGTTGAAGTGTACCTATGATAAAAATGACAGACCTCTACATGCTTTGTAAGTAGGAAAACCTGCAAAATCGGCAGTGTATCAAATACTTGTTCTCCCCACTGTACATATGAGATGAGTAATGCGAGATACGTAAACATTCCTAGAGTGGCATTATTAAAGTGACTAGTGTTCCATTTATTAAAGTGGCCAATGATATCAAGTCTGTAGCTAGGCATCTATTAGTGACTTTAATCCATTTGAGATACCTTTTGGATGATTTGGACAAACAATCCTCCTCAGAGGAGCCATCACTGATGCATACAGTACATAACACCTACAGAATTATACAGTATCAGTCAAAAGTTTTCGAACACCTACTCATTCAAGGGTTTTTCTTAATTTTTTACAATTTTCTACATTGTAGAATAATAGTGAAGACATCAGAACTATGAAATAACACATATGGAGTCATATAGTAACCACAAAAGATACAAACAAATCTAAATATATTTTATATTTGAGATTCTTCAAGTAGCCACCTTTTGCCTTGATGACAGCTTTGCACACTCTTGGCATTGGAGATGGAGGCCCCGGTGCACAACTGAGCAAGAGGACAGGTACATTAGAGTGTCTAGTTTGAGAAACAGACGCCTCACAAGTCCTCAACTGGCAGCTTCATTAAATAGTACCCGCAAAACACCAGTCTCAACGTCAAAAGTGAAGAGGCGACTCCGTGATGCTGGCCTTCTAGAAAGAGATCCTCTGTCCAGTGTCTGTGTTCTTTTGCCCATCTTAATCTGTTCTTTTTATTGGCCAGTCTGAGATATGGCCTTTTCTTTGCAACTCTGCCTAACTAACTATTTATCAGTATTATTGGTTGGGCGTAGAAGTTGTTCAGAGTCGTTTTGTTTCCAGACTCTGTGCCACCTGCCGTGCGGTAGCAGAGAGAACAGTCTATGACTTGGATGGCTGGAGTCTTTGTCTTCTGACACCGGCCGGTGTAGAGGTCCTGCATGGCAGGGAGCTTGGCCCCAGGCCTAACTCACAAGGGGAAATTAGAACGCTGATTATGCCTTTGGTATCGCTTTTGGTTTCTCTCCCTCGAAAAACAGACAGAAAGAATTCTAAGATTACAAACTGGCTTAAATTTACTAGCGTGGAAAGACTGATAGCCTCTCTGTATAAAGTGAGTTTCTGATGTGATGAAGAAACTGAATGAGAGTTCAGCAAGGATACGGATGGAAAAAGATTGCCCATCTTTTCAAGAGCTGAGCTATTTAATTATTTTGTTATTTTTGATGAAATGTACTAGTTTATTTAGCCAATTTAATGTCTTCATTTAGGCTTGGCCTATTTAGTAGGCTATTTTGCAGCATAAAGCTGAGTGACTCACTCATATGTGGCTTTGGATCATAATAAAAGAAGGAAGAAGGAAATTCATTATTGAAAAAATGATGACCATTTGGAACACAACAAATAGAATAATAGTACAGCCAGGAATAAAAACAGTTACATTCTTGATTTGCTTTAGCCAACATGTTGGAGTTAATTTATTGTTTCATTATTTTAAAGGCCTTCTTTGTAACTTCTATTTATAACCAAACATGCTTGAATGAAATTATCAGACCAAAAGATGAGGACACAACAGTTCATCCTGACACAAAGACTATAGTTTGTCATTTATTACTCAATTTGCCAGACCTGATTTGCCCTGACAGAAATGCATCAACGCCCTACAAATATGACAATTTATTATAATCCACATAATAATCAAAACAACCTTATAGTAGGTGATAATTTATGTACGATATGTCAATAGAAAGAACCATACAGTATTTGTTTTGTGTGTGTGGAGTGGTTAAAAAACACGTTTTAATGACTCCAACCTACATGTCTGTAAACTTATTTTTTATTTATTTAACTAGGCAAGTCACTTAAGAACAAATTCTTATTTACAACGACTGCCCAGACGACGCCAGGCCAATTACGCGCCGCCCTATGGGACTCCAAATCACGGCCGGTTGTGATACAGTCTGGATTCGAACCAGGGTGTCTGTAGTGATGCCTCAAGCACTGAGATGCAATGCCTTAGACCGCTGTGCCACTCGGGAGACCTTCAACCTCTTTGTGTTTTCCTTTAATAAAATAATGATAAAAACCAGATGGAGTAGATGTGCTCAAGGATGCCCTCTGGTGTTCAACAACAAAACAGCAGGATTGGTCAGGAGCCTATAAAACGGGCGCTATACATTTCAGTGCCATACTTGTATTTAGTAACCTGTTAGAGGTAAGATAGTAGCGAGCAGGAGTTAGGAGTTTGATAGTTACTCATGACCAACTCTCCTTGCGTGCAAGAGGAAAAAGGTTTACAAAGTTGGGGAGCCCAACACCAACCTGGAGGGGTAAACCAAACCCCTGAAGGAAGAGATGGGAGTGGAGGGCCCTATCGACGCTGACTTCGTGTGTCAGGACCACCACATCGCTCACGTCATTAAAGGTTAATGTGGGACCTATACTCACCTACAGGTGACTATATACAGGGTCAGTTCCAGTACCATATTTACAATGTACAGGGATACTGGAGTGATACAGGTAGATATATATATAGGGGTAAGGTGACTAGTCTTCAGGATGTGAGTGTGTGTGTGTGTGTAGAGGTTGTATAAATGTGTGTGCAAGCAAATTAAATTAGTGTGTGTGTGTGTGTGTGTTGGAGTGTCTGTGTGTGTGTGTTGGAGTGTCTGTGTTGGAGTGTGTGTGTGTGTGTGTGTGTGTGTGTGTGTGTGTGTGTGTGTGTGTGTGTGTGTGTGTGTGTGTGTGTGTGTGTGTGTGTGTGTGTGTGTGCTGGAGTGTCAGAGCGTGTCAGGGTGTAGACTCCTGTGAGTGTTCATAGAGACAGTACACAAATACAATACAAGGGTCAACAGATTCTGTTCGCTATGTAGCAGTCTTATGACTTGAGGATAGAAGCTGTTCAGGAGCCTGTTGGTGTCAGACTTGATACACCTGTACCACTTTCCGTGCGGAAGCAGAGAGAACACTCTATGGCTTGAGTGGTTGGAGTCTTTAACGATTATCCGGACCTTCCTTTTCACACCTCCTGATATAGAGGTCCTGGATGGCAGGGAGCTCGGCCCCAGTGATGTACGGGTCGTAGAGCCCGTAGTGATGTCTGCACCACCCTCTGTAGCGCCATGCGATTCGGGCGGTGCTGTTGCCATACCAAGCTGTGATGCAGCCCGTCAAGATGCTCTTAATGGTGCAGCTGTAGAGCTTTGGGGATTTGAGGTCCCATGCCAAACCTTTTCAGCCTCTTGTGAGGGAAGAGGCGTTGTTGCGTGTGTGTGTGTGTGTGTGTGTGTGTGTGTGTGTGTGTGTGTGTGTGTGTGTGTGTGTGTGGACCATTTAAAGTCCTTAGTGATTTGGACACCGAGGAACTTTAAGCTCTCAACCCGTTCTACTGCAGCCCCGTCTACGTGGATGGGGGCAAGCTCGCCCCACCATTTCCTGTAGTTGTCTTGGGTCTAAGGTGTCTGGGGTGATGGAGTTGATGTGTGCCATAACCAGCCTCTCAAAGCACTTCATGATTACAGAAGTGAGTGCTACAGGGTGGTAGTCATTGTGGCATGAAGCCTTAGAGTTGTTTGGGAACAGGAATGATGGTGGTCATCTTGAGATGTGTTACAGACTGGGACAAGGAGAGGTTGGAAATGACAGTGTAGATGCCTGCCATGCTCTAAGAACACGCCATGGCATACCGTCCGGCCCTGAGGCTTTTACGAGTGTTGACCTGGTGAAAGACCCAGGTTGGCCTCGGAGAGCCGAGACCCTCTGGGTCGGTAGGGGCCCTCACGCACAGCACGGTGTTGTTATAGTCGAAGAATTAATCAAATTAAATGTATTGAGTTCTTCTGGTAGAGAGGCATCGTTAGGCAGATCCGGGTCTTCATTTGTAATTAGTAATGCAACATGCGTCAGAGCCTGTGTAATATGATTCCACCAAGGGAGGCTGGTGAGAGGAGCTATTCTTGTCCTTAAGTGGAATGTCTATTACGTTCACGATAACAGTTTAAAACTCCCTTGGGAGGTAGAATTGTCGGCATTTGACCATCAGGTATAACAGGACGGGTGAAAAATGTGTTGATGGATCTGATGTTAAAAAGTTTTTGTCGGTTATAAGAAATTATAGCGGATACATTTAGTGAAAATACAAGTAAAAATAAATGCCAAAAAGTATCACAAAATAGCAAAGTTGGGTCAGAGCTCGCAAAACGGCGGTCATACAGTATGGGGCCATGCTTCGCCGTATTTTGTTTATGTCGAGCGGACCTGATACGATACCTAATCGAATAACTTTTTAAAACATTACAGTAATTATCGCCAATAAACTATTTTAAATATCTTCCAGGTCACATGTATTGTACATTTATGTGAGACAAAATATATTTTTTTACCTTCAGGTTACTAATAAAAGGTCACGTTGACACAGACACAAAACCTATTGTTGTATTTTCATGACATGATAGCTAAAATAATTCTGTCCAATAAGTATTTCACTGCATGACCTTACTGAAACATGCCATGCCAGGTGTCACATTTGCTGGCCACTGTCACTAGTGTCATGACAGCAACACTAGCTGGATGCTATCCACATTAAGACTTCCGGTTTCGGGATTCTGCCTTCAAAATAAAAGTTTTCCAATAAAACCTTGGAGAATGCTAGAGGCCTCTAGTGACCAATGGGCAGCGCCATTGAGGGCTTCCGCCACTTTAATGAAGCCAACTGGGTGGGACTTCCAACTTAATTGGCTGATCCCTCTTGGTGACCCTGTTGCAGTCATGTCCAACCGGGTCATCAGGAGAAATCAGCCAATCGGTAAGAAGAAAATTGACTACTTCAAAATGGAGATTACCTCAATGGTGCTACCCATGCTGTCACAGAGGCTATAATGGCACAGAGTCCTCTATCTCTATGGGTAAAACGCTATGCGTATGATACGAAATCAATCTTTTTTGCAGCTTTGCATAGTGCATAATGTTACAAATTATGTAAATATATACAGTACCAGTCAAAATTTTAGACACACCTACTCATTGCAGGGTTTTTCTTTATTTGTACAATTTTCTACATTGTAGACTAATAGTGAAGACATCAAAACTATGAAGCAACACATATGGAATCATGTAGTAACCAAAAAAGTGTTAAACAAATCAAAATATATGTTAGATTTGAGATTCTTCAAAGTAGCCACCCTTTGTCTTGATGACAGCTTTGCACACTCTTGGCATTTTGAACAAACGGTTGGAGCTTAAGGAAATGTATGTCAAGAACATAATAATAGCCTACTAGTAAAAAATAAACAATTACAATTAAAATATATATATATATTTTATTGTATAATTCTTGTTTATTTACTGGTACTATTGTTCAAGGATGCAATTTTGAAATATGATGTTTAAGAAATGTCACTGTATTTTTTATGTGCTGCACGGTACAAGAAAAACAATTGATTGTGTGTCCATAAAACCAGGGTCCAGTCTACTCACTACGGTCCTTAGACTACAAAACAGATGAGTGAATAAGAAGCTAGGTCATAGTAAGTGTTGCTGGACTTTTACTGTGGTCAAATAGGTTGTATGGGCACCTGGACACTATGCGGTACAAATGTAGCACTTTAGAGAGAACCTTACTACCGGTCTCAGCTAAAGTGGGTGGGAAATACTCAAGTAGGGTCTCTACTAACCAAATATGATTTGTTTTTGAGGGGGACTGTGTCATACATAACCAGCTTGGTTCTCCACCCCTACCATAGCCCCCAATGCAATACACTGTCCATGGGATACTTATTGAACTGTAGAGAGAAAACTGAGACCCTACTGAATATTTCACTCCTACCAGGTGTAACAATGTAACTTCCGTCTCTCTCCTCGTCCCTACCTGGGCTCGAACCAGGGACCCTCAGCACACGTCGACAACAGCCACCCTCGAAGCATCGTTACCCATCGCGCCACAAAAGCCGCGGCCCTTGCAGAGCAAGGGGAACAAAAGGTCTCAGAGCGAGTGACTTCACCGATTGAAACGCTATTAGCGCGCACCACCGCTAACTAGCTAGCCATTTCACATCGGTTACACAGGCACACCAATTTTAAGCTGTTTGACCACAGTAAAACGCCAGCAACAAAGCTCCATTAAATAAAAATAGATACATATATTCTACAGACCATATTGAGTACTCCCCACCCCACTTTTACAGAATCATTGTTTCTCTATAAGCCAATATATAATGCATATATAGTGATTTGGGGGCATTTATTTGACCTTGGAACGTGTTTTAAAATCCACAATTAATGCACATTTCAGTTAAATATGAACAAATGAGTCATTGTTAATGTTTAGACAATACTTTTTCATACATCATTAATAAATACAGGTTAATGACACTTTTTCTAATATTACGTGAGGGACTGTTATTTTTAACATTTCCGAAATTCCGTTACCCGGAAGTACTATTTCATTTTCGCTGTCGAGACGCTGATGCCACTGTCCGGCATCTTGTTCGCGTTTGTCAGGAGGTCTCTGTCTGGTTTGTGTACAACTCTGTAGTCAACTATGTTTGCTTTAAGATCACTAGCATTTAAATCGGTTCCATTCCTAGGAAAATCACAGTTGGTAAACTCGGGGCTTCACACGAGTGCCAGTTGGAGCGGGGCAAAAGTTGCAGTTGTAAGTAAACCTGGATCAGATGTAGTGTGTCGAGTAGTGGGCTAGCTACATGATTAATGTGTGACAAGTCAGTTCTGACCAGTTGAATGTAGTATCGGAAATCCCTAGCTGAGAATCGTTCAACTCGACTCTCTTATATTGAGGTGTTGTTGAGTTTTGATAAATGGTCGCACGATTTGTTAGCAACATTGAGTCAATCAGTCGCTTGCAGCTTTTTAGCAACGCTAGTATTTACACACCAAGGTTGCTAGGAATTAACTTGCAACGTCAGGAATTAAATACAATGTCGTTTCAATTCACCCTGCCGATTCTTCTTCTTCGATGTGGTTTAACGGCAGTTGTCATCCAATAAATGTTGCCTTAACGGCCACCTACTAGACTGGGGTAAAACTCCCTTATACTTTGCATAATGAAACAAAATTTAAAATAAATACCATACTCCACTATTTAAATATATTTAGTCCTACTTCATGCCAACAGCCTGAAACGATGGGACACCACCACTTAACACACCCTGTAACTCTTCTGACGTCATGTCTCACATCCAAATATCTCTCTGCAGCTGCCACCTTAACCGCTATGTTCATAACCTCTAACTGTTCTGGCCCTGCAGTACAGTTGATAACCGTTACTATAAATGCCCAAAATCGAATCTTACGGAGACATATCACTTGTTGGCCTATCCCTCTGTACTGGTACAGATCTGCTACTCACACCACTCCTCTCAGGATCCCTCCCCCTTGACCCATCTTCCTCTACTTTCTTCACTGCCTCAGCATATGACAACTTCTGCACTACTCTAACCCTGAAAACCTCAACCTGCCTCTCTCGCACGGGACGTTTCTGATCCCCAGCCCCATGGTCACCCCTACAATTAACACATTCTACTACTTTCCCCAATACTACACATTCCTTTGTCTTATGCCCTTCTGCACATCTCACACCTAGGAACCTCCCTCCTACACACTGCTGCCACCTGCCCATAAGCTTGACACCTGTAACAACGTAATGTAATCGGCACAAAAGCTTGTACAGGGTAACTTATATATCCTAACATCACTTTGTTCGGGGAGACTCAACATCAAAACAACAGACAATGACTCTTCTATTTTACCACTTACGCCACCCTGTCTGCGTCGCACCAAAAAACGAATATCATAAACACCGGGAGTCTTTCACTTCAGTTGGTCAGCTTTCACATATACCGCTACCCCGGTAATCACTCCTTTCAATGGCACCCTTTTCTTGAGAGCGAAACAATTCACATCTCTTCCCCCCCATTCGTTTAACACGGAGCGCCTACTCCCTCTGACCAGCAGAAACACAAACAATTATCACAAGACCACTTCTGGTTACCTTCACCGATTCCACAGCACCCAACTCTGTTTTCACCCACCCTGAAACCAGAAATGGATCAGCCAAAAGGCAAGGGTCCACTTTTTCCAAAAACTTCACTCCTACTGTCACAGACTGTTGTTCTTCATCCTGACCCTTGGTTACAAGCCTCGGGCTATGAGAAATTCACCACACCTACCACCTCCGATACTTCTCTCTCATTCACTTCCATTTCTCCTGTAGGGTTGTGATAGGTCCATTTGCTGTCATCTAGTGGATTTTTTGCTTAATTTCCCTCAGCTATGTTTAGACTGTTGTTGTTCATGTTTTGCTGTGTTCTAGTGTACTATGGAATATATTGCTTTCTTATTCTTGACACTTCTCCCAGTCATATTTAAGGTTAGAACTACCTTTCTAAGTGTCCTGATACTTCTAGCTTGGAGTTGTATGTTTATGATAACATAGCGACAGTATTTCACTTTTTAATGTGTATGGTATTGCTTACTAGGTGTGTCCAATCAATGTTGGAACCAGTCCCTCTTCAAATTAGGGTTAATTGGAAAAACTGTTCAAAAGAGGACATTGTATTATTCCTTTGTACTCCCTGACGAAGGCCATGCAGCCGAAACGCGTCGGATAAAAAAAAAAAACTTTGTTTCTATTGAACATGCCATACAAATAAAGTCATTTTAATTATATGAAGAGTGCCTTGGTCCTCCTTTCTTCTTGATCTGTGGTATTGTGTTGTGACAAACTGCACATTTTAGATTGGCCCTTTATTGTCCCCAGCACAAGGTGCACCTGTGTAAGGATTATGCTGTTTAATGGGAAATGTCTGGGATCTTTTTATTTCAGCTCATGAAACACGGGACCAACACTTTACATGTTGCGTTTTATATTTTTTGTTCAGTGTAGTTTTGTTTTTGGGAGTTGATCTAGTTTTGCATTCATTTGCCATAAGATAATGAATAATTTGTTGTGAAGTGAACTTGTCATATTAATGTACGTCATGTTAACAGGTGCTGTCTGGCTGTGGTGTTTATGACGGAACAGAAATCCATGAAGCATCAGCGTGAGTAGACCTATTCCCATTCTATTTCAAGTCTTACAGAATACAACATGCTATTTCCATTCTATTCCAAGCCTGTCTTCAACTATACAACATGGTATTTACTTGCCTGACAAGATGGCTAAACCATACATACATTTAAAATTATTATAATACATTTTTTAAATTTAACCTTTTATTTAACTAGGCAAGAAAGTTAAGAACAAATTCCTATTTACAATGGCGGCCAAACCCGGACGACGCTGGGCCAATTGTGCGCCGTCCTATGCATGCACCAGTCGCCTGTGAGAAGTGGACCAGCAGAAGGTGGTATCTAACCTGATTCACACGGTGAACAAGAGGTGCTACATCATTCTCACTGATGTGTGTGTGTGTGAGACAGGATCCTGGTGCACCTGAGTAGGGGCGGGGCCGAGGTCCAGATGTACGCCCCTGACGTGTCCCAGATGCATGTCATCGACCACGGGAAGGGAGTGCCAGTTGAGAACGAGTCCAGGAACGTCTTATCAGAGTCCGCACGCATCGCTAGGGGCAACATCACAGATCTCGCCAAACTCAGCGTCGGCGACCATGACGCCATCATCTTCCCAGGGGGCTTTGGGGCGGCAAAAAACCTGTAGGTGGAACAGCGTTGTCATGCCACATTGTTAAAAAAAAAAAACGTTAATTCATATCATTCATGTTAAGTATACCTGCTGTACAAACACATTGATCTTCTGCATGGGCATCTCAGTGTTTCTCTCTCTGTACTTCTCAGACGGATCTGTTTTGCTTGTCTTGTGTGGCAGGTCGACGTTTCTCTCTGTACTTCTCAGACGGATCTGTTTTGCTTGTCTTGTGTGGCAGGTCGACGTTTCTCTCTGTACTTCTCAGACGGATCTGTTTTGCTTGTCTTGTGTGGCAGGTCGACTTTTGCCGTGGACGGTCCAGACTGCAAGATCAACACAGATGTGGAGCGTGTCCTGAAGGACTTTCATAAGGCAGGCAAACCTATCGGGTCAGTGCTGTCGTCGTGTGTAATACTGTGCTTGTTGGGGATTGAGCTCGGGTTAACCAGAACAAAAATATTGTGTAATCTGATCAGATGCTTGATTATATTTACGTAGTCTGTCCAAGAGCGACTAGGGATTGAGTGCCCCTTGTAATGAATACATTTTGGGTGTATCTCAATAGTTTTAAAGTGGCTTCATATTCTTGTATCCTTTTCTTCCATTCACACTCATTTGAAGTTAAACAGTATTGGAAAGCAATCAGATGGATGCCTGTAACAGGGATTTGCTTTCACATGCCCACATCTTTCACGGCATCAGGATAGATGAAGGAAAGGTGTTTTAGAAAACTAACATCTACTATCAGTTTGTGTTCTAGGTTAAGATGAGAGGATTCTAGTATCAGTTTGTGTTCTAGGTTAAGATGAGAGGATTCTACTTTCCGTTTGTGTTCTAGGTTAAGATGAAGGATTCTAGTATCTACTATGGACCTCGAGACACCAGAACATCACATTCATCACTAATAAGGTCTTCAATCAGCCTGAATTGACCTAGAGACACCAGAACATTACATTTTAAGAACATTTTGAAGATTGTTCCAGAAATATGGTGCAAAAATACTAAAATCTGAATGATCTAACTGATGAGTTACCCATCCCTGAGACCAGGTGTGGGTTTGCTTTTTGTGTCATGAAAAGCTCTGCATAGTGGCACTAGCTAGCACAGCCACAAAGTCATACAATCTGATTTTAAACCTGCTAGCCTTAACCACACTGCTAGCCTTAACCACACTGCTAGCCTTAACCACACTGCTAGCCTTAACCACACGGCTAACCTTAACTACACGGCTAGCCTTAACCACACGGCTAGCCTTAACCACACTGCTAGCCTTAACCACACTGCTAGCCTTAACCACACTGCTAGCCTTAACCACACGGCTAGCCTTAACCACACGGCTAGCCTTAACCACACGGCTAACCTTAACCACACGGCTAGCCTTAACCACACGGCTAGCCTTAACCACACGGCTAGCCTTAACCACACGGCTAGCCTTAACCACACGGCTAGCCTTAACCACACGGCTAGCCTTAACCACACGGCTAGCCTTAACCACACGGCTAGCCTTAACCACACTGCTAGCCTTAACCACACGCCTAGCCTTAACCACACGGCTAGCCTTAACCACACGGCTAGCCTTAACCACACGGCTAGCCTTAACCACACGGCTAGCCTTAACCACACGGCTAGCCTTAACCACACGGCTAGCCTTAACCACACGGCTAGCCTTAACCACACGGCTAGCCTTAACCACACGGCTAGCCTTAACCACACGGCTAGCCTTAACCACACGGCTAGCCTTAACCACACGGCTAGCCTTAACCACACTGCTAGCCTTAACCACACTGCTAGCCTTAACCACACGCCTAGCCTTAACCACACGGCTAGCCTTAACCACACTGCTAGCCTTAACCACCAAATGACCAAAAAGCCATTTTTTTATGTTTTTAAACTGCGTATAGTAGCTCATATGCCTAAAGGTTAGTAATGATGTTAGGTAAAGTGGGAGTTTTTGTAAAAAGTATTTATAAATTAAAACATATCAATGTATCCACCTATGTGACATCAGAGGGCCAACCTCTAAACTAAGCTGGTCACATGGAATTAGTACATTGTCCTAACCTGGCTATATTTAACCTAGGTTGTGCTGTATCTCTCCTGTGTTGGCTGCCAAGCTGCTTCCTGGGGTAGAGGTGACGGTGGGGCACGAAGAGGAGAAGGGGGGCAAGTGGCCCTATGCTGGCACTGCTGGGGCTATTAAGGCTCTGGGAGCCAAGCACATCGTCAAGGAGGTCACCATATCCTTTCACATGATGGATTATAAATACTGAACACAAATATAGACGCGACATGCAACATACTCTAGTTACAGTTGAAATAATGAAATCAGTGAACTAAAATACATTAATTAGGCCCTAATCTATGGATTTCATATGCCTGGGAATACAGATATGAGTCGATCAGGCTGTTGATTGTCGCCTGTGGAATGTTGTCCCACTCCTCTTCAATGGCTGTGCGAAGTTACTGGATATTGGCGGCTACTTGAACATGCTATCGTACACGTCGATCCAGAGCATCCCAAACATGCTCCATAGGTGATATGTCTGGTGAGTATGCAGGCCATGGAAGAACTGGGACATTTTCAGCTTCCAGGAATTGTGTACTGATCGTTGAGACATGAGGCCATACTGAAACATGAGGTGATGGTGATTTGTGAATGGCACAACAATGGGCGCAGGATTTTGTCACAGTGCATTCAAATTGCCACCGATAAAATGCAATTGTGTTTGTTGTCCATAGCTTATGCCTGCTCATACTGTTCACATCAGCAATTAAACACTTTACATATTGTGTTTTATATTTTGGTTTAGTTTAATATTTTTCTTTTGTCCTCTAACTCAGTTGCAATAGTGGGTTAAACTCCCATATGTTATAAATGTATTTATATAACTAGGTAAGTCAGTTAAGAGCAAGTTTTTATTTACAATGACGGTCTAGGAAAAGTGGGTTAACTGCCTTGTTCAGGGGCAGAACGACAGATTTTTACCTTGTCAGCTCGGGGATTCAATCCAGCAACCTTTTGGTTACTGGCCCAACGCTCTAACCACTAGGCTACCTGCCGCTCCAATTGTAAGTATGTTAAATACTACATATATTACAACATTTGTCAAAGGCAATGTGAAAAGTATGTTACAAAGTTACTGCACCCAGCTGAAAGTGAATATGTAATTGAAGCTTTGCTGTTTTGATGTGTGCTTTTGATTAGCTTCTGTATCCCTGTCTCTCTGTGTGTGACCCTTGACCCTGAGTGTCATCACGAGGCCCATGTAGACCAGAAGAACAAGGTGGTGACATCACCAGCCTTCATGTGTGAGACCCAGCTGCACCTGATCTTCGACGGCATCGGAGCCATGGTAACCAACGTCCTCAAACTCAGTGGAAAGTGAAAGAGCAGAACACACAACAGTAGTTTATAACTAAACATTATACCAAATAGCAATGTTGTCCAACACAAATCCACTTCACCACTAAACTATATCTAAGGAGTGTGCTCGTTATGTTGTTTTACAGCTCTCAACACAGTATTCGTCAAAAGCTTTAAATTTTATTAAATGTGCCAGTATTCAATAGAAGTAATTATTTTGTATGTTTTTGCTGGACATCTAGAGAATATTAATTTATTATAATAATAAACTATTTTATTCTGCTAACTGCATACAGGTACATTTCCCTGTTATAGGAATGGAATGGAATTCTAGAGTTGTAATTTAGAGAAGCGCTACTAGTTCCTGTATTGTCCAGCAGAGGGCGCTAACAGGCCATTGGCCACTCGGTTCCAATGCAAACGTGTTGAGATTCCTCTCTCTCTCATTCAAAGATTCAGAGCAGGTGTAAGAATGTATTAACTTTAAAATCATCTGTGTTTCTAGGCGAATAAGCTATAAATATCTCAACTGCTGAAATCTGATTTTTTTTTTAAGTATTTCATTCAGACTTGGAGAGGACTTGCACTAAGGAAAGGCAGTGTTTAGGGAATGGCTTTGTTTACCTGGAGTCGTGCATATTGTCATTTAACTCATGTCTGTTGAATAAAGAGATGTCGTCAGTGTACTCATGTTTTATTTATTTAACCTTTATTTAACTAGGCAAGTCAGTTAAGAACACATTCTTATTTACAATGACGACCTACCAAGAGGCCTCCTGCAGGGACGGGGGCTGGGATTAAAAATAAAAAATAAATATAGGACAAAACACACATCACGACAAGAGAGACAACACTACATAAAGAGAGACCTAAGACAACAACACAGCATGGAAGCAACACAACATGGTAGCAGCACAAAACATGGTACAAACATTTGGCATAGTCAACAGCACAAAATTCAAGTGACAACAATACATTACACAAAGCAGCCACAACTGTCAGTAAGAGTGTCAATGATTGATTCTTTGAATGAAGAGATTGAGATAAAACTGTCCAGTTTGAGTGTTTGTTGCAGCTCGTTCCAGTCGTTAGCTGCAGCAAATTGAAAAGAGGAGCGACCCAGGGATGTGTGTGCTTTGGGGACCTTTAACAGAATGTGACTGGCAGAACGGGTGTTGTAGGTGGAGGATGAGGGCTGCAGTAGATATCTCAGATAGGGGGGAGTGAGGCCTAAGAGGGTTTTGTAAATAAGCATCAACCAGTGGGTCTTGCGACGGGTATACAGAGATGACCAGTTTACAGAGGAGTATAGAGTGCAGTGATGTGTCCTATAAGGACCATTGGTGGCAAATCTGATGGCCGAATGGAACATCTAGCCGCTCGAGAGCACCCTTACCTGCCGATCTATAAATTATGTCTCCGTAATCTAGCATGGGTAGGATGGACATCTGAATCAGGGTTAGTTTGACAGCTGGGGGCGATTACGA
The DNA here is from genome assembly GCF_045679555.1 of Salvelinus alpinus. Lineage (NCBI taxonomy): Eukaryota > Metazoa > Chordata > Actinopteri > Salmoniformes > Salmonidae > Salvelinus > Salvelinus alpinus. Next base: position 44,862,308 of record NC_092099.1, on the reverse strand, counting down.
TAGAGGAACCCAAGTCTAGATTTAACTTTAGCCTGCAGCTTTGATATGTGCTGAGAGAAGGACAGTGCACCGTCTCCCAAGTACTTGTATGAGGTGACTACCTCAAGCTCTAAACCCTCAGAGGTAGTAATCACACCTGTGGGAAGAGGGGTATTCTTCTTACCAAACCACAGTACCTTTGTTTTTGGAGGTGTTCAGAACAAGGTTAAGGGCAGAGAAAGCTTGTTGGACACTAACAAAGCTTTGTTGTAGAGCATTTAAAACAAATTCTGGGGAGGGGCCAGCTGAGTATAAGACTGTATCATTTGCATATGAATGGATGAGAGAGCTTCCTACTGCCTGAACTATGTTGTTGATGTAAATTGAGAAGAGCGTGGGGCCTAGGATCGAGCCTTGGGGTACTCCCTTGGTGACAGGCAGTGGCTGAGAGCAGATTTTCTGACTTTATACACTGCACTCTTTTGAGACGAACGTAGTTAGCAAACCAGGCCAAAGACCCCTCAGAGACACCAATACTCCTTAGCCGGGCCGCAAGAATGGAATGGTGTACTATATCAAAATCAGAGGGGATCAAGCTGATTCTATACCATTTTACAGAGACCAGTTCATGAAAGAAGGCTTGTTCATTCAAATTTTTTAGCAAGCGTCTATGACAAATCAGGACAGGTCGTCTCACTGAGTAGCCATTATGAACACAGGCTGTAAAACAGTGATCACTAAGGTCATTACAGAAAACACCAGACTGATACCTAATCAGGATTATTTGTGAGGATAACATCAAGGAGAGTAGCTTTTTCTGGGTGTTTGGAGTCATACCTTGGTAATACTCTGAGAAAGATTTAGGGAATCCCATTGCTTTAGGACCTGGTCAGGTGGTTTAAGCATGTCCTAGTTTAGGTCACCTAGCAGGACAAATTCAGACTTAGTGTAAGGGGTTAGGAGAGATCTTAGGACAGGTAGGGTACAGGCTGGTGCTGATGGAGGATGACAGCACCCAGCAACAGTCAACAAAGAGCTATTTGAAAGTTTAATACTTAAAACCAGCAAATCAAATTGTTTGGGGACAGACTTGGTGGAGACAACCGAGCACTGAAGGTGATCCTTGGTAAAGATTGCCACTCCCCCACCTTTGGAATATCTGTCTTGCCGAAAAAGGTTATAACCAGAAAGGTTAACATTAGTTTTCAAAACACTCTTCCTTAACCACGTCTCAGTAGTAAAGACGTGTCAGTGAACTCAGCTCTCTGGACTTCGGTATTTTTTGTATTTTATTAGGATCCCATTAGCTGTTGCTAAAGCAGCAGCTACTCTTCCTGGGGTTCCACACAAAACAGGAAACATGATACAGAATGACATAATACAGAACATCAATAGACAAGAACAGCTCAAGGACAGAACTACATACATTTTTAAAAAGGCACACGTAGCCTACATATCAATACATACACTCAAACTATCTCGGTCAAATAGGGTTGAGGCGTTGTGAGGTGTTGCTTTATCTGTTTGTTGAAGCCAGGTTTGCTGTTTATTTGAGCAATATGAGATGGAAGGAAGTTCCATGCAATTAGGGTTCTATATAATACTGTACGCTTTCTTGAATTTGTTCTGGATTTGGGGACTGTGAAAAGACCCCTGGTGGCATGTCTGGTGGGGTAAGTGTGTGTGTCAGAGCTGTGTGTAAGTTGACGATGCAAACAATTTGGGATTTTCAACACATTAATGTTTCTTATAAAAAGAAGTGATGCAGTCAGTCTCTCAACTCTTTGCCAAGACAGACTGGCAGCATAATATTTATATCAGCCCTCTGATTACAATGAAGAGCAAAACGTGCCGCTCTGTTCTGGGCCAGCTGCAGCTTAACTACGTCTTTCCTTGCAGCACTGGACCACACGACTGGACAATAATCAAGATTAGACAAAACTAGACCCTGCAGAACTTGCTTTTTGGAGTGTGGTGTCAAAAAAGCAGAGCATCTCTTTATTACGGCCAGACCTCTCCCCATCTTTACAAACATTGATTCTATATGTTTTGACCATGACAGTTTACAATCTAAGGTAACGCCAAGTAATTTGGTCTCCTTAACTTGCCACACCATTCATTATCAGATTCAGCTTAAGGTCTAGAATTTAAGGAAAGATTTTGAAAAAAGAGATGTCGTCAGTGAAAGTCATATCTGTGGAATAAAGGCAGCAGCTACCAGCAAAATTAAGGACGTTTATACAATTTTAAATACATTACAACACATTCACATATTTCACAATACACTGTGTGCCCTCAAGCCCCTACTCCACCACTACCACATATCTACAGTACAAAATCTGTGTGTACGTGTGTGTATAGTGCGTATGTTATCGTGTGTGTGTGTCTGCCTATGTTTGTGTTGCTTCACAGTCCCTGCTGTTCCAGAAGGTGTATTTTTATCTGTTTTTAAAAATCTAATTCTACTGTTTGCACTGGTTACTTGATGTGGAATAGAGTTCCATGTAGTCATGGCTCGATGAAGTACTGTGTGCCTCCCATAGTCTGTTCTGGACGTGGGGACTTTGAAGAGACCTCTGGTGGCATGTCTTGTGGGGTATGTATGGGTGTCCGAGCTGTGTGCCAGTAGTTTAGACAGACAGCTCTGTGCATTCAACATGTCAATACCTCTCATAAATACAAGTAGTGATGAAGTCAATCTCTCCTACACTTTGAGCCAGGAGAGATTGACATGCAAAAATGTCAACTGCATTCATCACCTGCCTTGTTGATAGTGCTGTTAAGAAGGTAGAGCAGCGCTTTATTATAGACAGACTTCTGCCCATCTTAGCTACTGTTGTATCAATATGTTTTCACCACGACACCATGACAATCCAGAGTTACTCCAAGCAGTTTAGTCACCTCAACTTGCTCAATTTCCACATTTTTTAGTTGAGGTTTAGGGTTTAGTGAATTATTTGTGCCAAATACAATGCTTTTAGTTTTAGAAATATTTAGGGTTAACCTATACCTTGCCACCCACTCTGAAACTAACTGCAGGTCTTTGTTCTGTGTTGCAGTCATTTCAGTCGCTGTAGTAGCTGACATGTATAGTGTGAGTCATCCACATACATAGACACACTGGCTTTACTCAAAGCCAGCTGCTCTGGGGAATTCCCGATTCTACCTTGATTATGTTGGAGAGGCTTCCATTAAAGAACACCCTGGCATTTCTATATTTTCTGTAGATGTTATCCTTTACCGAACCTCAACCCCGTATCCGGGATCACCCCCCACCCCCCACACACTGATTAGCATAGATAGCATAGCTTCAGAAGTAGATAGTAGCATCTAAATATCATTAAATCACAAGTCCAAGACACCAGATGAAAGATACAGATCTTGTGAATAAAGCCACCATTTCAGATTTTTAAAATGTTTTACAGGGAAGACAAAATATGTAAATCTATTAGCTAAACACGTTAGCAAAATACACCACTATTCTAACTCCATCAGTTTCTTACTCCTTCAGGTGCTATCACCAATTCGGCTCAACTAAGATATTGATATCCACTAACCAAGAAAAAACCTCTTCAGATGACAGTCTGATAACATATTCATGGTATAGGATAGTTTTTGTTAGAAAAAAGTGCATATTTCAGGTAGAAATCACAGTTTACAATTGCACCGACCATCGCAAATCGACTAGAATTACTAGATAGAGCAACGTGTATGACCAATTTACTCATCATAAAACATTTCATAAGAATAGACAAAGCATAGCAATGGAAAGACCCAGATCTTGTGATTCCAGACAATATTTCAGATTTTCTAAGCGTTTTACAGCGAAAACACAATAAATCGATAAGTTAGCATACTACATGTGAAAACGTTACCAGAGCATCGATTCCAGCCAAAGAGCGCTATAACGTAATCACCGCCAAAAGATATTAATTTTTTCACTAACCTTCTCAGAATTCTTCCGATGACACTCCTGTAACATCATTTTACAACATACATATACAGTTTGTTCGAAAAGGTGCATATTTAGCCATACAAAACCGTGGTTACACAATAAAAATACTAGGAAATCAAGCCTCAATATGTCTGACGTCATCTATCAGAGTGATCTAGTTTAATTAAAAGCTAATCATATACTTGACTAAAAAATACAGGGTTGACAGGAATCGAAAGACAAATTAGTTCTTAATGCAACCGCTGATTTACATTTTTAAAATTATCCTTACTTTTCAATACAGGGTTGGCCAAGTGAAGCTATACCAAACAAAATGGCGATGTATGCGTTTAAAATATTTCGACAGAAACACGGTTTATCATATTAAATATTGCTTACTTTGAGCTGATCTTCCATCATATTCTTGGGCAATGTATCCTTTCTATGTTATAAACGTCTTTTGGTCGATAGATGTCCTCTGTCCTTCGAAATGTCCACTAACAACGACCGAGACCGCGAAACGTTCCCAAAGCTAGAAAGTGCACGACAAATAAATTCCTCAGAATCGCACTAAACGGATATAAATTGCTATAAAACGGTTAAAATTAACTACATTATGATGTTTTTAACAACTATAACGACTGAAAACATGACCGGAGAAATATAGCTGGTTAGAAAACGATTTGGAACGAGGCAGGTCCGATGGCCTTCACGCTTGAGGCGCACGTTGAGAAAGGGCGGTCTCTGTACATTTTGGTCATTTATAATGGCTGTGAACGTCCCATCGATTTCATTGAAAACGTGATGACGTACAGACACCCAGAGGAAGACGTAGGCAGTGTCGGTTTCTTCATAGCATTCACTGTGGCCTTATAAACAGACCCCAGATCAGAGGTAAAAATTTCTGAAATCTGAACCCTGTCATGAAAAGTGCTGTAAAAATTGTTCTGTACCACTCAGAGACAAAATTTCAACTCCTATAGAAACTATAGACTGTTTTCTATCCAATAATAACAATAATATGCATATTGTACGATCAAGAATTTAGCACGAGGCAGTTTAATTTGGAGACCCAAATATGCTAATGCGGAACAGCACCCCCTATAGTTGCAAGAAGTTATAACCATGTATTGCTACCACTCTATCATCAAAGGTATTGTCTAAGTGAGTTTCAGAGATAGTCAGAATATGAACGTCATCTGTTACCAGCAAGTTATTGATTTCATGAACCTTGTTTCTTAAGCTTCGTATGTTAACGTGGGCTATTTTCAGCACTTTTCTTCTGGGATGCTTACTTGTTTTCATTACTTTACTGGGAAGCGAAGCAGCAGTAGATATTCTCATGTTATTTATGTTAGTGCAGGGTGAGCTGCACACAGTAGACTTCCTACTAGGGCACACCGCCTCAGTGCTAACAGCATAAATCTCATAGCGGAGTTATAGCGGATTCATAGCGGAGTCATAGCGGAGTCATAGCGGAGTCATAGCGGAGTCATAGCGGACTCATAGCGGAGTCATAGCAAATTCATAGCGGAGTCATAGCGGAGTCATAGCCGATTCATAGTGGAGTCATAGCGGAGTCATAGCAAATTCATAGCGGAGTCATAGCGGAGTCATAGCGGAGTCATAGCGGAGTCATAGCGGACTCATAGCGGAGTCATAGCAAATTCATAGCGGAGTCATAGCGGAGTCATAGCCGATTCATAGTGGAGTCATAGCGGAGTCATAGCAAATTCATAGCGGAGTCATAGCGGAGTCATAGCGGAGTCATAGCGGAGTCATAGCGGACTCATAGCGGAGTCATAGCAAATTCATAGCGGAGTCATAGCGGAGTCATAGCAAATTCATAGCGGAGTCATAGCGGAGTCATAGCAAATTCATAGCGGAGTCATAGCGGAGTCATAGCCGATTCATAGTGGAGTCATAGCGGAGTCATAGCAAATTCATAGCGGAGTCATAGCGGACTCATAGCGGAGTTATAGCGGAGTCATAGCGGACTCATAGCGAAACATATTTATGTAAGCTTGCGAGATCAGTGTGGTAACACGAGGCTAAGTCGTAGTATCAAGTAGGGTTTAAATCGTGGTCTTGGAATTAAGTGTGGCCTGAGTACACAGATGCTCTGTTTATTACATACCCTGTTGTCTTGTCTTTGGCATCATTAAAAGTGAATACTGTTATTTTATCAAATCAATTTTCTGTAATTATCATTTCGTGATTAAGCTAATCATGTAAATGTAATTAACTAGGAAATCGAGGCACCGCGGAAAATCTTCAGATTACGAAAGTTATAATTTTCCGAATATAACTCTTCAGATATTTTAATATCTGATCAATTAGTCTTCTATTAATGAATTATTCTTTACCTCATGTCAGTCTCATTCCAAACATCGTAAATTGTTGGTTATCTGCACGAACCCAGCCTTTACTATGAATCATCCATACACCAATTGGCTTAATCATTTATTTACTAACTAACTAACTAAATAATCACAGAAATGCATAAACAAACAAACAGTAGATACGTTACTAACAAATGATAGGGAAGATTCCCTAGTGGGCCAAGCTGATATGATGGCTTGGTGGACAAAGGGAAGTGGGTGTGGCCTGAGAACACGAGGGAAAGACAAAAGGGATCACTACACACAGTTGATAATAATGTTCATTGAAATGCTAATCCTTTGCACATGAACACTCACTCATTCGGGAATAATTGCAATCAATATATATTTACGCCATGTGTCGTCGTGATCTCTGTTGGAATCGTCAGTCCGTCTGCTGGAGAGTTCATCCGAGTCTCTTTCTGCTTCCCTGACGATCAAAGTCTTTCGTGGTTAGAATAGATACTTCAGTGTACCATTCAGAAATGTTCTCATAGAATAGATGTTTTGGCGGTTGTCGGTATTCGCATCCCAGTTTTACACCATTTCTAGCTGCAGACCAGTAATTAGTATCTAAGATTTGCTCTTATTCTGTAGGGATTGATAGTTTCAGAGTTGAACCATTTCCAGCCGTGTAGCCAATGCTCCATGTGGTATGGTTTGGAATTCAATAACTATAGGCAATCACAGCTCACGCTGTGGGTTTGCTCAGTCTAAACTATTCACAATCACAGCTCACGCTGTGGGTTTGCTCAGTCTTGGTTCTCAAACCTCAGGTATGCGAGGTATGCGTGGTCTGAAGAGGATTTCCTCAGGAGGGTTTTTTATTCGTAACAATAGAAAAGCTGGTTCTATGATGTGTGATCATGTCTGTGCTCATGGGGGCGGGCCAATGACTTAGTTAAACTTTAAAGGGAATACAATTCTCTCACATTAAAGGTTTAACATCACATTACGTAATTTCACAAATAGTTTCATCTTTAGTCATTCATTTTATACAAGAATTAGATGCAAACCCCATAATTGAGAAATGTACACATTCAGAGATATAGTCATGTGTGTTTCCTGTCCTTTGTGAGGTCACCAAATGAAACACACTTATCGTACCCGTCCCTTAAGTGTCCACGGACTATTCCCACCTTCTCACAAGTGGACATATTGTTTCAAATTCCCATTTTGGGAATTTAGGAGTTTGCCACGTGAAATCCTTTGTTCTCTCTGTGTCTCTCTCTCTACATGACCAGGGTGAGAGAGTCTCCGCCAGGAATTTATGGCCTGAGATAACAGAACCTGGGTGTAGGAGAGAGTGAGAGAGAGGGGGAAGCCACGATCTATACCCAGAAAGGGCCACGTCATGACACTTGGTTGACAACTTTTCCATCTAAATTAATCTTTATCAGGTCCAGTAATGTATTGGTGCATAAATGGAGGGAATGGATTATCTGATTGTGCAGAGGGATGATGAGCCGCGCCGGTATCCCTGAGAGGGTTGCAGCTGCTGCTGGGCTGTCCTTCTATCCTTTGATGCGTCACCAGTGATTGACAGGGGGTCACTCTCTGGAGGAGGCTCTAGTGGACTCCTCAAGGACCTGTGAAGAGAGAGAGAGGTCAGAGTGGACTCCTCAAGGACCTGTGAAGAGAGAGAGAGGTCAGAGTGGACTCCTCAAGGACCTGTGAAGAGAGAGAGAGGTCAGAGTGGACTCCTCAAGGACCTGTGAAGAGAGAGAGAGGTCAGAGTGGACTCCTCAAGGACCTGTGAAGAGAGAGAGAGAGGTCAGAGTGGACTCCTCAAGGACCTATGAAGAGAGAGAGAGGTCAGAGTGGACTCCTCAAGGATCTATGAAGAGAGAGAGAGAGGTCCGAGTGGACTCCTCAAGGATCTATGAAGAGAGAGAGAGGTCAGAGTGGGCTCCTCAAGGACTTGTGAAGAGAGAGAGGTCCGAGTGGACTCCTCAAGGACCTGTGAAGAGAGAGAGAGAGGTCAGAGTGGACTCCTCAAGGACCTGTGAAGAGAGAGAGAGAGGTCCGAGTGGACTCCTCAAGGACCTGTGAAGAGAGAGAGAGAGGTTCGAGTGGACTCCTCAAGGACCTGTGAAGAGAGAGAGAGGTCAGAGTGGGCTCCTCAAGGATCTATGAAGATAGAGAGAGAGGTCAGAGTGGACTCCTCAAGGACCTATGAAGAGAGAGAGAGGTCAGAGTGGACTCCTCAAGGACCTGTGAAGAGAGAGAGTTCAGAGTGGACTCCTCAAGGACCTGTGAAGAGAGAGAGTTCAGAGTGGACTCCTCAAGGACCTGTGAAGAGAGAGAGTTCAGAGTGGACTCCTCAAGGACCTGTGAAGAGAGAGAGTTCAGAGTGGACTCCTCAAGGACCTGTGAAGAGAGAGAGAGAGGTCCGAGTGGACTCCTCAAGGATCTATGAAGAGAGAGAGAGAGTTCAGAGTGGACTCCTCAAGGACCTGTGAAGAGAGAGAGAGAGGTCAGAGTGGACTCCTCAAGGACCTTTGAAGAGAGAGAGAGAGATCAGAGTGGACTCCTCAAGGACCTATGAAGAGAGAGAGAGGTCAGAGTGGACTCCTCAAGGACCTATGAAGAGAGAGAGAGGTCAGAGTGGACTCCTCAAGGACCTATGAAGAGAGAGAGAGAGGTCAGAGTGGACTCCTCAAGGACCTATGAAGAGAGAGAGAGGTCAGAGTGGACTCCTCAAGGGCCTATGAAGAGAGAGAGAGGTCAGAGTGGACTCCTCAAGGACCTATGAAGAGAGAGAGAGGTCAGAGTGGACTCCTCAAGGACCTATGAAGAGAGAGAGAGGTCAGAGTGGACTCCTCAAAGACCTATGAAGAGAGAGAGAGGTCAGAGTGGACTCCTCAAAGACCTGTGAAGAGAGAGAGGTCAGAGGGGACTCCTCAAAGACCTATGAAGAGAGAGAGAGAGGTCAGAGTGGACTCCTCAAGGACCTATGAAAAGAGAGAGGTCAGAGTGGACTCCTCAAGGATCTATGAAGAGAGAGAGAGGTCAGAGTGGACTCCTCAAAGACCTATGAAGAGAGAGAGAGGTCGAGTGGACTCCTCAAGGACCTATGAAGAGAGGGAGAGATCAGAGTGGACTCCTTAAGGACCTATGAAGAGAGAGAGTTCAGAGTGGACTCCTCAAGGACCTGTGAAGAGAGAGAGTTCAGAGTGGACTCCTCAAGGACCTATGAAGAGAGAGAGAAAGTTTAGAGTGGACTCCTCAAGGATCTATGAAGAGAGAGAGAGAGATCAGTGGACTTCTCAAGGATCTATGAAGAGAGAGAGAGGTCAGAGTGGACTCCTCAAGGATCTATGAAGAGAGAAAGAGGTCAAAGTGGACTCCTCAAGGACCTATGAAGAGAGAGAGAGAGGTCAGAGTGGACTCCTCAAGGACTTGTGAAGAGAGAGAGTTCAGAGTGGACTCCTCAAGGACCTATGAAGAGAGAGAGAGAGGTCCGAGTGGACTCCTCAAGGACTTGTGAAGAGAGAGAGTTCAGAGTGGACTCCTCAAGGACCTGTGAAGAGAGAGAGAGATCAGAGTGGACTCCTCAAGGACCTGTGAAGAGAGAGAGTTCAGAGTGGACTCCTCAAGGACCTATGAAGAGAGAGAGAAAGTTTAGAGTGGACTCCTCAAGGATCTATGAAGAGAGAGAGAGAGATCAGTGGACTTCTCAAGGATCTATGAAGAGAGAGAGAGAGGTCAGAGTGGACTCCTCAAGGACCTATGAAGAGAGAGAGAGGTCAGAGTGGACTCCTCAAGGACCTATGAAGAGAGAGAGAGGTCAGAGGGGACTCCTCAAGGACCTGTGAAGAGAGAGAGAGGTCAGAGTGGACTCCTCAAGGACCTGTGAAGAGAGAGAGAGGTCAGAGTGGACTCCTCAAGGACCTATGAAGAGAGAGAGAGGTCAGAGTGGACTCCTCAAGGACCTATGAAGAGAGAGAGAGGTCAGAGTGGACTCCTCAAGGACCTATGAAGAGAGGGAGAGAGATCAGAGTGGACTCCTCAAAGGCCTTTGAAGAGAGAGATAGATCAGAGTGGGCTCCTCAACCCTCGCCACCGTGAGTGCACCCCTCAACCAGCGCATCTTGTTCTGCACCAACTCTTCATATAACATCTCAGTCCTTCTATTGAAAGAGTCACATCATTACTTACTAACTTTCTTTGTATGGATTCCTGAAACTGTTAGGGGCAAATGGATCATTTTATATATTTGTGATTCATTTATCACATCTTAACCTTTCGCACTTTATAATAATTACCGTGATGCTGTCTGTCATCCGTGGTACTGCCTTCTACTGTCTGGCTGTTGATTATTGGTTATTGATCACCATCCTCATCCCTGACAACACAGCCAATAAATCTTATTGACGTGGTTTGTTTGTTGTTCGTGTAGATGGAGAAAGTGGTCATTGAGGGTCGCGACCCTAAGTTCAGAGGTCATTTCTGTGACATGCCTGTCATTGTTTTGGGTGCTGTCCAGCTGGTCACTAGGTCAGCAGTGTTCGGCCACTGTTTCTTAACCTTGGTCCTCTAACGTTACACATTTCTACCTATTCTATGAAGCACCTCTCAAGGTAGGAGTCTAACCAGCAATTATAACAGCTATCTTAAAAAAAAAACTTATTAGCATATTCATTTATTAACTTAAAAAAATATATAGCAAGGTATAATAACAAGCAATTAGATTAGATTAGAGCATCACTGACGTCAGTTCCATAAACAAGAAATCAATTAATCAATCAATCAAAGCAACAGAAACACCTTGGTCAACTCATTTATCATCAGGATTTTAAAATGCCCTCTTGCCAACCAGAGAATTCAAACGGAATGAATGTTATAAGTGAATCCCGAAAAATGTGAAGCGGGAAAAAAATGAAAGCTGGATTTTCCTAATTCCGTGGAGACCCGAGGAATGTGGCATCGCATTCTTTTATACATTAGCAATGAAGTTAGGTAAGTTGGAACCTCGGTGTAGTAAACAAACCGGTAGTAATGAATTGATCTACAGGACTTTAATGTTGCCATCATGAACAGATGCATTTTGGGTATCTCACAATACATCTAAAGGAGTCCTGTGAGGCCCGTTTTCAGACCAGAACATCTATTTATTCTGTTCCCATGAGCCCTGGTCTATGGAAGGGCATTCTCTTTATCAACCCTGCAGAGCTAGGAAAACAAGACCCTGGGTCCAGCCAATTTGTTCAGACAAATGTGGGGATTTGGGGCCACCGTGGGCTTCGCAGGGACGAGTGCTTAGTGTTTGTGTGCCAAGCACCCCCACCCCCTGATCCACCAAAGCCAGTCCATTCACCATGCCCTTTGTCTGTCCGGGTGGGTTAAAACTTGAACCTGACTACGGCTACGGAGTACGGACCCAACCTGTGCCACGACGGTGTAAAGGATTTCCTGGTTTTCTCCTATTACCTCTCTCTCTTACTCTCTCTCTCACTCAATTGAGTTGGCTGGGTTGGTTGGTGTCTGCTAGTGGGGGTGTCCAATCTAGGGGTCTGTTGGTGTCTCTTAGTGGGGGTGTCCACTCTAGGGGTTGGTTGGTATCTGCTAGTGGGGGTGTCCACTCTAGGGGTCGGTTGGTGTCTGCTAGTGGGGGTGTCCACTCTAGGGGTTGGTTGGTGTCTGCTAGTGGGGGTGTCCACTCTAGGGGTTGGTTGGTGTCTGCTAGTGGTGGTGTCCACTCTAGGGGTTGGTTGGTGTCTGCTAGTGGGGGTGTCCACTCTAGGGGTCGGTTGGTGTCTGCTAGTGGGGGTGTCCACTCTAGGGGTTGGTTGGTGTCTGCTAGTGGGGGTGTCCACTCTAGGGGTTGGTTGGTGTCTGCTAGTGGGGGTGTCCACTCTAGGGGTTGGTTGGTGTCTCTTAGTGGGGGTGTCCACTCTAGGGGTTTCCCCCCTCTTTCTATAGGCCCCAGTGTATTAGTCTAAGTGGTTCTAGACAATCTGATCGGTGGCTGGGCCTGGCGGGGCGGAGGAGCCTCCCTGGCATGCTGATCAGAGGATTAGGCCGAGCGGCTGCATCAGGTCAGGAGAGAAAGGGAAAGAGAAAGGCGTGCGGGGGAAGATGAGGTACATGCCGGTCCCACACTACATTTCAAACTCACCCACACCGCTAGTCCAGGCTGGGTTTCTCTCCTCTCCTCTCCTCTCCTCTCCTCTCCTCTCCTCTCCTCTCCTCTCCTCTCCTCTCCTCTCCTCTCCTCTCCTCTCCTCTCCTCTCCTCTCCTCTCCTCTCCTCTCCTAGATAGAGGTGTATTAATGTCTAGATATTAATGTCTAGATAGAGGTGTATCAATGTCTAGATATTAATGTCTAGATAGAGGTGTATTAATGTCTAGATAGAGGTGTATTAATGTCTAAATAGAGGTGTATTAATGTCTAGATAGAGGTGTATTAATGTCTAGATAGAGGTGTATTAATGTCTAGATATTAATGTATAGATAGAGGTGTATTAATGTCTAGATATTAATTTCTAGATAGAGGTATATTAATGTCTAGATAGAGGTGTATTAATGTCTAGATAGAGGTGTATTAATGTCTAGATATTAATGTCTAGATAGAGGTGTAATAATGTCTAGATATTAATGTCTAGATAGAGGTGTATTAATGTCTAGATAGAGGTGTATTAATGTCTAGATATTAATGTCTAGATAGAGGTGTATTAATGTCTAGATAGAGGTATTAATATCTAGATATTAATGTCCAGATAGAGGTGTATTAATGTCTAGATATTAATGTCTAGATAGAGGTGTATTAATGTCTAGATGGAGGTGTATTAATATCTAGATATTAATGTCTAGATAGAGGTGTATTAATGTCTAGATAGAGGTGTATTCATATCTAGATATTAATGTCTAGATAGAGGTGTATTAATGTCTAGATATTAATGTCTAGATAGAGGTGTATTAATGTCTAGATAGAGGTGTATTAATGTCTAGATATTAATGTCTAGATAGAGGTGTATTAATGTCTAGATATTAATGTCTAGATAGAGGTGTATTAATGTCTAGATGGAGGTGTATTAATATCTAGATATTAATGTCTAGATAGAGGTGTATTAATATCTAGATATTAATGTCTAGATAGAGGTGTATTAATGTCTAGATATTAATGTCTAGATAGAGGTATATTAATGTCTAGATATTAATGTCTAGATAGAGGTATATTAATGTCTAGATAGAGGTGTATTAATGTCTAGATATTAATGTCTAGATAGAGGTGTATTAATGTCTAGATAGAGGTGTATTAATGTCTAGATATTAATGTCTAGATAGAGGTGTATTAATGTCTATATAGAGGTGTATTAATGTCTAGATATTAATGTCTAGATAGAGGTGTATCAATGTCTAGATATTAATGTCTAGATAGAGGTGTATTAATGTCTAGATATTAATGTCTAGATAGAGGTGTATCAATGTCTAGATATTAATGTCTAGATAGAGGTGTATTAATGTCTAGATAGAGGTGTATTAATGTCTAGATATTAATGTCTAGATAGAGGTGTATCAATGTCTAGATATTAATGTCTAGATAGAGGTGTATTAATGTCTAGATAGAGGTGTATTAATGTCTAGATGGAGGTGTATTAATGTCTAGATATTAATGTCTAGATAGAGGTGTATTAATGTCTAGATATTAATGTCTAGATAAAGGTGTATTAATGTCTAGATATTAATTTCTAGATAGAGGTATATTAATGTATAGATAGAGGTGTATTAATGTCTAGATAGAGGTGTATTAATGTCTAGATATTAATGTCTAGATAGAGGTGTAATAATGTCTAGATATTAATGTCTAGATAGAGGTGTAATAATGTCTAGATATTAATGTCTAGATAGAGGTGTATTAATGTCTAGATAGAGGTGTATTAATATCTAGATATTAATGTCCAGATAGAGGTGTATTAATGTCTAGATATTAATGTCTAGATAGAGGTGTATTAATGTCTAGATGGAGGTGTATTAATATCTAGATATTAATGTCTAGATAGAGGTGTATTAATGTCTAGATAGAGGTGTATTAATGTCTAGATAGAGGTGTATTAATGTCTAGATAGAGGTGTATTAATATCTAGATATTAATGTCCAGATAGAGGTGTATTAATGTCTAGATATTAATGTCTAGATAGAGGTGTATTAATGTCTAGATATTAATGTCTAGATAGAGGTGTATTAATGTCTAGATGGAGGTGTATTAATATCTAGATATTAATGTCTAGATAGAGGTGTATTAATATCTAGATATTAATGTCTAGATAGAGGTGTATTAATGTCTAGATATTAATGTCTAGATAGAGGTGTATTAATGTCTAGATATTAATGTCTAGATAGAGGTATATTAATGTCTAGATAGAGGTGTATTAATGTCTAGATATTAATGTCTAGATAGAGGTGTATTAATGTCTAGATAGAGGTGTATTAATGTCTAGATATTAATGTCTAGATAGAGGTGTATTAATGTCTATATAGAGGTGTATTAATGTCTAGATATTAATGTCTAGATAGAGGTGTATCAATGTCTAGATATTAATGTCTAGATAGAGGTGTATTAATGTCTAGATATTAATGTCTAGATAGAGGTGTATCAATGTCTAGATATTAATGTCTAGATAGAGGTGTATTAATGTCTAGATAGAGGTGTATTAATGTCTAGATATTAATGTCTAGATAGAGGTTTATCAATGTCTAGATATTAATGTCTAGATAGAGGTGTATTAATGTCTAGATAGAGGTGTATTAATGTCTAGATGGAGGTGTATTAATGTCTAGATATTAATGTCTAGATAGAGGTGTATTAATGTCTAGATATTAATGTCTAGATAGAGGTGTATTAATGTCTAGATATTAATGTCTAGATAAAGATGTATTAATGTCTAGATATTAATTTCTAGATAGAGGTACATTAATGTCTAGATAGAGGTGTATTAATGTCTAGATAGAGGTGTATTAATGTCTAGATATTAATGTCTAGATAGAGGTGTAATAATGTCTAGATATTAATGTCTAGATAGAGGTGTATTAATATCTACATAGAGAGTATTAATGTCTAGATAGAGGTGTATTAATGTCTAGATATTAATGTCTAGATACAGGTGTATTAATGTCTAGATAGAGGTGTATTAATATCTAGATATTAATGTCCAGATAGAGGTGTATTAATGTCTAGATATTAATGTCTAGATAGAGGTGTATTAATGTCTAGATAGAGGTGTATTAATGTCTAGATAGAGGTGTATTAATGTCTAGATAGAGGTGTATTATTATCTAGATATTAATGTCCAGATAGAGGTGTATTAATGTCTAGATATTAATGTCAAGATAGAGGTGTATTAATGTCTAGATATGAATGTCTAGATAGAGGTGTATTATTGTCTAGATGGAGGTGTATTAATATCTAGATATTAATGTCTAGATAGAGGTGTATTAATATCTAGATATTAATGTCTAGATAGAGGTGTATTAATGTCTAGATATTAATGTCTAGATAGAGGTGTATTAATGTCTAGATATTAATGTCTAGATAGAGGTATATTAATGTCTAGATAGAGGTGTATTAATGTATAGATATTAATGTCTAGATAGAGGTGTATTAATGTCTAGATAGAGGTGTATTAATGTCTAGATATTAATGTCTAGATAGAGGTGTATTAATGTCTATATAGAGGTGTATTAATGTCTAGATATTAATGTCTAGATAGAGGTGTATTAATGTCTAGATAGAGGTGTATTAGTGTCTAGATATTAATGTCTAGATAGAGGTGTATCAATGTCTAGATATTAATGTCTAGATAGAGGTGTATTAATGTCTAGATATTAATGTCTAGATAGAGGTGTATCAATGTCTAGACATTAATGTCTAGATAGAGGTGTATTAATGTCTAGATAGAGGTGTATTAATGTCTAGATATTAATGTCTAGATAGAGGTGTATCAATGTCTAGATATTAATGTCTAGATAGAGGTGTATTAATGTCTAGATAGAGGTGTATTAATGTCTAGATGGAGGTGTATTAATGTCTAGATATTAATGTCTAGATAGAGGTGTATTAATGTCTAGATATTAATGTCTAGATAGAGGTGTATTAATGTCTAGATATTAATGTCTAGATAAAGGTGTATTAATGTCTAGATATTAATGTCTAGATAGAGGTGTATTAATGTTTAGATATTAATGTCTAGATAGAGGTGTATCAATGTCTAGATATTAATGTCTAGATAGAGGTGTATTAATGTCTAGATAGAGGTGTATCAATGTCTAGATAGAAGTGTATTAATGTCTAGATAGAGGTGTATTAATGTCTAGATATTAATGTCTAGATAGAGGTGTATTAATGTCTAGATATTAATGTCTAGATAGAGGTGTATTAATGTCTAGATAGAGGTGTATTAATGTCTAGATAGAGGTGTATCAATGTCTAGATAGAGGTGTATTAATGTCTAGATAGAGGTGTATTAATGTCTAGATATTAATGTCTAGATAGAGGTGTATTAATGTCTAGATATTAATGTCTAGATAGAGGTGTATTAATGTCTAGATAGAGGTGTATTATTGTCTAGATATTAATGTCTAGATAGAGGTGTATTAATGTCTAGATAGAGGTGTATTAATATCTAGATATTAATGTCTAGATAGAGGTGTATTAATGTCTAGATAGAGGTGTATTAATGTCTAGATGGAGGTGTATTAATGTCTAGATATTAATGTCCAGATAGAGGTGTATTAATGTCTAGATATTAATGTCTAGATAGAGGTGTATTAATGTCTAGATATTAATGTCTAGATAGAGGTGTATTAATGTCTAGATAGAGGTGTATTAATGTCTAGATATTAATGTCCAGATAGAGGTGTATTAATGTCTAGATAGAGGTGTATTAATGTCTAGATGGAGGTGTATTAATGTCTAGATATTAATGTCTAGATAGAGGTGTATTAATGTCTAGATATTAATGTCTAGATAGAGGTGTATTAATGTCTAGATATTAATGTCTAGATAAAGATGTATTAATGTCTAGATATTAATTTCTAGATAGAGGTACATTAATGTCTAGATAGAGGTGTATTAATGTCTAGATAGAGGTGTATTAATGTCTAGATATTAATGTCTAGATAGAGGTGTAATAATGTCTAGATATTAATGTCTAGATAGAGGTGTATTAATATCTACATAGAGAGTATTAATGTCTAGATAGAGGTGTATTAATGTCTAGATATTAATGTCTAGATACAGGTGTATTAATGTCTAGATAGAGGTGTATTAATATCTAGATATTAATGTCCAGATAGAGGTGTATTAATGTCTAGATATTAATGTCTAGATAGAGGTGTATTAATGTCTAGATGGAGGTGTATTAATATCTAGATATTAATGTCTAGATAGAGGTGTATTAATGTCTAGATAGAGGTGTATTAATGTCTAGATAGAGGTGTATTAATGTCTAGATAGAGGTGTATTATTATCTAGATATTAATGTCCAGATAGAGGTGTATTAATGTCTAGATATTAATGTCAAGATAGAGGTGTATTAATGTCTAGATATGAATGTCTAGATAGAGGTGTATTAATGTCTAGATGGAGGTGTATTAATATCTAGATATTAATGTCTAGATAGAGGTGTATTAATATCTAGATATTAATGTCTAGATAGAGGTGTATTAATGTCTAGATATTAATGTCTAGATAGAGGTGTATTAATGTCTAGATATTAATGTCTAGATAGAGGTATATTAATGTCTAGATAGAGGTGTATTAATGTCTAGATATTAATGTCTAGATAGAGGTGTATTAATGTCTAGATAGAGGTGTATTAATGTCTAGATATTAATGTCTAGATAGAGGTGTATTAATGTCTATATAGAGGTGTATTAATGTCTAGATATTAATGTCTAGATAGAGGTGTATTAATGTCTAGATAGAGGTGTATTAGTGTCTAGATATTAATGTCTAGATAGAGGTGTATCAATGTCTAGATATTAATGTCTAGATAGAGGTGTATTAATGTCTAGATATTAATGTCTAGATAGAGGTGTATCAATGTCTAGATATTAATGTCTAGATAGAGGTGTATTAATGTCTAGATAGAGGTGTATTAATGTCTAGATATTAATGTCTAGATAGAGGTGTATCAATGTCTAGATATTAATGTCTAGATAGAGGTGTATTAATGTCTAGATAGAGGTGTATTAATGTCTAGATGGAGGTGTATTAATGTCTAGATATTAATGTCTAGATAGAGGTGTATTAATGTCTAGATATTAATGTCTAGATAGAGGTGTATTAATGTTTAGATATTAATGTCTAGATAGAGGTGTATCA
Source organism: Salvelinus alpinus (assembly GCF_045679555.1). NCBI lineage: Eukaryota > Metazoa > Chordata > Actinopteri > Salmoniformes > Salmonidae > Salvelinus > Salvelinus alpinus. The sequence goes on along the minus strand of NC_092099.1, from coordinate 44,843,685 downwards.
ATGTCTAGATATTAATGTCTAGATAGAGGTGTATTAATGTCTAGATAGAGGTGTATCAATGTCTAGATAGAGGTGTATTAATGTCTAGATAGAGGTGTATTAATGTCTAGATATTAATGTCTAGATAGAGGTGTATTAATGTCTAGATATTAATGTCTAGATAGAGGTGTATTAATGTCTAGATAGAGGTGTATTAATGTCTAGATAGAGGTGTATCAATGTCTAGATAGAGGTGTATTAATGTCTAGATAGAGGTGTATTAATGTCTAGATATTAATGTCTAGATAGAGGTGTATTAATGTCTAGATATTAATGTCTAGATAGAGGTGTATTAATGTCTAGATAGAGGTGTATTATTGTCTAGATATTAATGTCTAGATAGAGGTGTATTAATGTCTAGATAGAGGTGTATTAATATCTAGATATTAATGTCTAGATAGAGGTGTATTAATGTCTAGATAGAGGTGTATTAATGTCTAGATGGAGGTGTATTAATGTCTAGATATTAATGTCCAGATAGAGGTGTATTAATGTCTAGATATTAATGTCTAGATAGAGGTGTATTAATGTCTAGATATTAATGTCTAGATAGAGGTGTATTAATGTCTAGATAGAGGTGTATTAATGTCTAGATATTAATGTCCAGATAGAGGTGTATTAATGTCTAGATAGAGGTGTATTAATGTCTAGATGGAGGTGTATTAATGTCTAGATATTAATGTCTAGATAGAGGTGTATTAATGTCTAGATATTAATGTCTAGATAGAGGTGTATTAATGTCTAGATATTAATGTCTAGATAAAGGTGTATTAATGTCTAGATATTAATGTCTAGATAGAGGTGTATTAATGTTTAGATATTAATGTCTAGATAGAGGTGTATCAATGTCTAGATAGAGGTGTATTAATGTCTAGATAGAGGTGTATTAATGTCTAGATATTAATGTCTAGATAGAGGTGTATTAATGTCTAGATATTAATGTCTAGATAGAGGTGTATTAATGTCTAGATAGAGGTGTATTAATGTCTAGATAGAGGTGTATCAATGTCTAGATAGAGGTGTATTAATGTCTAGATAGAGGTGTATTAATGTCTAGATATTAATGTCTAGATAGAGGTGTATTAATGTCTAGATATTAATGTCTAGATAGAGGTGTATTAATGTCTAGATAGAGGTGTATTATTGTCTAGATATTAATGTCTAGATAGAGGTGTATTAATGTCTAGATAGAGGTGTATTAATATCTAGATATTAATGTCTAGATAGAGGTGTATTAATGTCTAGATAGAGGTGTATTAATGTCTAGATGGAGGTGTATTAATGTCTAGATATTAATGTCCAGATAGAGGTGTATTAATGTCTAGATATTAATGTCTAGATAGAGGTGTATTAATGTCTAGATATTAATGTCTAGATAGAGGTGTATTAATGTCTAGATAGAGGTGTATTAATGTCTAGATATTAATGTCCAGATAGAGGTGTATTAATGTCTAGATAGAGGTGTATTAATGTCTAGATGGAGGTGTATTAATGTCTAGATATTAATGTCTAGATAGAGGTGTATTAATGTCTAGATATTAATGTCTAGATAGAGGTGTATTAATGTCTAGATATTAATGTCTAGATAAAGATGTATTAATGTCTAGATATTAATTTCTAGATAGAGGTACATTAATGTCTAGATAGAGGTGTATCAATGTCTAGATAGAGGTGTATTAATGTCTAGATAGAGGTGTATTAATGTCTAGATATTAATGTCTAGATAGAGGTGTATTAATGTCTAGATATTAATGTCTAGATAGAGGTGTATTAATGTCTAGATAGAGGTGTATTAATGTCTAGATAGAGGTGTATCAATGTCTAGATAGAGGTGTATTAATGTCTAGATAGAGGTGTATTAATGTCTAGATATTAATGTCTAGATAGAGGTGTATTAATGTCTAGATATTAATGTCTAGATAGAGGTGTATTAATGTCTAGATAGAGGTGTATTATTGTCTAGATATTAATGTCTAGATAGAGGTGTATTAATGTCTAGATAGAGGTGTATTAATATCTAGATATTAATGTCTAGATAGAGGTGTATTAATGTCTAGATAGAGGTGTATTAATGTCTAGATGGAGGTGTATTAATGTCTAGATATTAATGTCCAGATAGAGGTGTATTAATGTCTAGATATTAATGTCTAGATAGAGGTGTATTAATGTCTAGATATTAATGTCTAGATAGAGGTGTATTAATGTCTAGATAGAGGTGTATTAATGTCTAGATATTAATGTCCAGATAGAGGTGTATTAATGTCTAGATAGAGGTGTATTAATGTCTAGATGGAGGTGTATTAATGTCTAGATATTAATGTCTAGATAGAGGTGTATTAATGTCTAGATATTAATGTCTAGATAGAGGTGTATTAATGTCTAGATATTAATGTCTAGATAAAGATGTATTAATGTCTAGATATTAATTTCTAGATAGAGGTACATTAATGTCTAGATAGAGGTGTATTAATGTCTAGATAGAGGTGTATTAATGTCTAGATATTAATGTCTAGATAGAGGTGTAATAATGTCTAGATATTAATGTCTAGATAGAGGTGTATTAATATCTACATAGAGAGTATTAATGTCTAGATAGAGGTGTATTAATGTCTAGATATTAATGTCTAGATACAGGTGTATTAATGTCTAGATAGAGGTGTATTAATATCTAGATATTAATGTCCAGATAGAGGTGTATTAATGTCTAGATATTAATGTCTAGATAGAGGTGTATTAATGTCTAGATGGAGGTGTATTAATATCTAGATATTAATGTCTAGATAGAGGTGTATTAATGTCTAGATAGAGGTGTATTAATGTCTAGATAGAGGTGTATTAATGTCTAGATAGAGGTGTATTATTATCTAGATATTAATGTCCAGATAGAGGTGTATTAATGTCTAGATATTAATGTCAAGATAGAGGTGTATTAATGTCTAGATATGAATGTCTAGATAGAGGTGTATTAATGTCTAGATGGAGGTGTATTAATATCTAGATATTAATGTCTAGATAGAGGTGTATTAATATCTAGATATTAATGTCTAGATAGAGGTGTATTAATGTCTAGATATTAATGTCTAGATAGAGGTGTATTAATGTCTAGATATTAATGTCTAGATAGAGGTATATTAATGTCTAGATAGAGGTGTATTAATGTCTAGATATTAATGTCTAGATAGAGGTGTATTAATGTCTAGATAGAGGTGTATTAATGTCTAGATATTAATGTCTAGATAGAGGTGTATTAATGTCTATATAGAGGTGTATTAATGTCTAGATATTAATGTCTAGATAGAGGTGTATTAATGTCTAGATAGAGGTGTATTAGTGTCTAGATATTAATGTCTAGATAGAGGTGTATCAATGTCTAGATATTAATGTCTAGATAGAGGTGTATTAATGTCTAGATATTAATGTCTAGATAGAGGTGTATCAATGTCTAGATATTAATGTCTAGATAGAGGTGTATTAATGTCTAGATAGAGGTGTATTAATGTCTAGATATTAATGTCTAGATAGAGGTGTATCAATGTCTAGATATTAATGTCTAGATAGAGGTGTATTCATGTCTAGATAGAGGTGTATTAATGTCTAGATGGAGGTGTATTAATGTCTAGATATTAATGTCTAGATAGAGGTGTATTAATGTCTAGATATTAATGTCTAGATAGAGGTGTATTAATGTTTAGATATTAATGTCTAGATAGAGGTGTATCAATGTCTAGATATTAATGTCTAGATAGAGGTGTATTAATGTCTAGATAGAGGTGTATCAATGTCTAGATAGAGGTGTATTAATGTCTAGATAGAGGTGTATTAATGTCTAGATATTAATGTCTAGATAGAGGTGTATTAATGTCTAGATATTAATGTCTAGATAGAGGTGTATTAATGTCTAGATAGAGGTGTATTAATGTCTAGATAGAGGTGTATCAATGTCTAGATAGAGGTGTATTAATGTCTAGATAGAGGTGTATTAATGTCTAGATATTAATGTCTAGATAGAGGTGTATTAATGTCTAGATATTAATGTCTAGATAGAGGTGTATTAATGTCTAGATAGAGGTGTATTATTGTCTAGATATTAATGTCTAGATAGAGGTGTATTAATGTCTAGATAGAGGTGTATTAATATCTAGATATTAATGTCTAGATAGAGGTGTATTAATGTCTAGATAGAGGTGTATTAATGTCTAGATGGAGGTGTATTAATGTCTAGATATTAATGTCCAGATAGAGGTGTATTAATGTCTAGATATTAATGTCTAGATAGAGGTGTATTAATGTCTAGATATTAATGTCTAGATAGAGGTGTATTAATGTCTAGATAGAGGTGTATTAATGTCTAGATATTAATGTCCAGATAGAGGTGTATTAATGTCTAGATAGAGGTGTATTAATGTCTAGATGGAGGTGTATTAATGTCTAGATATTAATGTCTAGATAGAGGTGTATTAATGTCTAGATATTAATGTCTAGATAGAGGTGTATTAATGTCTAGATATTAATGTCTAGATAAAGGTGTATTAATGTCTAGATATTAATGTCTAGATAGAGGTGTATTAATGTTTAGATATTAATGTCTAGATAGAGGTGTATCAATGTCTAGATATTAATGTCTAGATAGAGGTGTATTAATGTCTAGATAGAGGTGTATCAATGTCTAGATAGAGGTGTATTAATGTCTAGATAGAGGTGTATTAATGTCTAGATATTAATGTCTAGATAGAGGTGTATTAATGTCTAGATATTAATGTCTAGATAGAGGTGTATTAATGTCTAGATAGAGGTGTATTAATGTCTAGATAGAGGTGTATCAATGTCTAGATAGAGGTGTATTAATGTCTAGATAGAGGTGTATTAATGTCTAGATATTAATGTCTAGATAGAGGTGTATTAATGTCTAGATATTAATGTCTAGATAGAGGTGTATTAATGTCTAGATAGAGGTGTATTATTGTCTAGATATTAATGTCTAGATGGAGGTGTATTAATGTCTAGATAGAGGTGTATTAATATCTAGATATTAATGTCTAGATAGAGGTGTATTAATGTCTAGATAGAGGTGTATTAATGTCTAGATGGAGGTGTATTAATGTCTAGATATTAATGTCCAGATAGAGGTGTATTAATGTCTAGATATTAATGTCTAGATAGAGGTGTATTAATGTCTAGATATTAATGTCTAGATAGAGGTGTATTAATGTCTAGATAGAGGTGTATTAATGTCTAGATATTAATGTCCAGATAGAGGTGTATTAATGTCCAGATATTAATGTCTAGATATTAATGTCCAGATAGAGGTGTATTAATGTCCAGATATTAATGTCTAGATAGAGGTGTATTAATGCAACAGGTTTGGAACCACAGTACAGACTTGTGAAAGTGTGAGACTTGTGAAAACACACACAATAACTCAAACAATTACTAAACTCACAAACTTATATACTCTCTCAAGTCACCCCCCCCCCCTTCAACTGTGTGCGGTTGGTTTAGCCCATGGATCAGGAGGCAGCTGGTCAGCCAAGCGGGCTGAACAATTACCACCCTAGAGTAGCAGAGGTTGAGTCCCGGGGAGCATGCCCTGCCTCTGTCTCTGAATGACTGTACCCCAGCTCCTCCTCTCTCCCGGGGAGCCTTGTTAGGCCCGACAGGGGGTCACAGCTTCCTGCAGGGCTGTTTTGCGGGGGGGGGGGGGCATCGCCAAGGGGGCTTTGCATCAGAGCGAATGGGGAGGAGGCACGACATCAGTAGATAAAATGGTACCTCCAATCTACGTATGCATACTCCTGACATGTGTTACCGCAGGGGCAAGGGAAACACTTCCACAAGGTGGCCACAATGCAATAGGCATAGGGAGAGAGGAGGTGCGGGCTGAGGGGAGGCGAGGGGAGAGAAGGGGGGTCTACTATCAAAGCCCAAGACACACAGCAATTAGTGCAGGAGAAAGAGAGAGAGAAAGAGAGAGAGAGAGAGCGGGAGTGAAAGAGAGAGAGAGAGAGATAGAGAAAGAAAAAAGAGAGAGAGAGAGAGAGAGAGAGAGAGAGAGAGAGAGAGAGAGAGAGAGAGAGGACAGAAAGAGATGGAACCAGAGAAAGTGTTGTGAATTTGATACATTAAGTGGTGGCGTTCATTAGCATATTGTTGTGTGTCGTTGGTTTATTCATTGAGGTCTGAATGTATGTTCCATGATTCAACCTCCCCAGTCCCCATGGACACCTTTCAGCCATAACCACCTTCCTGTTTCTCCTCTTCCGCCTTTAAAAAAATTATATTTTCTATTGCCCTTGTCTTTTTCTGCCACATTGTTGAATTTTATTTAACTAGGCAAGTCAGTTAAGAACAAATTCTTATTTACAATGACAGCCTCTGAACAGTGGGTTAACTGCCTTGTTCAGGGGGCAGAACGACAGATTTGTACCTTGTCAGCTCGGGGATTCGACCAAGCAACATTTTGGTTACTGGCCCAACGCCCTAACCACTAGGCTACCTGCTGCCCCCCTCTAACCACTAGGCTACCTGCCGCCCCCCTCTAACCACTAGGCTACCTGCTGCCCCACTGTAACCACTAGGCTAACTGCTGCCCCCCTGTAACCACTAGGCTAACTGCTGCCCCCCACTAACCACTAGGCTACCTGCTGCCCCCCACTAACCACTAGGCTACCTGCTGCCCCCCTGTAACCACTAGGCTAACTGCTGCCCCCCACTAACCACTAGGCTACCTGCTGCCCCCCTGTAACCACTAGGCTAACTGCTGCCCCCCTGTAACCACTAGGCTAACTGCTGCCCCCCACTAACCACTAGGCTACCTGCCGCCCCCCTCTAACCACTAGGCTACCTGCCGCCCCAATGGCGTGGATTGATTCACCATGCAAGTCCTACATGCACCCACTCTAAAAAAAAAAATCATACAAGATGTATTCTACTGTGCTAAACACAGATATGAAAACATATCTAGTATCAAGGACAAATTAATGATATGGCCATACTAGAAGGAGACCAAAGGACAGTGAAGATCTTGTTCGCCAAAAGAGTACAAAAACATAATCAGATACCTTTAACATCTGACCAAATGACCCTCAAAAAAGTGGAGTAAAAATTGTGAGTGAAGTTTCGAACCACTCTCTCAGATTATTTTCTCTGGTATTCCAACCACCTTTTGTTTTTTGTGACTGGAAAAGAGCAGAGGAGCAGACCCAGTGTGGTTTCCTTGTCTCTTTTGTCCTGGAGGTTTTCTGATGCCAGCTTTCTCCTGTTACATTAGTGCACGTCAACACGGAGACTCACACAGACACTGCTGCTGTTACACCAACTCGTCTCTACTGAGGCTGAATCACAAATTAACCAGAGCTCTTTAATGTCCCCGGGGCAATAAGTAGATACTGATATCTCCGTTCAGATAATCTCTCGCGGACAGACCACTTAAACCATCAAACATGTGACCAAATTACATGAGATTTTAGGCCTGGGTTAACCGAGATTATTACAAGGTATAATTTACATTGAGTAACAGGGTATTATTGAGTCAACGTTATGTGTATTAGATATAAATACAGGTGTTTCCTTTTAGAGCAGCTACACGCCCTGAGAGAAATAGAATGAGAGTTTATGCAGACAACATGTTCTAATGCATTCGCTATGGTCAAGGCCCGTATGTGACCCCCACGGTTCTGTAAAGTTACCATGTGGAGGTCATACAGGGCAATCGGAAAGAACTCCCCACCCCTTGACTTTTTTTTTCACATGTTGTTACATTACAGCCTTATTCTAAAATGGATTAAAAATATATATATATTTTTTAAATCTCATCAATCTATCTCTTGTCTCTGACCTGATAAAGAAAAGGTCACGGACCCTTGGAGGGTGTCTCGTAAGTAGGACCAGGTCTCTCTGGGCAACTCATCTACTCATAATGCACATGAGCTGGTCAGTCTGGACCTCTGCTAGAGGTCAAAGGTCGACATCAACATAGACAGAGAGGGGTCGAGCTCCCGTCTGTCAGTCAGAGGCTGACGCAGATGCGTCATCCATATAGAGGGCACGTTCCCCCCTCAGATTTCTCCTGTTAAAATAATACAAAGAAATATATACATTATTAATATATTGTTGTTTCTCTGTAATACTACTAACCACTTCAGTAATTTTATGATGTTGGATTTAGCTAGCTCATATAGGTTCCCAATCTCCCAATCTCATAACTAGCCACTAAGAACCCTTTTTACGCTATAAATCAAGTTAGAGTAACTAGCTAACCTAACTGTCTTAGTTGGTATGCCTGCTGGCAAGGTTGGTAGTCTTTAGAAGAGCAAGCCATAACTAAATGTACTGAATAAGACTCACATTCCTTTAAATCTTTGACCCAGATTTTATCAGAGAGTAACTAGCTAGAGTAACTAGAGAAGCATGTAAAAGAAAAAGGACTGCCGGTCAGGAGGACACAGACAGCTCAAGAGGTATGCTGAGATATGCAGAAAAATATACATATATTTTTCACAAAGAATTACACATAATGATTACGGCTCTAGATTTCAGGAGTGAGCTGTTTCAGGTGTTTGAGAAAATAATAAATCATCACATTTACACCCCCCCCCCCCCCCCCCACCTCAGCCGTCCCTACGTACTTTGTGCCTCCTCAGATTTCCAAGGTGCATGATGCCATAGGCTGAAGGTCAGGGTCACAGCAGGAGCTGGTCTGGTCAGAGAGTAGGTAAGTAGGTCGTTCTGAAGCGTCTGACTAGCCACTCTATATCCAACACTATGACCTGTGACCCCCCCCCTCAGCAGGAGCTGGTCTGGTCAGAGAGTAGGTAAGTAGGTCGTTCTGAAGCGTCTGACTAGCCACTCTTTATCCAACACTATGACCCCCCCCCCCCATGATGATGATCTCAGCCCAGATTTAGGTGGTCAATCAATTGGTCACTATTCGCACTGGACTAGTATAACTATAGGACGTCGGTTATATAATTATTTCCGCAGAATGTCTGTTTTTCCCTGAGGATGATTTGGATAGATTTAGTTTTATCAAACTAACCCCTGTCATATTTTTTCTTTACTCGTTCAAAATGTCCCTTCATGACGGAAGCCTGGAGGCTCTTCTTGGCGTGAAGATATTTCAGCTTGTCCAGAGATGGCCTAATATTGACTATCAGTTCGAAAGTCCGAATATTATCAATAAGAACCATGAACTACATGCAGACATTTAATTAACTGACGTATTTTGGCAATTTATCAATTCATTGGCACAATGTCATCCACTTTTACATCTTTTACAAGAGAACTTGGCACTGGTTAAGTCTGTTAGGGGAATAATCTATGTGTAAATAACCTATGTGTAAATAACCTGTGTGTAAATAACCTATGTGTAAATAACCTATGTGTAAATAACCTGTGTGTAAATAACCTATGTGTAAATAACCTATGTGTAAATGTAATCTGTTGCTGTGTTTTTTTTTTGTTATCTGTGATCGTTTTGTTTTGTCTTGTGTAGTTTCTTAATCATTGTACCTAAACTGTATGTGTAAACATGTATACGCAGGGCCCAGCTGTAGAAGAGACCTTGGTCTCAGTCTGTGTTCCTTGTTGAAATAAAGGTAGAATAATGATAATAGAATCGATAAGAGTTCAATGTGTTTCCATCCCACTGGACATAAACTGGTTGAATCAACGTTGTTTCAACGTAATTTGTCAACGTATTGTGACGTGGAATCTACATGGAAAACACATTGGATTTGGGAAAGAGTCATCAACGTAAACTGTTGTTTTGAGGGTGAAGTTTCAACCACAGAATTGTCTTCATGGTAACTAATTTTCAACATAGATAAACCTTTTATGTTGAATTTGTACATTTGAAACAATGTCCGATCTTCAACATTATATCCACTATCAAAACAATTAGTTGATCTGTCTACAGCGCCTCCTACTGGAGAGTTGGTCTCTCTACAGCACCTCCTACTGGAGAGTTGATGTATCTACAGCAACTCCTACTGGAGAGTTGATCTACCTACAGCACCTCCTACTGGAGAGTTGATCTATCTACATTACAGCACTTCCTACTGGAGAGTTGATCTATTTACAGCACCTCCTACTGGAGAGTTGATCTGTCTACAGCACCTCCTACTGGAGAGTTGATTTATCTACAGCACCTCCTACTGGAGAGTTGATGTACCTACAGCACTTCCTACTGGAGAGTTGATGTATCTACAGCACCTCCTACTGGAGAGTTGATGTATCTACAGCACCTCCTACTGGAGAGTTGATTTATCTACAGCACCTCCTACTGGAGAGTTGATTTATCTACAGCACCTCCTACTGGAGAGTTGATGTATCTACAGCACATCCTACTGGAGAGTTGATTTATCTACAGCACCTCCTACTGGAGAGTTGATTTATCTACAGCACCTCCTACTGGAGAGTTGATGTATCTACAGCACCTCCTACTGGAGAGTTGACCTACCTACAGCACCTCCTACTGGAGAGTTGATGTATCTACAGCACCTCCTACTGGAGAGTTGATCTATCTACATTACAGCACCTCCTACTGGAGAGTTGATCTATCTACAGCACCTCCTACTGGAGAGTTGATCTACCTACAACACCTACTACTGGAGAGTTGATCTATCTACAGCACCTCCTACTGGAGAGTTGATCTACCTACAGCACCTCCTACTGGAGAGTTGATGTATCTACAGCACCTCCTACTGGAGAGTTGATCTACCTACAGCACCTCCTACTGGAGAGTTGATCTATCTACATTACAGCACTTCCTACTGGAGAGTTGATCTATTTACAGCACCTCCTACTGGAGAGTTGATCTGTCTACAGCACCTCCTACTGGAGAGTTGATTTATCTACAGCACCTCCTACTGGAGAGTTGATGTACCTACAGCACTTCCTACTGGAGAGTTGATGTATCTACAGCACCTCCTACTGGAGAGTTGATGTATCTACAGCACCTCCTACTGGAGAGTTGATTTATCTACAGCACCTCCTACTGGAGAGTTGATTTATCTACAGCACCTCCTACTGGAGAGTTGATGTATCTACAGCACATCCTACTGGAGAGTTGATTTATCTACAGCACCTCCTACTGGAGAGTTGATTTATCTACAGCACCTCCTACTGGAGAGTTGATGTATCTACAGCACCTCCTACTGGAGAGTTGACCTACCTACAGCACCTCCTACTGGAGAGTTGATGTATCTACAGCACCTCCTACTGGAGAGTTGATCTATCTACATTACAGCACCTCCTACTGGAGAGTTGATCTATCTACAGCACCTCCTACTGGAGAGTTGATCTACCTACAACACCTACTACTGGAGAGTTGATCTATCTACAGCACCTCCTACTGGAGAGTTGATCTACCTACAGCACCTCCTACTGGAGAGTTGATGTATCTACAGCACCTCCTACTGGAGAGTTGATCTACCTACAGCACCTCCTACTGGAGAGTTGATCTATCTACAGCACCTCCTACTGGAGAGTTGATGTATCTACAGCACCTCCTACTGGAGAGTTGGTCTCTCTACAGCACCTCCTACTGGGGAGTTGATGTATCTACAGCACCTCCTACTGGGGAGTTGATGTATCTACAGCTATCCATTTGGTCTCCCATCCAGGGTTTTAACCAAGCCAAGCTTTTACATTTGGCACTGACTACTACCAATGTGCTATTGTGAGAAATGATTATTGAGAGGGACGTAGACCCCGCTCCACCTCTGGCTCACCCCACTTTGGTGGCGCCTCTGGTGCGGGGACCCTCGTCGCCGACCCCGGACCGGGGACCCTCGCTGCCGGCCCCGGACTGGGGACCCTCGTTGTGGGCCCCGGACTGGGGACCGTCGCTGGGGGCTCCGGACTGGAGACCGTCGCTGGAGACTCCGGACTGGAGACCGTCGCTGGAGGCTTCGTGCCATGACTCATCACTGGAGGCTTCGTGCCATGGATCATCGCTGGAGGCTTCGTGCCATAGATCATCACTGGAGGCTTCGTGCCATGGATCCTCACTGGAGGCTTCGTGCCATGGATCATCACTGGAGGCTTCGTGCCATGGATCATCACTGGGCCGTGGAGACGCACTGGAGGTCTGGAGAGCAGAGCTGGCACAACCCGTCCTGGCTGGATGCTCACCCTAGCCTGGCAGCTGCGGGGCGTTGGCACAGGATGAACTGGGCTGTGAGAGCGCACCGGAGACACTGTGCGTAGAGCCTGCGCAGGATATACTGGGCCGAGGAGGCGCACTGGAGGTCTGGAGCGTAGAGCTGGCACCACCCTTCCTGGCTGGATGCCCACTAGCCCAGCCGATGCGGGGAGCTGGAATACAGCGCACCGGGCTATGAGTGCGCACTGGAGACACTGCGCAGAGCCACATAACATGGGGCCTGACTAGTCACACTTTCCCCACGGTAAGCACGAGGAGTTGGCTCAGGTCTCCAACCTGACTCAGCCAATCTTCTCGTGTGCCCCCCAAAAATTCTCGGGCTTCCGTGCAAGCCGTGTCCCCTCGTACCGCTGGGCCCCCTTTCTAGCTTCCTCCGCCTTCCTAGCTGCTTCCACCTGTTCCCATGGGAGGCGATCCCTTCCGGCCAGGATCTCCTCCCACGTCCAGGATCCTTTGCCGTCCAGGATGTCCTCCCATGTCCAGTCCTCCTTACCACGCTGCTTGGTCCGTTTGTGGTGGGATGTTCTGTAACGCTCGTCGGAAGGATGAGACCAAGGTGCAGCGTGGTACGTGTTCATGATATTTTCTTAAATCAGAACACTAAACAAAACAACAAAAGAACAACGAACGTCACGTTCTGTAGGCTTCACAGAGCTAACAAAAAACAACATCCCACAACCTAAGGTGGCAATACAGGCTGCCTAAGTATGATTCCCAATCAGAGACAACGATAGACAGCTGTCCCTGATTTGAGAACCAAACCCGGCCAAAACATAGAAATAAAGAAACATAGAAAACAAAGCGTAGAATGCCCACCCAAATCACACCCTGACCAAACCAAATAGAGACATAAAAAGGCTCTCTAAGGTCAGGGCGTGACAGACGGGTCATTTCAGACTGAATCGCTGAAGTAGGTAGTTGATGTAAGGACTGTGCTTTATAGCGCTGAATGTTTTCATGTCAAATTATTTTTGTTTTTTGTTTATTACGTGCAATACGTGTGTGTGTGTTATGTTGCTTAGCAGCAGTATGAAACATAGTGTTTGATTATTTTCTACCCCTATCTCTCTGGACAAACTGTATCTCTATGGCAACAGACTCTATGGCAGCAGACTTTATGGCAACAGACTCTATGGCAACAGACTCTATGGCAACAGACTCTATGGCAACAGACTCTATGGCAGCAGACTCTATGGCAACAGACTCTATGGCAACAGACTCTATGGCAGCAGACTCTATGGCAACAGACTCTATGGCAACATGCTCTATGGCAACAGACTCAATGGCAACAGACTTGAAGGCAACAGACTCGAAGGCAGCAGAATATATGGCAACTCTGTTCTTCTGGTTTGTGTGTAAAAGTAGAGCTGTTAGACACTGACTTCCTGCAGCAGCCTGTTAGGCACGGATGTGACGTCCCGCAGCAGCCTGTTAGTCACTGACATGACTTCCTGCAGCAGCCTGTTAGGCACTGACATGACTTCCTGCAGCAGCCTGTTAGGCACTGACATGACTTCCTGCAGCAGCCTGTTAGGCACTGACATGACTTCCTGCAGCAGCCTGTTAGGCACTGACATGACGTCCTGCAGCAGCCTGTTAGGCACTGACGTCAAAAACGTTCCACAGGGATGTTGGTCCACGCTTACGCGATGGCATCACGCAATTGCTGCAGATTGGACACCATTACACCCCCACCACCAGCCTGTACCGTTGACACCAGACAGGATGGGGCCATGGACTCATGCTGCTTAAGCCAAATCCTGACTCTGCCATCTGCATGACGCAACAGGAACTGGGGTTCGTCGGACCAGGCTGATGTTTTTCCACTCCTCAGTTGTCCAGTGTTGGTGATGACGTCCCCACTGGATCCTCTTCTTCTTGTTTCTAGCTGACAGGAACCCGGTGTGGTCGTCTGCCCACTGGAGCCTCTTCTTCTTGTTTCTAGCTGACAGGAACCCGGTGTGGTCGTCTGCCCACTGGAGCCTCTTCTTCTTGTTTCTAGCTGACAGGAACCCGGTGTGGTCGTCTGCCCACTGGAGCCTCTTCTTCTTGTTTCTAGCTGACAGGAACCCGGTGTGGTCGTCTGCCCACTGGAGCCTCTTCTTCTTGTTTCTAGCTGACAGGAACCCGGTGTGGTCCTCTGCCCACTGGAGCTTCTTCTTCTTGTTTCTAGCAGACAGGAACCCGGTGTGGTCGTCTGCCCACTGGAGCTTCTTCTTCTTGTTTCTAGCAGACAGGAACCCGGTGTGGTCGTCTGCCCACTGGAGCTTCTTCTTCTTGTTTCTAGCAGACAGGAACCCGGTGTGGTCGTCTGCCCACTGGAGCCTCTTCTTCTTGTTTCTAGCTGACAGGAACCCGGTGTGGTCGTCTGCCCACTGGAGCCTCTTCTTCTTGTTTCTAGCTGACAGGAACCCGGTGTGGTCGTCTGCCCACTGGAGCCTCTTCTTCTTGTTTCTAGCTGACAGGAACCCGGTGTGGTCGTCTGCCCACTGGAGCCTCTTCTTCTTGTTTCTAGCTGACAGGAACCCGGTGTGGTCGTCTGCTGCAGTATCCCATCGGTGACAAGAACAGATGAGTTGTGTGGTCCGAGATGCCGTTCTGCACACCACTGTTGTACTGCGCCGTTATTGGCCTGTTTGTGGCGCGCCTGTTAGCTTGAACCATTCTAGCCGTTCACCTTTGACCTCTCTCATCAACAAGATGTTTTTGTCCACAGGACTGCTGCTGACTGGATGATTTTTGTTTGTCGCATCATTCTCAGTAAACCCTAGACACTATCGTGTGTGAAAAGCTCAGGAGGAAGTTGTAACATATAACACTGTACTGTTGTAACATATTAACAGTTTACTGTGATGACATATAACACTGTACTTTTGTAAAATATAGCAGAGTACTGTGGTAACATATAACAGTGTTACTCTCCTCCTCTCCTCCCTCCTCTACTCCTCTCTCATCCGCTCTTCCTCTCCTCCTCTCCTCCCTCCTCTTCTTCTCCTCCCTCCTCCTCTCCTCCCTTCTTCTCTCCTCTTCTCCTCCTCTCCTCTTCTCCTCCTCCCTCCTCTCCTCCTCTACTCCCTCCTCTACTCCATCTTCCTCTCCTCCCTTCTTCTCTCCTCCCTCCTCTCCTCCTCTTCTCCTCCTCCCTCATCTTCCCCTCCCTCCTCACCTCCTCTCCTCCTCTTCTCCTCCTCCCTCCTCTCCTCCTCTCCTCCCTCCTCTACTCCATCTTCCTCTCCTCCCTTCTTCTCTCCTCCCTCCTCTCCTCCTCTTCTCCTCCTCCCTCATCTTCCCCTCCCTCCTCTCCTCCTCTCCTCCTCTTCTCCTCCTCCCTCATCTTCCCCTCCCTCCTCTCCCCCTCTTCTCTCCTCCCTCCTCTTCTCTCCTCCCTCCTCTCCTCCTCTTCTCCGCCTCCCTCCCCTCCTCTCCTCCTCTTCTCCTCCTCCCTCCTCCCTCCTCCTCCCTCCTCCTCCCTCCTCTCCTACTCTCCTCCTCTCCTCCTCTCCTCTTCTCCTCCTCTCCTCCTCTTCTCCTCCTCCCTCCTCTCCTCTTCTCCTCCTCCTCTCCTCCTCTCCTCCTCTTATTCCTTCTTTTTACTCCTCTTCTCAATATTATGGCACTTCCTTATTCCAGACAGGCCTTCACCCCTCCGCCCCCCTCCATTCTTCCTCGCCAGTTCCCCCCCCCAGTCCAGCCTGTCAGAGAAGCACAATGTCAGTCTATTAGTATGGTAATGAGGCCTTGGGCCGACAGGTGGCTGGGTAGACAGCTCAATTAAGCTGCTCATTAAAGGAGAAGCTAACAGAGCAGCCAGCACAGCAAGGCTAAGAGACAATGTGATGTCATAGGCAACAAATTGGTCAGGAGTGTGTGCGTGTGTGTGTGTGCTTGCAAGTGTGCGTGCGTGCATGTGTGTGTGTGTGTGTGGGAGCGTGCGTGTGCGTGTGCGTGTGTGTGTGTGTGTGTGTGTGTGTGTGTGTGTGTGTGTGTATGTGTCTGTGTGTGTGTGTGTGTGGTAGAGAGAGCAGCGAAAAGAGTTGGCAGTGGAAACACCAGTCTGTAAAATGACAGAACATTGATGGACACGACTAATAAGGGAAGCTATTGCTTTATGTTGAGTTAAGATGAGAGGAAAAGGAAGAGGGAGAGAAAGGTGGAGGGATGGGAGGAGGGAGGTAGAGGAGAACAACAAGTCACTCAAACTTGGCCTTTCTCTCTCCCCTCAGACTGTCCGTCGCCGAGTCGCCCTCATTGATCAGTAGCTGATTGGTTATCAGCTTGACCAAGACTGAGAACAGGTCTAATTACTACAAATCAGACACTAGAGGACTGGATAGTCCAATACTCTCTCAAACTAACTTCAGACAGACTTTTTACAGACATACAACACATTCCGGACAGGAACAATGTTTTATTTGGGGGGGGGGTGGTTCCTTTCATTTGAATGATCCAAGGTTTGGGATAGGGTTAAAACATTACGTTTAGTCATTCATTTGGAAGGGTTAAGTTAAGGGTTAAGGTTTGGGATAGGATTAAAACATTACGTTTAGTCATTCATTTGGAAGGGTTAAGTTAAGGGTTAAGGTTTGAGATAGGGTTAACATTAAAATATATATATGTATATAGTGTTTACCACTGGGATTGAAAAATACGCGCTCACTGTTGCCCCTAGTGGCCCGGTTTTGAAGGCATTTCCCGACGTCCTCAGGACATGGACAGACGTTCAGTTTCGAAGTCAATTTTTGAGCGATATCTGCCTGGTAACAGTCATTGTTTATTGTGTGTGAATAGAGGGTGAGTAAAGTTGTAACAAGGCATGATAATCAGTTTGTAAACCTGACCAATTTAGCTGGTAAACCAGGGGTGTGTTCACTCTACCATGAAATGGAGCCGTTTGTGTCTCGTCTTCCCTCCCTCCGTCTCTCTCTCTCTCTCTACCCCCCTCTCTTGCTTTCTCTCTCTTTCTCTCTCTCTCTCAATCTCTCTCTCTCTCTCTACCCCCACATCTCTCTCTCTCTCTAACCCCCCTCTCTGGCTTTCTCTGTCTCTCTACATATATATATATATATTTCCCTCCCCCTGCTCTCTCTCTCCCCCTCTCTCTCTCTCTCTCTCTCTCTCTCTCTCGCAACCAGACCAAACCAGGAAGGATCATACCCACTAATAGGAGTGGGGTAGTCGATAGACCCTACAAATGGGGTTACGTATGGAGAAAAACAAAAATACACAGGGTGAAAACAGACCCGTCTGATTCGCTCAAAGCTGTCTGAAAGCTGTCCGCCTCATGAATATGCTAATCCTTGTTTATCACCCTCCAAAACACCCTCATTAATTAATAAGAACAATGGTTCTCTTTTAATGACAGGGTCGTCCCCGTGGAGACACGCATACGGGGCGGAGGGCTGAGGAAGAGGTCACAGGAGGACTGGTGAGGGAGACAGACAGAGATGGGGACAGAGACTGGGACAGAGACGGGGACAGAGATGGGGACAGAGACGGAGACAGAGACGGGGACAGAG
The DNA here is from genome assembly GCF_045679555.1 of Salvelinus alpinus. NCBI lineage: Eukaryota > Metazoa > Chordata > Actinopteri > Salmoniformes > Salmonidae > Salvelinus > Salvelinus alpinus. The sequence continues at coordinate 44,825,967 of NC_092099.1, read as the reverse complement.
ATGGGGACAGAGAATGGGACAGAGACGGGGACAGAGATGGGGACAGAGAATGGGACAGAGACGGGGACCAGGACAGATATGGGGACAGGGACAGAAACGGGGACAGAGGCGGGGACGGGACAGATACGGGGATGGGGACAGAGACGGGGACAGAGACGGGGACAGAGACGGGGACCAGGACAGATATGGGGACAGGGACAGAAACGGGGACAGAGGCGGGGACGGGACAGATACGGGGATGGGGACAGAGACGGGGAAAGTGACGGGAACAGAGACGGGGAAAGGGCCACGGACAAAGACGGGGACAGAGGCGGGGACGGAGATAGGCGTTGATTTGAACAGTGACATGTCCTCTTTTACTCTGTGTAGGAAATCGGGGACAGTACTCAACGTGATGGACAGACAGTGATTGACAGACAAACTTACAAATAGACAGACGTATGGGATGTGACATGTGATGTCTGTTTGTCCAGTAGCAAGCTGTCACGGTGCATTGTGTTTCAATAACCCATATAAGATATGTCTCTTCAGCATGTCTTCCTGTCTCTTCATGTCTTCCTGTCTCTTCTTCTTCTCTTCATGTCTTCCTGTCTCTTCTTCTTCTCTTCATGTCTTCCTGTCTCCTCTTCTTCTCTTCATGTCTTCCTGTCTCTTCTTCTTCTCTTCATGTCTTCCTGTCTCTTCTTCTTCTCTTCATGTCTTCCTGTCTCTTCTTCTTCTCTTCATGTCTTCCTGTCTCTTCTTCTTCTCTTCATGCCTTCCTGCCTCTTCTTCTTCTCTTCATGTCTTCCTGAAGAACGGCTGTTCTGTTAACTACACAGATCAGGATGTGATTAGTGCAGGAAAATGACGTTCAAATCGAATTATATTCGTCGTCACGCGCGCCAAATACAACCGGTGTGAACCTTACAGGGAAATGCTTACTTACAAACCCTTAACTAACAGTGCAGTTTTAAGAAAAAACAAGTGTTAAGTAAAAAAATTAAAGTAACAAATAGCAACTAATTAAAGAGCAGCAGTAAAATATCAATAGCGAGGCTATATACAGGGGTACCGGTACAGAGTCAATGTGGAGGCTATATACAGGGGGTACCGGTACAGAGTCAATGTGGAGGCTATGTACAGGGGGTACCGGTACAGAGTCAATGTGGAGGCTATATACAGGGGGTACCGGTACAGAGTCAATGTGGAGGCTATATACAGGGGGTACCGGTACAGAGTCAATGTGCGGGGGCACCGGTTCATCGTTCAGCCACGACTCGGTGAAACATAATATATTACAGTTTTTAATGTCACATTGGTGTAGGATATACGTGCTCGTAGTCTGTCTATTTTATTATTCAATGATTGCACTTTGGCTAATAGGACCGATTAGCATGATCTATGTGTCAGTAACCAGCAGAAACTAAAGTTGGAGAGCCGGCCATGGTATCAAAAGGCAGGAAGCTTAAGGGTCGGGGCCAGGGGAGAGAGACACGTGAGAGAATAGTCTGACAGAATGACGGTGGAAAGAGAGAAAGAGAGAGGGATTTGTTCTCATTAGCAGAGGGCGTGTCCGGTGTCCATGTAAGGAGCAGATTAAGTTGACAGATAGGTACTTCTAGCAGGACAGGAGGGTCTGAGTGGTGCAGCTCTATTCAGGCTTGTTGGGGGGTGATGGACACTGGGACTGTGGGACTGGGTAGTCGTTTCCGCCACCCCTACTGAGTGAACAGCTCTCCTAACGGTTGAATTGCGTACTCAAACAATGAAAGGGAAAGAAAACAAGGAGAGATATACTTCCTCCAAGCTCAAAAGAATAACAAAACGTGTAAGGTGCTAGTGTGAAGTGATATTGTAAAGTGTTAAGTGATATTGTAAAGTAAAGGTGCTAGTGTTAAGTGATATTGTAAAGTGTTAAGTGATATTGTAAAGTGTAAGGTTCTAGTGTTAAGTGATATTGTAAAGTGTAAGGTGCTAGCGTGAAGTGATATTGTAATGTGTTAAGTGATAATGTAAAGTGCTTGTGTGAAGTGCTAGTGTAAAGTGTTAGTGTGAAGATATATTGTAAAGTGTGAAGTGATATTGTAAGGTGTAAGGTGCTAGTGTGAAGTGATATTGTAATGTGTTAAGTGATAATGTAAAGTGCTTGTGTGAAGTGCTAGTGTAAAGTGTTAGTGTGAAGATATATTGTAAAGTGTAACGTGTAAAGTGTTAGCATAAAGTGCTAGTGTGACGATATATTGCAAAGTGTAAAGTGCTAGTGTGAAGTGACATTGTAAAGTGTAAAGTGTTAGCGTAACGTGCTAGTGTAAGGTGCAAAGTGTTAGTGTGAAGTGCTAGTGTAAAGTGTAAAGTGTTAGCGTAAAGTGCTAGTGTAAGGTGCAAAGTGCTAGTGTGAAGTGTAAAGTGCTAGTGTAAAGTACAAAGTGCTAGTGTGAAGTGATAGTGTAAAGTCAAAAGTATAAAGTAATACTGTAAGGTGCTAGTGTAAAATCTGAAGTGTTAGTGTAAAGTACTAATGTAAAGTGCAAAGGGATAGTGTGAAGTGTTAGTGTAAAGTGCTAATGTAAAGTACGAAGTGCTAGTGTGAAGTGATAGTGTAAAGTCTAAAGTGCTAGTGTGAAGTGATAGTGTAAAGTCAAAAGTGTAAAGTAATACTGTAAGGTGCTAGTGTAAAGTGTAAAATCTGTAGTGTTAGTGTACAGTGTAAAGTCAAAAGTGTGTTGTGATACCGTAAAGTGCTCATGTGAAGTGTTAGTGTAAAGTGCAACATGTAAAGTTCCAATGTAAAGTGTTAGTGCAAAGTGTAAAATGTAAAGTTTGAGTGTAAAGTTCTAGTGTAAAGTGTTAGTGTAAAGCGCTACTGTAAGTGTAAAGTGCTAGTGTAAAGTGCTAGTGTAAAGTGCTAGTGTAAAGTGTAAAGTGTAAAATGTCAAGTTCAAGTGTAAAATATAAAGTTCAAGTGTAAAGTGTTAGTGTAAAGCACTACTGTAAGTGTAAAGTGCTAGTGTAAAGTACTGATGTAAAGTACAAAGTGCTAGTGTGAAGTGCTAGTGTAAAGTCAAAAGTGTAAAGTGATACTGTAAAGTCAAAAGTGTAAAGTGATACTGTAAGGTGCTAGCGTAAAGTGTAAATTATAAAGTGTTAGCGTAAAGTCAAAAGTGTAAAGTTATCCTGTAAAGTGCTAGTGTAAAGTGTTAATGTAAAGTGTCAAATGTAAAGTTTGAGTGTAAAGTGTTAGTGTAAAGTGTCAAATATAAAGTTTGAGTGTAAAGTGTAAAATGTACATTTCTAGTGTAAAGTGTTAGTGTAAAGTGCTACTGTAAGTGTAAAGTGCTTGTGTAAAGTGTTAGTGTAAAGTGTTAGTGTAAAGTTTAAAATGTAAAGTTCGGTGTAAAGTGTAACATGTAAAGTGCTTGTGTAAAGTGCTACTGTAAATATAAAGTGCTAGTGTAAAGTGCTACTGTAAATGTAAAGTGCTTGTGTAAAGTGCTACTGTAAATGTAAAGTGCTAGTGTAAAGTGCTACTGTAAATGTAAAGTGCTTGTGTAAAGTGCTACTGTAAATGTAAAGTGCTAGTGTAAAGCGCTAAAAAGTGCAAAACAAAAAAAGAGCACCGGCCACCATTCATTGCAGCCTGAGATGTCACAGACCCTCATACTGGCTTTCCCAGCTTCCATAACTCTATGTGAGCTAGGAGTTACAGTGGGAACAGTTAACCCGGGGTACTTGGCATCAGGCTCATTGGGAACAGTTAACCCGGGGTACTTGGCATCAGGCTCATTGGGAACAGTTAACCCGGGGTACTTGGCATCAGGCTCATTGGGAACAGTTAACCCGGGGTACTTGGCATCAGGCCCATTTGGAACAGTTAACCCGGGGTACTTGGCATCAGGTCCATTGGGAACAGTTAACCCGGGGTACTTGGCATCAGGCCGTTTGGGAACAGTTAACCCGGGGTACTTGGCATCAGGTCCATTGGGAACAGTTAACCCAGGGTACTTGGCATCAGGCCCATTTGGAACAGTTAACCCGGGGTACTTGGCATCAGGTCCATTGGGAACAGTTAACCCGGGGTACTTGGCATCAGGCCGTTTGGGAACAGTTAACCCGGGGTACTTGGCATCAGGTCCATTGGGAACAGTTAACCCAGGGTACTTGGCATCAGGCTCATTGGGAACAGTTAACCCGGGGTACTTGGCATCAGGTCCATTGGAAACAGTTAACCCGGGGTACTTGGCATCAGGCCGTTTGGGAACAGTTAACCCGGGGTACTTGGCATCAGGCTCATTGGGAACAGTTAACCCGGGGTACTTGGCATCAGGCTCATTGGGAACAGTTAACCCGGGGTACTTGGCATCAGGCTCATTGGGAACAGTTAACCCGGGGTACTTGGCATCAGGCTCATTGGGAACAGTTAACCCGGGGTACTTGGCATCAGGCCCATTTGGAACAGTTAACCCGGGGTACTTGGCATCAGGTCCATTGGGAACAGTTAACCCGGGGTACTTGGCATCAGGCCGTTTGGGAACAGTTAACCCGGGGTACTTGGCATCAGGTCCATTGGGAACAGTTAACCCAGGGTACTTGGCATCAGGCCCATTTGGAACAGTTAACCCGGGGTACTTGGCATCAGGTCCATTGGGAACAGTTAACCCGGGGTACTTGGCATCAGGCCGTTTGGGAACAGTTAACCCGGGGTACTTGGCATCAGGTCCATTGGGAACAGTTAACCCAGGGTACTTGGCATCAGGCTCATTGGGAACAGTTAACCCGGGGTACTTGGCATCAGGTCCATTGGAAACAGTTAACCCGGGGTACTTGGCATCAGGCCGTTTGGGAACAGTTAACCCGGGGTACTTGGCATCAGGCTCATTGGGAACAGTTAACCCGGGGTACTTGGCATCAGGTCCATTGGAAACAGTTAACCTGGGGTACTTGGCATCAGGTCCATTGGGAACAGTTAACCCGGGGTACTTGGTATCAGGCTCATTGGGAACAGTTAACCCGGGGTACTTGGCATCAGGCCCATTGGGAACAGTTAACCCGGGGTACTTGGCATCAGGTCCATTGGGAACAGTTAACCCAGGGTACTTGGCATCAGGCTCATTGGGAACAGTTAACCCGGGGTACTTGGCATCAGGTCCATTGGGAACAGTTAACCCAGGGTACTTGGCATCAGGCTCATTGGGAACAGTTAACCCGGGGTACTTGGCATCAGGCCCATAGAACTCTCTATTGTTTGTCTTTTCTACTGTCAGGTCACTGATGAGAACCTGGTCACTGATGAGAACCTGGTCACTGATGAGAACCTGGTCACTGGTGAGAACCTGGTCACTGGTGAGAACCTGGTCACTGATGAGAACCTGGTCACTGATGAGAACCTGGTCACTGATGAGAACCTGGTCACTGGTGAGAACCTGGTCACTGGTGAGAACCTGGTCACTGATGAGAACCTGGTCACTGATGAGAACCTGGTCACTGATGAGAACCTGGTCACTGGTGAGAACCTGGTCACTGGTGAGAACCTGGTCACTGGTGAGAACCTGGTCACTGATGAGAACCTGGTCACTGATGAGAACCTGGTCACTGGTGAGAACCTGGTCACTGATGAGAACCTGGTCACTGGTGAGAACCTGGTCACATGGAAATCTCTGTTCCCTGGTCAACATGGAAATCTCTGTTACCTGGTCAACACGGAGATCTCTGTTACTTCCTTATTATTATTCTCCTTCTCCCCTCTCTCCCCTGCCCACCTCCGACCACCATGTCTCTCTCTTCTTGACCTATGGGTAATTTGTGAAGGCTGATGTATCCTAATCGGCCCTGTGTGCCTGTCCTCTCCACCTCCCCCCTGTTGTGGAAGGAGAGGGACATTACATCTGAATCACTTTGGCCCCTCGGAGAATGCTAGCCTGAAAGGTTGGATTTTCTGGTTACATGAAGCCATTGGTGGTGGATTAACCATATGCTGATTGACATTGCGGGCTGAATGGCAGACGTGGGTAGGAACAGTTCCCTCTGGACAAAAAGCCCCCCTCAGGGGGTCCCACACCTCGACTAGGGGAGAACAGACGTCCGATCTGCTGCTGAAACACGGCGAGACCACCTCCCCTAATCCCTCTATAGCATAACCCCCCTTCTTCTTCTCTAAAGCTGATATGTTACGGTCAGATGCATAATATAGTGCTGATAGCTTATTGTTGAGAAAAACATTTGCTTACTTTGACTATGATATGTGGTTGCCTCGCCTAAGAGGAGCGACTGACGCCCTGGATCGGAACGACTGACGCCCAGGATCGGAACGACTGACGCCCTGGATCGGAACGACTGACGGCCAGGGTCGGAACGACTGACGCCCTGGATTGGAACGACTGACGCCCAGGATAGAAGCGACTGACGCCCAGGATAGGAGCGACTGACGTCCAAGGATAGGAGCGACTGACGTCCCAGGATAGGAACGACTGACGCCCAGGATAGGAACGACTGACGTCCCAGGATAGGAGCGACTGACGTCCCAGGATAGGAACGACTGACGTCCCAGGATAGGAGCGACTGACGTCCCAGGATAGAAGCGCCTTACGTTCAGGATTGGAGCAACTGACGCCCAGGATAGCGGCGACTGACGCCCAGGATGGGGGGCGACTGACGTCCCAGGATAGGAGCGACTGACGTCCCAGGATAGGAGCGACTGACGCTCAGGATAGGAGTGACTGACGCCCAGGATAGGAGCGACTGACGTCCCAGGATAGGAACGACTGACGCTCAGGATAGGAGCGACTGACGCTCAGGATAGGAGTGACTGACGCCCAGGAAAGGAGCGACTGACGTCCAGGATAGGAGCGACTGACGCCCAGGAAAGGAGCGACTGACGTCCAGGATAGGAGCGACTGACGCTCAGGATAGGAACAACTGACGCCCAGGATAGGAGCGTTTGGCTAAATGACTCAAATGTAATGCGAGTGTAATAGTGACCCCTGGATACCTTAATAGACAGTTTGTGTGTATAATTATAATTAGTGCCTGGATACAACCATTAGCCGTGGTATATTGGTCATATATAACAAACCCCCAAGGAGCCTTATTACTATTATAAACTGGTTAACAATGTAATGAGAGCAGTAAAAAATACTTGTTTTGTCATTCCCGTGGTATACGGTCTGATATACCACGGCTGTCAGCCAATCAGCATTTAGGTCTCGAACTACCCAGTTTATAATACTCACACATACACACATAACGCTACCTAACAATGACCATATGTCAGTGCTGCATCTGGGTGATAGAAGGTATTCTTAGTTGGCATTTACATTTTCTCTTAAATTGGAATTCAGCCCTAAGATTGAACAAAACAAGAGATACTTGATGGGACTAAGAGCCCTGGGTTTACAGGTACACTAAGCTGTACCTCCACTCTATGGACTGGGCTGATTGAAAGGCCAGTGCCTTAAACATATGGGACAGGAATGGACCTCTTCTTCTCTCTCTAATCTCTCTGAGATAATCAACCAGGGGAATGAAGTCTGCAGGACATTAAGCCTCCTCAAAGTAGCACAGTGGGGATCTTTCGAAGAGAGAGAGGGGGGGTGGGGGGGGGGAGGACCACCAGGCGGGATTTTCATATTTAACAGAATCAGAGATCAAGCTTCTTAACTCTCTCTCTCTCGCCTTCTCTCTGTCTATTTTTCTCTGAGTCTCACACAAGCTGTCTGTCTGGCTGGCTGGCTGGCTGTCTGTCCGGCTGGCTCACAAACTCAATTAGGCAGCATAATTATTTACTGTCTGACATCAGTATAGAAAATGTACATGTGCATTTTAACACATATAGATCAACCAATGTAAAACGTTTCACTCAAACACATGCACAGCGTCCATCTCTTTCTCTCTCCGTCTCTCTCTCTTTCACACATCAAGCACGCACACGCATCAGCCAGGTCACACATGAGCCAGGTCACACATCAGCCAGGTCACACATCAGCCAGGTCACACCAGCCAGGTCACACCAGCCAGGTCACATCAGCCAGGTCACAACCCAGCCAGGTCACATCAGCTAGGTCACACATCAGCCAGGTCACACATCAGCCAGGTCACTTCAGCCAGGTCACACATCAGCCAGGTCACACCAGCCAGGTCACATCAGCCAGGTCACAACCCAGCCAGGTCACAACCCAGCCAGGTCACACATCAGCCAGGTCACTTCAGCCAGGTCACACATCAGCCAGGTCACACCAGCCAGGTCACACCAGCCAGGTCACATCAGCCAGGTCACAACCCAGCCAGGTCACATCAGCCAGGTCACACATCAGCCAGGTCACACATCAGCCAGGTCACTTCAGCCAGGTCACACATCAGCCAGGTTACACCAGCCAGGTCACACCAGCCAGGGTACATCAGCCAGGTCACAACCCAGCCAGGTCACACATCAGCCAGGTCACTTCAGCCAGGTCACACATCAGCCAGGTCACACCAGCCAGGTCACACCAGCCAGGTCACCCATTAGCCAGGTCACCCATTATCCAGGTCACACCAGCCAGGTCACACATCAGCCAGGTCACACTTCAGCCAGGTCACACACCAGCCAGGTCACACCAGCCAGGTCACATGAGCCAGGTCACACATCAGCCAGGTCATACATCAGCCAGGTCACACATCAGCCAGGTCACACCAGCCAGGTCACACCAGATCAACTTCAGTATTCAACATTTGTCTAGGTTCACAGGACGTCAGGAGATAACTTCAATACCGTGAACTGCACATGAAATGTTACGTTTATTCGTCCCCCCCTGGACAAACGTTGTATACTGAAGTCAGACCGTGATACCTTGTTGCAGGCACACACAGTCGTGTGATCTCATTGGGCCTTCCCAGCATGGGCACCAGATTAGGCTCAGTACAATGCTGTTGTGTTGAATGGAGGCTGAGACAGTGGGCCAACACTACCACACATTCATCCATACATCAAACAATACCCTGATAGCAGAGAGAATTAGGCTTTCACAACACACACGCGCACACACACACACACACACGCACATGCGCACACACACACACCCAGAGTCGTCAGAAAGCGTGTGGGGAGACAGTATTTGCCACAGGACTTTTCAATTTGGTGCCGCCACACCACTTTCAAAGCAGAAGACACAAATGCGTTCACATATTCATTACAGTAGTTCACATCATAGAAAAAGCGTATTAAAAAACTTTTGCGACGGAAAAAGAAAGAAAGCATTTCTTATTGGGACAAGTTGACAAAGTACCTCCCCCTATTTCAGCCTGTTGGCCTTGATATTTGAGATTCTTCAAAGTAGCCAACCTTTGCCTCAATGACAGCTTTGCTCTGGGCAAGAGGGTGACGGAGAGATCAGAGCGCACAAAAAACTATACCTACCTCGGCCGAAAACATCAGCGCCACAGGTAACTTCCACAAAGCTGTGAACGATCTGAGGCAAGAAGGACCTTCTATGCCATCAAAAGGAACATAAAAATTGACATACCAATTAGGATCTGGCTAAACATACTTGAATCAGTTATAGAACCCACTGCCCTTTATGGTTGTGAGGTCTGGGGTCCGCTCACCAACCGAGGATTCACAAAATGGGACAAACACCAAATTGAGACTCTGCATGCAGAATTCTGCACAAATATCCTCTGTGTACAACGTAAAACACCAAATAATGCATGCTAAGCAGAAATAGGCCGAAACCCGCTAATTATCAAAATCCAGAAAAGAGCCGTTAAATTCTACATCCACCTAAAAGGAAGCGATTCCCAAACCTTCCATAACTAAGCAGTCACCTACAGAGAGATGAACCTGGAGAAGAGTCCCCTAAGCAAGCTGGTCCTGGTGCTCTGTTCACAACCACAAACAGACCCCACAGAGCCCCAGGACAGCAACACAATTAGACCAAACCAAATCTTGAGAAAACTAAAAGATAATTACTTGACACATTGAAAAGAATTTACAAAAAAACAGAGCAAACTAAACTCACCAAAAAAAGAAATGTCCTTTTTTCAAGACCCTGTCTTTCAAAGAGAATTCGTAAAAATCCAAATAACTACAGATCTTCATTGTAAAGGGTTTAAAAACTGTTTCCCATGCTTGTTCAGTGAACCATAAACAATTACTGGACATGCACCTGTGAAACGGTCGTTAAGACACTAACAGCTTACAGACGGTAGGCAATTAAGGTCATAGTTATGAAAACTTAGGACACTAAAGAGGCCTTTCTACTGACTGTGAAAAACACTAAAAGAAAGATGCCCAGGGTCCCTGTTCATCTGCGTGACTGATTGGGAATCATCTTTAGGCAGCCATTTCCCCACTGTGTTTTGTGGGATCTTGTTTATGTGTAGTTGCCTGTGAGCACTCCATAGCTTCACGTGTGGTTTGCTCTTTATTGTTTTTTTGTGCGTTTCACTTCAATAAATATGTGGAACCCAGATCACGCTCCACTTTGGTCCAAGTATGCTTCCAATGACGATCGTGACACTCTCTCTCCCTCTCTCTCTCCCCATCTCTTCCTCTCTCTGAGTTTTAATTGATGAGGTCATATAGAGTGCTTCCCCCAAATCCCTGTGAGGTCACTAGGAGGTTGTGAGGGGGTCAGAGTGCACATGGAGGGGAGAGGACAGATTGCATCATCATCATCATCATCATCCGTATCCTGTCTATGTGTCATGAATCATGATTTGGAATTGATGGTAACGATTAACGATCGAGTAACGAATCACAGCTGACACTGTTGGTGTTTTTGCATTTAACTTGAGTCCAAAATGTAATAAAAACATTTAAAAAGTTGGATGTAACCAAAGTGTAAGTACAGTGTGTATAAAATGGTAAACAGACGTTTCTGTCACTTGACAAACACAAGAACACATTCCGTTACATCTACTGCGCCCTGTATCTCTGTGGATAGCTGAACTGATCAACCCTCAGCCAGTGCTGTCAGTCAGGCACAGGCCTGTGCTGGGGTGTGGAGTAGGACTAAAGGCTGTGCTGGGGTGTGGAGTAGGACTAAAGTATGGGGTGTGGAGTAGGACTACAGGCTGGGGTGTGGAGTAGGACTAAAGTATGGGGTGTGGAGTAGGACTAAAGGCTGGGGTGTGGAGTATGACTAAAGTATGGGGTGTGGAGTAGGACTAAAGTATGGGGTGTGGAGTAGAACTAAAGGCTGGGGTGTGGAGTAGGACTAAAGGCTGGGGTGTGGAGTAGGACTACAGGCTGGGGTGTGGAGTAGGACTAAAGGCTGGGGTGTGGAGTATGACTAAAGTATGGGGTGTGGAGTAGGACTAAAGTATGGGGTGTGGAGTAGAACTAAAGGCTGGGGTGTGGAGTAGGACTAAAGGCTGGGGTGTGGAGTAGGACTACAGGCTGGGGTGTGGAGTAGGACTAAAGTATGGGGTGTGGAGTAGGACTAAAGGCTGGGGTGTGGAGTAGGACTAAAGGCTGGGGTGTGGAGTAGGACTAAAGTATGGGGTGTGGAGTAGGACTAAAGGCTGGGGTGTGGAGTAGGACTAAAGGCTGGGGTGTGGAGTAGGACTAAAGGCTGGGGTGTGGAGTAGGACTAAAGGCTGGGGTGTGGAGTAGGACTAAAGGCTGGGGTGTGGAGTAGGACTAAAGTATGGGGTGTGGAGTAGGACTAAAGGCTGGGGTGTGGAGTAGGACTAAAGGCTGGGGTGTGGAGTAGGACTAAAGTATGGGGTGTGGAGTAGGACTAAAGGCTGGGGTGTGGAGTATGACTAAAGGCTGGGGTGTGGAGTAGGACTAAAGGCTGGGGTGTGGAGTAGGACTAAAGGCTGGGGTGTGGAGTAGGACTAAAGTATGGGGTGTGGAGTAGGACTAAAGGCTGGGGTGTGGAGTAGGACTAAAGGCTGGGGTGTGGAGTAGGACTAAAGGCTGGGGTGTGGAGTAGGACTAAAGTATGGGGTGTGGAGTAGGACTAAAGGCTGGGGTGTGGAGTAGGACTAAAGGCTGGGGTGTGGAGTAGGACTAAAGGCTGGGGTGTGGAGTAGGACTAAAGGCTGGGGTGTGGAGTAGGACTAAAGGCTGGGGTGTGGAGTAGGACTAAAGGCTGGGGTGTGGAGTAGGACTAAAGGCTGGGGTGTGGAGTAGGACTAAAGGCTGGGGTGTGGAGTAGGACTAAAGGCTGGGGTGTGGAGTAGGACTAAAGGCTGGGGTGTGGAGTAGGACTAAAGTATGGGGTGTGGAGTAGGACTAAAGGCTGGGGTGTGGAGTAGGACTAAAGGCTGGGGTGTGGAGTAGGACTAAAGTATGGGGTGTGGAGTAGGACTAAAGGCTGGGGTGTGGAGTATGACTAAAGTATGGGGTGTGGAGTAGGACTAAAGTATGGGGTGTGGAGTAGGACTAAAGGCTGGGGTGTGGAGTATGACTAAAGTATGGGGTGTGGAGTAGGACTAAAGTATGGGGTGTGGAGTAGAACTAAAGGCTGGGGTGTGGAGTAGGACTAAAGGCTGGGGTGTGGAGTAGGACTACAGGCTGGGGTGTGGAGTAGGACTAAAGGCTGGAGTGTGGGGTAGGACTAAAGGCTGGGGTGTGGAGTAGGACTAAAGAGTGGGGTGTGGAGTAGGACTAAAGGCTGGGGTGTGGAGTAGGACTAAAGTCTGGAGTGTGGAGTAGGACTAAAGAGTGGGGTGTGGAGTAGGACTAAAGGCTGTGGTGGGGTGTGGAGTAGGACTAAAGGCTGGGGTGTGGAGTAGGAGTAGGACTACAGGCTGGGGTGTGGAGTAGGACTAAAGGCTGGGGTGTGGAGTAGGACTACAGGCAGGCTGGGGTGTGGAGTAGGACTAAAGGCTGGAGTGTGGAGTAGAACTAAAGGCTGTGGTGGGGTGTGGAGTAGGACTAAAGGCTGGGGTGTGGAGTAGGACTACAGGCTGGGGTGTGGAGTAGGACTAAAGGCTGTGGTGGGGTGTGGAGTAGGACTAAATACTGGGGTGTGGAGTAGGACTAAAGGCTGGGGTGTGGAGTAGGACTAAAGGCTGGGGTGTGGAGTAGGACTAAAGGCTGGGGTGTGGAGTAGGACTAAAGGCTGGAGTGTGGAGTAGGACTAAAGAGTGGGGTGTGGAGTAGGACTAAAGGTTGTGGTGGGGTGTGGAGTAGGACTAAAGGCTGGGGTGTGGAGTAGGAGTAGGACTAAAGGCTGGGGTGTGGAGTAGGACTAAAGGCTGGGGTGTGGAGTAGGACTAAAGGCTGGGGTGTGGAGTAGGACTAAAGTCTGCTGGGGTGTGGAGTAGGACTAAAGGCTGGGGTGTGGAGTAGGACTAAAGGCTGGGGTGTGGAGTGGGACTAAAGGCTGGGGTGTGGGATAGGACTAAAGGCTGTGGTGGGGTGTGGAGTAGGACTAAAGGCTGTGCTGGGGTGTGGAGTAGGACTAAAGGCTGGGGTGTGGAGTAGGACTAAAGGCTGGTGTGTGGAGTAGGACTAAAGGCTGGGTGTGGAGTAGGACTAAAGGCTGGGGTGTGGAGTGGGACTAAAGGCTGGGGTGGGGTGTGGAGTAGGACTAAAGGCTGTGCTGGGGAGTGGAGTAGGACTAAAGGCTGTGCTGGGGTGTGGAGTAGGACTAAAGGCTGGGGTGTGGAGTAGGACTAAAGGCTGGGGTGGGGTGTGGAGTAGGACTAAAGGCTGTGCTGTGGTGTGGAGTAGGACTAAAGGCTGGGGTGGGGTGTGGAGTAGGACTAAAGGCTGTGCTGTGGTGTGGAGTAGGACTACAGGCTGGGGTGTGGAGTAGGACTAAAGGCTGTGCTGGGGTGTGGAGTAGGACTAAAGAGTGGGGTGTGGAGTAGGACCAAAGGCTGGGGTGTGGAGTAGGACTAAAGGCTGTAGTGGGGTGTGGAGTAGGACTAAAGGCTGGGGTGGGGTGTGGAGTAGGACTAAAGGCTGTGGTGGGGTGTGGAGTAGGACTAAAGGCTGGGGTGTGGGGTAGGACTAAAGGCTGTGGTGGGGTGTGGAGTAGGACTAAAGGCTGGGGTGTGGAGTAGGACTAAAGGCTGTGGTGGGGTGTGGAGTAGGACTAAAGGCTGGGGTGTGGGGTAGGACTAAAGGCTGTGGTGGGGTGTGGAGTAGGACTAAAGGCTGGGGTGTGGAGTTGGACTAAAGGCTGTGCTGGGGTGTGGAGTAGGACTACAGGCTGGGGTGTGGAGTAGGACTAAAGGCTGGGGTGGGGTGTGGAGTAGGACTAAAGGCTGGGGTGTGGAGTAGGACTACAGGCTGGGGTGTGGAGTAGGACTAAAGGCTGGGGTGTGGAGTAGGACTAAAGGCTGGGGTGTGGAGTAGGACTAAAGGCTGGGGTGTGGAGTAGGACTACAGGCTGGGGTGTGGAGTAGGACTAAAGGCTGGGGTGTGGAGTTGGACTAAAGGCTGTGCTGGGGTGTGGAGTAGGACTACAGGCTGGGGTGTGGAGTAGGACTAAAGGCTGGGGTGTGGAGTAGGACTACAGGCTGGGGTGTGGAGTAGGACTAAAGGCTGGAGTGTGGGGTAGGACTAAAGGCTGGGGTGTGGAGTAGGACTACAGGCTGGGGTGTGGAGTAGGACTAAAGGCTGGGGTGTGGAGTAGGACTACAGGCTGGGGTGTGGAGTAGGACTAAAGGCTGGAGTGTGGGGTAGGACTAAAGTGTGGGGTGTGGAGTAGGACTAAAGGCTGGGGTGTGGAGTAGGACTACAGGCTGGGGTGTGGAGTAGGACTAAAGGCTGGAGTGTGGGGTAGGACTAAAGGCTGGGGTGTGGAGTAGGACTACAGGCTGGGGTGTGGAGTAGGACTAAAGGCTGGGGTGTGGAGTAGGACTAAAGGCTGGGGTGTGGAGTAGGACTAAAGTATGGGTGGTGGAGTAGGACTAAAGGCTGGGGTGTGGAGTAGGACTACAGGCTGGGGTGTGGAGTAGGACTACAGGCTGGGGTGTGGAGTAGGACTAAAGGCTGGAGTGTGGGGTAGGACTAAAGGCTGGGGTGTGGAGTAGGACTAAAGAGTGGGGTGTGGAGTAGGACTAAAGGCTGGGGTGTGGAGTAGGACTAAAGGCTGGAGTGTGGAGTAGGACTAAAGAGTGGGGTGTGGAGTAGGACTAAAGGCTGTGGTGGGGTGTGGAGTAGGACTAAAGGCTGGGGTGTGGAGTAGGACTACAGGCTGGGGTGTGGAGTAGGACTAAAGGCTGTGGTGGGGTGTGGAGTAGGACTAAATACTGGGGTGTGGAGTAGGACTAAAGGCTGGGGTGTGGAGTAGGACTACAGGGAGGCTGGGGTGTGGAGTAGGACTAAAGGCTGGAGTGTGGAGTAGAACTAAAGGCTGTGGTGGGGTGTGGAGTAGGACTAAAGGCTGGGGTGTGGAGTAGGACTACAGGCTGGGGTGTGGAGTAGGACTAAAGGCTGTGGTGGGGTGTGGAGTAGGACTAAATACTGGGGTGTGGAGTAGGACTAAAGGCTGGGGTGTGGAGTAGGACTAAAGGCTGGGGTGTGGAGTAGGACTAAAGGCTGGGGTGTGGAGTAGGACTAAAGGCTGGAGTGTGGAGTAGGACTAAAGAGTGGGGTGTGGAGTAGGACTAAAGGTTGTGGTGGGGTGTGGAGTAGGACTAAAGGCTGGGGTGTGGAGTAGGAGTAGGACTAAAGGCTGGGGTGTGGAGTAGGACTAAAGGCTGGGGTGTGGAGTAGGACTAAAGGCTGGGGTGTGGAGTAGGACTAAAGTCTGCTGGGGTGTGGAGTAGGACTAAAGGCTGGGGTGTGGAGTAGGACTAAAGGCTGGGGTGTGGAGTGGGACTAAAGGCTGGGGTGTGGGATAGGACTAAAGGCTGTGGTGGGGTGTGGAGTAGGACTAAAGGCTGTGCTGGGGTGTGGAGTAGGACTAAAGGCTGGGGTGTGGAGTAGGACTAAAGGCTGGTGTGTGGAGTAGGACTAAAGGCTGGGTGTGGAGTAGGACTAAAGGCTGGGGTGTGGAGTGGGACTAAAGGCTGGGGTGGGGTGTGGAGTAGGACTAAAGGCTGTGCTGGGGAGTGGAGTAGGACTAAAGGCTGTGCTGGGGTGTGGAGTAGGACTAAAGGCTGGGGTGTGGAGTAGGACTAAAGGCTGTGCTGTGGTGTGGAGTAGGACTAAAGGCTGGGGTGGGGTGTGGAGTAGGACTAAAGGCTGTGCTGTGGTGTGGAGTAGGACTACAGGCTGGGGTGTGGAGTAGGACTAAAGGCTGTGCTGGGGTGTGGAGTAGGACTAAAGAGTGGGGTGTGGAGTAGGACCAAAGGCTGGGGTGTGGAGTAGGACTAAAGGCTGTAGTGGGGTGTGGAGTAGGACTAAAGGCTGGGGTGGGGTGTGGAGTAGGACTAAAGGCTGTGGTGGGGTGTGGAGTAGGACTACAGGCTGGGGTGTGGAGTAGGACTAAAGGCTGGGGTGGGGTGTGGAGTAGGACTAAAGGCTGCGATGTGGAGTAGGACTACAGGCTGGGGTGTGGAGTAGGACTAAAGGCTGGGGTGGGTGTGGAGTAGGACTAAAGGCTGGGGTGTGGATTAGGACTAAAGGCTGTGCTGGGGTGTGGAGTAGGACTACAGGCTGGGGTGGGGTGTGGAGTAGGACTAAAGGCTGGGGTGTGGAGTAGGACTAAAGGCTGTGGTGGGGTGTGGAGTAGGACTAAAGGCTGGGGTGTGGAGTAGGACTAAAGGCTGTGGTGGGGTGTGGAGTAGGACTAAAGGCTGGGGTGTGGGGTAGGACTAAAGGCTGTGGTGGGGTGTGGAGTAGGACTAAAGGCTGGGGTGTGGAGTAGGACTAAAGGCTGTGCTGGGGTGTGGAGTAGGACTACAGGCTGGGGTGTGGAGTAGGACTAAAGGCTGGGGTGGGGTGTGGAGTAGGACTAAAGGCTGCGATGTGGAGTAGGACTACAGGCTGGGGTGTGGAGTAGGACTAAAGGCTGGGGTGGGTGTGGAGTAGGACTAAAGGCTGGGGTGTGGATTAGGACTAAAGGCTGTGCTGGGGTGTGGAGTAGGACTACAGGCTGGGGTGTGGAGTAGGACTAAAGTCTGTGCTGGGGTGTGGAGTAGGACTACAGGCTGGGGTGTGGAGTAGGACTAAAGGCTGGAGTGTGTGTGTGGAGTGGAGGAAAGGGGGGGAGGGTGTTTGTGTGTGTGTTTGTGTGTGTTTGGTGTGGTGATGTGTGTATGCGGCTGGTGTGTGTTTGTTGTGTGTGTGTGTGTGTGGCTGGTGTGTGTGTGTTGTGTGTGTGTGTGTGTAGCTGGTGTGTGTGTGTGTGTGGCTGGTGTGTGTGTGTTGTGTGTGTATGTGGCTGGTGTGTGTGTGTTGTGTGTGTATGTGGCTGGTGTGTGTGTGTTGTGTGTGTGGCTGATGTGTGTGTGTGTGTAGCTGGTGTGTGTGTGTGTGTGTGGCTGGTGTGTGGGTGGCTGGTGTGTGGCTGGTGTGTGTGTGGTGTGGTGAGAGGGTGTTGAGTGGAGTTGGTAGGTGTGATGGTAACAGTGTGAGTGAGTCCGTGTAAACACAAAGACTCACTCTGTATAATTATTAAGGAGCCCATTAGTGCTCCTCTGCCAGACACCTCATTACAGACTCCATGCAGCACATCCTCTCTCTCTCAGCACAGCCTCTCTCTCTCAGCACAGCCTCTCTCTCTCAGCACAGCCTCTCTCTCTCAGCACAGTCTCTCTCTCTCAGCACAGCCTCTCTCTCTCAGCACAGCCTCTCTCTCTCAGAACAGCCTCTCTCTCTCAGCACAGCCTCTCTCTCTCAGAACAGCCTCTCTCTCTCAGAACAGCCTTTCTCCCTCAGCACAGCCTCTCTCTCTCTCTCAGCACATCCTCTCTCCCTCAGCACAGCCTCTCCCTCTCAGCACAGCCTCTCTCTCTCTCTCTCTCTCTCTCTCTCTCTCTCTCTCTCTCTCTCTCTCTCTCTCTCTCTCTCTCTCTCTCTCTCTCTCTCTCTCTCTCTCTCTCTCTCTCTCTCTCTCTCTCAGCACATCCTCTCTCCCTCAGCACAGCCTCTCTCTCTCAGCACAGCCTCTCTCTCTCTCTCTGTCTCTCTCTCTCTTTCTCAGAACAGCCTCTCTCCCTCAGCACAGCCTCTCTCTCTCTCTCTGTCTCTCTCTCTCTTTCTCAGAACAGCCTCTCTCCCTCAGCACAGCCTCTCTCTCTCAGCACAGCCTCTCTCTCTCTCTCTCTCTCTGTCTCTCTCTCTCTCTCTCTTTCTCAGCACAGCCTCTCTCTGTCTCTCTCTCAGCACAGCCCAGTCCGTTCTTTACCATCTGCCTGCTAAACACACACACACATGCGCTTGAATGAACGCAGATCATGTGTGCAATCACGCACAACACCGCAGGTGCCTTCACAGAGTGAGATGTTAACTTGTTAACTGACTGCATAGGAGGAAAAAGGTTGCAGTGAAAAGGTTGTCTGTGTGTGTGTGTGTGTGTGTGTGTGTGTGTGTGTGTGTGTGTGTGTGTGTGTGTGTGTGTGTGTGTGTGTGTGTGTGTGTGTGTGTGTGTGTAGCTGGTGTGTGTGTGTGTGTGGCTGGTGTGTGTGTGTTGTGTGTGTATGTGGCTGGTGTGTGTGTGTTGTGTGTGTATGTGGCTGGTGTGTGTGTGTTGTGTGTGTGGCTGGTGTGTGTGTGTGTGTAGCTGGTGTGTGTGTGTGTGTGTGGCTGGTGTGTGGGTGGCTGGTGTGTGGCTGGTGTGTGTGTGGTGTGGTGAGAGGGTGTTGAGTGGAGTTGGTAGGTGTGATGGTAACAGTGTGAGTGAGTCCCTGTAAACACAAAGACTCACTCTGTATAATTATTAAGGAGCCCATTAGTGCTCCTCTGCCAGACACCTCATTACAGACTCCATGCAGCACATCCTCTCTCTCTCAGCACAGCCTCTCTCTCTCAGCACAGCCTCTCTCTCTCAGCACAGCCTCTCTCTCTCAGCACAGTCTCTCTCTCTCAGCACAGCCTCTCTCTCTCAGCACAGCCTCTCTCTCTCAGAACAGCCTCTCTCTCTCAGCACAGCCTCTCTCTCTCAGAACAGCCTCTCTCTCTCAGAACAGCCTTTCTCCCTCAGCACAGCCTCTCTCTCTCTCTCAGCACATCCTCTCTCCCTCAGCACAGCCTCTCCCTCTCAGCACAGCCTCTCTCTCTCTCTCTCTCTCTCTCTCTCTCTCTCTCCCCCTCTCTCTCTCTCTCTCTCTCTCTCTCTCTCTCTCTCTCTCTCTCTCTCTCTCTCTCTCTCGCTCTCTCTCTCTCTCTCTCTCTCAGCACATCCTCTCTCCCTCAGCACAGCCTCTCTCTCTCAGCACAGCCTCTCTCTCTCTCTCTGTCTCTCTCTCTCTTTCTCAGAACAGCCTCTCTCCCTCAGCACAGCCTCTTTCTCTCTCTCTGTCTCTCTCTCTCTTTCTCAGAACAGCCTCTCTCCCTCAGCACAGCCTCTCTCTCTCAGCACAGCCTCTCTCTCTCTCTCTCTCTCTGTCTCTCTCTCTCTCTCTCTTTCTCAGCACAGCCTCTCTCTGTCTCTCTCTCAGCACAGCCCAGTCCGTTCTTTACCATCTGCCTGCTAAACACACACACACATGCGCTTGAATGAACGCAGATCATGTGTGCAATCACGCACAACACCGCAGGTGCCTTCACAGAGTGAGATGTTAACTTGTTAACTGACTGCATAGGAGGAAAAAGGTTGCAGTGAAAAGGTTGTCTGTGTGTGTGTGTGTGTGTGCGTGCGTGCGTGCGTGCGTGCGTGCGTGCGTGCGTGCGTGCGTGCGTGCGTGCGTGCGTGCGTGCGTGCGTGCGTGTGGTAGAGAGGGCAGTGAAAAGAGTTGGCAGTGGAAACACCAGTCTGTAAAATGACAGAACATTGATGGACACGACTAATAAGGGAAGCTATTGCTTTATGTTGAGTTAAGATGAGAGGAAAAGGAAGAGTACACCCCACCCCACAGTGGTTCAGTATTCTCTACAGTGGGTCAGTATTCACTACAGTGGGTCAGTATTCACTACAGTGGGTCAGTATTCACTACAGTGGGTCAGTCTTCTCTACAGTGGGTCAGTATTTACTACAGTGGGTCAGTATTTACTACAGTGGGTCAGTATTTACTACAGTGGGTCAGTATTTACTACAGTGGGTCAGTATTCACTACAGTGGGTCAGTATTCTCTACAGTGGGTCAGTATTCACTACAGTGGGTCAGTCTTCTCTACAGTGGGTCAGTCTTCTCTACAGTGGGTCAGTATTTACTACAGTGGGTCAGTATTTACTACAGTGGGTTAGTATTTACTACAGTGGGTCAGTATTTACTACAGTGGGTCAGTCTTCTCTACAGTGGGTCAGTATATACTACAGTGGGTCAGTATTCACTACAGTGGGTCAGTCTTCTCTACAGTGAGTCAGTATTTACTACAGTGGGTCAGTCTTCTCTACAGTGGGTCAGTATTTTCTACAGTGGGTCAGTATTCACTACAGTGGGGCAGTCTTCTCTACAGTGGGTCTGTATTCTCTACAGTGGGTCAGTATTCACTACAGTGGGTCAGTATTCACTACAGTGGGTAGGTATTCACTACAGTGGGTCAGTATTCTCTACAGTGGGTCAGTATTCACTACAGTGGGTCAAGCTTCTCTACAGTGGGTCAGTATTCACTACAGTGGGTCAGTATTCTCTACAGTGGGTCAGTCTTCTCTACAGTGGGTCAGTATTTACTACAGTGGGTCAGTATTCTCTACAGTGGGTCAGTATTTACTACAGTGGGTCAGTATTCACTACAGTGGGTCAGTATTCACTACAGTGGGTCAGTATTCTCTACAGTGGGTCAGTATTGTCTACAGTGGGTCAGTATTCACTACAGTGGGTCTGTCTTCTCTACAGTGGGTCAGTATTCACTACAGTGGGTAAGTATTCACTACAGTGGGTCAGTATTCACTACAGTGGGTCAGTATTCACTACAGTGGGTCAGTCTTCTCTACAGTGGGTCAGTATTCACTACAGTGGGTCAGTATTCACTACAGTGGGTCAGTATTCACTACAGTGGGTCAGTATTCACTACAGTGGGTCAGTCTTCTCTACAGTGGGTCAGTGGTCCTGATCTCAACGGTAACATAATGAATAGTGCTGGCTATGTCTTCCACACCACGCCACATTCCCCCCAGCAACACAACACTAGGACGCCAGCATGGGTCCCTGTCTTCTCCCAACTCCCCTTAGTCTCAATGAAGCCCAACGGTTTCACATTCCAGGCCATGCCACCCCATGCCCTCACACAAAGCTCTCTCTTTCTCCCCCCGCACTCTCTTTCTCCCCCCCCTCTCTCTCTCTCTGTCTCTCTCTTCCCCACTCTCTTTCTCTTTCTCTCTCTCCCTCCTCTCATTCTCTCTCTCTCTCTCTCTCTCTCTCTCTCTCTCGCTCTCTCTCTCTCTCTCTCTCTCTCTCTCTCTCTCTCTCTCTCTTTCACCCTCTATCTCTCTCTCTCGCTCGCTCTCTCTCTCGCACGCGCTCCCTCTCTCTCTCGCACGCTCTCCCTCGCTGCAGTAGGCACAGAGCAGGGTGCAGCTGCCTGGGCAGCCGGGCGGGAGGCTCTTTACTGGCAGGACTGGAGCTTCTTAGACCTGTCTGTCTTCAACAAGCACGCTGATTTACACAGGGAATAGAGAGAGTATTTTCTACCTTAACAAGACCCTCTCCCTCCCTCCCAATCCCCTTCATCCCTTGTTAAGCACAATGCTGCAGTTTAGATTTCTTAGCTGAGTCTGTTTTTCTCTGCCATGTTAGCACTGGCAGATGAGACTGGTGGCACGCTCTCCTTCTCTCCCTCTCTCCCTCTCCCCCTCTCCCCCTTCTCCTTCTCGCCCTCTCTCCTTCTCTCCCTCTCCCCCTCCTCTCCCTCTCTCCTTCTCTCCTTCTCTCCCTCTCTCCCTCTCCCCCTCTCCCCCTTCTCCTTCTCTCCCTCTCTCCCTCTCCCCTTCTCTCCCTCTTCCCCTCTCCCCCTTCTCCTTCTCTCCCTCTTCCCCTCTCCCCCTTCTCCTTCTCTCCCTCTCTCCCTCTCCCCTTCTCTCCCTATCTCCCTCTCCCCCTCTCCGTCTTCTCCTTCTCTCCCTCTCTCCCTCTCTCCTTCTCTCCCTCTCTCCCTCTCTCCTTCTCTCCCTCTCTCCCTCTCCCCCTCTCCCCCTTCTCCTTCTCTCCTTCTCTCCCTCTCCTCCTTCTCCTTCTCTCCCTCTCCCCTTCTCTCCTTCTCTCCCTCCCCTTCTCTCCCTCTCTCTCTCTCTCTCTCTTTCTGTCAAGGTGAATGTCAGAGGTGTGTGCCAAAGAAAGGACACACACAAACATGCACACACACACACACACACACACACACACACACACACACACACACACACACACACACACACACACACACACACACACACACACACACACACACACACACACACACACACACACATACACACACACACACACACACACACACAGCAGATGGGATGTAGAGAATGAAAGTAAAGTAGCATTGTGGCGAGGACCTGTGGAGAATACTAAACTGTGGGCGTGATGATGGTTTGACCCAGGCCGACCTGTGGAGAATACTAAACTGTAGGCGTGATGATGGTTTGACCCAGGCCGACCTGTGGAGAATACTAAACTGTAGGCGTGATGATGGTTTGACCCAGGCCGACCTGTGGAGAATACTAAACTGTGGGCGTGATGATGGTTTGACCCAGGCCGACCTGTGGAGAGTACTAAACTGTGGGCGTGATGATGGTTTGATCCAGGCCGACCTGTGGAGAATACTAAACTGTGGGCGTGATAATGGTTTGACCCAGGCCGACCTGTGGAGAATACTAAACTGTGGGCGTGATGATGGTTTGACCCAGGCCGACCTGTGGAGAATACTAAACTGTGGGCCTGATGATGGTTTGACCCAGGCCGACCTGTGGAGAATACTAAACTGTGGGCGTGATGATGGTTTGACCCAGAATGACCTGTGGAGAATACTAAACTGTGGGCGTGATGATGGTTTGACCCAGGCCGACCTGTGGAGAATACTAAACTGTAGGCGTGATGATGGTTTGACCCAGGCCGACCTTTGGAGAATACTAAACTGTGGGCGTGATAATGGTTTGACCCAGGCCGACCTGTGGAAAATACTAAACTGTGGGCGTGATAATGGTTTGACCCAGGCCGACCTGTGGAGAATACTAAACTGTGGGCGTGATAATGGTTTGACCCAGGCCGACCTGTGGAGAATACTAAACTGTGAGCATGATGATGGTTTGACCCAGGCCGACCTGTGGAGAATACTAAACTGTAGGCGTGATGATGGTTTGACCCAGGCCGACCTGTGGAGAATACTAAACTGTGGAGACGAGGGCGGTTTGACCCAGGCCGACCTGTGGAGAATACTAAACTGTAGGCGTGATGATGGTTTGACCCAGGCCGACCTGTGGAGAATACTAAACTGTGGAGACGAGGGCGGTTTGATGCAGGCCGATGGAGGGTGTTGAAGAAAAGGAGGGAGGTGTGGAGGTGTTGAGGTGTTGAGGTGTTGAGGTGTTGAGGTGTTGAGGTGTTGAGGTCAGGTGGGATGGTGACCCGGTGGGTAGATGTCATGGTTTAGGGACTCCAAGCTCTGAAGAGGCAAGAAGCACTCAGGACCCCTCAACGGGATCCCCTCTCTCTCTCTCTGTGTGTGTGTGTGTGTGTGTGTGTGTGTGTGTGTGTGTGTGTGTGTGTGTGTGTGTGTGTGTGTGTGTGTGTGTGTGTGTGTGTGTGTGTGTGTGTGTGGTTGATTCAAGGCTGACTATCAACATTCCTCTCTACGATATGGGTACAGTTGGTAAGGGGATGATGGTAATACCTGGTGATATGGGTACAGTTGGTAAGGGGATGATGGTAATACCTGGTGATATGGGTACAGTTGGTAAGGGGATGATGGTAATACCTGGTGATATGGGTACAGCTGGTAAGGGGATGATGGTATTACCTGGTGATATGGGTACAGTTGGTAAGGGGATGATGGTAATACCTGGTGATATGGGTACAGTTGGTAAGGGGATGATGGTATTACCTGGTGATATGGGTACAGCTGGTAAGGGGATGATGGTATTACCTGGTGATATGGGTACAGTTGGTAAGGGGATGATGGTAATACCTGGTGATATGGGTACAGTTGGTAAGGGGATGATGGTAATACCTGGTGATATGGGTACAGTTGGTAAGGGGATGATGGTATTACCTGGTGATATGGGTACAGTTGGTAAGGGGATGATGGTAATAACTGGTGATGTTGGTACAGTTGGTAAGGGGATGATGATAATACCTGGTGATATGGGTACAGTTGGTAAGGGGATGATGGTAATACCTGGTGATATGGGTACAGTTGGTAAGGGGATGATGGTATTACCTGGTGATATGGGTACAGTTGGTAAGGGGATGATGGTAATAACTGGTGATGTTGGTACAGTTGGTAAGGGGATGATGGTATTACCTGGTGATATGGGTACAGTTGGTAAGGGGATGATGGTATTACCTGGTGATATGGGTACAGTTGGTAAGGGGATGATGGTATTACCTGGTGATATGGGTACAGCTGGTAAGGGGATGATGGTATTACCTGGTGATATGGGTACAGTTGGTAAGGGGATGATGGTAATACCTGGTGATATGGGTACAGTTGGTAAGGGGATGATGGTATTACCAGGTGATATGGGTACAGTTGGTAAGGGGATGATGGTAATACCTGGTGATATGGGTACAGTTGGTAAGGGGATGATGGTATTACCTGGTGATATGGGTACAGTTGGTAAGGGGATGATGATAATACCTGGTGATATGGGTACAGTTGGTAAGGGGATGATGGTAATACCTGGTGATATGGGTACAGTTGGTAAGGGGATGATGGTATTACCTGGTGATATGGGTACAGTTGGTAAGGGGATGATGGTAATACCTGGTGATATGGGTACAGTTGGTAAGGGGATGATGGTATTACCTGGTGATATGGGTACAGTTGGTAAGGGGATGATGGTAATACCTGGTGATATGGGTACAGTTGGTAAGGGGATGATGGTAATACCTGGTGATATGGGTACAGTTGGTAAGGGGATGATGGTAATACCTGGTGATATGGGTACAGTTGGTAAGGGGATGATGGTATTACCTGGTGATATGGGTACAGTTGGTAAGGGGATGATGGTAATACCTGGTGATATGGGTACAGTTGGTAAGGGGATGATGGTAATACCTGGTGATATGGGTACAGTTGGTAAGGGGATGATGGTATTACCAGGTGATAAGGGTACAGTTGGTAAGGGGATGATGGTAATACCTGGTGATATGGGTACAGTTGGTAAGGGGATGATGGTAATACCTGGTGATATGGGTACAGTTGGTAAGGGGATGATGGTATTACCTGGTGATATGGGTACAGTTGGTAAGGGGATGATGGTAATAACTGGTGATATGGGTACAGTTGGTAAGGGGATGATGGTAATACCTGGTGATATGGGTACAGTTGGTAAGGGGATGATGGTAATACCTGGTGATATGGGTACAGTTGGTAAGGGGATGATGGTAATACCTGGTGATATGGGTACAGTTGGTAAGGGGATGATGGTAATACCTGGTGATGTTGGTAGTAATAATTAAGTGGGTGCTTATATTTGTCCTATTTCACACATACACATCTGCGTATTATTACATGTGTGTGAAATAGAATGAATTGTTTGCTCATCCCAACTCCCCCTGAGACATGCTCGGAGAGCGGCGTCACGGCCAGCGTCTACCATTATCAATGCCTTCCTCAAGGGCACATCAACAGATGTTTCTTTTTGCCGGTTCGGGATTCAAACTAGCAACCTTTCGGTTACTGCCACAACTCTCTGACTGCTAGGCTACCTGCTGTTCCGTGTGTGTGTGTGTGTGTGTGTGTGTGTGTGTGTGTGTGTGTGTGTGTGTGTGTGTGTGTGTGTGTGTGTGTGTGTGTGTGTGTGTGTGTGTGTGTGTGTGTGTGTGTGTGTGTGTGTGTGTGTGTGTGTGTGCGTGCTTCTGTGCGTGCTTCTGTGTGTGTGTGTGTGTGTGCGTGTGTATGTGTGAATGCGTTTGTGTAGCTACATTTACATTTACATTTAAGTCATTTAGCAGACGCTCTTATCCAGAGCGACTTACAAATTGGTGCATTCACCTAATGACATCCAGTGGAACAGCCACTTTACAATAGTGCATCTAAATCTTTTAAGGGGGGGGGGGGGGGGGGGGCAGAAGGATTGCTTTATCCTAGGTATTCCTTGAAGAGGTGGGGTTTCAGGTGTCTCCGGAAGGTGGTGATTGACTCCGCTGTCCTGGCGTCGTGAGGGAGTTTGTTCCACCATTGGGGTGCCAGAGCAGCGAACAGTTTTGACTGGGCTGAGCGGGAACTGTACTTCCTCAGTGGTAGGGAGGCGAGCAGGCCAGAGGTGGATGAACGCAGAGCCCTTGTTTGGGTGTAGGGCCTGATCAGAGCCTGAAGGTACTGAGGTGCCGTTCCCCTCACAGCTCCGTAGGCAAGCACCATGGTCTTGTAGCGGATGCGAGCTTCAACTGGAAGCCAGTGGAGAGAGCGGAGGAGCGGGGTGACGTGAGAGAACTTGGGAAGGTTGAACACCAGACGGGCTGCGGCGTTCTGGATGAGTTGTAGGGGTTTGATGGCACAGGCAGGGAGCCCAGCCAACAGCGAGTTGCAGTAATCCAGACGGGAGATGACAAGTGCCTGGATTAGGACCTGCGCCGCTTCCTGTGTGAGGCAGGGTCGTACTCTGCGGATGTTGTAGAGCATGAACCTACAGGAACGGGCCACCGCCTTGATGTTAGTTGAGAACGACAGGGTGTTGTCCAGGATCACGCCAAGGTTCTTAGCGCTCTGGGAGGAGGACACAATGGAGTTGTCAACCGTGATGGCGAGATCATGGAACGGGCAGTCCTTCCCCGGGAGGAAGAGCAGCTCCGTCTTGCCGAGGTTCAGCTTGAGGTGGTGATCCGTCATCCACACTGATATGTCTGCCAGACATGCAGAGATGCGATTCGCCACCTGGTCATCAGAAGGGGGAAAGGAGAAGATTAATTGTGTGTCGTCTGCATAGCAGTGATAGGAGAGACCATGTGAGGTTATGACAGAGCCAAGTGACTTGGTGTATAGCGAGAATAGGAGAGGGCCTAGAACAGAGCCCTGGGGGACACCAGTGGTGAGAGCGCGTGGTGAGGAGACAGATTCTCGCCACGCCACCTGGTAGGAGCGACCTGTCAGGTAGGACGCAATCCAAGCGTGGGCCGCGCCGGAGATGCCCAACTCGGAGAGGGTGGAGAGGAGGATCTGATGGTTCACAGTATCGAAGGCAGCCGATAGGTCTAGAAGGATGAGAGCAGAGGAGAGAGAGTTAGCTTTAGCAGTGCGGAGCGCCTCCGTGATACAGAGAAGAGCAGTCTCAGTTGAGTGACTAGTCTTGAAACCTGACTGATTTGGATCAAGAAGGTCATTCTGAGAGAGATAGCAGGAGAGCTGGCCAAGGACGGCACGTTCAAGAGTTTTGGAGAGAAAAGAAAGAAGGGATACTGGTCTGTAGTTGTTGACATCGGAGGGATCGAGTGTAGGTTTTTTCAGAAGGGGTGCAACTCTCGCTCTCTTGAAGACGGAAGGGACGTAGCCAGCGGTCAAGGATGAGTTGATGAGCGAGGTGAGGTAAGGGAGAAGGTCTCCGGAAATGGTCTGGAGAAGAGAGGAGGGGATAGGGTCAAGCGGGCAGGTTGTTGGGCGGCCGGCCGTCACAAGACGCGAGATTTCATCTGGAGAGAGAGGGGAGAAAG
This sequence comes from Salvelinus alpinus, assembly GCF_045679555.1. Lineage (NCBI taxonomy): Eukaryota > Metazoa > Chordata > Actinopteri > Salmoniformes > Salmonidae > Salvelinus > Salvelinus alpinus. The sequence continues at coordinate 44,798,203 of NC_092099.1, read as the reverse complement.
AGGTCAAAGCACAGGGTAGGGCAGTGTGAGCAGAACCAGCGGTGTCGTTTGACTTAGCAAACGAGGATCGGATGTCGTCGACCTTCTTTTCAAAATGGTTGACGAAGTCGTCTGCAGAGAGGGAGGAGGGGGGGAGGGGGAGGAGGATTCAGGAGGGAGGAGAAGGTGGCAAAGAGCTTCCTAGGGTTAGAGGCAGATGCTTGGAATTTAGAGTGGTAGAAAGTGGCTTTAGCAGCAGAGACAGAAGAGGAAAATGTAGAGAGGAGGGAGTGAAAGGATGCCAGGTCCGCAGGGAGGCGAGTTTTCCTCCATTTCCGCTCGGCTGCCCGGAGCCCTGTTCTGTGAGCTCGCAATGAGTCGTCGAGCCACGGAGCGGGAGGGGAGGACCGAGCCGGCCTGGAGGATAGGGGACATAGAGAGTCAAAGGATGCAGAAAGGGAGGAGAGGAGGGTTGAGGAGGCAGAATCAGGAGATAGGTTGGAGAAGGTTTGGGCAGAGGGAAGAGATGATAGGATGGAAGAGGAGAGAGTAGCGGGGGAGAGAGAGCGAAGGTTGGGACGGCGCGATACCATCCGAGTAGGGGCAGTGTGGGAAGTGTTGGATGAGAGCGAGAGGGAAAAGGATACAAGGTAGTGGTCGGAGACTTGGAGGGGAGTTGCAATGAGGTTAGTGGAAGAACAGCATCTAGTAAAGATGAGGTCAAGCGTATTGCCTGCCTTGTGAGTAGGGGGGGAAGGTGAGAGGGTGTTCATCATTGATGAACTCTCCAAGGGAACCTGGAGGGCGATAAATGATAAGGATGTTAAGCTTGAAAGGGCTGGTAACTGTGACAGCATGGAATTCAAAGGAGGCGATAGACAGATGGGTAAGGGGAGAAAGAGAGAATGACCACTTGGGAGAGATGAGGATCCCGGTGCCACCACCCCGCTGACCAGAAGCTCTCGGGGTGTGCGAGAACACGTGGGCAGACGAAGAGAGAGCAGTAGGAGTAGCAGTGTTATCTGTGGTGAGCCATGTTTCCGTCAGTGCCAAGAAGTCGAGGGACTGGAGGGACGCATAGGCTGAGATGAGCTCTGCCTTGTTGGCCGCGGATCGGCAGTTCCAGAGGCTACCGGAGACCTGGAACTCCACGTGGGTCGTGCGGGCTGGGACCACCAGGTTAGGGTGGGCGCGGCCACGCGGTGTGAAGCGTTTGTATGGTCTGTGCAGAGAGGAGAGAACAGGGATAGACAGACACATAGTTGACAGGCTACAGAAGAGGCTACGCTAAAGCAAAGGAGATTAGAATGACAAGTGGGCTACACGACTCGAGTGTTCAGAAAGTTAAGCTTACGTTGCAAAAAAAAAAAAAAAAAAAATTAAAAATAATAAAAAAAAAAAAAAAAATTAAAACAAAAAAAAACAAAATATAAAAAATAATAATAAGAAAAGAAAAATAAAAAAAAAAAAAAAATATTAAAATAAAAAAAATATTATAATAGATCTAATTGACTAAAATGATATAGTACTGCTGGCTGGTGAGGTAGCCTGGCTAGCAGTGGCTGCGTTGTTGAAAGTGAAGCTGGCTAGGTGACCTCGACAATTTCTCTAAATTTCTCTAAACTACACAATTATCATGGATACAAGGACAGCAAAGACAACTAGCTAACACTACGCTAATCAAGTCGTTCCGTTGTAATGTAAGTTTCTACAGTGCTGCTATTCGGTAGAAGTTGGCTAGCTAGCAGTGTTAGCTAGCAGTGTTGGCTAGGTAGGAGGACGGCAGCGCGGCAGGCGAAAATAGCTGGCTAGCTAACCGATAATTACTCAAAGCTACACAATTATCTTAGATACAAAGATAGCAAAGAAAACTATGTAGCTAGCTAACACTACACAAATCAAGTCGTTCCGTTGTAATGTAATCGTTTCTACAGTGCTGCTAATCGGTGGCTAGCTGGCTAGCTAGCAGGGTTGACTACGTTACGTTACGTTAGGACGAGAATACCTGGCTAGCGAACCTCAGCGAACCTCGATAACTACACAATTATCCTTGATACAAAGACGGCTACGTAGCCAGCTAAGTAGCTAGCTAAGATCAAACAAATCAAAGATAGCAAAGACAACTGTGTAGCCAGCCAACACTACACTAATCAAGTCGTAATCAAGTCGTTCCGTTGTAATGCACTCGTTTCTACAATGCTGCTATTCGGTGGCAAGCTGGCTAGCTAGCAGTGTTGGCTACGTTGCGATACGTTAGGACGAAAATAGCTTGCTAGCGAACCTCAATAACTACACAATTATGATAGCTGTGGTGGGATCCTCTTCAAGGTGCTCCAGTAGTCAAGGACCCCCTCATCCAGAGACACAGGCCTGGCCCTCCAAACTCAAAGGCCCCCATCCCATTCAACCCCTGGTAACCAGGCTGAGATATGGACATTAGTGGACAGGCAGTAAATTATCAGATTTAGGACAGGACATGTTTTTATTTACATCATTGTGTTTTGCGAGGGAGGCAAGGGAGGGAGGGAGGGAGGATGGGGGAGAATAGGGGAGGAATGGGGGGAGGGTTGCTGGGTTTTAGGGGGGACATCTTAGGTGGTCAGCGTTGACCTCCGCTACCCCCTTGTTTCCTGTCTCTTTCTCCCGCCCCTCACACTTGTCTTGTACCCCGGCTCTCCAGGCCTCCCTGGTAATTAGGCATGAGTCAACCCTCCTCTCGTCCCCCTTAGGGCAGTAAAAATCCATACTGTTCCCTGCCCGCGCTCACAAAGACTCATCCCTCCCTCCCTCCCTCCCTCCCTCCCTCCCTCCCTCCCTCCCTCCCTCCCTCCCTGAGATACAAGCTATAAGCCACCGTCCAACCTTTCTCCCATTCTTTTTCTTGCCACCCTCTGTTTTGTTTCGCCGTCTATATCCATCAATCTTCCCATTAACCTAGCATGTTAAGGGAAACCGGGGGAACGCCCCCAAAACACCAGCCTCTAAATCCCTACGCCCCTCCCGCCGCCTCCCTGAGCCTGTCCCACGCTGCCTCTGTCGTCTCTTCTACCCCTACCTCCCTACCTCCCTCCCTATCTCCCTCCCTCCCTCCTTCCCTACCTCCCTCCAATCATTCCCTACCTCCCTACCTGCCTTTCTCCCTCCCTCCCTCCCTCCTCCCCTACCTACCTCCCTCCCTCCTTCACTCCCTTCTTCATCCCTCCCTCCCTCCTTCCCTACCTCCCTCCTTCCCTCCTTCTCTCCTTCCTTCCCTCCCTCCCTACCTGTTCTCTTTCATCAAATCCCTTCGTCGGTCTACCTGCCCACCATAACCCCCTCTCCTTCCACCAGTTCCCTCACCTCTGCCTGGGTATAGTTCCTCCTTGTTGACCCCTCTCCTTCCCCCAGTTCCCTCACCTCTGCCTGGGTATAGTTCCTCCTTGTTGACCACTCTCCTTCCCCCAGTTCCCTCACCTCTGCCAGGGTATAGTTCCTCCTTGTTGACCACTCTCCTTCCCCCAGTTCCCTCACCTCTTCCTCACCTTTCCTCCCTGTTGACCCCTCTCCTTCCCCCAGTTCCCTCACCTCTGCCTGGGTATAGTTTCTCCCTGTTGACCCCTCTCCTTCCCCCAGTTCCCTCACCTCTGCCTGGGTATAGTTCCTCCTTGTTGACCCCTCTCCTTCCCCCAGTTCCCTCACCTCTGCCTGGGTATAGTTCCTCCCTGTTGACCCCTCTCCTTCCCCCAGGTCCCATGGGGGTCCTCATGAGAGCCAGTTTCATCATAACGCTTTGATGGTTTTTGCGACTCCACTTGAAGAAGTTGAAGTTGTTGAAATGTTCCAGATTGACTGACCTTCATGTCTTAAAGTAATGATGGACTGTCATTTCTCTTTGCTTACTTGAGCTGTTATTGCCATAATATGGACTTGGTGTTTTACCAAATAGGGCTATCTTCTGTATTCAACCCCTACCTTTTCACAACACAACTGATTGGCTCAAACTTATTAACAAGGAAAGAAATTCCACCAAATTAACTTTTAACAAGGCACACCTGTTAATTGAAATGCATTCCAGGTGACTACCTCATGAAGCTGGTTGAGAGAATGCCAAGAGTGTGCAAAACTGTCATCAAGGCAAAGGTTGGCTACTTTGAAGAATCTGAAATATAAAATATATTTTGATTTGTTCAACACTTTTTTGGTTACTACATGACTCCATATGTGTTATTTCATAGCTGATGTCTTCACTATTATTCTACAATGTAGAAAATAGTTAAAATATAGAAAAACTCTGGAATGAGTTAGGTTTGTCCAGACTTTTGGCTGGTACCATAGTACAGAACATTATAAAGTAAAATGTCTCACATAGTCTACATATCAGTACATACACACACTATCTAGGTCTAATACATAATACAGTGCAATTTACAATACAAGATATATATATATCTGTGTCTCTTCAAAGTGTAATAAGGTGTTTTTTTATCTGTTTTTTCAACTGTTTTTATTGCATGTGTAAGGGCTGTCTCTCTCCTCATCCTCGGACGAGGAGAGGAGAGAAGGATCATCCGTTACAGAATCACCCACCAACCTAGGACCAAGCGGCAAGGGAATGCTCAACAGAGCAACCAGGACTTCTGGACTTGGGAGGAGATCCTGGACGGTAGAGGACCCTGGGCTCAGCCAGGGGAATATCGCCGTCCCAAGGCGGAGTTGGAAGCATGCGAAGGCAGAGAGGCGCTGGTATGAGGAGGCAGCGCGGCGACGCGGTTGGGAGCCCGAGAGTCAGACCCAAAAATTTCTTGGGGGGGGGCACACGAGGAGTGTGGCAAAGCCGGGTAGGATACCTGAGCCAACTCCCCGTGCTTACCGTGGAGGAAGAAGGCATCGTACTGGTAAGACACCGTGTTATGCGGTAAAGCGCACGATGTCCCCAGTACGCGTGCTTAGCCCAGTGCGGGCTATTCCACCTTGCCGCACTGGGAGGGCTAGGTTGGGCATCGAGCCGAGTGCCATGAAGCCGGCCCAACGTATCTGGTCTCCAGTACGTCTCCTCGGGCCGGCGTACATGGCACCAGCCTTACAGGTGGTGTCCCCGGTTCGCCTGCATAGCCCAGTGCGGGCTATTCCACCTCGCCGCACTGGCAGGGCTACGGGCACCATTCAGCCTGGTAAGGTTGGGCAGGCTCGGTGCTCAAGAGCACGTGTCCTCCTTCACGGTCCGGTATACCCGGTGCCACCTCCATGTACCAGTCCTCCGGTGGCAGCCCCCCGTACCAGGCTGTCTCTCTCTCTCTACGGAGCCACTCCTTAGTTGCCCTGGCTGTGTGTTTCGGGTCGTTGTCATGCTGGAAGATCCAGCCACGACCCATCTTCAATGCTCTTACTGAGGGAAGGAGGTTTTTGGCCAAGATCTCGCGATACATGGCCCCATCCATCCTCCCCTCAATACGGTGCAGTCGTCCTGTCCCCTTTGCAGAAAAGCATCCCCAAAGAATTATGTTTCCACCTCCATGCTTCACGGTTGGGAGGGTGTTCTTGGGGTTGTACTCAACCTTCTTCTTCCTCCAAACACGGCGAGTGGAGTTTAGACCAAAAAGCTCTATTTTTGTCTCATCAGACCACATGACCTTCTCCCATTCCTCCTCTGGATCATCCAGATGGTCATTGGCAAACTTCAGACGGGCCTGGACATGCGCTGGCTTGAGCAGGGGGACCTTGCGTGCGCTGCAGGATTTCAATCCATGACAGCGTAGTGTGTTACTAATGGTTTTCTTTGAGACTGTGGTCCCAGCTCTCTTCAGGTCATTGACCAGGTCCTGCCGTGTAGTTCTGGGCTGATCCCTCACCTTCCTTATGATCATTGATGCCCCACGAGGTGAGATCTTGCATGGAGCCCCAGACCGAGGGTGATTGACCGTCATCTTGAACATCTTCCATTTTCTAATAATTGCGCCAACAGTTGTTGCCTTCTCACCAAGCTGCTTGCCTATTGTCCTGTAGCCCATCCCAGCCTTGTGCAGGTCTACAATTTTATCCCTGATGTCCTTACACAGCTCTCTGGTCTTGGCCATTGTGGAGAGATTGGAGTCTGTTTGATTGAGTGTGTGTACAGGTGTCTTTTATACAGGTAACAAGTTCAAACAGGTGCAGTTAATACAGGTAATGAGTGGAGAACAGGAGGGCTTCTAAAAGAAAAACTAACAGGTCTGTGAGAGCCGGAATTCTTACTGGTTGGTAGGTGATCAAATACTTATGTCACGCAATAAAATGCAATTTAATTACTTAAAAATCATACAATGTGATTTTCTGGATTTTTGTTTTAGATTCCGTCTCTCACAGTTGAAGTGTACCTATGATAAAAATTACAGACCTCTACATGCTTTGTAAGTAGGAAAACCTTCAAAATCGGCAGTGTATCAAATACTTGTTCTCCCCACTGTATATCATGGGACAGACCTCTTCCCATTTTACCAACCACTGAGCCTATATGTTTTGACCATGAAAGCTTGCTATCTAGGGTTACACCCAGCAGTTTAGTTCCCCATGTTGACCCCTCCCTGGATCCCCATACAGCTCTGGTCAGCCTAGGCTAGCCTGTTGGGTCACACTCTGCTGAGGGGGGAGAGAGCGAGGTGGAGGGTGAGGCGAGGAAGAGAGAGAGAGGCGTGGAGGAGATCGAGAGGGGAGGGGTGGATGAGAGAGAGAGACAGAGGGGTGGAGGAGAGAGAGAGGGGAAGGATGAGGCGTGGAGGAGAGAGATAGAGTATTGGATGAGAGAGAGAGGGGGGATGGGAGAGGCGAGGAAGAGAGAGAGAGGCGTGGAGGAGATAGAGAGGGGAGGGATGAGGCGTGGAGGAGAGAGATAGAGGTGGAGGAGAGAGAGAGAGGGGTGGAGGAGAGAGAGATAGGTGGAGGAGAGAGGAGGGGTGAGGCGTGGAGGAGAGAGATAGAGGTGGAGGAGAGAGAGAGAGGGGTGGATGAGAGAGAGAGAGGTAGAGGAGAGAGAGAGGAGGGGTGAGGCGTGGAGGAGAGAGATAGAGGTGGAGGAGAGAGAGAGAGGGGTGGATGAGAGACAGAGCGGTGGAGGAGAGAGAGAGAGGAGGGATGAGGCGTGGAGGAGAGAGATAGAGGTGGAGGAGAGAGAGAGAGGGGTGGATGAGAGACAGAGGGGTGGAGGAGCGAGAGAGGGAGAGAGAGAGAGAGAGGGGGAGGGATGGGGTAGTGTATGTGGACACTCTGGGTGGTATGGTGCATGTGAGGGGTGGACACAATGCCCCAGTGTTCAGGCAGGCACACAGGACCTTGTTTTACAACAGGGGAGGGGATGCCATCAATGCCCCGATGATGTGAACCACCCTGAGCCCATTCACAGTGACAAACAGCCCCTCTAACCAGCCTCCTCCTCCTCCTCATCCCCCATCCCTCTCTCGCAACTCTCCCCCCTTCTTGACCCAACACTGTGGGACAGAGCAGGAGAGGGACAAAAACAAAATCATAAAGGAATGGCTGGTGAGAAGACACATGCAGGAGATAAACTGTTGCACTTGTTCAACCCCCCTCAAATAACACACTTACATTCTCTCTCTCTCTCTCACACACACACACACACACACACACACACACACACACACACACACACACACACACACACACACACACACACACACACACACACACACACACACACACACACACACACACACACACACACACACACACACACACACACACACACACACACACACACACTCACACAACCTCGTTGACAGCCTTTCATTCTCCTCCTAATGAAGCCCCCCATCTCCTCAACAGGAGCTCAATGTGTATGACTTTAATTACATCAGCCTGTCCTTTTCTTGTCTTCCTCTTCTGAGCCTTAAAACCCCAAATGGCTTGATGACAACGTAATTGACAAAGAATTGAATGAGGGCTTCCCCCGAGTTGCTAGGGGGGCAAAAATCCCCGCAGCACACCCAGCATGTCCCGTTAGAGATTCTGCTCTGTCTCTACTACCTCTTTTTCTACCTCTTCTACCTTACCTACCTCTTCTACCCCTTCCTCCTCTTCTACCTCTCCTCCAACCCTTCTACCCCTTCCTCCTCTTCTACCTCTCCTCTCTCTCCTACCTCTTCTACCTCTTCTACCTCTCCTTCTACCTCTTCTACCTCTTCTACCTCTTTTACCTCTTCTACCCCTTCCTCCTCTTCTACCTCTCCAACCCTTCTACCCCTTCCTCCTCTTCTACCTCTCCTCCAACCCTTCTACCCCTTCCTCCTCTTCGACCTCTCCTCCAACCCTTCTACCCCTTCCCTCCTCTTCTACCTCTCCTCTCTCTCCTACCTCTTCTACCTCTTCTACCTCTCCTTCTACCTCTTCTACCTCTTTTACCTCTTCTACCTCTTCTACCTCTCCTTCTACCTCTCCTCCAACCCTTCTACCTCTCCTCTCTCTCCTACCTCTTCTACCTCTTCTACCTCTCCTTCTACCCCTTCTACCTCTCCGTCTACCTCTTCTACCTCTTCTACCTCTCATTCTACCTCTCCTTCTACCTCTCCTCCAACCCTTCTACCTCTCCTACCTCTTCTACCCCTTCCTCCTCTTCTACCTCTCCTACCTCTTCTACCCCTTCTTCCTCTTCTACCTCTCCTACCTCTTCTACCTCTCCTACCCCTTCTTCCTCTTCTACCTCTCCTACCTCTTCTACCTCTCCTACCTCTTCTACCCCTTCTTCCTCTTCTACCTCTCCTACCTCTTCTTCCTCTCCCACCTCTTCCTCCGGTTCTACCTCCCTACCTCTTCTACTCTCAACATCAGTAATATGTCCCCAGGCGTCTGCTCACACCATGCCTAGCCACTTGTTGACTGACAGTGAGCAGTCCCTTTAGTGTCCTGTTCTTCCCTTGCTGTTTCTCCTCTGTTAGTCAGCTGGAGGGCTGCTATACCTTCCTCTGAGCTCAACCCGATGCCCAGCTGAACATCCTCCGCTATCCACAAGGCATGATGCAAATCTGATACAGCCAAAACCTCTGAAACACAACAGTACCCAGTGAAATCACTCTCTGCACGGGTTCTAGACAAAAAGACAATGGGACACATTTTAAATAGCACTTGGCACAACTCTTTTGTGCATTAGGAAATGGCACTAGGAAGATTAGCTGACGTTATCGCGTTAGTTATTAGGGATCCTAATAAAATATTCACAAATTCACTAGAATCCACAAACTATAGTGAAGTGAAATACACATTTTAATCTGCAAGTTACTGTTTTCTGAGTCATTAGAAAACAGGTGATTGAAGAGGTAAACAACACGAGGGAGAAATAGAGGTGACGAAAGAGAGGCATGAGGGCTTAGCGTAGTTAGACACATTAAACCGCTGTGTATCTGTTGACCTTCAGTATTGGGTTAGACCTCTGAACTGTTTGACGATAACGAGGATTGTACTGCAACCCATCTGTCAGGTTAGGGAGGCTAAGAGGAGGAGTGTGTGTGTGTGTGTGTGTGTGTGTGTGTGTGTGTGTGTGTGTGTGTGTGTGTGTGTGTGTGTGTGTGTGTGTGTGTGTGTGTGTGTGTGTGTGTGTGTGTGTGTGTGTGTGTGTGTGTGTGTGTGTGTGTGTGTGTGTGTGTGTGTGTGTGTGTGTGTGTGTGTGTGTGTGTGTGTGTGTGTCTGTGTGTGCAAGTAGACAGAGGGAAAAACATTGAAAGCAGAGACAGAGAGGTGTCATTCTTTAAGACAGAGACAGAGAGATGTTATTTTTTAAGAGCAGAGACAGAGAGATGTTATTTTTTAAGAGCAGAGACAGAGAGGTGTCATTCTTTAAGACAGAGACAGAGAGATGTTATTTTTTAAGAGCAGAGACAGAGAGGTGTCATTCTTTGAGACAGAGAAAGAGATGTGTTTTTCTTTGAGAGCAGAGAGCTGGACAATAGCATGGTGCTCTATACCTACTGAAGGCCAAGAAGGTGACGGAGAGGGCACGCCAAGCTGACAATCAAACTCCAACCTGTCGCTGCGACTGGAGTGGGGCAGAGGTCTGTGTCTGTGTGTGTGTGTATGTGTGGTATGGGGAGCGGTGGGGGGAGGGGTGGAGGGGCCAGAGGGGAGTGGAGGAGGGGAATGAAAGTGAAGGAATTTCACACACACCCTCGCTCCCCATATGATATTAATAACCCCAGAACAGGGACAGGCTGGGCTCTCTCTCTCTCCATCTGATGTTAATAACCCCAGAACAGGGACAGGCTGGGCTCTCTCTCTCTCCATCTGATGTTAATAACCCCAGAACAGGGACAGGCTGGGCTCTCTCTCTCCCCATATGATGTTAATAACCCCAGAACAGGGACAGGCTGGACTCTCTCTCTCTCTCCATATGATGTTAATAACCCCAGAACAGGGACAGGCTGGGCTCTCTCTCTCTCTCCATATGATGTTAATAACCCCATAACAGGGACAGGCTGGACTCTCTCTCTCTCTCCATGTGATGTTAATAACCCCAGAACAGGGACAGGCTGGGCTCTCTCTCTCTCCATATGATGTTAATAACCCCAGAACAGGGACAGGCTGGGCTCTCTCTCTCCATTTGATGTTAATAACCCCATAACAGGGACAGGCTGGGCTCTCTCTCTCTCTCCATGTGATGTTAATAACCCCAGAACAGGGACAGGCTGGACTCTCTCTCTCTCCATATGATGTTAATAACCCCAGAACAGGGACAGGCTGGACTCTCTCTCTCCATCTGATGTTAATAACCCCAGAACAGGGACAGGCTGGGCTCTCTCTCTCTCTCCATATGATGTTAATAACCCCATAACAGGGACAGGCTGGACTCTCTCTCTCTCTCCATGTGATGTTAATAACCCCAGAACAGGGACAGGCTGGGCTCTCTCTCTCTCCATATGATGTTAATAACCCCAGAACAGGGACAGGCTGGGCTCTCTCTCTCCATATGATGTTAATAACCCCAGAACAGGGACAGGCTGGACTCTCTCTCTCTCTCCATATGATGTTAATAACCCCAGAACAGGGACAGGCTGGACTCTCTCTCTCTCTCCATATGATGTTAATAACCCCAGAACAGGGACAGGCTGGGCTCTCTCTCTCTCCATATGATGTTAATAACCCCAGAACAGGGACAGGCTGGACTCTCTCTCTCTCTCCATATGATGTTAATAACCCCAGAACAGGGACAGGCTGGACTCTCTCTCTCTCCATATGATGTTAATAACCCCAGAACAGGGACAGGCTGGACTCTCTCTCTCCATCTGATGTTAATAACCCCAGAACAGGGACAGGCTGGGCTCTCTCTCTCTCTCCATATGATGTTAATAACCCCAGAACAGGGACAGGCTGGACTCTCTCTCGCTCCATATGATGTTAATAACCCCAGAACAGGGACAGGCTGGGCTCTCTCTCTCTCCATATGATGTTAATAACCCCAGAACAGGGACAGGCTGGACTCTCTCTCTCTCCATGTGATGTTAATAACCCCAGAACAGGGACAGGCTGGACTCTCTCTCTCTCCATATGATGTTAATAACCCCAGAACAGGGACAGGCTGGGCTCTCTCTCTCTCTCCATATGATGTTAATAACCCCAGAACAGGGACAGGCTGGGCTCTCTCTCTCTCTCCATATGATGTTAATAACCCCAGAACAGGGACAGGCTGGACTCTCTCTCTCTCTCCATATGATGTTAATAACCCCAGAACAGGGACAGGCTGGGCTCTCTCTCTCTCTCCATATGATGTTAATAACCCCAGAACAGGGACAGGCTGGGCTCTCTCTCTCTCCATATGATGTTAATAACCCCAGAACAGGGACAGGCTGGGCTCTCTCTCTCCCCATATGATGTTAATAACCCCATAACAGGGACAGGCTGGACTCTCTCTCTCTCTCCATATGATGTTAATAACCCCAGAACAGGGACAGGCTGGGCTCTCTCTCTCTCCATATGATGTTAATAACCCCAGAACAGGGACAGGCTGGACTCTCTCTCTCTCCATATGATGGTAATAACCCCAGAACAGGGACTGGCTGGGCTCTCTCTCTCTCTCCATATGATGTTAATAACCCCAGAACAGGGACAGGCTGGACTCTCTCTCTCTCCATATGATGTTAATAACCCCAGAACAGGGACAGGCTGGGCTCTCTCTCTCTCTCCATATGATGTTAATAACCCCAGAACAGGGACAGGCTGGGCTCTCTCTCTCTCCATATGATGTTAATAACCCCAGAACAGGGACAGGCTGGACTCTCTCTCTCTCTCCATATGATGTTAATAACCCCAGAACAGGGACAGGCTGGGCTCTCTCTCTCCCCATATGATGTTAATAACCCCAGAACAGGGACAGGCTGGTCTCTCTCTCTCTCTCTCCATATGATGTTAATAACCCCAGAATGGGGACAGGCTGGGCTCTTCCCATGGTGGAGCTGCTGTTCGTGAACTCCATTGTTGTACTGCCTGTTATTGTTTCTCCTTGTTCTACCTGTTGTTGAGTCAATGGCGCCCCATTAAGGATGGGAGATTATTGGTCATTAGGCTCCTTTAACCTATTGTATCGCAGGACCACGAAACAACAGTAAGGAGAGAGTTATATCCATAGAATTAGGAATGTGATAGGATCTCTATGGTTATATCGCTGTCATTCAACAGAGCCAGGGAGGATTTCCTTGTTACTCTCGGAATAGCAAGTGTTTTACTGTGATCGATCCACACGTTAGCAATAAAACTTTGAAAATAAGAACATTGGATATTATTTCACGTTTTATTTTACATTCAATCTGGAACTAAAACTTTAGTAACATTGTTGACTATAGTGTACCTCTGTGGGTAAACACATTGTTACATACAGTAGTACTTGCAAAATACTTTTTCGATTTCAAAGATTTAGCAAATTAACCCACGGTGGGTAAAGCTGTGCAATCTTCAGCCAGATGGGATGGTTTAACAATTCATTTATTTGTCAATTTAAATGTTGCATTTTTATGTAACAATGAATAGCTAGTCTGACATGACACTGAACCTTAAGGATAGATAATAGATAGATAGATAGATAGATAGATAGATAGATAGATAGATAGATAGATAGATAGATAGATAGATAGATAGATAGATAGATAGATAGATAGATAGATAGATAGATAGATAGATAGATAGCAGCAGGTCTCAGAACAGTTTGGATAGATAGTAGCAGGTCTCAGTACAGTATGGATAGATAGCAGCAGGTCTCAGAACAGTATGTATAGATAGTAGCAGGTCTCAGTACAGTATGGATAGATAGCAGCAGGTCTCAGTACAGTATGGATGGATAGCAGCAGGTCTCAGTACAGTATGGATAGATAGCAGCAGGTCTCAGTACAGTATGGATAGATAGCAGCAGGTCTCAGAACAGTATGGATAGATAGTAGCAGGTCTCAGTTCAGTATGGATAGATAGCAGCAGGTCTCAGTACCGTATGGATAGATAGCAGCAGGTCTCAGAACAGTATGGATAGATAGCAGCAGGTCTCAGAACAGTATGGATAGATAGCAGCAGGTCTCAGTACAGTATGGATAGATAGTAGCAGGTCTCAGTACAGTATGGATAGATAGCAGTAGGTCTCAGAACAGTATGGATAGATAGCAGCTGGTCTCAGAACAGAATGGATAGATAGCAGCTGGGCTCAGAACAGTATGGATAGATAGTAGCAGGTCTCAGAACAGTATGGATAGATAGCAGGTCTGGTCTCAGAACAGTATGGATAGATAGCAGCAGGTCTCAGTACAGAATGGATAGATAGCAGCAGGTCTCAGAACAGTATGGATAGATAGCAGGTCTGGTCTCAGAACAGTATGGATAGATAGCAGCAGGTCTCAGAACAGTATGGATAGATAGCAGGTCTGGTCTCAGAACAGTATGGATAGATAGCAGGTCTGGTCTCAGAACAGTATGGATAGATAGCAGCAGGTCTCAGAACAGTATGGATAGATAGCAGCAGGTCTCAGAACAGTATGGATAGATAGCAGCAGGTCTCAGTACAGTATGGATAGATAGCAGCAGGTCTCAGAACAGTATGGATAGATAGCAGCAGGTCTCAGAACAGTATGGATAGATAGCAGGTCTCAGTACAGTATGGATAGATAGCAGCTGGTCTCAGAACAGTATGGATAGATAGCAGCAGGTCTCAGTACAGTATGGATAGATAGCAGCAGGTCTCAGAACAGTATGGATAGATAGTAGCAGGTCTCAGAACAGTATGGATAGATAGCAGCAGGTCTCAGTACAGTATGGATAGATAGCAGCAGGTCTCAGAACAGTATGGATAGATAGTAGCAGGTCTCAGAACAGTATGGATAGATAGCAGCAGGTCTCAGAACAGTATGGATAGATAGCAGCAGGTCTCAGAACAGTATGGATAGATAGTAGCAGGTCTCAGAACAGTATGGATAGATAGCAGCAGGTCTCAGTACAGTATGGATAGATAGCAGCAGGTCTCAGTACAGTATGGATAGATAGCAGCTGGTCTCAGAACAGTATGGATAGATAGCAGCAGGTCTCAGAACAGTATGGATAGATAGCAGCAGGTCTCAGAACAGTATGGATAGATAGCAGCAGGTCTCAGAACAGTATGGATAGATAGCAGCAGGTCTCAGAACAGTATGGATAGATAGCAGCAGGTCTCAGAACAGTATGGCTAGATAGCAGGTCTGGTCTCAGAACAGTATGGATAGATAGCAGGTCTGGTCTCAGAACAGTATGGATAGATAGCAGCAGGTCTCAGAACAGTATGGATAGATAGCAGCAGGTCTCAGAACAGTATGGATAGATAGCAGCAGGTCTCAGAACAGTATGGCTAGATAGCAGGTCTGGTCTCAGAACAGTATGGATAGATAGCAGCAGGTCTCAGAACAGTATGGATAGATAGCAGCAGGTCTCAGTACAGTATGGATAGATAGCAGCAGGTCTCAGTACAGTATGGATAGATAGCAGCAGGTCTCAGAACAGTATGGATAGATAGCAGCAGGTCTCAGAACAGTATGGATAGATAGCAGCAGGTCTCAGTACAGTATGGATAGATAGCAGCAGGTCTCAGTACCGTATGGATAGATAGCAGCAGGTCTCAGTACAGTATGGATAGATAGCAGCAGGTCTCAGAACAGTATGGATAGATAGCAGCAGGTCTCAGAACAGTATGGATAGATAGCAGCAGGTCTCAGTACAGTATGGATAGATAGCAGCAGGTCTCAGTACAGTATGGATAGATAGCAGCAGGTCTCAGAACAGTATGGATAGATAGCAGCAGGTCTCAGAACAGTATGGATAGATAGCAGCAGGTCTCAGTACAGTATGGATAGATAGCAGCAGGTCTCAGTACCGTATGGATAGATAGCAGCAGGTCTCAGTACAGTATGGATAGATAGCAGCAGGTCTCAGAACAGTATGGATAGATAGCAGCAGGTCTCAGAACAGTATGGATAGATAGCAGCAGGTCTCAGTACAGTATGGATAGATAGCAGCAGGTCTCAGAACAGTATGGATAGATAGCAGCAGGTCTCAGAACAGTATGGATAGATAGCAGCAGGTCTCAGTACAGTATGGATAGATAGCAGCAGGTCTCAGAACAGTATGGATAGATAGCAGCAGGTCTCAGAACAGTATGGATAGATAGCAGCAGGTCTCAGTACAGTATGGATAGATAGCAGCAGGTCTCAGAACAGTATGGATAGATAGCAGCAGGTCTCAGTACAGTATGGATAGATAGCAGCAGGTCTCAGAACAGTATGGATAGATAGCAGCAGGTCTCAGAACAGTATGGATAGATAGCAGCAGGTCTCAGTACAGTATGGATAGATAGCAGCAGGTCTCAGAACAGTATGGATAGATAGCAGCAGGTCTCAGAACAGTATGGATAGATAGCAGCAGGTCTCAGAACAGTATGGATAGATAGCAGCAGGTCTCAGTACAGTATGGATAGATAGCAGCAGGTCTCAGAACAGTATGGATAGATAGCAGCAGGTCTCAGAACAGTATGGATAGATAGCAGCAGGTCTCAGTACAGTATGGATAGATAGCAGCAGGTCTCAGAACAGTATGGATAGATAGCAGCAGGTCTCAGAACAGTATGGATAGATAGCAGCAGGTCTCAGAACAGTATGGATAGATAGCAGCAGGTCTCAGAACAGTATGGATAGATAGCAGCAGGTCTCAGAACAGTATGGATAGATAGCAGCAGGTCTCAGTACAGTATGGATAGATAGCAGCAGGTCTCAGTACAGTATGGATAGATAGCAGCAGGTCTCAGAACAGTATGGATAGATAGCAGCAGGTCTCAGAACAGTATGGATAGATAGCAGCAGGTCTCAGAACAGTATGGATAGGATACTTTCTTTCTTTAGCTAAGCATCTGGAGCTCCTATAGCGTGTGAATCTCGGCAGAAATATATTCATCCCTGTGCTGTTGTTTAAATCTGTGGGTGTAATGCCCTTGTACCCCCCCACGCCCCCCTGCCTGACCCCTTCCCCCCCACACACGCCCCCCCTGCCTGACCCCCGAGGATCAGAGAACAGGTTGGCAAAAGCAAACTTCAAGCTGCCTGTTGAAGAGGAGCTGACACACACACACACACACACACACACACACACACACACACACACACACACACACACACACACACACACACACACACACACACACACACACACACACACACACACACACACACACACACACACACACCTCGCAGCGAACCAACCACAACCCCTCACAACCTCCAGTAAATCCCCCTTTCTCTTTCCCCAGCCAGATGGGTCCGCTGGAATAATGGCTAAAGCCCAATGAGTTCCATTCAATTTGTCCTGCCGTCTAAAGGAGCTTGTAAGCTTTCCATTTGCAGTTGTGTTATAGTAGCCATGGGAGGCTCTGTGGTGTTAGGACTTAATTACCTCCTAATAGCTGTAGGGATAAAGCCCCCCCAGCCCAGTCCGTACACCCCAACAGCCCCCTCTCAGTCCCCAGTCATTACACCCCAACACCCCCCTCTCAGTCCCCAGTCCGTACACCCCACTCTCAGTCCCCAGTCATTACACCCCAACAGCCCCTCTCAGTCCCCAGTCATTACACCCCAACACCCCCCTCTCAGTCCCCAGTCCGTACACCCCACTCTCAGTCCCCAGTCATTACACTCCAACACCCCCCTCTCAGTACCCAGTCATTACACCCCAACACCCCCCTCTCTCTCCCCAGTCATTACACCCCAACACCCCCCTCTCAGTCCCCAGTCATTACACCCCAACACCCCACTCTCAGTCCCCAGTCATTACACCCCAATACCCCACTCTCTCTCCCCAGTCATTACACCCCAACAGCCCACTCTCTCTCCCCAGTCATTACACCCCAACACCCCCCTCTCAGTCCCCAGTCATTACACCCCAACACCCCACTCTCAGTCCCCAGTCATTACACCCCAACACCCCCCTCTCTCTCCCCAGTCATTACACCCCAACACCCCACTCTCACTCCCCAGTCATTACACCCCAACACCCCCCTCTCTCTCCCCAGTCATTACACCCCAACACCCCACTCTCACTCCCCAGGCCCCACTAATGACATGATTCCATATGTGTTATTTCATAGTTTTGATGTCTTCACTATTATTCTACAATGTAGAAAATTGTAAAAATAAAGAAAAACTCTGAGTAGGTGTTCTAAAACTTTTGACCGTTAGTGTCCATGTACATATTTCCTAAATTACCTCAACTAACCTGGAGCCCCCGCACATTGACTCTGTACCGGTACCATCTGTATATAGACTCGCTATTGTTATTTTTCTGCTGCTCTAATTATGTGTTACTTTTATTTTTTATTTTTAAGTATCTATTTTTTACTTTTTCTTAAAACTGCATTGGTGGTTAATAAGGGCTTGTCAGTAAGGTGACACAATGTCACCTGTTGTATTCGGCGCATGTGACAAATAACATTTGATTTGATTTTGATATATAGTGCGTTCGGAAACTATTAGACTTTTTTCACATTTTGTTATGTTACCGCCTTATTCTAAAATCGATTGAATAAAATACATAAATACATTATTTACATCAGTATTCAGAAACTTTGCTATGAGACTCGAATTTGAGCTCAGGTGCATTCTGTTTCCATTGATCATTCTTGAGATGTTTCTACAACTTGTTTGGAGTCCACCTGTGGTAAATTCAATTGATTGGACATGATTGGGAAAGGCACACACCTGTCTATATGAGGTCCCACAGTTGACAGTGCATGTCAGAGCAAAAACCAAGCCATGAGGTCGAAGGAATTGTCTATAGAGCTCCGAGACAGGATTGTGTCAAGGCACAGATCTGGTGAAGGATACCAACAAAGCATTGAAGTTCCTCAAGAACACAGTGGCCTCCATCATTCTTAAATGGAAGACAGTTGGAACCACCAAGACTCTTCCTAGAGCTGGCCGCCCCGCCAAACTGAGCAATCGGGGGAGAAGGGCCTCGGTCAGGGAGGTGACCAAGAACCCGAGGGTCACTCTGGCAGAGCTCCAGAGTTCCTCTGTGGAGATGGGAGAACCTTCCAGAAGGACAACCATCTTTGTAGCACTCCAACAATCAGGCCTTTATTGTAGAGTGGCCAGACGGAAGCCACTCCTCAGTAAAAGGCACATAACAGCCCGCTTGGAGTTTGCCAACAGGCACCTAAAGGACACTCAGACCATGAGACAAGATTCTCTGGTCTGATGAAACCAAGATTAAACACTTCTGCCTAAATGCCAAGTGTCACGTCTGGAGGAAACCTGGCACAATCCCTACGGTGAAGCATGGTGGTGGCAGTGTCATGCTGTGTGGCTGTTTTTTAGAGGCAGGGACTGGGAGACTAGTCAGGATTGAGGGAAAGATGAACGTACAGAGAGATCCTTGATGAAAACCTGCTCCAGAGTTTTCAGGACCTCAGACTGGGGCGAAGGTTCACCTTCCAACAGGACAATGACCCTAAGCACACAGCCAAGACAATGCAGGGGTGGCTTCAGGACAAGTCTCTGAATGTCTTTGAGTGGCCCAGCCAGACCCCAGACTTGAACCCGATCGAACACCTTTGGAGAGACCTGAAAATAGCTGTGCAGCATCGTTCCCCATCCAACCTGACAGAGCTTGAGAGGATCTGCAGAGAAGAATGGGAGAAACTCCCCAAATACAGCTGTGCCAAGCTTGTAGCGTCATACCCAAGTAGACTTGAGGCTTTAATCGCTGCCAAAGGTGCTTCAACAAAGTACTGAGTGAAGGGTCTGAATACTGATGGATATGTATATTTCATTTTTTTATTTTAACCTCTATGGGATTGGTCCCACCAGGACTGTTGATCTAACGTGCGCTAATGTGATTAGCATGATGTTGTAAGTAACAAGTATTGGCCTTAATTCAACAATCAAGTAAAAGGGTTGAGCGGAAAAACTGGGTATGGTAGTGGGTACCAGGCGCACCGGTTTGAGACTTTGAGTGTGTCAAGAACGGCAATGCTGCTGGGTTATTCACGCTCAAAACAGTGTCTTGTTTTTATCAAGAATGGTCCACCACCCAAAGGACATGTAAATTACATACAACAACTTACTGATGTACACAAACAACGACTCCATCTCCTCCGCCCAGACCCGGGTTCTCACACCACCAGCCTGCATTATTGTTTTCCACATGGCCTTAAATTGTAGCAATATACCAGTATATATTATTTTAATAGCAGGACGCTGTAAAGTCCATTATTCCACTGAAGAGTATGAATTAGGCTATTTGAGAAGGACCAAAATAGCTACCGGGGTCAAAGTTGTGTGCTGCAGAACCTTGGTATAGCATGGGTGGAGTAAGCATTGAGGTGCGCATTAATTTTATTTTCCTTTTTTCGGCTTCAGACCAATTCCTTCTTCCCAATTAAAAACACGTTGTTGGTTTTTAATGGACAGAAATTAGCATGTGAGAGCGATAAATTATAAACGTCATCAAAAAATGTTTCCCCTACAAACGTATTCAGTCCGAAACGTGGCAAGTCTAATAGTCACTTAATGGAGGCTGTAGTCTCATTTTTCTCTGACGCCTAGATTAGGTCGGGGCAAGAAATTGACTTTTTGTCCTAATACTAACGACCCTGTTATAATATCTGGCATGTGGTTCTTGGTGACGGCCATATTGCTCATGACAAGAGGCGGGGAGTGTGTTGTGTACCTCCAATCAAGTTGATTAGCAAATTGTCATTGACATTGGTGTCATATTGGCTTAGATATGATGGTAGGGATATTAGAATTTAACATTGAGCTTCAACCAATGCCATTCTATTGTGGGGGCTATTGCCACCACAATAATTATTAAGTCAATCCCTTGGTTTCCATCCTCACCTGTGTTTCTAACTGAACTCCCCACAGACCCCACAGCCCCACAGCCCCCACAGTCCCCACAGCCCCCACAACCCCACAGCCCACACAGCCCCCACAGCCCACACAGCCCCCACAGCCCCACAGCCCCCACAGCCCCCACAGCCCCACAGCGCCACAGCCCCCACAGCGCCACAGCCCCCCAGCCCCACAGCCCCCACAGCCCCACAGACCCCCAGCCCCAAAGCCCCACAGACCCCACAGCCCCACAGCCCCCACAGCCCCCACAGCCCCACAGCCCCCCAGCCCACACAGCCCCACAGCCCCCCAGCCCACCCAGCCCCCACAGCCCCCACAGCCCCCACAGCCCCCCAGCCCACCCAGCCCCCCCAGACCCCCCAGCCCCCCAGCCCCCACAGCCCCCCCAGCCCCACAGCCCCCCCAGCCCCCCCAGCCCCCACAGCCCCCCAGCCCCCACAGCCCCACAGCCCCCACAGCCCCCCCAGCCCCCCCAGCCCCCACATCCCCACAGCCCACACAGCCCCCCAGCCCACACAGGCCACACAGCCCCACAGCCCCCACAGCCCCCCAGCCCCCCAGCCCCACAGCCCCACAGCCCCCACAGCCCCCCAGCCCCCACAGCCCCACAGCCCCCACAGCGCCCCAGCCCCACAGCCCCACAGCCCCCACAGACCCCCAGCCCCCACAGCCCCCCAGCCCCACAGCCCCCACAGACCCCCAGCCCACCCAGCCCCCACAGCCCCCCAGCCCACCCAGCCCCCACAGACCCCCAGCCCCCACAGCCCCCACAGCCCCCCAGCCCCACAGCCCCCACAGCCCCCCAGCCCCCACAGCCCCCACAGCCCCACAGCCCCCCAGCCCCACAGCCCCCACAGCCCCCACAGCCCCCCAGCCCCACAGCCCCCCAGCCCCACATCCCCCCAGCCCCCCAGCCCCACAGCCCCCCAGCCCCCACAGCCCCACAGCCCCACAGCCCCCCAGCCCCACAGCCCCCACAGCCCCACAGCCCCCCAGCCCCCACAGCCCCCCAGCCCCCACAGCCCCCCAGTCCCACAGCCCCACAGCCCCCCAGCCCCCACAGCCCCCACAGCCCCACAGCCCCCCAGCCCCCACAGCCCCACAGCCCCACAGCCCCACAGCCCCCACAGCCCCACAGCCCCCCAGCCCCCACAGCCCCACAGCCCCCCAGCCCCCACAGCCCCACAGCCCCCCAGCCCCACAGCCCCCACAGCCCCACAGCCCCCCAGCCCCCACAGCCCCCCAGCCCCCCAGCCCCACAGCCCCCCAGCCCCCACAGCCCCCCAGTCCCACAGCCCCACAGCCCCCCAGCCCCCACAGCCCCCACAGCCCCACAGCCCCCCAGCCCCCACAGCCCCACAGCCCCCCAGCCCCCACAGCCCCACAGCCCCACAGCCCCACAGCCCCCCAGCCCCCACAGCCCCACAGCCCCCCAGCCCCACAGCCCCCACAGCCCCACAGCCCCACAGCCCCCCAGCCCCCACAGCCCCCCAGCCCCCCAGCCCCACAGCCCCACAGCCCCCCAGCCCCACAGCCCCACAGCCCCTTGGCCGGCGTGGGATATACATGTTTACCTTGGAACACCAGGCAGGATTAGCAGATGAATAAATAAGAGATGATGAAGCATCTTGTAAGGTCTTCTCCGTAGCCTCCAGGCGCTGTCATTAGCATTGTAAAGTTTGGCCACACATTCGCAGATGGCTCTCCGGCATGGCCTAAACCCTGAGACAGACAGACAGACAGACAAGCAGAGACACCACAGGGACAGACACATACACTCACAGCAGGCACGTCTCAAACTGGGACCCAAAGGGGGCCTCAGAGAGTTCTAAAAAATTGCAGGGAAGAAAATGCTAAAATATATACGAAGTAACAGAGCAGTCAGGGGTCAGGGGTCAGCCTGATGAACAAACTAAGGGAAACATACTCCATAATCTGTGTTGTCTGCAGTTATGTCAAATGTCTCCATTTGCTTTGGAGGTTACGTTGCAAAGAAGGTACAGAGTTGACAGAATTTCCAGAATATTCCACAACAACTCTCCAACAGCTCCAACAACTCTCCAACTCCCCTCTCCTATCCTCTCTGTCTCTGACTCTCTCTCTGACTCTCTCTCTGACTCTCTCTCTGACTCTCTCTCTCTCTCTCTCTCTCTCTCTCTCTCTCTCTCTCTCTCTCTCTCTCTCTCTCTCTCTCTCTCTCTCTCTCTCTCTCTCTCTCTCTCTCTCTCTCTCTCTCTCTCTCTCTCTCTCTCTCTCTCTCTCTCTCTCTCTCTCTCTCTCTCTCTCTCTCTCTCTCTCTCTCTCTCTCTCTCTCTCTCTCTCTCTCTCTCTCTCTCTCTCTCTCTCTCTCTCTCTCTCTCTCTCTCTCTATGGTCCTCCGAAGTGAAGATAAACATCATTATCTCATAACTGTAATGGGAACAGAGGGCCAACAGAGCAAGTACATGGAAATTAGAGTTTTACTCTCCATGCAATGGAAGACACTCAGCGCAGCTAGGTCAGACAGTTTACCTCAACGTGTCGAAAGCTTTCCAATCAGTCCCTTGGCACAGAGAGCTGCAGTAGACTAGAGCAACGTCGTCACTCTGATAATGAGAGGTGTAGTTGTACGCCTAGCCACCTGTTGACGGTGCTAATTCCTCCTACATTAAAGTCGTTCTATTTTTATGCTCTTAGACTTTGAAATTTAAAAAAAGGTGAAAATGTTCTCTGGCTGTGAACAGCAGAGGGCTGTAAACCTGCATGGTGTTTTGACACCACTATTCAGGTGTGTGTGTGTGTGTGTTTATTGTTGCAATGAGGGCATCCTCTATCACATGACATTCCCCCTGCTATGACTACCATTAGGATTTCCCCTTATAATGTTCGATATCGATGACTTGTCATCAATCATATAAGATGCAGAGTGAAGCCTGACGTTAAAGCCTAAAAGCCCTTGAGGTTGTTCTGGAACCTTCTGTTCAAAGAGTTGAGACCATGGTCATATCTGAAATGGCACCCTTATAGGGCTCTGGTCAAAAGTAGTGCACTACTATAGACCAAGTCTCATAGGGCTCTGGTCAAAAGTAGTGCACTAGTATAGACCAAGTCTCATAGGGCTCTGGTCAAAAGTAGTGCACTACTATAGACCAAGTCTCATAGGGCTCTGGTCAAAAGTAGTGCGCTACTATAGACCAAGTCTCATAGGACTCTGGTCAAAAGTAGTGCGCTACTATAGACCAAGTCTCATAGGGCTCTGGTCAAAAGTAGTGCGCTACTATAGACCAAGTCTCATAGGGCTCTGGTCAAAAGTAGTGCGCTACTATAGACCAAGTCTCATAGGGCTCTGGTCAAAAGTAGTGCGCTACTATAGACCAAGTCTCATAGGACTCTGGTCAAAAGTAGTGCGCTACTATAGACCAAGTCTCATAGGACTCTGGTCAAAAGTAGTGCGCTACTATAGACCAAGTCTCATAGGACTCTGGTCAAAAGTAGTGCACTACTATAGACCAAGTCTCATAGGACTCTGGTCAAAAGTAGTGCACTAGTATAGACCAAGTCTCATAGGACTCTGGTCAAAAGTAGTGCACTACTGTAGACCACGTCTCATAGGACTCTGGTCAAAAGTAGTGCACTACTATAGACCAAGTCTCATAGGGCTCTGGTCAAAAGTAGTGCACTAGTATAGACCAAGTCTCATAGGGCTCTGGTCAAAAGTAGTGCGCTACTATAGACCAAGTCTCATAGGACTCTGGTCAAAAGTAGTGCGCTACTATAGACCAAGTCTCATAGGACTCTGGTCAAAAGTAGTGCACTACTATAGACCAAGTCTCATAGGGCTCTGGTCAAAAGTAGTGCACTACTATAGACCAAGTCTCATAGGACTCTGGTCAAAAGTAGTGCACTAGTATAGACCAAGTCTCATAGGACTCTGGTCAAAAGTAGTGCACTACTATAGACCAAGTCTCATAGGACTCTGGTCAAAAGTAGTGCACTAGTATAGACCAAGTCTCATAGGACTCTGGTTAAAAGTAGTGCACTAAATAGAGGATGGAGTGATATTTCAGACCCTTCTCTTCCGTTCTCTTTACCCACGGTTTTACTCCCTAGACAGTCGTCAATCAGTATCTCTGATGGTGGCTTGTGATACACTTTGCACTCATCCCTAGCTGACATTTTAAATAATGATACGGGGTGGGAGAAATGCCCAAATATTTCTTTGTTGTCCCTGTGATTTCTAACACGTGATATTATTGGATTGTCTAATGAGGATATCAGCAACATAGCTGAACCTACCTGATGTTTAAAAAAATGCCACTTCTCACAAACACGCCCCCTTTGTCCGCTCTCATTAGCACCGTCTTATTTAGAGCCAGTAAAACAGGCAAACAGACGCATCCTATTCACCACGGTGTCTTCTGCTTGGGTTCACTCGCAATGACTCCTGGGTTGTTAATCCTTCGGGCTGTGCACATGATCCACTAGTTATTGCTGCTATAATACTGCTCACAGGACAAATGTAGTCCTATTCATGATATGACCTTCTAGCCTAAATACGGTGAATTTATATTTGTTTGCCAATATTTGTAGCCCTACTACAAACACATTAAACAAACTTGGCTAGGCTAAATCTCAGCTAACGATTTATTTTTATTTAATTTAACCTTTATTTAAGTAGGCAAGTCAGTTAAGAACAGAATGTTATATACAATGACGGCCTCCCCTGACCAAGTTCTAACTCAACATATGGTAACAGAGATGCTATACATCAGAGTTCTGTATGCAACAATCTGCTTATAGTGAACTCTGTCTGTAAATGCTTTATAATGGTTTTGCAAAGAGAAACAAAATCCGTGTTAGGTATGGATTCTTTTTTTTTGCGTCAGTAGCTAGGTTTCCATTCAATTTGGGACAGATTTTCATGCCAATATTCTACAATCTGCATGAAACAATATGCACATTTTGACCTAGTGCACATTAAAATTACTTTTTGCCGTTAAATTCCCATGTACCGAATGAAAAATAGAAGTTAAATGGGTTTCCATCGCATTTTCAACTCTACTGATGGCTGGTTTTCACACAAAAACAATCAGTGTTTTTGAGCAAATTGACCCACTCTGGCACATGCGCTCTAGCCAACAGCTCGCAGATCTGTAGGCTACCAACATTATGAGATTATTATGGACAAAAGAGTCAGATTATTTGTATTTGTCAAACTGCAGCCAAACATCGATCGTCATGTCACCGGAATAAGAACCCTCGATATTTATTGGAAAGGGGCATCAAGCTTATCGCCATCCGGTGAAGTTCATCATCATTTATTTCCTCTGTAGTCTAATAAACTGCACGCTTACCCAAATCGTAGTGGGAAGTTCACTTCCATATGATGGTTATTATATAAATTATTATACTAATACATTTTACAGACACAAAAAGATCCCACCATGTAGAACGAACATATTGTCGGTCGGCATTTATACAATTGTACCGGCATTTCATGTTTCTATTAGTCGCGTCATGACTTGTAATCACGCGTCAGGTAATTCATCCGAAATGATTGGACGTAAACGCGATTAGTTATAGCCTACTCCGAATAGAAAAATACAGTGTAGAGAACGCAGAAGTAATCTCGTGTTACAGATGGTTCATTGAATTATAATAGGCCTAAACATGCACATTAAATGCATTTAAAATGGGTCACACAGTACAAAAACAATTGCACAAAATACCACAGTTACAAAGGCCTACTTTCTTCATGCAATTACCTACCGTGCATTTCCGAAAGTATTCACACCCCCTTGAGATGTTGTGCCACTGATCTACACACAATATCAGTCTAACTTACAAATTCCTGATTTTAAAAACAATTCAGGAATTTTTTTATTTATGTCTTGAGTCAATAAGTATTCAAGCCCTTTGTTATGGCAAGGCTAAATACGTTCAGGAGTAAAACGGTGCTTAAAGGAGTTACATAATAAGTTGCATGGACTCACAGAGAGCAATAATAGTAGGCTAACATATATTTTTTTAAAGAATATCCCATATCTGTACCCCACACATAGAATTATCTATAACGTCCCTCAGTCGAGTCTTGAATTTCAAACACAGATACAACCACAAAGACCAGGGAGGTTTTTCCAATGCATCTCAAAGAAGGGCACCTATTGGTAGACGGGTAAAAATAATAGCAGACATTGAATATCCCTTTGAGCACGAGGAAGTTATTCATTAAATCATTCTAATATGTATTGACTCAAAGGAGTTAAATACTAATCTAATCAAGATATATTAGTGCTTTATTTTTCATTCATCTTTTAAATATTTTTATTTTTATTCCACTTTGATATTACAGAGTATTTTGTGTAGATCATTGAAAGAAAGAGACAATTACATTAATTTTGAATTCCAATTTGAAACACAACAAAATGTGAAAAAAAAGTCAAGAGGTGTGAAAACTTTCTGATGCCTCTGTATAATATAATATGGCCAGTTTATTATCATAACCATATTTTACGCTATAGAATAGCTGTGTAAAAAATTATCATCAAGGTACATTTGCATACAATGCACAATGGTCTTATTGCTAAAAAAATGGTGGTTGAGGAGTTATGAAAAAAAAAAAAAGTTGACCTAAATAAATACATTCAAATATTATTATTATTATGCTGTGTAGTTATACATCATGTTTACTTTCTTTGCCTGTAGTTTGTGATTGGTGCCACTTGTTTCTCGGACAATGACCTTGTCAACTTCAGTTATATCAGAGCGCCAGAGAGTCACTTGTTTTGTCCCTTCTATCATCCCCTAAAGAGGCTCGCGCTGCTGTTAGTCCATATTGGACTAATTGAAATGTTACTGATCATAACCGTTAAAAACAATTTCGCAGGCTTCGTTTATTAACGTTAAAAAAAATAAATGCCCTTTAACGGTTTGAGTCGTGGCTCACGCCGTCAGCTGTTGGGCGCTCTTGGGGTCGTCGGGTTGAAATAATACGCGCTATGTTCTCCAACCGTAATCAGCGCCTTCAAATGGGCATGGGCGGAGACAGTGTGTGTGTGTGTGTGTGTGTGTGTGTGTGTGTGTGTGTGTGTGTGTGTGTGTGTGTGTGTGTGTGTGTGTGTGTGTGTGTGTGTGTGTGTGTGTGTGTGTGTGTGTGTGTGTGTGTGTGTGTGTGTGTGTGTGTGTGTGCTGTGCGCGCAACGACAGAAAACTCACAGTTAACATATTGCGGCACAAAGCTTAATCATTATTCGTTGGTTATTTCCAAGGGCCTGATCGAGTTAGTAATATTGCTTTCAATTTTACAGCAGGAAACAAAATATTACCGAAGTATACTGTCAAATTATGATCGTGTTTATTATGATATTTTCTGAAGAATGACTTCGTTTAGAAAAACAAACTGAAATAATAAATAACCTCAAATGTAGGCTTATCAAACGGGAAGATTTTCATCATAAATACGATATTCATAATGACAAGTTAATTGATTTACAGTTTAAATTTAATTTACAGATTTCGAATACTGTCTTTGAATATCCAAAACATGCATTGCCCCCCCCCCCCCCCCCATCATATTGATTATGCTATTGGTTATTGATGTGGTAGAAATAATACAATAATATTCGTATATAAACACTCAGCAGAACACTTCTGCTGTAGAATTCTAAAACAGAGAAAACAGCTCGTTCTTTTCCCACCGAAAAGTCGAGAATCTATCAACAACAACAAAAAAAGTGTCATCAATTTCAGAATTTTCTGCAAGGATTGTTATATAATGTTGATGTTTACTAAAATAAGATCATGTATTGATATTATGTCGTGGTGGTCAATACGATTTCTTTAGGCTATTTCTTCCTTATCGTTGCTGAACAATCTACATGCCTAAACAACTTCTTTCCCTCACAAAACAATGTCATATGCCGAGTGTGTCTAATTCATTCATTTAAAACGAAGCTCGAATTTCTTTGTAATGACATCAGATTTGAAGACCCCTAACTCCTCCAAGCCTCCTCCCCTCTCTCCGTTCGCAAGATGCCAATTGGCGAATGGATGACAGACAGTCGGAAAAGCCATGGCATTGTCCCGGTGATTTGCCCCCAGATCGTTAAGTCCGCTATAAAACCCTGTCGTTATGCCCGTGCGTGCCAAATGGGCTGTTAGTTGTGATTGGGAGTAACAAGTGGATTGAACAGCGACACTTTCTCTCACCGAGCTGCGCTCTGCATCTCTCTCTCTCTCGGTAGGTTTCTTGTCTGCTTTTCGGGATAATATTGATATGTCATTTAGGCAGCTGTGATTTTTTTGTCACAAAAATAGCCTCATCTGAGAATCTTTGTTTTTTTAACTTCATGTGTAGAATAACTTTCAAGAACCTTCTCGTGTCCTTTCGTGGATGTTTTTGTTTACCTTCTCATGTTAATCCATTGCACATTGAATTGGTTGACCATGTAGCATATTTTTATAATCTAGTGACATGGTTTTACATTTTAATCCTAGTGGTAGTGAAAAAATCTGATGCTAAATGGTTCGTTTGCTTTTCTTTCCGTAGACTATTGCGCTGTCTGTCTGAATAAACCTGAGGATCATCATGGACTCCGGTACCAACCGAATGTCTAGCCGACCTTCCTCTCCCGAGGTGCACGATATGTTCCTGCATGCGATGAAGAAGCATATGGTGGGCTTCTCCGGTACTGTCTCGTCCACACAGAGCGACTCACCGCCAGAGATACCCGCGGACATGCGGAGCCTTTCGGATGACGATGATGATGACATTACCCTGAGAATGCTGTCAAAGAAGGACCGTAAACTGCTCTCAGAGAACGAGCTGCAGGGGATGCGGCTGAAAATCAACAGCCGTGAGCGGAAGAGGATGCACGACCTTAACATCGCCATGGACGGTCTCCGGGAGGTCATGCCTTACGCGCACGGGCCCTCGGTGCGCAAACTCTCCAAAATCGCTACTCTCCTCCTGGCGAGAAACTACATCTTGATGCTGAGCAACTCGCTGGAGGAGATGAAGAGGCTTGTCAGTGAGTTCTACGGCAGCGGCCACCACAGCAGCTTCCACCCTTCCGCATGTGGTACTATGGCGCACACTGGGCCCCTGCCTGGTCATCCGGCCGTTTCCCACGCCTCCCACCCGGTGCACCATCCACTTCTTCCCCCGGCAGTCTCCACGGTTGCCTCTCTCTCTACAACGGGTCTCACCTCGATCAGACCCCACCATGGACTCCTGAAGGCGCCCTCGGCCGTCCCGGGCCCCCTGGGTAGCAGTTTCCATCACTGGGGCGCGGGAATGCCCTGTCCATGCAGCATGTGCCAGGTGCCACCACATGTTTCCGGCATGAGCGCTGTCACCATGTCCAGGCTGACGAGTGAATCCAAATGACTTGAACTCTTATCATAAAACGAGAGAGGGGAAAAAAGGGAAATTAACTTTGGCTTGAAGACGTCACAGTGTATATCAGTCCAACACGTTTTTGTTTTTTGTTTTATTTATCTGTTGCTGAAATAAACTTTGGATTGAGCCAGCAGAAATGCATTGCTTTAGAACATTGGAGAAGCGCTACTTACATACCATGTCGTAACATTATTTAGATAAATGTATAAAAGGTGCTTTTCATATTCAGTAAAAGCCCATCAGTTCACTGTATGCAAACCTATGACAGGAATACACATTATAGGAAGGGCGTTACTGATGGCTTTTAATGACCTGTTCTCGATCATTATTTAACTTTAGACTAGCGCATTCCCGAGACAGATTAAACGAAAGTTCACTATGTGGGTATAGCATACGGCATGAGAACACAACGGTAATGTAGATTGTAAATATGTAGATTCAGATTTCTGTTTGTACGAGAGTTTTTATATCAGGCCCTTGGCTAATGTTTGGATTGACCCGTTTAGCTTGTGTCTGCTTTCAGCCATGTAGCTCTGGTACCATGTTGCTCCATCTTCTTCCTCTGGTACCATGTTGCTCCTGCTTCTTCCTCTGGTACCATGTTGCTCCATCTTCTTCCTCTGGTACCATGTTGCTCCTGCTTCTTCCTCTGGTACCATGTTGCTCCATCTTCTTCCTCTGGTACCATGTTGCTCCTGCTTCTTCCTCTGCCTCTTGTACAATATGTCCTTTCAGTGTTTTCTCTCCAACGTCACTGCCGATCCTACAGATGGCTGTTTTCTTATGTACGTTTCCTCTTTCCATGTTTTGTTGTTGTTGCCAAGTCACAGCCCGACGCAAAGAATGATCACTTCTTTATTTTTTTTAAAATAAAAAAGTGATAAATTATATTTATTTACTTATTTTGGATGGGATTTCAAATGAATCAATGACGATGATTATGTTGGGATTTTTACATGTTAAATAAAAACAAGTTTAATTGACATCGTTCTTTTCTTACTGATGTTCCACAGAAAGTGTATGAAAAACATACAGAGGCCAAATGTAGATATGATCTAATCGTCGAATCGATGACGTAAGCAATAGCTCAACAGTTGGTTCTCTCTAAGAAATGTCTATGGCATTTAGAGATATAGGCAGACATACTTTTATGTCAAAGCTGTGCGTAAAATATCGACATTTTACATTTAAAACCGTCAACATTTTATAAAAACCTAAAGGCTATGTTTAAACAATAGGCAGATGCCTTTTTAGAAAATTATTTTGCATACAAAAACAAATTAGAGCCACAATACACTTTAATAAACATAGGCAATACTTTTGTAACCTGTTTTTTAGGGGAGTGTGGGGGGGGGGGGGGGGATCAGAATTATGATTGACTAACAATGACTAACTGCCCCCCCCCCTCTGTTCAATTCAACTGAGGACAAAGAAATCCACACCATTCAGATTCTATTCACAGTGAGTCCAGACTGCTTCATTTTGGGCTCTCACTGTTGTTAGCAAAATCATGTTTTACATTATAGGTCTACTATAATCTCAGTATCATTGTAATCCATGTATGTAATATTGTAATCCATGTGGATTTGCTATGTTTTATACGTGGATTATACAGTATATGTACTATGTGCTCCTCTGCTGGAAAACCAATTACTCTCTCTCGGGACAAATACATTTAAACTTGCCATTCAGAAATCAAATTTCGCCGAAATTATTATTCAACTGCTTGACCTCGCAAATGATTAAAAAATATATATTATTATTAGGTTTTAGATATTTCGTTTAGTAGAATTATAGAAGGATAAACCACATAAGATGTGATTCACTGCAAACTCGACATTTGGAGAAGCCAAATTCCTTTAAATGGGGTGGAAGGTAGCCTAGTGGTTAGAGTGTAGAGGGGGGAGGGTAGCCTAGTGGTTAGAGCGTTGGGCCAGTAACCGGAAAGTTGCAAGATCGAATCCCCGAGTTGACAAGGTAAAAATCTGTCGTTCTGCCCCTGAACAAGGCAGTTAACCCACCGTCATTGAAAATAAGAATTGGTTCTTAACTGATTTGCCTAGTTAAATAAAAGAATCAGAAGTGTTGATGAAAAGATACAAATGTCAAGATCTTTTAGAATAATCCATAATTAACATGTATAGCTCCGATTAGTTTTATGGAGTCAACTAATTATCCTAACTAATTAGACAAAACAAATAAATATAATTTATATTCAAAGTATACATATAGAATATATTATCATCATTCTTGTTTTCGCCTTAATTATATTCAGAGCACAACACACTTGTTCGTGACTTTGCTTCTCCTTCAGACTCACTCATACAAAGGTGACTTTCTTTGTTTTTTTTTGGTACCAGTTTGATTTTGTCCACGCCCCGCTGCTGTCACAACTAGCGTTGTTTGAATTGTTTAGTAAAGGATCCAATTGGACTTCCATATTTCTAGTTTTGTTGTTGTTGTTGTACTTTGATGAGCTGAAAAGCTAATACTGTCTTGATGAAATCAGGTCTTTTGGATATTTATTCAGAGACTCTACATGAGAGGGGGCCACTTACCGAGAACTAAGCTAAATGTGCTTGGATTCTTGAGCTATATATGCAACATATGAGGGAAAACGATCCCCAATACAAGTTCTGTTGTGAGGAATATCCGGGAATAAATGAATATAGCAGGGTGTACATTAGTAAACGGCGGCAGCTGCATAGCAGGATGTCCATGCGGCTACAATGTTTTCAAAAGGCTTTTGAAGCTGGAACGATATAGAACGAACTTGCTGTTTGAATATTCATGTTCGCGTTTGTTTATTCCTCTGTCTTCTTTTTAATTTTTTTTACAATTGAATTATTCAAATGATGTGAGTAAGAAAACTAAAAAGTCCTTCAAGATGTGTTGGGCGTTTCGGCCCAAAGAAAAACATTTGTTTGACTCACTGCTATTTCCTCCTAATTTTACTTTAACCACTTGAAAAATATCCGCTTGTTTCAATAGTTTTGCTGTTGTTCACAGACACGCACACGCACACACGCACACACACACACACACACACACACACACACACACACACACACACACACACACACACACACACACACACACACACACACACACACACACACACACACACACACACACACACACACACACACACACACACACACACACACACGCACACACACACACACACACACACACACACACATGCCACACCTGAACAACCTAGGTAAAAGGATGCCACTTGAGCTATCCCAGCCAATATAATGTTTATATATCTACTAGCCTATTAAAAGGGGGTAACGTGACATGTTTGACAGAACAAATTGAGTCCAAACCGAGTTTAATAATCAAATGTGTAAATAACACAATGTTTAACATGTATTTTTTTTTTTACCAACATCTGCTTGTCCAGGTCATCTCTTAGCCCGCCACCCTATTGAGATCCCATTTGCTGCCTGCGAAATGCAATTACTCACAGAGTTAATGGGGATTAGAGGTATCACATTTCAAAATTAATTAGAACCCCCCACTCACTACCCACAATTCCATCTATTTCGTTCCCACCTTAACGAGCAGCCTTTCTCACTTCATTACGAGTCAGTCAGTTATCTACACACCATTACACACACACACGCACACACGTACACACGTGCACACGTACATACAGACATACATATTTACATACGTAGATACAGTTTAAGTCGGAAGTTTACATACACTTAGGTTGTAGTCATTAAAACTCGTTTTTCAACCACTCCACAAATTTCTTGTTAACAAACTATAGTTTTGGCAAGTAGGTTAGGACATCTACTTTGTGCATGACACAAGTCATTTTTCCAACAATTGTTTACAGACATATTATTTCACTTATAATTCACTGTATCACAATTCCAGTGGGTCAGAAGTTTACATACACTAAGTTGACTGTGCCTTTAAACAGCTTGGAAGATTACAGAAAATGATGTCATGGCTTTAGAAGATTCTGATAGGCTAATTGACATCTTTTGACTCAATTGGAGGTGTACCTGTGGATGTATTTCAAGGCCTACCTACTCAGTGCCTCTTTGCTTGACAGCATGGGAAAATCAAAAGAAATCAGCCAAGACCTCAGAAAAAAAGTCATTTGGGAGAACACTCTCTCGACTGGGGCATTACTTCCAGGTAATGCACATGAAAACAGACGCTAATCTAGCCAGGTTAGTGTGTGGGATGTCGTTCTCTTTGAAGTGGGTAAGCGGTGTCTCAGATGTTTTCCATTCTTCAAGCGATCCCCTCCTTTAGGAAATCTTGCAGGCCAGTAACCTCGTCAAACAATGCATCCTCATTGATGGTCACATTGGGACATTTTTCCTGCAGTGTGGCTGCTACCTTCTGGATCTCTTCACGCAGAGGTTGCCTTTTTAAAAGGAGACCATGTAAATCTTTTAGATTATCTGTGTGCTTTCCCCATGCTTGCAAGTAGTTCACAGCCATAGTGAAGAATGAGCCAGAGCCAGAGACTGACGGTCTCTGGCTCTTCCCTCTGCTCAACCGCCAGCTCCATGTGCCCCCCCTCTGTGGCAGCGGACTGAAGACACACTCCTCATGGCAAATGCGAGGAACCGGCACAGGACATATCGGGCTGGGGAGGCGCACCGGTGGCCTGGTGTGTGGAGCCGGCACAGATGTCACCGTACTGATGACACGCTCTTCAGCATGCCTGCGCTGCAGCCTACTCCTCGCCTCCAACTCTCTCCGGTATCCCCCATTGAATTCCTCCACCGTCTGCCATTTGGGCTCTTGCACTCTCCACTGCTCAGCCGACAGCTCCATGTGCCCACCCCCAAAATGTTGGTATTTCTGTGGCCGCGGCCCCCGGCGTCGTTGCTTTCCTTCCTGTGTCCTCTGTGACTCCCGCCAAGGAAGGGTCTCGCATCCACTCATGATCTCCCATGTCCAAAACTCCTTTACCTCATGAACACGCTGCTTGGTCCTTGCTTGGTGGGATATTCTGTCACGATTGTTATGATAGACGGACCAAGGCGCAGTGTGATTCGAATTCCACATCTTTTATTAGTGAAACTTAAACAAAACAATAAACAAACAACGACCGTGAAGTAACGGAGCGCACATCAGCACTCAACAAAACAATATCCCACAAATGCAGGTGGGAACAGGGACACCTTAAATATGATCCCCAATTAGAGGCAACGAATATCAGCTGCCTCTAGTTGGGAACCATACTAAGAACACCAACATAGAAATGCGTCGACTAGAACACCCCCTAGTCACGCCCTGGGCCTACAACACCATAGAGAACCAAGGGCTCTCTATGGTCAGGGCGTGACAGTATCGACATAAACTGAAAGGCTGCTCAGCAAGGAAGAAACCTCTGCTCCAAAACCACTATCAAAAAGCCAGACTACGGTTTGCAACTGCACATAGGGACAAAGATCG
Source organism: Salvelinus alpinus (assembly GCF_045679555.1). Taxonomy (NCBI): domain Eukaryota; kingdom Metazoa; phylum Chordata; class Actinopteri; order Salmoniformes; family Salmonidae; genus Salvelinus; species Salvelinus alpinus. The sequence continues at coordinate 44,763,055 of NC_092099.1, read as the reverse complement.
TACTTTTTTTTTTAGATATGTCCTCTCTACTATTATTCTGACATTTCACATTCTTAAAATAAAGTAGTGTATTTAAGACAGGGAATTTTTACTAGGATTAAATGTCAGGAATTGTGAAAAACTGAGTTTAAATGTATTTGGTTAAAACCTTTCTAGGACAGGCGTTCCGCTAGCGGAACCCCTCGACAACATTCTGCTGCAAAGGCAGCGCGGGAAATTCAACAATATTTCTTAGAAATATGTAACTTTCACACATTAACAAGTCCAATACAGGAAATGAAAGATCCACATCTTGTTATTAATCTACCCATCGTGTCCTATTTAAAAAAATGCTTTACAGCGAAAACACAACATATGATTATGTTAGATCACCGCCAAGTCAAAAAAACACACAGCCATTTTTCCAGCCAAAGATAGGAGTCACAAAAATCAGAAATAGAGATAAAATTAATCACTAACCTTTGATGATCTTCATCAGATGACACTCATAGGACTTCATGTTACACAATACATATATGTTTTGTTCGATAAAGTTAATATTTATATCCTCAGTTTACATTGGCGCCATGTTCAGAAATGCCTCCAAAATATCCGGAGAAATTGCAGAGAGCCACGTCAAATAACATAAATACTCATCATAAACTTTGATGAAAGATACATGTTTTACATAGAATTAAAGATACACTTGTTCTTAATGCAACCGCTGTGTCAGATTTAAAAAAAACTTTACGGAATAAGCAAACCATGCAATAATCTGAGACGGCGCTCAGAAAGAAAAGAATGTATCCGCCATGTTGGAGTCAACAGCAATCAGAAAGTACATTATAAATATTCCCTTTGATGATCTTCATCAGAATGCACTCCCAAGAATCCTAGTTCCACAATAAATTGTTGTTTTGTTCGATAATATCCATTTATTTATGTCCAAGTAGCTACTTTTGTTAGCACGTTTAGTACACATATCCAAACGCTCGTGCAGGTCCAGCCGAACGTCGGATGAAAACCTCAAAAGGTTATATTACAGGTCGGAGAAACTTGTCAAACTAAGTATAGAATCAATCTTTCGGCTGTTGTTATCATAAATATTCAATAACCTTCCAACCGGAGAATTCCTTTGTCTGTAGAGAAGCTATGAAATGCGTGTGACCAGGACCTGGCTCTCTGCCAGACCACTGACTCAAACAGCTCCCATCCGGCTCCACATCACAGTAGAAGCCTCATTCAAGGTTCTACAGACTGTTGACATCTAGTGGAAGCCGCAAACAGATCCATATCCTACTGTGCATTCAATAGGGGCTGATTTGAAAATCGACCAACCTCAGATATCCCACTTCCTGGTTCTGTTATACTCACAGACATCATTCAAACAGTTTTAGAAACTTCAGAGTGTTTTCTATCCAATAGTAATACTAATATGCATATATTAGCATCTGGGACAGAGTAGGAGGCAGTTCACTATGGGCACGCTATTCATCCAAAAGTGAAAATGCTGCCCCCTATCACAAAAAAGCTAAGGTGTATGTAAACTTCCGACTTCAACTGAACATACATACGGGCACACATACATACATACGTACATACATACATAAATATATATATATATATATATACATATACAGTGCGGAAAGTGTTAATTAATTTAATTTTTCCCACATTTTGTTACATTCCTTTATTCTAAAATGGAAGAAATATATGTTTTCCTCATCAATCTACACACAATCCATAATGACAAAGCGAAAACAAGTTTTGAGAATTTTTTGCCAATGTATTTTGCTAAAAATACTAAAACAGAAATACCTAATTTACGTAAGTATTCAGACCCTTTTCTATGAGACTCGAAATTGAGTTCAGGTGGATTCTGTTTCCATTGATCATCCGTCAGATGTTTCTACCGCTTAATTGGAGTCCACCTGTGGTAAATTCAATTGATTGGACATGATTTGGAAAGGCACACACCTGTCTATATAAGGTCCCACAGTTGACAGTGCATGTCAGAGCAAAAACCAAGCCATGATGTCATAGGAATTGTCCGTAGAGCTCTGAGACATGATTGGGTTGAGTTACAGATCTGGGGAAGGGTAAAACATTTCTGCAGCATTGAAGGTCCCCAAGAACACAGTGGTCTCCATCATTTTTAAATGGAAGAAGTTTGGAACCACCAAGACTGTTCCTAGAGCTGGCCGCCCGGCCAAACTGAGCAATCGGGGGAGAAGGGCCTTGGTCAGCGAGTGTGCAAAGCTGTCATCAAGGCAAAGGGTTGCTGCTTGTAGAATCTCAAACATAAAATATATTTTGATTTGTTTAACACTTTTTTGGTTACTACATCATTCCATATGTGTAATTTCATAGTTTTGATGTTTTTACTAGTATTTTTAAATAAAGAAAAACCCTTGAATGAGTAGGTGTTGTGAAACCTCTGACTTGTACTGTACACACACACACACACACACACACACACACACACACACACACACACACACACACACACACACACACACACACACACACACACACACACACACACACACACACACACACACACACACACACACACGCATACATACTGTGTACACACACACACACACACACACGCATAATACTTCTGTACATACTGTACATACATACATACATACATATATATTACAGTCAGTCAGTTAGCTACACACCACTACACATACACTGTAGAAAATGAAGTGTTGAATCTACTTTAAATAAATGAAGGCAACAAATGTACACACCGTATTATTGAGTATTGACGTTCTTAACTAAAAAAAAATTTATAAGTTGTTTGAATTTACACAAATAATTAAGTCTGGGGAATTAATAATAGCAATACAAATGTGTTGTATTTACTTGATAAAATGATTAAATATGAGTTGATGTAACACAACTATTAAGTCAACCCAAAATATTAGTGTTTCACAAACATTTAATGTTAAAAAAAATGTTTTATGTGTTTGATCATTTGTCATTTTAACCCACCTTGACAGGCATTGTTGGTATTTGGTGTTTTATTAGGATCCACATGAGCTGGTTTTTGTATTTTATTAGGATCCCCATTAGCTGTTTTTTGTATTTTATTAGGATCCCCATTAGCTGGTTTTTGTATTTTATTAGGATCCCCATTAGCTGGTTTTTGTATTTTATTAGGATCCCCATTAGCTATGTTTTTTGTATTTTATTAGGATCCACATTATCTGTTGCGAAAGCAGCAGCTACTCTTTCTGGGTTCTACACAAAACACGAAGCATGACATAATACAGAACATTAATAGACAGGAACAGCTCAAGGACAGAACTCCATTTCGGGGCGGCAGGTAGCCGAGTGGTTAGAGCTGTTGGGCGACTAACCGAAAGGATCGAATCCCCGAGCTGACAAGGTAAAAAATCTGTTATTCTGCCCCTGAACAAGGCAGTTTAACCCACTGTTCCTAGGCCGTCATTATGAATAAGAATTTGTTCTTAACTGACTTGCCTCGTTAAATAAAACAAAAACATCAACCAGCAGTAATAGGAGGTAGAGCTGAAAGCTCTCATTATTGAATGTACATTTTCCTCATGATGATCCATTACACCTTATGGCACAACAAACAGCTTAACACTAAACATAGAAATGGGCTCTTCTTTCTTCAAACATGCATACACCAATATGTAAAAGAATAATACAGTCAAAAACAAATTGAATTACCCACAATCCTCTAAAAACAGAGCCATGTGGCAAGTTGTTGCATGAATTTAAAATTATTAAGTAGAGAGAAATATTATTCAAATGGGGTAAGTTAAATCACTTAAATCACTTAAATGTTTTTGGTAAAATGAAATTAGCAAATCATTGAAAGGACTTGCAGGGAAGGAATCAGCCATACATTGATTTATTCTTTATTTAACTAGGCAAGTCAAGAAAAAATTATTATTTTCAATGACAGCCTAGGAACAGTGTGCCGTGTTCAGGGGCAGAACGACAGATTTGTACCTTGTCAGCTCGGGGATTCAAGCTTGCAACCTTTCGGTTACTAGTCCAACGCTCTAACCACTAACCTACCCTGCCTCCCCATACCTACATACTAACGCGTAGGCTGTTGAAATCATCAAATTATGTGCTTTGCATGTATTTCTACAATCTTATTTTTTAGGGAAATATTATATTTATTTTTATACAAATTCAAATTGCTAAGTACCAATAAAGAGTTGCACCATCATTAAATAACTATGGACCATTTAAAGTTATAAAGATGCTTGTTTAAGCCAGAGTGATTTACCCCTGAAAGCTTCTTAACGCATTTGATTGAATAGCTCCTTATACATAGCTGGCACCACGACGACAGGTCCCCTGATTCTAAATTCCCAGATTGACAGTTTGAATATTCATAAGTTGTTGCAGCGAGGGTTAGGAGGGTGTGACGGTCTTACATCCACCTTACACTGGACTTAAACCTCCCAGAACACTGCACAGATGTACAGCCTTTCAAACGAGCACATCGTGTTTTGTTAGCCCAAAGGATTATACTGAACGGGTTGAAGAGACGCATCAAAGCTGCTGCTGGGGGAACAGAAAGAGAAACAGAAGCAGAGGGCCAGAGTAGAGAGAGAGAGGAGAGAGAGAGAGAGAGAGAGAGAGTAAACAACTAGATTGAGAAGAGAAGTGTATCAGTAGTCACACAATGAGTCAGGCCTTAGCTGTGTAAGGAGGTCGTTAGGGGAACCATCTGAGACCACTCCTTCCCTGGGGACCAATGTTTATTTCAGTTCATCTGTTCATCCTTACGGAGCACAGAACACCTCTCTGGACTGATACATAGAGACTAGGCTACATGGAAGACACAGAGAGGGAATGCAGAACAGCACATAAGGATTGCAGTTACAGTATTATTAACTACACACACACACGCACGCACGCACGCACGCACGCACGCACGCACGCACGCACGCACGCACGCACGCACGCACGCACGCACACGCACGCACGCACGCACGCACGCACGCACGCACACACACACACACACACACACACACACACACACACACACACACACACACACACACACACACACACACACACACACACACACACACACACACACACACACACACACTGAGTAGAGAATGTGAGCTATTCTCCTCAATAACGTTGGTTAGAGTTATCCTGAATCCTTCCAAGTTGCATTACTTTATGGGAGAATACCGGTCCAGAGGGAGAATACCGGTCTAGAGGGAGAATACCGGTCCAGTGGGAGAAAACCGGTCTACAGGGAGAATACCAGTCTAGAGGGAGAATACCGGTCTAGAGGGAGAATATCGGTCCAGTAGGAGAAAATCCGGTCTACAGGGAGAATACCAGTCTAGAGGGAGAATACCGGTCTAGAGGGAGAATACCGGTCCAGAGGGAGAATACCGGTCTAGAGGGAGAATACCGGTCTAGAGGGAGAATACCGGTCTAGCGGGAGAATACCGGTCCAGTGGGAGAATACCGGTCTACAGGGAGAATACCGGTCCAGAGGGAGAATACTGGTCTAGAGGGAGAATACCGGTCTAGAGGGAGAATATCGGTCCAGTGGGAGAAAACCGGTCTACAGGGAGAATACCAGTCTAGAGGGAGAATACCGGTCCAGTGGGAGAATACCAGTCTAGAGGGAGAATACCGGTCTAGCGGGAGAATACCGGTCCAGTGGGAGAATACCGGTCCAGTGGGAGAATACCGGTCCAGAGGGAGAATACCGGTTTAGAGGGAGAATACCGGTCCAGTGGGAGAATACCGGTCCAGTGGGAGAATACCGGTCCAGTGGGAGAATACCGGTCTAGAGGGAGAATACCGGTCCAGAGGGAGAATACCGGTCTAGAGGGAGAATACCGGTCCAGAGGATTCGGTTAAGGATTCCATATCCTCAGTTGGAACATGTCATGCATGTGCCACAGAACTTGTGAAGGAGAAAACATTGGTGGACCCAAACCTAACACTGTCCCAGAGTTCATCTGTTTTTATAGTGTCAAATAAACAACATTTTCAATGTTAAAACAGAATGAATGGCTCTGCATAAGAAGTGTGTTTGTGTGTGTGTGTGTGATGTGAATGTGTGTGTGTGTGAGGTGAAAGTGTATGTGTACCCAGAAGTCTATGAACAGAAGCAGATGAACTCACAGATCGTGTGGATCAATGTGTTTACTAAAAGGAACAGAGGAACAAAGACAGAGGAGAGAGAGAGGGAACAGAAAGAGTGTGGAGGATCTCCTTTGAGTGTTTTCTCGTGGCTGAAGAATTGTCCCCATGTCTTTGAAAGGAGGATAATCCTGTCAAGTAAGGGGACCTTTGGATATTCATGACTGGCTGAGTAGAACAGAGTGGAGCGGGGCTGGCTTAACGAAAGACGACACAGCCAGGATGGGATTTAACATCAAAGTGACTCCTGGGAGGGAGACACAGAGCCTGGACATGAATTGGCCAAACTGCAACAGACCTCTCAGAGGGGCGCACTGGGGCCAAAGGGGTTTGGGGTGTCAATGGTGGCGGACAGGGGGCTGTTGGGTGTGTCCATGGTGACAGGCAGGGGGACAGGGGGTGTTGGGGTGTCCATGGTGACAGGCAGGGGGACAGGGGGTGTTGGGGTGTCCATGGTGACAGGCAGGGGGACAGGGGGTGTTGGGGTGTCCATGGTGACAGGCAGGGGGACAGGGGGTGTTGGGGTGTCCATGGTGACAGGCAGGGGGACAGGGGGTGTTGGTGTGTCCATGGTGACAGGCAGGGGGACAGGGGGTGTTGGGGTGTCCATGGTGACAGGCAGGGGGACAGGGGGTGTTGTGCTTCTACACCTGCATTGCTTGCTGTTTGGTGTTTTAGGCTGGGTTTCTGTACAGCACTTTGAGATATCAGCTGTTGTACGAAGGGCTATATAAATACATTTTATTTGATTTTGATTTGATTTGGTGTCCTTGGTGGCGGACTGTGGGGTGTTGGGGTGTCTATGGTGACATGCAGGCGGACAGGGACGGGGGGGACGGGGGGGTGTCCATGGTGACAGGCAGGAGGACCAGGGAGGGAACATACACTGTGGACTGGGCTGGACTGTAGACTCCTTAAACACCCCTGTGATTTGGGCTGTGGTCTCTGCCCCTGTGTGTGTGTGTGTGTGTGTGTGTGTGTGTGTGTGTGCGCGTGTGTGCGCGTGTGCGTGTGCGTGTGCGTGTGCGTGTGTGTGTGTGTGTGTGTGTGTGTGTGTGTGTGTGTGTGTGTGTGTGTGTGTGTGTGTGTGTGTGTGTGTGTGTGAGACCATGCGCATGAGTGTGTGCGTGTGCCTGCATGTATGTTTGTGTGTGTGTGTGTGTGTGTGTGTGTGTGTGTGTGTGTGTGTGTGTGTGTGTGTGTGTGTGTGTGTGTGTGTGTGTGTGTGTGTGTGTGTGTGTGTGTGTGTGGCCGGGGACTTTCAGTAGGCAGCTATCAGACACCATGTGGGATGATGTCCCATATGGTTGGGTGACTATGTCATATGCACGTATGTCACCTCTCGCTGGCGTTGCCAATTCTGAGGTGTCAATGTTCTCTGGCAGCTGGGAGATTTGGACAAAAGGGCCACAGGACAACGAGACGGTGGAGAGCCAAATGTCCACCAGAGAAAGATTGGTTATGAAATGACACTTCATTATACAGCATGCCAATTTTATATTGTTTGTGGAGGCTGCTACGAGGCCATTTTCCTTCCCACCTATCTTGTTGATAGACTCTAGACGAAAAGCAGTTGCCCTGCGATCTATTAACCTTCCAACATATGTCCCATCTCTAAACTGCTTGTTAAATCAAATTAGCACTCACTCCATATGGCTGTGATAAAATTAGCTGTCACTCCATATGGCTATGATCATATTATCAGTCACTCCATATGGCTGTGATAAAATTAGCTGTCACTCCATATGGCTATGATCATATTAGCAGTCACTCCATATGGCTGTGATAAAATTAGCTGTCACTCCATATGGCTATGATCATATTAGCAGTCACTCCATATGGCTGTGATAAAATTAGCAGTCACTCCATATGGCTATGATCATATTAGCAGTCACTCTATAAGGCTGTGATAACATTAGCTGTCACTCCATATGGCTATGATCATATTAGCAGTCACTCCATATGGCTGTGATAAAATTAGCAGTCACTCCATATGGCTATGATCATATTAGCAGTCACTCCATAAGGATGTGATAACATTAGCTGTCACTCCATATGGCTATGATCATATTAGCAGTCACTCTATATGGCTATGATCAAATTAGCAGTCACTCCATATGGCTAGGATCAAATTAGCAGTCACTCCATATGGCTATGATCAAAATTAGCTGTCACTCCATATGGCTAGGATCAAATTATCAGTCACTCCATATGGCTATGATCAAAATAGCAGTCACTCCATATGGCTATGATCAAATTAGCAGTCACTCCATATGGCTAGGATCAAATTAGCAGTCACTCCATATGGCTAGGATCAAATTAGCAGTCACTCCATATGGCTAGGATCAAATTAGCAGTCACTCCGTATGGCTAGGATCAAATTAGCAGTCACTCCATATGGCTAGGATCAAATTAGCATTCACTCCATATGGCTAGGATCAAATTAGCAGTCACTCCATATGGCTAGGATCAAATTAGCAGTCACTCCATATGGCTAGGATCAAATTAGCAGTCACTCCATATGGCTAGGATCAAATTAGCAGTCACTCCATATGGCTAGGATCAAATTAGCAGTCACTCCATATGGCTAGGATCAAATTAGCAGTCACTCCATATGGCTAGGATCAAATTAGCAGTCACTCCATATGGCTAGGATCAAATTAGCAGTCACTCCATATGGCTAGGATCAAATTAGCAGTCAGTCCATATGGCTATGATCAAATTAGCAGTCACTCCATATGGCTATGATCAAATTAGCAGTCACTCCATATGGCTAGGATCAAATTAGTGGTCACTCCATATTGTTATGATCAAATTAGCAGTCACTCCATATGGCTATGATCAAATTCGCAGTCACTCCATATGGCTATGATCAAATTAGCAGTCACTCCATATGGCTAGGATCAAATTAGCAGTCACTCCATATGGCTAGGATCAAATTAGCAGTCACTCCATATGGCTAGGATCAAATTAGCAGTCAGTCCATATGGCTATGATCAAATTAGCAGTCACTCCATATGGCTAGGATCAAATTAGCGGTCACTCCATATTGTTATGATCAAATTAGCAGTCGCTCCATATGGCTATGATCAAATTCGCAGTCACTCCATATGGCTAGGATCAAATTAGCAGTCACTCCATATGGCTAGGATCAAATTAGCAGTCACTCCATATGGCTATGATCAAATTCGCAGTCACTCCATATGGCTATGATCAAATTCGCAGTCACTCCGTATGGCTATGATCACTTATTAGAATTAATGTTCACTGACTAGAAAATATCTTATCACAGGTTAATAACCGTTCTTCTTCTTCCCGTCGGGTTGTACGGCTGTCAACACAACAGTTTTTGCTGACTTTTCTTTAAATAACACATGATATGAAGGTGCCTTTCTAGGGAGTTTGTCCTAGCCGTTGTGCTTCTGCCTCTGCTGTTTGGGGTTTTAGACTGGGTATCTGTATAAGCATTTGTGACAAATGCTGATGAAAAAAAGGGCTTTATAAAATAAATGTGATTGATTGATAACCCTTCCAGTATTGGATGGCTGAAATGCTCCCAGTGGGGGCTGGTTGGGAGGGTTGGGGACAGCATCTATGAGAGACCCGCTGCAGGATGGGAGGAGGAATTAAAGAAAGGGGCTCTTGCAGCTTCAGCCTCCCAGGTCTTAGTAGGGATTATCCCCAGAAAGGGCCGCTGGGTGAAGGGGAGAACGCAGTGGGAGGTCAACGAGCTGGGCTGGGCTTGGTAGAGCTGGGCTGGGCTGGGTAGAGCTGGGCTGGGTAGAGCTGGGTAGAGCTGGGCTGGGCTGGGTAGAGCTGGGCTGGGCTGGGTAGAGCTGGGCTGGGCTTGGTAGAGCTGGGCTGGGCTGGGCTTGGTAGAGCTGGGCTGGGCTGGGTAGAGCTGGGCTGGGCTTGGTAGAGCTGGGCTGGGCTGGGCTTGGTAGAGCTGGGCTGGGCTGGGCTGGGTAGAGCTGGGCTGGGCTGGGCTGGGTAGAGCTGGGCTGGGCTGGGCTTGGTAGAGCTTTGCTGGGCTAAGCTGGGTAAAGCTGGGCTGGGCTTGGTAGAGCTGGGCTGGGCTGGGTAGAGCTGGGCTGGGCTGGGCTTGGTAGAGCTGGGCTGGGCTGGGTAGAGCTGGGCTGGGCTGGGCTTGGTAGAGCTGGGCTTGGTAGGGCTGGTGATAAAATAATTTATATGTTTAAAGATAATGATTAAATAAGTCCACTCTGAAACCATATAATTGTATGAAATTTTTGATGATGTGTGTGGATTTAGTCAGAATTAGAACAAGGACCTTTTGTTCCTGTTTAGTACGTAAGCAGGGTGCAAGTGTGAAACAAATCATAAGAGGAGCTATCGACAGACAAGCTGTACCACTGTGTTCCTTACAGGACATTCTGTCCCCACCCGTGGAGGGGAGAAACTGTTAGGCTGGCAGAACATTATGAAACATGTTGCAGATTAAACAATGTATCTGTATAGTGGAATAACAGTGACTGTCTGAGCAAGGCGTAGATTAAGATTTTAACTTGTTTGTGTGTGTTATAAAGACTGGGTTTGCAGTTTTGCTGTTGGAACGTTCCTGTGAATAAACATTTTGACTATTGTAAACTGGGACTCTTGTCTGTATCATTCAACCAGAATCTTACAAACTCTGGGTTGCAGACTGAGTAGATTAATTGAAGTTTATGAACATTGCTAAAAAAATTCTCATTACAGCTGGGCTGGGCTGGGTAGAGCTGGGCTGGGTAGAGCTGGGCTGGGCTGGGCTGGGCTGGGTTGGGCTGGGCTGGGCTGGGCTGGGTAGAGCTGGGCTGGGCTGGGCTTGGTAGAGCTGGGCTGGGTAGAGCTGGGCTGGGTAGAGCTGGGCTAGGTAGAGCTGGGCTGGGCTGGGCTGGGTTGGGCTGGGCTGGGCTGGGTAGAGCTGGGCTGGGCTGGGCTTGGTAGAGCTGGGCTGGGCTTGGTAGAGCTGGGCTTGGTAGAGCTCGGTAGACTGGTAAGTAGGCCTGGTAGACTGGGGAGTAGCCCTGGGGAGTTTTCCTGTGGAGTTGTCCTGGTAGACTGGGGAGTAGTCCTAGGGAGTAGTCCTGGTAGACTGAGGAGTAGTCCTGGGGAGTAGTCCTGGGGAGTAGTCCTGGGGAGTAGTCCTGGTAGACTGAGGAGTAGTCCTGGGGTTGGCTAAATTTTGACATCTCTATTGAATAGCGTAGCAGACCCCCAGTTTCTGCAATCTGTAGCTGCATTTAAATATACATTGAGAGGCAAATACATGCACGCGCACCCACAAACTGGGCGAGGTGACAGGCAGACAGAGGAATGACAGGCAGACAGAGGGGTGACAGGCAGACAGAGGAGTGACAGGCAGTCGGAGGAGTGACAGGCAGACAGAGGAGTGACAGGCAGACAGAGGAGTGACAGGCAGACGGAGGAGTGACAGGCAGACAGAGGAGTGACAGGCAGACGGAGGAGTGACAGGCAGACGGAGGAGTGACAGGCAGACGGAGGAGTGACAGGCAGACGGAGGAGTGACAGGCAGACGGAGGAGTGACAGGCAGACGGAGGAGTGACAGGCAGATGGAGGAGTGACAGGCAGACAGAGGAGTGACAGACAGAGGAGTGTCTGTCAGGATAGAGGAGTGACAGGCAGACGGAGGAGTGACAGGCAGACAGAGGAGTGACAGGCAGACGGAGGAGTGACAGGCAGACAGAGGAGTGACAGGCAGACAGAAGAGTGACAGGCAGACAGAGGAGTGTCTGTCAGGATAGATATAGGAGAGGCTCAGAGAAGATGGATGAGAGGTTGATGATGTTGGAGCTGCTCCTCTCACCATTGTTTTGCCATTTATCTTCACCTATTGGAGACGTCGCAAACAAGTTCCAGAAAAAAAAAGTCTTTAGATCACACCAGCCACCGCGTTCAAGACATGTCTAGGGTGAATAGTGAGGACTTGTTAACAAGTAGACCGCCCTAAGTCTTTACCCCCATTCAACCCCCATCACTACTCCCCTAGAAATATAGACCAGAATACACATATCTAAAAGTCAAGGGACACAATTAATTTCCCAGCTCAAGTGAATACTATATTTGCCTGAACAGCCCCATCACTTTGGCAGTGGGCGTTGGTGCGTTTCCGATTTCTTTCTAGGACAACCACTCTTTCTTTCTCTTCTGCTTACGATCAGAGCTTGACTCCGTTCAGACCTGACTCCGTTCAGACCTGATTCCGTTCAGACCTGACTCCGTTCAGACCTGACTCCGTTCAGACCTGACTCCGTTCAGACCTGACTCCGTTCAGACCTGACTGCGTTCAGACCTGACTGCGTTCAGACCTGACTCCGTTCAGACCTGATTCCGTTCAGACCTGACTCCGTTCAGACCTGACTCCGTTCAGACCTGATTCCGTTCAGACCTGACTCAGTTCAGAACTGATTCTGTTCAGACCTGAATCCGTTCAGAACTGACTCCGTTCAGACCTGACTGCGTTCAGACCTGACTCCGTTCAGAACTGATTCCGTTCAGACCTGACTTCGTTCAGACCTGACTCCGTTCAGACCTGACTTTGTTCAGACCTGACTCCGTTCAGACCTGACTCCGTTCAGACCTGACTTCGTTCAGACCTGATTCCGTTCAGACCTGACTCCTTTCAGACCTGACTCCGTTCAGACCTGACTCCGTTCAGACCTGACTCCGTTCAGACCTGACTTCGTTCAGACCTGACTTCGTTCAGACCTGACTCTGTTCAGACCTGACTCCGTTCCTTCCATTTTAGGGGTGTGTGTTTGTCATCCATCATATCCCATAGAAGTCCTGCGTACCCCGTCATCACCCTCCACATAGAAAGAGGAAATCTCTAAAAAGACACCCCTGGACTTGTGATTGTCAATGCGAGTAAAAAAAAAAAGGGCAATTAAATCCACTCCCACGGCCTTTTTCTATTGGTCTGTAAGACTGTAATAGGTCTTATTGGTGGCCTTGGTCTGTGCTGTGTTGTGAGAAGTTGTCTTTTTATTTCTTACGTTGGATACGTTTTTTTTGGGAAGATGTTTTAGTACCAGTAAATCATTCACTGTCACCTCTTGAGAAAGGGGGAAGCTTTGAGGGACTTGATAGGATAACCCCTCCCCCCATTGACAGACTTTCACTCACCCCACACATGCCATTTCAGAATAAAACACCTGCTGCAATGATAAACCAGTCCGGGGGTAGAGTTGAATTGATTCAATCGGCTCAGATGACGTATATTAAATAACGTGCTCTGCGTTAGACTGATTTTCTCACAATACAAGGTGAAATGTGAACTTTTAAAAATCCCTCTACACGTTTTCTTGTCTGACAAAAGGACTTTTTTTTTTTTAATTATTATTATTTTTTTATTTTTATTATTATTATTTTTTTTTCTGGGGGGGGTGGATCAGCTTAATATTGCGGAAAGAATGTTGCTTCCAATGTAATTGTCTGCATCATTTCCAATCCCCCATATTTTTTTGGGTAAATATATATATCCATTCACGTATGCATACATATACACATATATACATACACATACCTACATAGACATACATACTTTTTTTTAAAGAGTATACCTTTATTATTATTCCCTGCAAACCCTACCACCGATCCCCCAATTGGAGTAAACTGATAAACATTTCTGTTTTTACCTTCAATTTATACATCTTATACACATTTACAGACACAGTCTACTTTATAATAGTTCTCTCTTGTTTGTTCTTAGTCCTTCCTCTATTTCTGTTGTCCATCCAGTTTGATTTCCACTTGTAACTGTGCTATTTCACAATAGCTCCGCACCTATACACATTTCACAGATCCCGTATGCCCTACATTGTTTATCTTGTTATTAGTCCCACCCTTCAGCTCCACTCAACCTTTCCCATCTATCTTCCAACATCATCCATTTCGGATTTTTATTTGCCATATATTTTTCAGCTGTGCTGTGATGCTTCACAAAAGATTTGAATCTTCCTATTCTCATAGCTTCCACGGATTGTAAATTAAAAATAAACATTTTTGCTAAAATAATTATTATATTATTGATTGATTGACTATGGCTTTTCAAATCCCCCAGTATTGCTATCTGTAGCGTTAGTTCTACGCAAATGTTGCAATTCTTCAACCATTCCTGGACCTGTGACCAAAAACGAGCTACATGCGGACAATACCAAAATAAATGGTCTAATGACTCTGCCTCCTCACAGCAGAATCTACAGAGCTGAGAAGATTGTATCCCCCATATATATAACATTCTATTAGTTGCAAGAATTTTGTACAATAATTTAAATTGAAAAATTCGAAGTTTTGAATCCGGCGTTGTTTTGCGTATCAATTCATAAACCATGTGCCATGGAATGGGTACATCGAAAATCTCTTCCCAACTATTTTGCAATTTATATGGCACAGCTGTAAGTTTTTTGGTCCTTAAATGAAATTGGTATATGTTTTTATTTATCACACTTTTCTTTAACCATTTATGTTCTTTAATATAAGGCCGACATACAAGTTCCTTACTTTTATCCCCTTCCACCTGCCTCTTCCATTTTTGTGGTAATGCTGCAATTAATTGGTTGTAATTTTGGGTAGAGCAGACATTTCCATATGTCTGTGTTAGCTGCATGTGTGACATTACTCCACCAGTCCTATTTATGATATCATTCACAAAAATTATACCTTTTTTAAACATTTCTTCGATAAATACAGTTTTTTTTATCAATTACTATATTTGAATTTAACCACAAGATTTGTTGTACTATTTGTTCCGTCCTTTCAGGTGGATTAAATTGAAATTGCAACCAACTTTCTAAGGCTTGTTTAAAAAATAAAGATATTTTGGAGATTATTTCCTTTTCAAGCAACCGAAAGTGAGCAGGTGTAATCTGAATAAAGGGAAAAAGACCCTTCTTGAACATAGGATGAGACATTCGTACCAATCTACTAGAGAACCAGTTTGGATTTAAGTATAACTTTTGTATGACTGATGCCTTTAGTGAGAGGTCTAATGCTTTAATATTTAATAATTTCTGCCCTCCGAATTCATATTCGTTATATAAATAGGCCCTTTTAATTTTATCTGGCTTGCCGTTCCAAATAAAATTGAATATTTTTTGTTCATATAATTTAAAAAGCAGGTCACTAGGTGTAGGCAAAACCATAAGCAAATAGGTCAACTGTGATATGATTAAAGAGTTAATCAGGGTGATTTTCCCACAAATAGACAGGTATTTTCCTTTCCATGGTAGCAAGATCTTATCTATTTTTGCTAACTTTCTATAAAAATTTATTGGAGTGAGATAATTTCTTTCTTTTGGGATTTGTATACCGAGTATGTCCACATCACCGTCAGACCATTTAATTGGTAAACTACATGGCAATGTAAAATGTGTATTTTTTAGTGATCCAATACGTAATATGGTACATTTATCATAATTTGGTTTTAATCCAGAGAGGATAGCAAATGTATCTAGATCCTCTAAGAGGCCGTGGAGAGATTCTAGTTGTGGTTTTAAAAGAAAACATGAATCATCAGCGTACAATGACACCTTAGTTTTTAGGCCCTGGATTTCTAATCCCTTAATATTAATGTTTGATCTAATTTTAACAGCTAACATTTCGATGGCAATAATAAATAGATATGCCGATAGTGGACAACCTTGTTTTACTCCTCTAGATAGTTTAAAACTTTCTGAGATGTAGCCATTATTTACTATTTTACACCTAGGGTTACTATACATAATTTTTACCCATTTTATAAGAGATTCCCCAAAATTGAAATATTCTAGGCATTTATATATAAACTCCAGTCGTACTTTATCAAAAGCCTTTTCAAAATCAGCTATGAAAACCAGGCCTGGTGTCCCCGATATTTCATAGTGTTCTATTGTTTCCAGTACTTGCCTTATATTATCTCCAATGTATCGTCCATGTAAAAAACCTGTCTGATTAGGATGAATAATATCTGACAAAACTTTTTTTATTCTATGCGCCAAGCATTTTGCTAGGATTTTTGCATCACAACACTGAAGTGTAAGAGGTCTCCAATTTTTTAAATGGACTGGATCTTTATATATACCACTTGGGTCCTGTTTCAGTAATAATGATATCACACCTTCTTGTTGCGTGTCTGATAATCTATCATTTATATAGGAGTGGTTAAAACAAGCTAATAGTGGTCCTTTGAGTATATAAAAAAATGTTTGTATACTTCCACTGGTATGCCATCCAGTCCTGGAGTTTTCCCATCCTTAAAGGCCCCAATTGCATCAAGTAGTTCCTCCTCTGTAATTAGGCCTTCACATGAGTCTTTCTGTACAGATGTTAATTTTACATTATTATTAGGGAAAAAATCCATACAATTAGTTTCAGTTAGTGGAGATGGAGGAGCCTGAAACGAAAATATATTCTTAAAGTACTTTACTTCCTCTTTCAAAATATCATTTGGTGAATCATGCGTGACTCCATCATTTGTAACAAGTTTTAATACGTTTTTTTTGGTAGCATTTCTATATTGAAGATTGAAAAAGAATTTGGTGCATTTTTCCCCATATTCCATCCAGTTAGCTTTATTTTTGTAATATATTACACTGGATCTTTCTTGAATAAGTTCCTCCATTTCTTTTTGTTTTTCCTCTAACTTATTCTGTGCCTCTATGGTACCGTTTTTATTGTTATCTAACTGTACTGTTAGTCCTTCAATTTCCTTTGTTAATATGGACTCTTTTGATCGAAATTGCTTTTGTTTTATAGATGAGTACTGAATTGCATGGCCTCTAAAGGCACACTTAAAAGATGACAAAAGGACTTTGTAAGGTCTGAAAAAGAACCTTCGGTTGTACATTTCTTTTACAGCATTTCCATTCTTAAGGATTTGTTCAAAGCTCTTTTGCCAAAATGTTTTCATTCTCTGTCATCTGCAGTATTTTAAAGTTAGTGGTTGAGCGAGTGGTCCGTCACACTGCCAGGCCAAATGAGAGACATGCCAGAGAGCAGTTAGTAACAGAAAATATGAGTGTGGCCAACGTCCCCCATCTCTAAACAGCCGTGACCAACTGAGCGTGTGCAGCTATTGAGGGCATTTTGGGATTTCTTTCACAAAAGATCCTCTCGCCCTCCCGCCTCTACCACCCTCCGATATGGATCAAATGCTTACTATCCCAGCCGATCTTCCTCAAAGCATGCTGGGAAAGACAATGGCAGGCCTTCATCCGATTGGTTCCACCTTATTACCAGCTTGTAATCTTCTCATATCGTTGGCTGGGCCCCTGGACCAGGAGTCAGAGGGACAAACAACAGAGTTCCCCAATCCCTCCGCTTTGACGCGTTTCAACCATTCCCTCTGAAAAGACTGGCTTGTTAGACTTGTAATTGTTGTCTCTGCACCTGTTTGCCATCACGGAGACATGCAAAAGAAAAGTCATTGGCATCTGTTAATTTCTCATTCGATTTCCCATGCACATTTGAAACAGTCAAAATACAGTTCAGGCCTTTAGGGGTTTTTGTTTTGTGTTGGGCTGTAGGGCTGTAGGGCTGTAGGGCTGTAGGGCGTATTGCCTCAAGGTGTTTGCTCAAGGTCCAGTGTCTCCAATGTTATGACCACCATCATATGTGAGACATTATGTACTTAGCAGGATCTGTTGATGAATATGAAAATACTTCATTTTGGTTTTGACCTCATGTATCTGGTTACAGATGGACCAGGGGTTTACAGCACAGGTTTTGACCTCATGTATCTTGTTACAGATGGACCAGGGTTTACAGCACAGGTTTTGACCTCATGTATCTTGTTACAGATGGACCAGGGGTTTACAGCACAGGTTTTGACCTCATGTATCTTGTTACAGATGGACCAGGGGTTTACAGCACAGGTTTTGACCTCATGTATCTGGTTACAGATGGACCAGGGGTTTACAGCACAGGTTTTGACCTCATGTATCTTGTTACAGATGGACCAGGGGTTTACAGCACAGGTTTTGACCTCATGTATCTTGTTACAGATGGACCAGGGGTTTACAGCACAGGTTTTGACCTCATGTATCTGGTTACAGATGGACCAGGGTTTACAGCACAGGTTTTCGATCCTATAATCATACTTACTACTGAGTTAATGTACAGTGTTTCTGGACATACTTCTCTGGCAGAGAAACTGTGCACAGACCGATTATTACTCCGTGAGAAGACTCAAAGCCACAAGACGGTAGAACATATTTCAAACGTTGCTTATTAGGGGGAGGTGGTTGCAGAAACGTTGGAATGGTTTAGTCGACTTCCTCAATGGTAGTGAATCATCTGACAACACACTCCACAATCTCTGTTGCCTGCAGATATGAGGTTGATTCGGTATTTATGACAAGGTGAGGTCCATATTCCTCTAGCTAACGATACTAATCTCAGACTAATCTCCAAGAGTATCTGAGATGATTGTAGCTAATCCTGTTGAGTGGGAGAGAACGGAGCACTCCACATCATGTTGAAGTTTGTTTTGCCTTTATTTAGTTAAGAACAAATTCTTATTTTCAATGACAGCCTAGGAACAGTGGGTTAACTGCCTTGTTCGGTGGGCAGAACGACAGATTTTTTTTACCTTGTCAGCTCAGGGATTACGAACTTGCAACCTTCCGGTTACTAGACCAACGCTCTAACCACTAGGCTACCCTGTAGCACTAATCTACATGGCGGCAGTACAATGATACCCATGTATACATTATTAATACCCAAATGGGATTCATTTTGTCTGGTTTGCAGTATGTAAATGCAAAAAGAAAAGGAAATGGTAGCGCTTTGTTTCAATTTGGTATCTTGTGTCTCTCAAAGCAATGTTTGAATGTGCTGACTTGCTTCAAAGGAAGCAGAACATTACCCATGAGCCCCCTCTTTAGAATTCACCCATGACAAACCCCCTTCCCCCCTCCTTTTTTTTTTTTTTTTTTTACAGTCATCTCTGGGTGACTTATTCTTCATCCTGAACGGCTGGCTTGACCCAGGATCATTTGGCCAAGGCGTCTTCCTCTCGCTCTCGTTGAACCAGGAAATGGGTTTGATACAGAAGGGCCATTTAGCTCCCAGGTGCAGGACCATGGAACCAGCCTCCGTTGGACGGCTTGGCCCAGACAGGAGGTACTCAAGCCCCCCATAAAGACGATAGTCTTCCCCCTTGCCTGGAGCCACCGGTGTTCCTGCCCTGGTAAAGGCTCATCAAAAGGCCCCTGGAGACTGGGGGAGACTGGGGGAGAATTGGGGAGACTGGGGGAGACTTGGGGAGACTGGGGGAGACTTGGGGAGACACGTTTTAACTGGGAGGGAAAGAGGGAGGAAAGAGAGGGAAGGTTTTTACTTTTCTGTTGGACACCAGGTTCTTTCTTCCATTCCTTTCTTCACTGTTTCTCTTTTATGTGTGTGTGTGTGTGTGTGTGTGTGTGTGTGTGTGTGTGTGTGTGTGTGTGTGTGTGTGTGTGTGTGTGTGTGTGTGTGTGTGTGTGTGTGTGTGTGTGTGTGTGTGTGTGTGTGTGTGTGTGTGTGCGTGCGTGCGTGCGTGTGTGTGTGTGTGTGTGTGTGCAGGTGTCCCTTTATCTCTCTCTCTCTCTTCACAAACAGACTGGGTCTCAAACACAACTGTGGTTTAATAAGAACATCACGATTGCATTGATTTCATTACTGTTCTGCCTAATCCATCACCTCCTGGCTTTAACAGGGTGAGACAGGGGTTGGAAATCACACACACACACACACACACACACACACACACACACACACACACACACACACACACACACACACACACACACACACACACACACACACACACACACACACACACACACACACACACACACACACACACACACACACACACACACACACACACACACACACACACACACACACCCATCCTGGCTGCCTGCACTCTGTTCTCCTGCAGGTGCTAGGCCATCCGCCTGGCCCTTTCATGGCTTTTCCTGTCCGTCTGCGAAGCTCCATTCAGCCTGGACCACAGCAGCAGGAGCGCCACCGGAGCGCCACCGGAGCGCTGGCAGGGAGGAGAAGCGCCTCCACACACATCATTCACTCACAGAGAGACAGGAGAGAAATAAAAGAGAGAGAAAAGAAAAAGGGTCTTCCTTCCTCCTGCATCTCAATCCTCCTGCATCTTAATCCTCCTGCTTCTCCCTCGTCCTTGCTTCTCCCTCGTCCCGCTTCTCCCTCGTCCTTGCTTCTCCCTCGTCCTTGCTTCTCCCTCGTCCCGCTTCTCCCTCGTCCATGCTTCTCCCTCGTCCCGCTTCTCCCTCGTCCTTGCTTCTCCCTCGTCCCGCTTCTCCCTCGTCCTTGCTTCTCCCTTTGCTTTCATCGTAAATAACTTGCTTTCTGTTTGTATATCTGTACTCACCCCCCATCTTCCTGTCTGTCCTCACCCCCGTCTTCCTGTCTGTCCTCCCCCCCATCTTCCTGTCTGTCCTCACCCCCGTCTTCCTGTCTGTCCTCACACCCCCCATCATCCTGTCTGTCCTCACCCCCAGTCTGCATGTATGTCCTCACCCCCGTCTTCCTGTCTGTCCTCACCCCCGTCTTCCTGTCTCTCCTCACCCCCGTCTTCCTGTCTGTCCTCACCCCCATCTTCCTGTCTGTCCTCACCCCCCATCTTCCTGTCTGTCCTCACCCTCCATCTTCCTTTCTGTCCTCACCCCCTGTCTTCCTGTCTGTCCTCACCCCCGTCATCCTGTCTGTCCTCACCCCCAGTCTGCATGTCTGTCCTCACCCCCGTCATCCTGTCTGTCCTCACCCCCAGTCTGCATGTATGTCCTCACCCCCGTCTTCCTGTCTCTCCTCACCCCCGTCTTCCTGTCTGTCCCTCATCCCTGTCTTCCTGTCTGTCCTCACCCCGTCTTCCTGTCTGTCCTCACCCCCGTCATCCTGTCTGTCCTCACCCCCAGTCTGCATGTCTGTCCTCACCCCCGTCATCCTGTCTGTCCTCATCCCCAGTCTTCCTGTCTGTCCTCACCCCCGTCTTCCTGTCTCTCCTCACCCCCGTCTTCCTGTCTGTCCCTCATCCCCGTCTTACTGTCTGTCCTCACCCCCGTCTTCCTGTCTGTCCTCACCCCCTTCTTCCTGTCTGTCCTCACCCCCTGTCTTCCTTTCTGTCCTCACCCCGTCTTCCTGTCTGTCTTCACCCCCTGTCTTCCTGTCTGTCCTTACCCCCATTTCCATTCTGTCCTCACCGCTGTCTTCCTATCTCACATCCAGAAGGGGAAAGGGTAGAGGGGAGAGGGAGGGAGGCTGGAGGATGGAGAGGAGAGGGAGGAGGGGATATGGAGGGTGGGTGGAGGAGAGAGGGAGGGTGGGAGAAAGAATTGAGATAAAAAACGGGATAGTGAGACTTACTTCCTTCATCATTGCCCTTTCCCTGGCCTTTTGATCTGCTATGAATGGGACATCTGAGGTTTGCAGCCTGACTTAATGCAGTTCGCCACGCAGCCTTCACCTGTGCTACAAGTCAATTGGCCTGTTGTTTGTTTTCTGGACATCTTCCCAGGCCCCAGCCCTGTGCCCAGCCCTCTCCCCAGCCCCCAGCCCAGCCCCCTGCCAAGCCCCCAGCCCAGCCCTCTGACCAGCCCTCTGCCAAACCCCCTGCCCAGTCCCCTGCCCAACCCCCAGCCCAGCCCTCTGCCCAGCCCTCTCTTAAAGACAATTGGGTTATCGTATAGAATAGTCTCTCAGAGTAAAGTGGAAAGTCTATTACAATAAGTACAACAATAATAACAACAACAACAACGGCAATTAGCACAGTAGCTATCACCCGTTACACCTATTCATCTGTAGACAGCTTGATGTTTCCAATGACGCCTAACAAAGAGCCTAACAACGTACACGCCTATTGCCTACCCTCTGTTTTCTAATTGTGTCCATATGAGTTGAGACTAATTGAAGGGTGAAGGATTCCGAGTCTAAATGATTACATTGGCAAATTCCTTCAATCATGACACAGTCAGTTTTCAGGTGAGATTGAACTGCTTGCAGTTCCCTGCAAGCAGTTCCCTGCATTGCAGAATGAGACCGTACAGTACTGAACAACTTTTGAGAATTGTGCAGAATGTATGTCAAGTACTAGTATCAGCTACAGCTATAGAGATTTTACAGTACTGTGTTGTATTTTTTGTAATCTTTACTGTAAAAGGGTTAGCAATGCATTCATCATTGTCATCTCTGCTGTGACAATGTCCTCCTCTGTCCCTAGTGAAGACAGAGAATGTGTCACGCAGACACACACACACACACACACACACACACACACACACACACACACACACACACACACACACACACACACACACACACACACACACACACACACACACACACACACACACACACACACACACACACACACACACACACACACACACACACACACACACACACCCTCAGTCTATTACGTCATTCTACACACCAGTCCTATCTATTTCATTATTCATTCATTATTTCATTATTTCTCTCTAGCTCCATTCATCTCTCCCAGAAACAGAAAAGCCAGCAAGGAAACAATTGCCTAGCGTTGTTGACAACGAGAACTAGTAAATCAGGTTGGTACAGTATATGTTGATATGGGGTGTTTCCCACACCTTGGTGTTAAGTCCAGAGAGCAGAAGTCTGATTGGGTGTGGAGGGGAGGGGTCCGAGCAGCAGCAGAGTGAGAGGAGGATGAGATGTGATGTGAGGGGGAGCGTTTAGCTCAGTTCAGCTCTGTCTGCCTTGTCATTCTCTTCAGACAGCCGGGGGAAGTGAGATGAAGGAACACTGACACTCCAGACACTCACAGAGGAGAGGAGAGACAGAGACAGAGACAGCTTTCAACACGTAGAGAACTCTGGAAGACTTCTGACACCAACACTGAGACCGACGGTCACTTACTGACTCATCCTGCTGTTGGCTGGGTCATTTTCTTTTTTATTCAGTGAGGCAAGACGATTCTTCCACAGCCAAGGAGTGATGTCAACACTGGACCAGAATGTCAGGATAGTGTGGGACTAAATGGTTAATGGAAAAGGAGTAAGCGGAATTGCTTGATTGCAGTACTGAGCACTCACAGAAGACTGACTCGTCTTCACTTGTGTGACGTGTAGGTTTCATCTCAGACAAGCCATCTCAGTGTAGTTTCTTCTGTAATCTCAGACAAGCCATCTCAGTGTAGTTTTTCTGTCATCTCAGACAAGCCATCTCAGTGTGGATCAGGACCATGAATGTTCTACCTAACCCCATGACCAGGGTCCATCAGGAGCAGCCTCTCCCTCTCTGCTCCCAGGGGGCCCACCGCCAGGACTTCTCCTCCAGGTGTCCTCTAGGGCTTGGTGCTGGTCATGGGGGCAGGCTTAGGGCCATGGGGGGGCCTCTGGGGTCCCAGAGACCAGGCAAGTCACCGCGGGAGCTGAGCCCTGAGGAGCAGCAGGATCTAAGGAGGAAGATCAACAGCCGGGAGAGGAAGAGGATGCAGGACCTGAACGTCGCCATGGACGCTCTGAGGGAGGTGATGGTGCCTTACGCCTCCTCCTCTCCTTCCTCCTCGTCCTCCTCCCAGGGGCCACACTCCCACCAGCAGCAGCCAGGGGCCCCACCTGGACGCAGGCTCTCCAAGATCTCCACCTTGGTCCTGGCCCGTAACTACATCCTCCTCCTGGGCTCGTCTCTACAGGAGATGCGCCGGCTCCTGGGGGAGGTGAGTGTCGGGGTGGGGGTGAACACGGGGCCTGTCCCCAGGCTGCTCCTGGCCGGGGGTTGGCCCCTCCTCACCGGTCCCAGTCAGCTTCTCCTCTCCCCAGAGTCTCTCCTGACCTCGGTCTCCTCCTCCTCCAAGTGTCCTCTCTTGCCTCCTGGCCACTTGGAGGGCCCCATGGCCCCGGTGCAGTGGGGCTCAGCTGGGGCTCCTGCTGGTCCACTCTGCCCCTGTGTGGTGTGCAGGCTGCCCAGCCCTGGACCCAGGTTCCCCAAGTGAAGCCTGGCTGGGACCAACTCTCATGTGTTCTTCTGATCTGCTATAATGACTGATTCTTCTGAGCGGATGGACTTCTGGTTATGGTTTATAATCTTTTTCTGAAGATATGACATGTTATTTTTTTGAATGAGTATTTTCTTTCTTATGTCTGACTAATTCAATGATAACTTTGTTGTAATGGACCTTGTCCATTAGGTTTTTATTAATCTCTCGTGGACAGATGAATCTGTCAAGGCTCATGTATAATTATGTGATACGAGCAGCAGTAGTTCCTAGTTTGGGGTTTTTGCTGTTAATTATTTGGACAAATGAGGATTAGGCGAAGGTGGTACTAAAATGGGCGTAGTGATTTTCAAGCCCGTGTTTCGGATGAAAAACAGTTTCCACAGACACAAAGTCAAAATTGTCTGTATCGTAAAAATGTATGAAAACTAAAATGTGCTTTTTGGGCATGATAAACACGGGTGAAATTCGCAGAAGGGAGGGGCTTGGCCGAGAGTTTCCATTTGAGAGGGAGGAGACATCACTTCCTTCCCTTAAACAAATGTTAACGGCATTTCCCCCGAAGTAAAACAGGAAATGATAAACTTTCACAACATACTTTTACTTCTGGGTAACGAGATTAGTTTTTTTTTATTGGTGACTGTGGTCAGTAAAAGTCAATGTATTTTAGATTTCATGAACAAATTCTATTTTATATGATAATAGGTGAAGATACGTGTAAGTTCTAACACAGAAAATAAATAGAAATTTACTGTTTACCATTTGACAAAGTTATTTTATGTGCTCTCTCTTTTTCACTTCTCAGCATCTGTTATTTGTGTGTGTGTGATGGTGTGTGTGTGATGTGTGTGCTGTTGTGTGACGGTGTTTGATGGTGTGATGGTGTGTGATGTTGTGTGATGGTGTGTGATGTTGTGTGATGGTGTGTGTGATGGTGTGATGGTGTGTGATGTGGTGTGATGGTGTGTGATGGTGTGTGATGGTTTGTGACGGTGTGTGTGTGTGATGGTGTGTGATCGTGTGATGGTGTGTGATGGATTGATGGTGTGTGATGGCGTGTGATGGTGTGTGTGTGATAGTGTATGATGGGGTGTGATGGTGTGTGTGTGATGGTGTGTGGTGGTGTGTGATGGTTTGTGATGATGTGTATGTGATGGTGTGTGATGGTGTGTGATGGTGTGATGGTGTGTGATGGTGGGATTACAATAATGACTGGTATACCTCTGGTCCATAAGGGATTACAATAATGACAGATATACAGTACTTCTGGTCCATTTGGATGCCCCCCCCACATCACCCCCCCACATCATCACCCCCACATCACCCCCCCCCCCCCCCCCACATCAGCCACCCCCACATCACCCCCCCCCCCCACATCACCCCCCCCCCCCACATCACCCCCCCCCCCCACATCACCCCCCCACAACCCCATATAGTGAAACAGTTATCTTCTGTTTAGCAGTGTCGCCCCCATTTCATCTCTCTACACGCACCGTGTAATTACTGCCCTTTTGATTACTTCTCCCCTCTCTCCTATCTTTCTCTCTCCTTCTCTCTTTCTCTCCTCTCCTTCTCTCCTTCTCCCTTTCTCTCCTCTCTTTCTCTCTCCATCTCTCTCCTTCTCTCTTTCTCTCTCCTTCTCCCCTCTCCTCTCGCTCCTTCTCTCTTTCTCTCCCCTTCTCTCTTTCTCTCTCCTTCTCTCTGTCCCTTAATTGAATTATTGATGTTTCCCTCCGTGTTAAGGGGCTTGGATGGGTGGTTTGGTGCCACTCATTTATACTCACTTCACAATACGTTCAAACGGCCAGAAAATGTGTCTCAGTGAATGGGGATCACGATGCAAAACTCACCTCCTCTCTGTAAGAAAGCAGGCAGCTCCACTTAACTGGGGATAAGAGGTGGGGCGATGGGGAGTTGGGGCGATGGGGCGACGGGGCAATGGGGCGACGGGGCGACGGGGCGACGGGGCGTGATCTCACTCCGATAGAGAGTAGAGACCACAGGCAACACATGAATAATAATAATGAAAATAATCACAATCATAATGTTAATAAAATACTCAAAATAATTGCTAGCTGGGGACAATGGGCTTAGTGGGGAAGATGTGTGAATGGTGGTAGCTGTCTGAAAGGAGGGAATATGTTACCCATCGGGGGGAGGGGACAGAAGGAGAGGTAGATACCATTAAGTGAGATTAAGCCTAATAGGGATGGATTTTCTTACAAGGAAACCTTTTTTTTTGAGGAGGAAGAGAGAAGGAGGAGGGTTAAGAGGGAGAGATCAAAGTGGGACAGCCCAACTTCAAACCCCTCCGCATTTACATATAGCTGCTTAATGTCTCCTTCTTACGTCTCCAAAGGATTAGTTACCTTGCTATTTCCATCTCTTCTGTTCTGACATATATCCTCTCTCTCTCTCTCTCTCTCTCTCTCTCTCTCTCTCTCTCTCTCTCTCTCTCTCTCTCTCTCTCTCTCTCTCTCTCTCTCTCTCTCTCTCTCTCTCTCTCTCTCTCTCTCTCTCTCTCTCTCTCTCTCTCTCTCTCTCTCTCTCTCTCTCTCTCTCTCTCTCTCTCTCTCTCTCTCTCTCTCTCTCTCTCTCTCTGAGGATCCCACTGTCTTGTGTGTATTTATTATGGATCCCCATTAGTTCCTGCCGAAGCAGCAGTTGCTCTTCCTGGGTTCCAGCAAAATGAAGACAGTTTATACAATTTTAAAAACATCACAATACATTCATAACAGATTTCACAACACTGTGTGCCCCCAGGCCACTACTCCACCACTACCATATATCTACAGTACTATATCCATGTGTATGTATAGTGCGTATGTTATTGTGTGTGTGTGTGTATGCATGTGTCTGTGCCAATGTTTGGAATAGAGTTCCATATAGTCATGGCTCTATGTAGTACTGTGCACCTCCCATAGTCTGTTCTGGACTTGGGGACTGTGAAGAGACCTCTGGTGGCATGTCTTGTGGGGTATGCATGGGTGTCTGAGCTGTGTGCCTCCCATAGTCTGTTCTGGACTTGGGGACTGTGAAGAGACCTCTGGTGGCATGTCTTGTGGGGTATGCATGGGTGTCTGAGCTGTGTGCCTCCCATAATCTGTTCTGGACTTGGGGACTGTGAAGAGACCTCTGGTGGCATGTCTTGTGGGGTATACATGGGTGTCTGAGCTGTGTGCCTCCCACAGTCTGTGGTTGTATTGTAGTAGCATTGTAGTAGTATTGCAGTAGTATTACCGTAGTATTGAGGTTGTATTGTAGTAGTATTGCAGTGGTATTGTAGTTGTATTGCAGTAGTATTTTGGTGGTATTGTGGTTGTATTGCAGTAGTATTGTGGTAATTTGGTGGTGGTATTGTGGTTGTACTGCAGTAGAATTGCGGTAGTATTGTGGTGGTATTATAATAGTATTGTGGTTGTATTGCAGTAGTATGGTGGCAGTATTGTGGTTGTATTGCAGTAGTATTGTGGTAATTTGGTGGTGGTATTGTGGTTGTACAGCAGTAGAATTGCGGTAGTATTGTGGTTGTATTGCAGTAGTATTGTGGTAATTTGGTGGTGGTATTGTGGTTGTACTGCAGTATATTTGCGGTGGTATTGTGGTTGTATTGTGGTAGTATTGCGGTGGTATTGTAGTTGTATTGCAGAAGTAGTAGTATTGTGGTTGTATTGTAGTAGTATTGTGGTGGTATTGTGGTTGTATCGCAGAAGTATTGTTGTGGTATTTGGTTTGTATTGTGGTTGTATTATGGTAGCATTGCAGTAGTATTGTGGTGGTATTGTGGTTGTATTGTGGTTGTATTGCAGGAGTATTGTGGTTATATTGCGGTAGTATTGTGGTTGTATTGCAGTAGTATTGTAGTAGTATTGTGGTGGTATTGCAGTAGTATTGTAGTAGTATTGTGGTGGTATTGCAGTAGTATTGCAGTAGTATTGTAGTAGTATTGTGGTGGTATTGCAGTAGTATTGTAGTAGTATTGTGGTGGTATTGTGGTTGTATTGCAGTAGTATTGTGGTTGTATTGCAGTAGTATTGTAGTAGTATTGTGGTGGTATTGCAGTAGTATTGTAGTGGTATTGTGGTTGTATTGCAGTAGTATTTGGTTGTATTGCAGTAGTATTGTGGTTGTATTGCAGTAGTATTGTGGTGGTATTGTGGTTGTATTGTGGTAGCATTGCAGTAGTATTGTGGTGGTATTGTGGTTGTATTGTGGTTGTATTGCAGTAGTATTGTGGTTATATTGCGGTAGTATTGTGGTTGTATTGCAGTAGTATTGTAGTAGTATTGTGGTGGTATTGCAGTAGTATTGTAGTAGTATTGTGGTGGTATTGCAGTAGTATTGTGTTTGTATTGCAGTAGTATTATAGTAGTATTGTGGTGGTATTGCAGTAGTATTGTAGTAGTATTGTGGTGGTATTGTGGTTGTATTGCAGTAGTATTGTGGTTGTATTGCAGTAGTATTGTGGTGGTATTGTGGTGGTATTGTGGTTGTATTGTGGTGGTATTGTGGTGGTATTGTGGTGGTATTGTGGTTGTATTGTGGTAGTATTGCAGTAGTATTGTGGTTGTATTGTGGTTGTATTGCAGTAGTATTGTGGTGGTATTGTGGTAGTATTGTGGTGGTATTGTGGTTGTATTGTGGTAGTATTGCGGTGGTATTGTGGTGGTATTGTGGTTGTATTGTGGTAGTATTGTAGTAGTATTGTGGTTGTATTGTAGTTGTATTGCGGTAGTATTGTAGTTGTATTGCGGTAGTATTGTAATATTGTTGGAGAGATGCAGGTCTGGTCACTGTTCTCTGTTCTTCCATCAGCACTGCACAATGGGACCAGGCAGAGGTGCTCAGGACAATGTAGACACAGTCAGAGTTAAACAGTTAAGAAGTCATGTTTGTAGCAGACAAGTCTACCTAACCATTCTACTTAAACAGTGTAGTTGAGGCATGTATTTCACCTCCTCCATGAGAGAGAGGGCTGATCAGGACCTCCTGTACAGTCCCCTCAAAAACAATGTTAACCCTCCTGTACAGTCACCCCAATAACAGCAATACCCTCCTGTACTGTCCCCCCAATAACAACATTAACCCTCCTGTACTGTCCCCCAAAAAACAATATTAACCCTCCTGTACGGTCCCCCCAAAAACAACAACACCCTCCTGTACTGTCCCCACAATAACAACGTTAACCCTCCTGTACTGTCCCCACCAAAAACAATGTTAACCCTCCTGTACTGTCCCCCCTTCTAAAAACATTAACCCTCCTGTACTGTCCCCCCCAAAAACAACGTTAACCCTCCTGTACTGTCCCCCCTTCTAACAACATTAACCCTCCTGTACTGTCCCCCCCAAAAACAACGTTAACCCTCCTGTACTGTCCCCCCCAATAACAACATAATAGTAATCACAGTGGAATGTTCTAATAGTAATCACAGTGGAATGTTCTAATTGTAATCACAGTGGAATGTTCTAATAGTAATCATATTGGAATGTTCTAATAGTAATCACAGTGGAATGTTCTAATTGTAATCACAGTGGAATGTTCTAATAGTAATCACAGTGGAATGTTCTAATAGTAATCACAGTGGAATGTTCTAATAGTAATCACAGTGGAATGTTCTAATTGTAATCACAGTGGAATGTTCTAATAGTAATCACAGTGGAATGTTCTAATAGTAATCACAGTGGAATGTTCTAATTGTAATCACAGTGGAATGTTCTAATAGTAATCACAGTGGAATGTGCTAATAGTAATCACAGTGGAATGTTCTAATAGTAATCACAGTGGAATGTTCTAATAGTAATCACAGTGGAATGTTCTAATAGTAATCACAGTGGAATGTTCTAATAGTAATCACAGGTGAATGTTCTAATAGTAATCACAGTGGAATGTTCTAATAGTAATCACAGTGGAATGTTCTAATAGTAATCACAGTGGAATGTTCTAATAGTAATCACAGTGGAATGTTCTAATAGTAATCACAGTGGAATGTTCTAATAGTAATCACAGTGGAATGTTCTAATAGTAATCACAGTGGAATGTTCTAATAGTAATCACAGTGGAATGTTCTAATAGTAATCACAGTGGAATGTTCTAATAGTAATCACAGTGGAATGTTCTAATAGTAATCACAGTGGAATGTTCTAATAGTAATCACAGTGGAATGTTCTAATAGTAATCACAGTGGAATGTTCTAATAGTAATCACATTGGAATGTTCTAATAGTAATCACAGTGGAATGTTCTAATAGTAATCACAGTGGAATGTTCTAATAGTAATCACAGGTGAATGTTCTAATAGTAATCACAGTGGAATGTTCTAATAGTAATCACAGTGGAATGTTCTAATTGTAATCACAGTGGAATGTTCTAATAGTAATCACAGTGGAATGTTCTAATAGTAATCACAGGTGAATGTTCTAATAGTAATCACAGTGGAATGTTCTAATAGTAATCACAGTGGAATGTTCTAATAGTAATCACAGTGGAATGTTCTAATAGTAATCACAGTGGAATGTTCTAATAGTAATCACAGTGGAATGTGCTAATAGTAATCACAGTGGAATGTTCTATTAGTAATCACAGTGGAATGTTCAAATAGTAATCACAGTGGAATGTGCTAATAGTAATCACAGTGGAATGTTCTAATAGTAATCACAGTGGAATGTGCTAATAGTAATCACAGTGGAATGTTCTAATAGTAATCACAGTGGAATGTTCTAATAGTAATCACAGTGGAATGTTCTAATATTAATCACAGTGGAATGTTCTAATAGTAATCACAGTGGAATGTTCTAATAGTAATCACAGTGGAATGTTCTAATATTAATCACAGTGGAATGTTCTAATAGTAATCACAGTGGAATGTTCTAATAGTAATCACAGTGGAATGTTCTAATATTAATCACAGTGGAATGTTCTAATAGTAATCACAGTGGAATGTTCTAATAGTAATCACAGTGGAATGTTCTAATAGTAATCACAGTGGAATGTTCTAATAGTAATCACAGTGGAATGTTCTAATAGTAATCACAGTGGAATGTTCTAATAGTAATCACAGTGGAATGTTCTAATAGTAATCACAGTGGAATGTTCTAATAGTAATCACAGTGGAATGTTCTAATATTAATCACAGTGGAATGTTCTAATAGTAATCACAGTGGAATGTTCTAATAGTAATCACAGTGGAATGTTCTAATAGTAATCACAGTGGAATGTTCTAATAGTAATCACAGTGGAATGTTCTAATAGTAATCACAGTGGAATGTTCTAATAGTAATCACAGTGGAATGTTCTAATTGTAATGACAGTGGAATGTTCTAATAGTAATCACAGTGGAATGTTCTAATTGTAACCACAGTGGAATGTTCTAATAGTAATCACAGTGGAATGTTCTAATAGTAATCACAGTGGAATGTTCTAATAGTAATCACAGTGGAATGTTCTAATAGTAATCACAGTGGAATGTTCTAATAGTAATCACAGGTGAATGTTCTAATAGTAATCACAGTGGAATGTTCTAATAGTAATCACAGTGGAATGTTCTAATTGTAATCACAGTGGAATGTTCTAATAGTAATCACAGTGGAATGTTCTAATAGTAATCACAGGTGAATGTTCTAATAGTAATCACAGGTGAATGTTCTAATAGTAATCACAGTGGAATGTTCTAATAGTAATCACAGTGGAATGTTCTAATAGTAATCACAGTGGAATGTTCTAATTGTAATCACAGTGGAATGTTCTAATAGTAATCACAGTGGAATGTTCTAATAGTAATCACAGGTGAATGTTCTAATAGTAATCACAGTGGAATGTTCTAATAGTAATCACAGTGGAATGTTCTAATAGTAATCACAGTGGAATGTTCTAATAGTAATCACAGTGGAATGTTCAAATAGTAATCACAGTGGAATGTTCTAATAGTAATCACAGTGGAATGTTCTAATAGTAATCACAGTGGAATGTTCTAATAGTAATCACAGTGGAATGTTCTAATAGTAATCACAGTGGAATGTTCTAATTGTAATCACAGTGGAATGTTCTAATAGTAATCACAGTGGAATGTTCTAATAGTAATCACAGTGGAATGTTCTAATAGTAATCACAGTGGAATGTTCTAATTGTAATCACAGTGGAATGTTCTAATAGTAATCACAGTGGAATGTTCTAATTGTAACCACAGTGGAATGTTCTAATAGTAATCACAGTGGAATGTTCAAAATAGTAATCACAGTGGAATGTTCTAATAGTAATCACAGTGGAATGTTCAAAATAGTAATCACAGTGGAATGTTCTAATAGTAATCACAGTGGAATGTTCTAATATTAATCACAGGTGAATGTTCTAATAGTAATCACAGTGGAATGTTCTAATAGTAATCACAGTGGAATGTTCTAATAGTAATCACAGTGGAATGTTCTAATTGTAATCACAGTGGAATGTTCTAATAGTAATCACAGTGGAATGTTCTAATAGTAATCACAGGTGAATGTTCTAATAGTAATCACAGTGGAATGTTCTAATAGTAATCACAGTGGAATGTTCTAATAGTAATCACAGTGGAATGTTCTAATAGTAATCACAGTGGAATGTTCAAATAGTAATCACAGTGGAATGTTCTAATAGTAATCACAGTGGAATGTTCTAATAGTAATCACAGTGGAATGTTCTAATAGTAATCACAGTGGAATGTTCTAATAGTAATCACAGTGGAATGTTCTAATTGTAATCACAGTGGAATGTTCTAATAGTAATCACAGTGGAATGTTCTAATAGTAATCACAGTGGAATGTTCTAATAGTAATCACAGTGGAATGTTCTAATTGTAATCACAGTGGAATGTTCTAATAGTAATCACAGTGGAATGTTCTAATTGTAACCACAGTGGAATGTTCTAATAGTAATCACAGTGGAATGTTCAAAATAGTAATCACAGTGGAATGTTCTAATAGTAATCACAGTGGAATGTTCAAAATAGTAATCACAGTGGAATGTTCTAATAGTAATCACAGTGGAATGTTCTAATATTAATCACAGTGGAATGTTCTAATAGTAATCACAGTGGAATGTTCTAATAGTAATCACAGTGGAATGTTCTAATAGTAATCACAGTGGAATGTTCTAATAGTAATCACAGTGGAATGTTCTAATAGTAATCACAGTGGAATGTTCTAATAGTAATCACAGTGGAATGTTCTAATAGTAATCACAGTGGAATGTTCAAAATAGTAATCACAGTGGAATGTTCTAATAGTAATCACAGTGGAATGTTCTAATATTAATCACAGTGGAATGTTCTAATAGTAATCACAGTGGAATGTTCTAATAGTAATCACAGTGGAATGTTCTAATAGTAATCACAGTGGAATGTTCTAATAGTAATCACAGTGGAATGTTCTAATAGTAATCACAGTGGAATGTTCTAATAGTAATCACAGTGGAATGTTCTAATAGTAATCACAGTGGAATGTTCTAATTGTAATCACTGTGGAATGTTCTAATAGTAATCACAGTGGAATGTTCTAATAGTAATCACAGTGGAATGTTCTAATTGTAATCACAGTGGAATGTTCTAATAGTAATCACAGTGGAATGTTCTAATTGTAATCACAGTGGAATGTTCTAATAGTAATCACAGTGGAATGTTCTAATAGTAATCACAGTGGAATGTTCTAATAGTAATCACAGTGGAATGTTCTAATAGTAATCACAGTGGAATGTTCTAATTGTAATCACAGTGGAATGTTCTAATTGTAATCACATTGGAATGTTCTAATTGTAATCACAGTGGAATGTTCTAATAGTAATCACAGTGGAATGTTCTAATAGTAATCACAGTGGAATGTTCTAATAGTAATCACAGTGGAATGTGCTAATAGTAATCACAGTGGAATGTGCTAATTGTAATCACATTGGAATGTTCTAATTGTAATCACATTGGAATGTTCTAATAGTAATCACAGTGGAATGTTCTAATAGTAATCACAGGTGAATGTTCCAATAGTAATCACAGTGGAATGTTCTAATAGTAATCACAGTGGAATGTTCTAATAGTAATCACAGTGGAATGTGCTAATAGTAATCACAGTGGAATGTTCTAATAGTAATCACAGTGGAATGTTCTAATAGTAATCACATTGGAATGTTCTAATAGTAATCACAGTGGAATGTTCTAATTGTAATCACATTGGAATGTTCTAATTGTAATCACAGTGGAATGTTCTAATTGTAATCACAGTGGAATGTTCTAATTGTAATCACAGTGGAATGTTCTAATAGTAATCACAGTGGAATGTTCTAATTGTAATCACAGTGGAATGTTCTAATAGTAATCACAGTGGAATGTTCTAATTGTAATCACAGTGGAATGTTCTAATAGTAATCACAGTGGAATGTTCTAATAGTAATCACAGTGGAATGTTCTAATAGTAATCACAGTGGAATGTTCTAATAGTAATCACAGTGGAATGTTCTAATAGTAATCACAGTGGAATGTTCTAATAGTAATCACAGTGGAATGTTCTAATTGTAATCACAGTGGAATGTTCTAATAGTAATCACAGTGGAATGTTCTAATAGTAATCACAGTGGAATGTTCTAATAGTAATCACAGTGGAATGTTCTAATTGTAATCACAGTGGAATGTTCTAATAGTAATCACAGTGGAATGTTCTAATTGTAACCACAGTGGAATGTTCTAATAGTAATCACAGTGGAATGTTCAAAATAGTAATCACAGTGGAATGTTCTAATAGTAATCACAGTGGAATGTTCAAAATAGTAATCACAGTGGAATGTTCTAATAGTAATCACAGTGGAATGTTCTAATATTAATCACAGTGGAATGTTCTAATAGTAATCACAGTGGAATGTTCTAATAGTAATCACAGTGGAATGTTCTAATTGTAATCACAGTGGAATGTTCTAATAGTAATCAGAGTGGAATGTTCTAATTGTAATCACAGTGGAATGTTCTAATAGTAATCACAGTGGAATGTTCTAATAGTAATCACAGTGGAATGTTCTAATAGTAATCACAGTGGAATGTTCTAATAGTAATCACAGTGGAATGTTCTAATAGTAATCACAGTGGAATGTTCTAATAGTAATCACAGTGGAATGTTCTAATAGTAATCACAGTGGAATGTTCTAATTGTAATCACAGTGGAATGTTCTAATAGTAATCACAGTGGAATGTTCTAATAGTAATCACAGTGGAATGTTCTAATAGTAATCACAGTGGAATGTTCTAATAGTAATCACAGTGGAATGTTCTAATTGTAATCACAGTGGAATGTTCTAATAGTAATCACAGTGGAATGTTTTAATAGTAATCACAGTGGAATGTTCTAATTGTAATCACAGTGGAATGTTCTAATAGTAATCACAGTGGAATGTTCTAATTGTAATCACAGTGGAATGTTCTAATAGTAATCACAGTGGAATGTTCTAATAGTAATCACAGTGGAATGTTCTAATAGTAATCACAGTGGAATGTTCTAATTGTAATCACAGTGGAATGTTCTAATTGTAATCACATTGGAATGTTCTAATTGTAATCACAGTGGAATGTTCTAATAGTAATCACAGTGGAATGTTCTAATAGTAATCAGAGTGGAATGTTCTAATAGTAATCACAGTGGAATGTGCTAATAGTAATCACAGTGGAATGTGCTAATTGTAATCACATTGGAATGTTCTAATTGTAATCACATTGGAATGTTCTAATAGTAATCACAGTGGAATGTTCTAATAGTAATCACAGGTGAATGTTCCAATAGTAATCACAGTGGAATGTTCTAATAGTAATCACAGTGGAATGTTCTAATAGTAATCACAGTGGAATGTGCTAATAGTAATCACAGTGGAATGTTCTAATTGTAATCACAGTGGAATGTTCTAATAGTAATCACAGTGGAATGTTCTAATTGTAATCACAGTGGAATGTTCTAATTGTAATCACAGTGGAATGTTCTAATTGTAATCACAGTGGAATGTTCTAATAGTAATCACAGTGGAATGTTCTAATAGTAATCACATTGGAATGTTCTAATAGTAATCACAGTGGAATGTTCTAATTGTAATCACAGTGGAATGTTCTAATTGTAATCACAGTGGAATGTTCTAATTGTAATCATATTGGAATGTTCTAATAGTAATCACAGTGGAATGTTCTAATAGTAATCACAGTGGAATGTTCTAATAGTAATCACATTGGAATGTTCTAATAGTAATCACAGTGGAATGTTCTAATAGTAATCACAGTGGAATGTTCTAATAGTAATCACAGTGGAATGTTCTAATAGTAATCACAGTGGAATGTTCTAATAGTAATCACAGTGGAATGTTCTAATAGTAATCACAGTGGAATGTTCTAATTGTAATCACATTGGAATGTTCTAATAGTAATCACAGTGGAATGTTCTAATAGTAATCACAGTGGAATGTTCTAATAGTAATCACAGTGGAATGTTCTAATAGTAATCACAGTGGAATGTTCTAATAGTAATCACAGTGGAATGTTCTAATATTAATCACAGTGGAATGTTCTAATAGTAATCACAGTGGAATGTGCTAATAGTAATCACAGTGGAATGTTCTAATTGTAATCACAGTGGAATGTTCTAATAGTAATCACAGTGGAATGTTCTAATAGTAATCACAGTGGAATGTTCTAATAGTAATCACAGTGGAATGTTCTAATTGTAGTCACAGTGGAATGTTCTAATAGTAATCACAGTGGAATGTTCTAATATTAATCACAGTGGAATGTTCTAATAGTAATCACATTGGAATGTTCTAATAGTAATCACAGTGGAATGTTCTAATAGTAATCACAGTGGAATGTTCTAATATTAATCACAGTGGAATGTTCTAATAGTAATCACAGTGGAATGTTCTAATAGTAATCACATTGGAATGTTCTAATAGTAATCACAGTGGAATGTTCTAATAGTAATCACAGTGGAATGTTCTAATAGTAATCACAGTGGAATGTTCTAATAGTAATCACAGTGGAATGTTCTAATAGTAATCACAGTGGAATGTTCTAATAGTAATCACAGTGGAATGTTCTAATAGTAATCACAGTGGAATGTTCTAATAGTAATCACATTGGAATGTTCTAATAGTAATCACAGTGGAATGTTCTAATAGTAATCACAGTGGAATGTTCTAATAGTAATCACAGTGGAATGTTCTAATAGTAATCACAGTGGAATGTTCTAATAGTAATCACAGTGGAATGTTCTAATAGTAATCACAGTGGAATGTTCTAATAGTAATCACAGTGGAATGTTCAAATAGTAATCACAGTGGAATGTTCTAATAGTAATCACAGTGGAATGTTCTAATTGTAATCACAGTGGAATGATCTAATTGTAATCACAGTGGAATGTTCAAAATAGTAATCACAGTGGAATGTTCTAATAGTAATCACAGTGGAATGTTCAAAATAGTAATCACAGTGGAATGTTCTAATAGTAATCACAGTGGAATGTTCTAATATTAATCACAGTGGAATGTTCTAATAGTAATCACAGTGGAATGTTCTAATAGTAATCACAGTGGAATGTTCTAATTGTAATCACAGTGGAATGTTCTAATAGTAATCAGAGTGGAATGTTCTAATTGTAATCACAGTGGAATGTTCTAATAGTAATCACAGTGGAATGTTCTAATAGTAATCACAGTGGAATGTTCTAATAGTAATCACAGTGGAATGTTCTAATAGTAATCACAGTGGAATGTTCTAATAGTAATCACAGTGGAATGTTCTAATAGTAATCACAGTGGAATGTTCTAATAGTAATCACAGTGGAATGTTCTAATTGTAATCACAGTGGAATGTTCTAATAGTAATCACAGTGGAATGTTCTAATAGTAATCACAGTGGAATGTTCTAATAGTAATCACAGTGGAATGTTCTAATAGTAATCACAGTGGAATGTTCTAATTG
Organism: Salvelinus alpinus; assembly: GCF_045679555.1. Classification (NCBI taxonomy): domain Eukaryota; kingdom Metazoa; phylum Chordata; class Actinopteri; order Salmoniformes; family Salmonidae; genus Salvelinus; species Salvelinus alpinus. The sequence continues at coordinate 44,724,958 of NC_092099.1, read as the reverse complement.
TAATCACAGTGGAATGTTCTAATAGTAATCACAGTGGAATGTTTTAATAGTAATCACAGTGGAATGTTCTAATTGTAATCACAGTGGAATGTTCTAATAGTAATCACAGTGGAATGTTCTAATTGTAATCACAGTGGAATGTTCTAATAGTAATCACAGTGGAATGTTCTAATAGTAATCACAGTGGAATGTTCTAATAGTAATCACAGTGGAATGTTCTAATTGTAATCACAGTGGAATGTTCTAATTGTAATCACATTGGAATGTTCTAATTGTAATCACAGTGGAATGTTCTAATAGTAATCACAGTGGAATGTTCTAATAGTAATCAGAGTGGAATGTTCTAATAGTAATCACAGTGGAATGTGCTAATAGTAATCACAGTGGAATGTGCTAATTGTAATCACATTGGAATGTTCTAATTGTAATCACATTGGAATGTTCTAATAGTAATCACAGTGGAATGTTCTAATAGTAATCACAGGTGAATGTTCCAATAGTAATCACAGTGGAATGTTCTAATAGTAATCACAGTGGAATGTTCTAATAGTAATCACAGTGGAATGTGCTAATAGTAATCACAGTGGAATGTTCTAATTGTAATCACAGTGGAATGTTCTAATAGTAATCACAGTGGAATGTTCTAATTGTAATCACAGTGGAATGTTCTAATTGTAATCACAGTGGAATGTTCTAATTGTAATCACAGTGGAATGTTCTAATAGTAATCACAGTGGAATGTTCTAATAGTAATCACATTGGAATGTTCTAATAGTAATCACAGTGGAATGTTCTAATTGTAATCACAGTGGAATGTTCTAATTGTAATCACAGTGGAATGTTCTAATTGTAATCATATTGGAATGTTCTAATAGTAATCACAGTGGAATGTTCTAATAGTAATCACAGTGGAATGTTCTAATAGTAATCACATTGGAATGTTCTAATAGTAATCACAGTGGAATGTTCTAATAGTAATCACAGTGGAATGTTCTAATAGTAATCACAGTGGAATGTTCTAATAGTAATCACAGTGGAATGTTCTAATAGTAATCACAGTGGAATGTTCTAATAGTAATCACAGTGGAATGTTCTAATTGTAATCACATTGGAATGTTCTAATAGTAATCACAGTGGAATGTTCTAATAGTAATCACAGTGGAATGTTCTAATAGTAATCACAGTGGAATGTTCTAATAGTAATCACAGTGGAATGTTCTAATAGTAATCACAGTGGAATGTTCTAATATTAATCACAGTGGAATGTTCTAATAGTAATCACAGTGGAATGTGCTAATAGTAATCACAGTGGAATGTTCTAATTGTAATCACAGTGGAATGTTCTAATAGTAATCACAGTGGAATGTTCTAATAGTAATCACAGTGGAATGTTCTAATAGTAATCACAGTGGAATGTTCTAATTGTAGTCACAGTGGAATGTTCTAATAGTAATCACAGTGGAATGTTCTAATATTAATCACAGTGGAATGTTCTAATAGTAATCACATTGGAATGTTCTAATAGTAATCACAGTGGAATGTTCTAATAGTAATCACAGTGGAATGTTCTAATATTAATCACAGTGGAATGTTCTAATAGTAATCACAGTGGAATGTTCTAATAGTAATCACATTGGAATGTTCTAATAGTAATCACAGTGGAATGTTCTAATAGTAATCACAGTGGAATGTTCTAATAGTAATCACAGTGGAATGTTCTAATAGTAATCACAGTGGAATGTTCTAATAGTAATCACAGTGGAATGTTCTAATAGTAATCACAGTGGAATGTTCTAATAGTAATCACAGTGGAATGTTCTAATAGTAATCACATTGGAATGTTCTAATAGTAATCACAGTGGAATGTTCTAATAGTAATCACAGTGGAATGTTCTAATAGTAATCACAGTGGAATGTTCTAATAGTAATCACAGTGGAATGTTCTAATAGTAATCACAGTGGAATGTTCTAATAGTAATCACAGTGGAATGTTCTAATAGTAATCACAGTGGAATGTTCAAATAGTAATCACAGTGGAATGTTCTAATAGTAATCACAGTGGAATGTTCTAATTGTAATCACAGTGGAATGATCTAATTGTAACCACAGTGGAATGTTCTAATAGTAATCACAGTGGAATGTTCTAATAGTAATCACATTGGAATGTTCTAATAGTAATCACAGTAGAATGTTCTAATAGTAATCACAGTGGAATGTTCTAATAGTAATCACATTGGAATGTTCTAATAGTAATCACAGGTGAATGTTCTAATAGTAATCACAGTGGAATGTTCTAATAGTAATCACATTGGAATGTTCTAATAGTAATCACAGGTGAATGTTCTAATAGTAATCACAGTGGAATGTTCTAATAGTAATCACAGTGGAATGTTCTAATAGTAATCACATTGGAATGTTCTAATAGTAATCACAGTGGAATGTTCTAATAGTAATCACATTGGAATGTTCTAATAGTAATCACAGTGGAATGTTCTAATAGTAATCACATTGGAATGTTCTAATAGTAATCACAGTGGAATGTTCTAATAGTAATCACATTGGAATGTTCTAATAGTAATCACATTGGAATGTTCTAATAGTAATCACAGTGGAATGTTCTAATAGTAATCACAGTGGAATGTTCTAATTGTAATCACATTGGAATGTTCTAATAGTAATCACAGTGGAATGTTCTAATAGTAATCACAGTGGAATGTTCTAATAGTAATCACAGTGGAATGTTCTAATAGTAATCACAGTGGAATGTTCTAATAGTAATCACATTGGAATGTTCTAATAGTAATCACAGTGGAATGTTCTAATAGTAATCACATTGGAATGTTCTAATAGTAATCACATTGGAATGTTCTAATAGTAATCACAGTGGAATGTTCTAATAGTAATCACAGTGGAATGTTCTAATTGTAATCACATTGGAATGTTCTAATAGTAATCACAGTGGAATGTTCTAATAGTAATCACAGTGGAATGTTCTAATAGTAATCACAGTGGAATGTTCTAATAGTAATCACAGTGGAATGTTCTAATAGTAATCACAGTGGAATGTTCTAATATTAATCACAGTGGAATGTTCTAATAGTAATCACAGTGGAATGTGCTAATAGTAATCACAGTGGAATGTTCTAATTGTAATCACAGTGGAATGTTCTAATAGTAATCACAGTGGAATGTTCTAATAGTAATCACAGTGGAATGTTCTAATAGTAATCACAGTGGAATGTTCTAATTGTAGTCACAGTGGAATGTTCTAATAGTAATCACAGTGGAATGTTCTAATATTAATCACAGTGGAATGTTCTAATAGTAATCACATTGGAATGTTCTAATAGTAATCACAGTGGAATGTTCTAATAGTAATCACAGTGGAATGTTCTAATATTAATCACAGTGGAATGTTCTAATAGTAATCACAGTGGAATGTTCTAATAGTAATCACATTGGAATGTTCTAATAGTAATCACAGTGGAATGTTCTAATAGTAATCACAGTGGAATGTTCTAATAGTAATCACAGTGGAATGTTCTAATAGTAATCACAGTGGAATGTTCTAATAGTAATCACAGTGGAATGTTCTAATAGTAATCACAGTGGAATGTTCTAATAGTAATCACAGTGGAATGTTCTAATTGTAATCACAGTGGAATGATCTAATTGTAACCACAGTGGAATGTTCTAATAGTAATCACAGTGGAATGTTCTAATAGTAATCACATTGGAATGTTCTAATAGTAATCACAGTAGAATGTTCTAATAGTAATCACAGTGGAATGTTCTAATAGTAATCACATTGGAATGTTCTAATAGTAATCACAGTGGAATGTTCTAATATTAATCACAGGTGAATGTTCTAATAGTAATCACAGTGGAATGTTCTAATAGTAATCACAGTGGAATGTTCTAATAGTAATCACAGTGGAATGTTCTAATTGTAATCACAGTGGAATGTTCTAATAGTAATCACAGTGGAATGTTCTAATAGTAATCACAGGTGAATGTTCTAATAGTAATCACAGTGGAATGTTCTAATAGTAATCACAGTGGAATGTTCTAATAGTAATCACAGTGGAATGTTCTAATAGTAATCACAGTGGAATGTTCAAATAGTAATCACAGTGGAATGTTCTAATAGTAATCACAGTGGAATGTTCTAATAGTAATCACAGTGGAATGTTCTAATAGTAATCACAGTGGAATGTTCTAATAGTAATCACAGTGGAATGTTCTAATTGTAATCACAGTGGAATGTTCTAATAGTAATCACAGTGGAATGTTCTAATAGTAATCACAGTGGAATGTTCTAATAGTAATCACAGTGGAATGTTCTAATTGTAATCACAGTGGAATGTTCTAATAGTAATCACAGTGGAATGTTCTAATTGTAACCACAGTGGAATGTTCTAATAGTAATCACAGTGGAATGTTCAAAATAGTAATCACAGTGGAATGTTCTAATAGTAATCACAGTGGAATGTTCAAAATAGTAATCACAGTGGAATGTTCTAATAGTAATCACAGTGGAATGTTCTAATATTAATCACAGTGGAATGTTCTAATAGTAATCACAGTGGAATGTTCTAATAGTAATCACAGTGGAATGTTCTAATAGTAATCACAGTGGAATGTTCTAATAGTAATCACAGTGGAATGTTCTAATAGTAATCACAGTGGAATGTTCTAATAGTAATCACAGTGGAATGTTCTAATAGTAATCACAGTGGAATGTTCAAAATAGTAATCACAGTGGAATGTTCTAATAGTAATCACAGTGGAATGTTCTAATATTAATCACAGTGGAATGTTCTAATAGTAATCACAGTGGAATGTTCTAATAGTAATCACAGTGGAATGTTCTAATAGTAATCACAGTGGAATGTTCTAATAGTAATCACAGTGGAATGTTCTAATAGTAATCACAGTGGAATGTTCTAATAGTAATCACAGTGGAATGTTCTAATAGTAATCACAGTGGAATGTTCTAATTGTAATCACTGTGGAATGTTCTAATAGTAATCACAGTGGAATGTTCTAATAGTAATCACAGTGGAATGTTCTAATTGTAATCACAGTGGAATGTTCTAATAGTAATCACAGTGGAATGTTCTAATTGTAATCACAGTGGAATGTTCTAATAGTAATCACAGTGGAATGTTCTAATAGTAATCACAGTGGAATGTTCTAATAGTAATCACAGTGGAATGTTCTAATAGTAATCACAGTGGAATGTTCTAATTGTAATCACAGTGGAATGTTCTAATTGTAATCACATTGGAATGTTCTAATTGTAATCACAGTGGAATGTTCTAATAGTAATCACAGTGGAATGTTCTAATAGTAATCACAGTGGAATGTTCTAATAGTAATCACAGTGGAATGTGCTAATAGTAATCACAGTGGAATGTGCTAATTGTAATCACATTGGAATGTTCTAATTGTAATCACATTGGAATGTTCTAATAGTAATCACAGTGGAATGTTCTAATAGTAATCACAGGTGAATGTTCCAATAGTAATCACAGTGGAATGTTCTAATAGTAATCACAGTGGAATGTTCTAATAGTAATCACAGTGGAATGTGCTAATAGTAATCACAGTGGAATGTTCTAATAGTAATCACAGTGGAATGTTCTAATAGTAATCACATTGGAATGTTCTAATAGTAATCACAGTGGAATGTTCTAATTGTAATCACATTGGAATGTTCTAATTGTAATCACAGTGGAATGTTCTAATTGTAATCACAGTGGAATGTTCTAATTGTAATCACAGTGGAATGTTCTAATAGTAATCACAGTGGAATGTTCTAATTGTAATCACAGTGGAATGTTCTAATAGTAATCACAGTGGAATGTTCTAATTGTAATCACAGTGGAATGTTCTAATAGTAATCACAGTGGAATGTTCTAATAGTAATCACAGTGGAATGTTCTAATAGTAATCACAGTGGAATGTTCTAATAGTAATCACAGTGGAATGTTCTAATAGTAATCACAGTGGAATGTTCTAATAGTAATCACAGTGGAATGTTCTAATTGTAATCACAGTGGAATGTTCTAATAGTAATCACAGTGGAATGTTCTAATAGTAATCACAGTGGAATGTTCTAATAGTAATCACAGTGGAATGTTCTAATTGTAATCACAGTGGAATGTTCTAATAGTAATCACAGTGGAATGTTCTAATTGTAACCACAGTGGAATGTTCTAATAGTAATCACAGTGGAATGTTCAAAATAGTAATTACAGTGGAATGTTCTAATAGTAATCACAGTGGAATGTTCAAAATAGTAATCACAGTGGAATGTTCTAATAGTAATCACAGTGGAATGTTCTAATATTAATCACAGTGGAATGTTCTAATAGTAATCACAGTGGAATGTTCTAATAGTAATCACAGTGGAATGTTCTAATTGTAATCACAGTGGAATGTTCTAATAGTAATCAGAGTGGAATGTTCTAATTGTAATCACAGTGGAATGTTCTAATAGTAATCACAGTGGAATGTTCTAATAGTAATCACAGTGGAATGTTCTAATAGTAATCACAGTGGAATGTTCTAATAGTAATCACAGTGGAATGTTCTAATAGTAATCACAGTGGAATGTTCTAATAGTAATCACAGTGGAATGTTCTAATAGTAATCACAGTGGAATGTTCTAATTGTAATCACAGTGGAATGTTCTAATAGTAATCACAGTGGAATGTTCTAATAGTAATCACAGTGGAATGTTCTAATAGTAATCACAGTGGAATGTTCTAATAGTAATCACAGTGGAATGTTCTAATTGTAATCACAGTGGAATGTTCTAATAGTAATCACAGTGGAATGTTTTAATAGTAATCACAGTGGAATGTTCTAATTGTAATCACAGTGGAATGTTCTAATAGTAATCACAGTGGAATGTTCTAATTGTAATCACAGTGGAATGTTCTAATAGTAATCACAGTGGAATGTTCTAATAGTAATCACAGTGGAATGTTCTAATAGTAATCACAGTGGAATGTTCTAATTGTAATCACAGTGGAATGTTCTAATTGTAATCACATTGGAATGTTCTAATTGTAATCACAGTGGAATGTTCTAATAGTAATCACAGTGGAATGTTCTAATAGTAATCAGAGTGGAATGTTCTAATAGTAATCACAGTGGAATGTGCTAATAGTAATCACAGTGGAATGTGCTAATTGTAATCACATTGGAATGTTCTAATTGTAATCACATTGGAATGTTCTAATAGTAATCACAGTGGAATGTTCTAATAGTAATCACAGGTGAATGTTCCAATAGTAATCACAGTGGAATGTTCTAATAGTAATCACAGTGGAATGTTCTAATAGTAATCACAGTGGAATGTGCTAATAGTAATCACAGTGGAATGTTCTAATTGTAATCACAGTGGAATGTTCTAATAGTAATCACAGTGGAATGTTCTAATTGTAATCACAGTGGAATGTTCTAATTGTAATCACAGTGGAATGTTCTAATTGTAATCACAGTGGAATGTTCTAATAGTAATCACAGTGGAATGTTCTAATAGTAATCACATTGGAATGTTCTAATAGTAATCACAGTGGAATGTTCTAATTGTAATCACAGTGGAATGTTCTAATTGTAATCACAGTGGAATGTTCTAATTGTAATCATATTGGAATGTTCTAATAGTAATCACAGTGGAATGTTCTAATAGTAATCACAGTGGAATGTTCTAATAGTAATCACATTGGAATGTTCTAATAGTAATCACAGTGGAATGTTCTAATAGTAATCACAGTGGAATGTTCTAATAGTAATCACAGTGGAATGTTCTAATAGTAATCACAGTGGAATGTTCTAATAGTAATCACAGTGGAATGTTCTAATAGTAATCACAGTGGAATGTTCTAATTGTAATCACATTGGAATGTTCTAATAGTAATCACAGTGGAATGTTCTAATAGTAATCACAGTGGAATGTTCTAATAGTAATCACAGTGGAATGTTCTAATAGTAATCACAGTGGAATGTTCTAATAGTAATCACAGTGGAATGTTCTAATATTAATCACAGTGGAATGTTCTAATAGTAATCACAGTGGAATGTGCTAATAGTAATCACAGTGGAATGTTCTAATTGTAATCACAGTGGAATGTTCTAATAGTAATCACAGTGGAATGTTCTAATAGTAATCACAGTGGAATGTTCTAATAGTAATCACAGTGGAATGTTCTAATTGTAGTCACAGTGGAATGTTCTAATAGTAATCACAGTGGAATGTTCTAATATTAATCACAGTGGAATGTTCTAATAGTAATCACATTGGAATGTTCTAATAGTAATCACAGTGGAATGTTCTAATAGTAATCACAGTGGAATGTTCTAATATTAATCACAGTGGAATGTTCTAATAGTAATCACAGTGGAATGTTCTAATAGTAATCACATTGGAATGTTCTAATAGTAATCACAGTGGAATGTTCTAATAGTAATCACAGTGGAATGTTCTAATAGTAATCACAGTGGAATGTTCTAATAGTAATCACAGTGGAATGTTCTAATAGTAATCACAGTGGAATGTTCTAATAGTAATCACAGTGGAATGTTCTAATAGTAATCACAGTGGAATGTTCTAATAGTAATCACATTGGAATGTTCTAATAGTAATCACAGTGGAATGTTCTAATAGTAATCACAGTGGAATGTTCTAATAGTAATCACAGTGGAATGTTCTAATAGTAATCACAGTGGAATGTTCTAATAGTAATCACAGTGGAATGTTCTAATAGTAATCACAGTGGAATGTTCTAATAGTAATCACAGTGGAATGTTCAAATAGTAATCACAGTGGAATGTTCTAATAGTAATCACAGTGGAATGTTCTAATTGTAATCACAGTGGAATGATCTAATTGTAATCACAGTGGAATGTTCAAAATAGTAATCACAGTGGAATGTTCTAATAGTAATCACAGTGGAATGTTCAAAATAGTAATCACAGTGGAATGTTCTAATAGTAATCACAGTGGAATGTTCTAATATTAATCACAGTGGAATGTTCTAATAGTAATCACAGTGGAATGTTCTAATAGTAATCACAGTGGAATGTTCTAATTGTAATCACAGTGGAATGTTCTAATAGTAATCAGAGTGGAATGTTCTAATTGTAATCACAGTGGAATGTTCTAATAGTAATCACAGTGGAATGTTCTAATAGTAATCACAGTGGAATGTTCTAATAGTAATCACAGTGGAATGTTCTAATAGTAATCACAGTGGAATGTTCTAATAGTAATCACAGTGGAATGTTCTAATAGTAATCACAGTGGAATGTTCTAATAGTAATCACAGTGGAATGTTCTAATTGTAATCACAGTGGAATGTTCTAATAGTAATCACAGTGGAATGTTCTAATAGTAATCACAGTGGAATGTTCTAATAGTAATCACAGTGGAATGTTCTAATAGTAATCACAGTGGAATGTTCTAATTGTAATCACAGTGGAATGTTCTAATAGTAATCACAGTGGAATGTTTTAATAGTAATCACAGTGGAATGTTCTAATTGTAATCACAGTGGAATGTTCTAATAGTAATCACAGTGGAATGTTCTAATTGTAATCACAGTGGAATGTTCTAATAGTAATCACAGTGGAATGTTCTAATAGTAATCACAGTGGAATGTTCTAATAGTAATCACAGTGGAATGTTCTAATTGTAATCACAGTGGAATGTTCTAATTGTAATCACATTGGAATGTTCTAATTGTAATCACAGTGGAATGTTCTAATAGTAATCACAGTGGAATGTTCTAATAGTAATCAGAGTGGAATGTTCTAATAGTAATCACAGTGGAATGTGCTAATAGTAATCACAGTGGAATGTGCTAATTGTAATCACATTGGAATGTTCTAATTGTAATCACATTGGAATGTTCTAATAGTAATCACAGTGGAATGTTCTAATAGTAATCACAGGTGAATGTTCCAATAGTAATCACAGTGGAATGTTCTAATAGTAATCACAGTGGAATGTTCTAATAGTAATCACAGTGGAATGTGCTAATAGTAATCACAGTGGAATGTTCTAATTGTAATCACAGTGGAATGTTCTAATAGTAATCACAGTGGAATGTTCTAATTGTAATCACAGTGGAATGTTCTAATTGTAATCACAGTGGAATGTTCTAATTGTAATCACAGTGGAATGTTCTAATAGTAATCACAGTGGAATGTTCTAATAGTAATCACATTGGAATGTTCTAATAGTAATCACAGTGGAATGTTCTAATTGTAATCACAGTGGAATGTTCTAATTGTAATCACAGTGGAATGTTCTAATTGTAATCATATTGGAATGTTCTAATAGTAATCACAGTGGAATGTTCTAATAGTAATCACAGTGGAATGTTCTAATAGTAATCACATTGGAATGTTCTAATAGTAATCACAGTGGAATGTTCTAATAGTAATCACAGTGGAATGTTCTAATAGTAATCACAGTGGAATGTTCTAATAGTAATCACAGTGGAATGTTCTAATAGTAATCACAGTGGAATGTTCTAATAGTAATCACAGTGGAATGTTCTAATTGTAATCACATTGGAATGTTCTAATAGTAATCACAGTGGAATGTTCTAATAGTAATCACAGTGGAATGTTCTAATAGTAATCACAGTGGAATGTTCTAATAGTAATCACAGTGGAATGTTCTAATAGTAATCACAGTGGAATGTTCTAATATTAATCACAGTGGAATGTTCTAATAGTAATCACAGTGGAATGTGCTAATAGTAATCACAGTGGAATGTTCTAATTGTAATCACAGTGGAATGTTCTAATAGTAATCACAGTGGAATGTTCTAATAGTAATCACAGTGGAATGTTCTAATAGTAATCACAGTGGAATGTTCTAATTGTAGTCACAGTGGAATGTTCTAATAGTAATCACAGTGGAATGTTCTAATATTAATCACAGTGGAATGTTCTAATAGTAATCACATTGGAATGTTCTAATAGTAATCACAGTGGAATGTTCTAATAGTAATCACAGTGGAATGTTCTAATATTAATCACAGTGGAATGTTCTAATAGTAATCACAGTGGAATGTTCTAATAGTAATCACATTGGAATGTTCTAATAGTAATCACAGTGGAATGTTCTAATAGTAATCACAGTGGAATGTTCTAATAGTAATCACAGTGGAATGTTCTAATAGTAATCACAGTGGAATGTTCTAATAGTAATCACAGTGGAATGTTCTAATAGTAATCACAGTGGAATGTTCTAATAGTAATCACAGTGGAATGTTCTAATAGTAATCACATTGGAATGTTCTAATAGTAATCACAGTGGAATGTTCTAATAGTAATCACAGTGGAATGTTCTAATAGTAATCACAGTGGAATGTTCTAATAGTAATCACAGTGGAATGTTCTAATAGTAATCACAGTGGAATGTTCTAATAGTAATCACAGTGGAATGTTCTAATAGTAATCACAGTGGAATGTTCAAATAGTAATCACAGTGGAATGTTCTAATAGTAATCACAGTGGAATGTTCTAATTGTAATCACAGTGGAATGATCTAATTGTAACCACAGTGGAATGTTCTAATAGTAATCACAGTGGAATGTTCTAATAGTAATCACATTGGAATGTTCTAATAGTAATCACAGTAGAATGTTCTAATAGTAATCACAGTGGAATGTTCTAATAGTAATCACATTGGAATGTTCTAATAGTAATCACAGGTGAATGTTCTAATAGTAATCACAGTGGAATGTTCTAATAGTAATCACATTGGAATGTTCTAATAGTAATCACAGGTGAATGTTCTAATAGTAATCACAGTGGAATGTTCTAATAGTAATCACAGTGGAATGTTCTAATAGTAATCACATTGGAATGTTCTAATAGTAATCACAGTGGAATGTTCTAATAGTAATCACATTGGAATGTTCTAATAGTAATCACAGTGGAATGTTCTAATAGTAATCACATTGGAATGTTCTAATAGTAATCACAGTGGAATGTTCTAATAGTAATCACATTGGAATGTTCTAATAGTAATCACATTGGAATGTTCTAATAGTAATCACAGTGGAATGTTCTAATAGTAATCACAGTGGAATGTTCTAATTGTAATCACATTGGAATGTTCTAATAGTAATCACAGTGGAATGTTCTAATAGTAATCACAGTGGAATGTTCTAATAGTAATCACAGTGGAATGTTCTAATAGTAATCACAGTGGAATGTTCTAATAGTAATCACATTGGAATGTTCTAATAGTAATCACAGTGGAATGTTCTAATAGTAATCACATTGGAATGTTCTAATAGTAATCACATTGGAATGTTCTAATAGTAATCACAGTGGAATGTTCTAATAGTAATCACAGTGGAATGTTCTAATTGTAATCACATTGGAATGTTCTAATAGTAATCACAGTGGAATGTTCTAATAGTAATCACAGTGGAATGTTCTAATAGTAATCACAGTGGAATGTTCTAATAGTAATCACAGTGGAATGTTCTAATAGTAATCACAGTGGAATGTTCTAATATTAATCACAGTGGAATGTTCTAATAGTAATCACAGTGGAATGTGCTAATAGTAATCACAGTGGAATGTTCTAATTGTAATCACAGTGGAATGTTCTAATAGTAATCACAGTGGAATGTTCTAATAGTAATCACAGTGGAATGTTCTAATAGTAATCACAGTGGAATGTTCTAATTGTAGTCACAGTGGAATGTTCTAATAGTAATCACAGTGGAATGTTCTAATATTAATCACAGTGGAATGTTCTAATAGTAATCACATTGGAATGTTCTAATAGTAATCACAGTGGAATGTTCTAATAGTAATCACAGTGGAATGTTCTAATATTAATCACAGTGGAATGTTCTAATAGTAATCACAGTGGAATGTTCTAATAGTAATCACATTGGAATGTTCTAATAGTAATCACAGTGGAATGTTCTAATAGTAATCACAGTGGAATGTTCTAATAGTAATCACAGTGGAATGTTCTAATAGTAATCACAGTGGAATGTTCTAATAGTAATCACAGTGGAATGTTCTAATAGTAATCACAGTGGAATGTTCTAATAGTAATCACAGTGGAATGTTCTAATTGTAATCACAGTGGAATGATCTAATTGTAACCACAGTGGAATGTTCTAATAGTAATCACAGTGGAATGTTCTAATAGTAATCACATTGGAATGTTCTAATAGTAATCACAGTAGAATGTTCTAATAGTAATCACAGTGGAATGTTCTAATAGTAATCACATTGGAATGTTCTAATAGTAATCACAGGTGAATGTTCTAATAGTAATCACAGTGGAATGTTCTAATAGTAATCACATTGGAATGTTCTAATAGTAATCACAGGTGAATGTTCTAATAGTAATCACAGTGGAATGTTCTAATAGTAATCACAGTGGAATGTTCTAATAGTAATCACATTGGAATGTTCTAATAGTAATCACAGTGGAATGTTCTAATAGTAATCACATTGGAATGTTCTAATAGTAATCACAGTGGAATGTTCTAATAGTAATCACATTGGAATGTTCTAATAGTAATCACAGTGGAATGTTCTAATAGTAATCACATTGGAATGTTCTAATAGTAATCACAGTGGAATGTTCTAATAGTAATCACAGTGGAATGTTCTAATAGTAATCACATTGGAATGTTCTAATAGTAATCACAGGTGAATGTTCTAATAGTAATCACAGTGGAATGTTCTAATAGTAATCACAGTGGAATGTTCTAATAGTAATCACAGTGGAATGTTCTAATAGTAATCACATTGGAATGTTCTAATAGTAATCACATTGGAATGTTCTAATAGTAATCACAGTGGAATGTTCTAATAGTAATCACAGTGGAATGTTCTAATAGTAATCACAGTGGAATGTTCTAATAGTAATCACAGTGGAATGTTCTAATAGTAATCACATTGGAATGTTCTAATAGTAATCACAGGTGAATGTTCTAATAGTAATCACAGTGGAATGTTCTAATAGTAATCACAGTGGAATGTTCTAATAGTAATCACATTGGAATGTTCTAATAGTAATCACAGTGGAATGTTCTAATAGTAATCACAGTGGAATGTTCTAATAGTAATCACAGTGGAATGTTCTAATAGTAATCACAGGTGAATGTTCTAATAGTAATCACAGTGGAATGTTCTAATAGTAATCACATTGGAATGTTCTAATAGTAATCACAGGTGAATGTTCTAATAGTAATCACAGTGGAATGTTCTAATAGTAATCACAGTGGAATGTTCTAATAGTAATCACAGTGGAATGTGCTAATAGTAATCACAGTGGAATGTTCTAATAGTAATCACAGTTGAATGTTCTAATAGTAATCACAGTGGAATGTTCTAATAGTAATCACAGTGGAATGTTCTAATAGTAATCACATTGGAATGTTCCAATAGTAATCACAGTGGAATGTTCTAATAGTAATCACATTGGAATGTTCTAATAGTAATCACAGGTGAATGTTCTAATAGTAATCACAGTGGAATGTTCTAATAGTAATCACAGGTGAATGTTCTAATAGTAATCACAGTGGAATGTACTAATAGTAATCACATTGGAATGTTCTAATAGTAATCACAGTGGAATGTTCTAATAGTAATCACAGGTGAATGTTCTAATAGTAATCACAGTGGAATGTTCTAATAGTAATCACAGTGGAATGTTCTAATAGTAATCACAGTGGAATGTTCTAATAGTAATCACATTGGAATGTTCTAATAGTAATCACATTGGAATGTTCTAATAGTAATCACAGGTGAATGTTCTAATAGTAATCACAGTGGAATGTTCTAATAGTAATCACAGGTGAATGTTCTAATAGTAATCACAGTGGAATGTTCTAATAGTAATCACAGGTGAATGTTCTAATAGTAATCACAGTGGAATGTTCTAATAGTAATCACATTGGAATGTTCTAATAGTAATCACATTGGAATGTTCTAATAGTAATCACAGGTGAATGTTCTAATAGTAATCACAGTGGAATGTTCTAATAGTAATCACAGTGGAATGTTCTAATAGTAATCACAGTGGAATGTTCTAATAGTAATCACATTGGAATGTTCTAATAGTAATCACAGGTGAATGTTCTAATAGTAATCACAGTGGAATGTTCTAATAGTAATCACAGTGGAATGTTCTAATAGTAATCACAGTGGAATGTTCTAATAGTAATCACAGTGGAATGTTCTAATAGTAATCACAGGTGAATGTTCTAATAGTAATCACAGTGGAATGTTCTAATAGTAATCACAGTGGAATGTTCTAATAGTAATCACAGTGGAATGTTCTAATAGTAATCACAGTGGAATGTTCTAATAGTAATCACATTGGAATGTTCTAATAGTAATCACAGTGGAATGTTCTAATAGTAATCACATTGGAATGTTCTAATAGTAATCACATTGGAATGTTCTAATAGTAATCACAGTGGAATGTTCTAATTGTAGTCACAGTGGAATGTTCTAATAGTAATCACAGTGGAATGTTCTAATAGTAATCACATTGGAATGTTCTAATTGTAATCACATTGGAATGTTCTAATAGTAATCACAGTGGAATGTTCTAATAGTAATCACAGTGGAATGTTCTAATAGTAATCACAGTGGAATGTTCTAATAGTAATCACAGTGGAATGTTCTAATAGTAATCACAGTGGAATGTTCTAATAGTAATCACATTGGAATGTTCTAATTGTAATCACATTGGAATGTTCTAATAGTAATCACAGTGGAATGTTCTAATAGTAATCACATTGGAATGTTCTAATAGTAATCACATTGGAATGTTCTAATAGTAATCACAGGTGAATGTTCTAATAGTAATCACATTGGAATGTTCTAATAGTAATCACATTGGAATGTTCTAATAGTAATCACAGTGGAATGTTCCAATATTAATCACAGTGGAATGTTCTAATAGTAATCACATTGGAATGTTCTAATTGTAATCACATTGGAATGTTCTAATTGTAATCACATTGGAATGTTCTAATAGTAATCACAGTGGAATGTTCTAATAGTAATCACAGTGGAATGTTCTAATAGTAATCACATTGGAATGTTCTAATAGTAATCACAGTGGAATGTTCTAATAGTAATCACATTGGAATGTTCTAATAGTAATCACAGTGGAATGTTCTAATAGTAATCACAGTGGAATGTTCTAATAGTAATCACAGTGGAATGTTCTAATAGTAATCACATTGGAATGTTCTAATAGTAATCACAGTGGAATGTTCTAATAGTAATCACATTGGAATGTTCTAATAGTAATCACATTGGAATGTTCTAATAGTAATCACATTGGAATGTTCTAATTGTAATCACATTGGAATGTTCTAATAGTAATCACATTGGAATGTTCTAATAGTAATCACATTGGAATGTTCTAATAGTAATCACATTGGAATGTTCTAATAGTAATCACATTGGAATGTTCTAATAGTAATCACAGTGGAATGTGCTAATAGTAATCACAGTGGAATGTGCTAATAGTAATCACAGTGGAATGTTCTAATAGTAATCACAGTGGAATGTTCTAATAGTAATCACATTGGAATGTTCGAATAGTAATCACAGTGGAATGTTCTAATAGTAATCACATTGGAATGTTCTAATAGTAATCACATTGGAATGTTCTAATAGTAATCACATTGGAATGTTCTAATTGTAATCACATTGGAATGTTCTAATTGTAATCACATTGGAATGTTCTAATTGTAATCACATTGGAATGTTCTAATATTAATCACAGTGGAATGTTCTAATAGTAATCACATTGGAATGTTCTAATAGTAATCACAGTGGAATGTTCTAATAGTAATCACAGTGGAATGTTCTAATAGTAATCACATTGGAATGTTCTAATAGTAATCACAGGTGAATGTTCTAATAGTAATCACAGTGGAATGTTCTAATAGTAATCACAGTGGAATGTTCTAATAGTAATCACAGTGGAATGTTCTAATAGTAATCACAGTGGAATGTTCTAATAGTAATCACAGGTGAATGTTCTAATAGTAATCACAGTGGAATGTTCTAATAGTAATCACAGTGGAATGTTCTAATAGTAATCACAGTGGAATGTTCTAATAGTAATCACAGTGGAATGTTCTAATAGTAATCACATTGGAATGTTCTAATAGTAATCACAGTGGAATGTTCTAATAGTAATCACATTGGAATGTTCTAATAGTAATCACATTGGAATGTTCTAATAGTAATCACAGTGGAATGTTCTAATTGTAGTCACAGTGGAATGTTCTAATAGTAATCACAGTGGAATGTTCTAATAGTAATCACATTGGAATGTTCTAATTGTAATCACATTGGAATGTTCTAATAGTAATCACAGTGGAATGTTCTAATAGTAATCACAGTGGAATGTTCTAATAGTAATCACAGTGGAATGTTCTAATAGTAATCACAGTGGAATGTTCTAATAGTAATCACAGTGGAATGTTCTAATAGTAATCACATTGGAATGTTCTAATTGTAATCACATTGGAATGTTCTAATAGTAATCACAGTGGAATGTTCTAATAGTAATCACATTGGAATGTTCTAATAGTAATCACATTGGAATGTTCTAATAGTAATCACAGGTGAATGTTCTAATAGTAATCACATTGGAATGTTCTAATAGTAATCACATTGGAATGTTCTAATAGTAATCACAGTGGAATGTTCCAATATTAATCACAGTGGAATGTTCTAATAGTAATCACATTGGAATGTTCTAATTGTAATCACATTGGAATGTTCTAATTGTAATCACATTGGAATGTTCTAATAGTAATCACAGTGGAATGTTCTAATAGTAATCACAGTGGAATGTTCTAATAGTAATCACATTGGAATGTTCTAATAGTAATCACAGTGGAATGTTCTAATAGTAATCACATTGGAATGTTCTAATAGTAATCACAGTGGAATGTTCTAATAGTAATCACAGTGGAATGTTCTAATAGTAATCACAGTGGAATGTTCTAATAGTAATCACATTGGAATGTTCTAATAGTAATCACAGTGGAATGTTCTAATAGTAATCACATTGGAATGTTCTAATAGTAATCACATTGGAATGTTCTAATAGTAATCACATTGGAATGTTCTAATTGTAATCACATTGGAATGTTCTAATAGTAATCACATTGGAATGTTCTAATAGTAATCACATTGGAATGTTCTAATAGTAATCACATTGGAATGTTCTAATAGTAATCACATTGGAATGTTCTAATAGTAATCACAGTGGAATGTGCTAATAGTAATCACAGTGGAATGTGCTAATAGTAATCACAGTGGAATGTTCTAATAGTAATCACAGTGGAATGTTCTAATTGTAATCACAGTGGAATGTTCTAATAGTAATCAGAGTGGAATGTTCTAATTGTAATCACAGTGGAATGTTCTAATAGTAATCACAGTGGAATGTTCTAATAGTAATCACAGTGGAATGTTCTAATAGTAATCACAGTGGAATGTTCTAATAGTAATCACAGTGGAATGTTCTAATAGTAATCACAGTGGAATGTTCTAATAGTAATCACAGTGGAATGTTCTAATAGTAATCACAGTGGAATGTTCTAATTGTAATCACAGTGGAATGTTCTAATAGTAATCACAGTGGAATGTTCTAATAGTAATCACAGTGGAATGTTCTAATAGTAATCACAGTGGAATGTTCTAATAGTAATCACAGTGGAATGTTCTAATTGTAATCACAGTGGAATGTTCTAATAGTAATCACAGTGGAATGTTTTAATAGTAATCACAGTGGAATGTTCTAATTGTAATCACAGTGGAATGTTCTAATAGTAATCACAGTGGAATGTTCTAATTGTAATCACAGTGGAATGTTCTAATAGTAATCACAGTGGAATGTTCTAATAGTAATCACAGTGGAATGTTCTAATAGTAATCACAGTGGAATGTTCTAATTGTAATCACAGTGGAATGTTCTAATTGTAATCACATTGGAATGTTCTAATTGTAATCACAGTGGAATGTTCTAATAGTAATCACAGTGGAATGTTCTAATAGTAATCAGAGTGGAATGTTCTAATAGTAATCACAGTGGAATGTGCTAATAGTAATCACAGTGGAATGTGCTAATTGTAATCACATTGGAATGTTCTAATTGTAATCACATTGGAATGTTCTAATAGTAATCACAGTGGAATGTTCTAATAGTAATCACAGGTGAATGTTCCAATAGTAATCACAGTGGAATGTTCTAATAGTAATCACAGTGGAATGTTCTAATAGTAATCACAGTGGAATGTGCTAATAGTAATCACAGTGGAATGTTCTAATTGTAATCACAGTGGAATGTTCTAATAGTAATCACAGTGGAATGTTCTAATTGTAATCACAGTGGAATGTTCTAATTGTAATCACAGTGGAATGTTCTAATTGTAATCACAGTGGAATGTTCTAATAGTAATCACAGTGGAATGTTCTAATAGTAATCACATTGGAATGTTCTAATAGTAATCACAGTGGAATGTTCTAATTGTAATCACAGTGGAATGTTCTAATTGTAATCACAGTGGAATGTTCTAATTGTAATCATATTGGAATGTTCTAATAGTAATCACAGTGGAATGTTCTAATAGTAATCACAGTGGAATGTTCTAATAGTAATCACATTGGAATGTTCTAATAGTAATCACAGTGGAATGTTCTAATAGTAATCACAGTGGAATGTTCTAATAGTAATCACAGTGGAATGTTCTAATAGTAATCACAGTGGAATGTTCTAATAGTAATCACAGTGGAATGTTCTAATAGTAATCACAGTGGAATGTTCTAATTGTAATCACATTGGAATGTTCTAATAGTAATCACAGTGGAATGTTCTAATAGTAATCACAGTGGAATGTTCTAATAGTAATCACAGTGGAATGTTCTAATAGTAATCACAGTGGAATGTTCTAATAGTAATCACAGTGGAATGTTCTAATATTAATCACAGTGGAATGTTCTAATAGTAATCACAGTGGAATGTGCTAATAGTAATCACAGTGGAATGTTCTAATTGTAATCACAGTGGAATGTTCTAATAGTAATCACAGTGGAATGTTCTAATAGTAATCACAGTGGAATGTTCTAATAGTAATCACAGTGGAATGTTCTAATTGTAGTCACAGTGGAATGTTCTAATAGTAATCACAGTGGAATGTTCTAATATTAATCACAGTGGAATGTTCTAATAGTAATCACATTGGAATGTTCTAATAGTAATCACAGTGGAATGTTCTAATAGTAATCACAGTGGAATGTTCTAATATTAATCACAGTGGAATGTTCTAATAGTAATCACAGTGGAATGTTCTAATAGTAATCACATTGGAATGTTCTAATAGTAATCACAGTGGAATGTTCTAATAGTAATCACAGTGGAATGTTCTAATAGTAATCACAGTGGAATGTTCTAATAGTAATCACAGTGGAATGTTCTAATAGTAATCACAGTGGAATGTTCTAATAGTAATCACAGTGGAATGTTCTAATAGTAATCACAGTGGAATGTTCTAATAGTAATCACATTGGAATGTTCTAATAGTAATCACAGTGGAATGTTCAAATAGTAATCACAGTGGAATGTTCTAATAGTAATCACAGTGGAATGTTCTAATTGTAATCACAGTGGAATGATCTAATTGTAACCACAGTGGAATGTTCTAATAGTAATCACAGTGGAATGTTCTAATAGTAATCACATTGGAATGTTCTAATAGTAATCACAGTAGAATGTTCTAATAGTAATCACAGTGGAATGTTCTAATAGTAATCACATTGGAATGTTCTAATAGTAATCACAGGTGAATGTTCTAATAGTAATCACAGTGGAATGTTCTAATAGTAATCACATTGGAATGTTCTAATAGTAATCACAGGTGAATGTTCTAATAGTAATCACAGTGGAATGTTCTAATAGTAATCACAGTGGAATGTTCTAATAGTAATCACATTGGAATGTTCTAATAGTAATCACAGTGGAATGTTCTAATAGTAATCACATTGGAATGTTCTAATAGTAATCACAGTGGAATGTTCTAATAGTAATCACATTGGAATGTTCTAATAGTAATCACAGTGGAATGTTCTAATAGTAATCACATTGGAATGTTCTAATAGTAATCACATTGGAATGTTCTAATAGTAATCACAGTGGAATGTTCTAATAGTAATCACAGTGGAATGTTCTAATTGTAATCACATTGGAATGTTCTAATAGTAATCACAGTGGAATGTTCTAATAGTAATCACAGTGGAATGTTCTAATAGTAATCACAGTGGAATGTTCTAATAGTAATCACAGTGGAATGTTCTAATAGTAATCACATTGGAATGTTCTAATAGTAATCACAGTGGAATGTTCTAATAGTAATCACATTGGAATGTTCTAATAGTAATCACATTGGAATGTTCTAATAGTAATCACAGTGGAATGTTCTAATAGTAATCACAGTGGAATGTTCTAATTGTAATCACATTGGAATGTTCTAATAGTAATCACAGTGGAATGTTCTAATAGTAATCACAGTGGAATGTTCTAATAGTAATCACAGTGGAATGTTCTAATAGTAATCACAGTGGAATGTTCTAATAGTAATCACAGTGGAATGTTCTAATATTAATCACAGTGGAATGTTCTAATAGTAATCACAGTGGAATGTGCTAATAGTAATCACAGTGGAATGTTCTAATTGTAATCACAGTGGAATGTTCTAATAGTAATCACAGTGGAATGTTCTAATAGTAATCACAGTGGAATGTTCTAATAGTAATCACAGTGGAATGTTCTAATTGTAGTCACAGTGGAATGTTCTAATAGTAATCACAGTGGAATGTTCTAATATTAATCACAGTGGAATGTTCTAATAGTAATCACATTGGAATGTTCTAATAGTAATCACAGTGGAATGTTCTAATAGTAATCACAGTGGAATGTTCTAATATTAATCACAGTGGAATGTTCTAATAGTAATCACAGTGGAATGTTCTAATAGTAATCACATTGGAATGTTCTAATAGTAATCACAGTGGAATGTTCTAATAGTAATCACAGTGGAATGTTCTAATAGTAATCACAGTGGAATGTTCTAATAGTAATCACAGTGGAATGTTCTAATAGTAATCACAGTGGAATGTTCTAATAGTAATCACAGTGGAATGTTCTAATAGTAATCACAGTGGAATGTTCTAATTGTAATCACAGTGGAATGATCTAATTGTAACCACAGTGGAATGTTCTAATAGTAATCACAGTGGAATGTTCTAATAGTAATCACATTGGAATGTTCTAATAGTAATCACAGTAGAATGTTCTAATAGTAATCACAGTGGAATGTTCTAATAGTAATCACATTGGAATGTTCTAATAGTAATCACAGGTGAATGTTCTAATAGTAATCACAGTGGAATGTTCTAATAGTAATCACATTGGAATGTTCTAATAGTAATCACAGGTGAATGTTCTAATAGTAATCACAGTGGAATGTTCTAATAGTAATCACAGTGGAATGTTCTAATAGTAATCACATTGGAATGTTCTAATAGTAATCACAGTGGAATGTTCTAATAGTAATCACATTGGAATGTTCTAATAGTAATCACAGTGGAATGTTCTAATAGTAATCACATTGGAATGTTCTAATAGTAATCACAGTGGAATGTTCTAATAGTAATCACATTGGAATGTTCTAATAGTAATCACAGTGGAATGTTCTAATAGTAATCACAGTGGAATGTTCTAATAGTAATCACATTGGAATGTTCTAATAGTAATCACAGGTGAATGTTCTAATAGTAATCACAGTGGAATGTTCTAATAGTAATCACAGTGGAATGTTCTAATAGTAATCACAGTGGAATGTTCTAATAGTAATCACATTGGAATGTTCTAATAGTAATCACATTGGAATGTTCTAATAGTAATCACAGTGGAATGTTCTAATAGTAATCACAGTGGAATGTTCTAATAGTAATCACAGTGGAATGTTCTAATAGTAATCACAGTGGAATGTTCTAATAGTAATCACATTGGAATGTTCTAATAGTAATCACAGGTGAATGTTCTAATAGTAATCACAGTGGAATGTTCTAATAGTAATCACAGTGGAATGTTCTAATAGTAATCACATTGGAATGTTCTAATAGTAATCACAGTGGAATGTTCTAATAGTAATCACAGTGGAATGTTCTAATAGTAATCACAGTGGAATGTTCTAATAGTAATCACAGGTGAATGTTCTAATAGTAATCACAGTGGAATGTTCTAATAGTAATCACATTGGAATGTTCTAATAGTAATCACAGGTGAATGTTCTAATAGTAATCACAGTGGAATGTTCTAATAGTAATCACAGTGGAATGTTCTAATAGTAATCACAGTGGAATGTGCTAATAGTAATCACAGTGGAATGTTCTAATAGTAATCACAGTTGAATGTTCTAATAGTAATCACAGTGGAATGTTCTAATAGTAATCACAGTGGAATGTTCTAATAGTAATCACATTGGAATGTTCCAATAGTAATCACAGTGGAATGTTCTAATAGTAATCACATTGGAATGTTCTAATAGTAATCACAGGTGAATGTTCTAATAGTAATCACAGTGGAATGTTCTAATAGTAATCACAGGTGAATGTTCTAATAGTAATCACAGTGGAATGTACTAATAGTAATCACATTGGAATGTTCTAATAGTAATCACAGTGGAATGTTCTAATAGTAATCACAGGTGAATGTTCTAATAGTAATCACAGTGGAATGTTCTAATAGTAATCACAGTGGAATGTTCTAATAGTAATCACAGTGGAATGTTCTAATAGTAATCACATTGGAATGTTCTAATAGTAATCACATTGGAATGTTCTAATAGTAATCACAGGTGAATGTTCTAATAGTAATCACAGTGGAATGTTCTAATAGTAATCACAGGTGAATGTTCTAATAGTAATCACAGTGGAATGTTCTAATAGTAATCACAGGTGAATGTTCTAATAGTAATCACAGTGGAATGTTCTAATAGTAATCACATTGGAATGTTCTAATAGTAATCACATTGGAATGTTCTAATAGTAATCACAGGTGAATGTTCTAATAGTAATCACAGTGGAATGTTCTAATAGTAATCACAGTGGAATGTTCTAATAGTAATCACAGTGGAATGTTCTAATAGTAATCACATTGGAATGTTCTAATAGTAATCACAGGTGAATGTTCTAATAGTAATCACAGTGGAATGTTCTAATAGTAATCACAGTGGAATGTTCTAATAGTAATCACAGTGGAATGTTCTAATAGTAATCACAGTGGAATGTTCTAATAGTAATCACAGGTGAATGTTCTAATAGTAATCACAGTGGAATGTTCTAATAGTAATCACAGTGGAATGTTCTAATAGTAATCACAGTGGAATGTTCTAATAGTAATCACAGTGGAATGTTCTAATAGTAATCACATTGGAATGTTCTAATAGTAATCACAGTGGAATGTTCTAATAGTAATCACATTGGAATGTTCTAATAGTAATCACATTGGAATGTTCTAATAGTAATCACAGTGGAATGTTCTAATTGTAGTCACAGTGGAATGTTCTAATAGTAATCACAGTGGAATGTTCTAATAGTAATCACATTGGAATGTTCTAATTGTAATCACATTGGAATGTTCTAATAGTAATCACAGTGGAATGTTCTAATAGTAATCACAGTGGAATGTTCTAATAGTAATCACAGTGGAATGTTCTAATAGTAATCACAGTGGAATGTTCTAATAGTAATCACAGTGGAATGTTCTAATAGTAATCACATTGGAATGTTCTAATTGTAATCACATTGGAATGTTCTAATAGTAATCACAGTGGAATGTTCTAATAGTAATCACATTGGAATGTTCTAATAGTAATCACATTGGAATGTTCTAATAGTAATCACAGGTGAATGTTCTAATAGTAATCACATTGGAATGTTCTAATAGTAATCACATTGGAATGTTCTAATAGTAATCACAGTGGAATGTTCCAATATTAATCACAGTGGAATGTTCTAATAGTAATCACATTGGAATGTTCTAATTGTAATCACATTGGAATGTTCTAATTGTAATCACATTGGAATGTTCTAATAGTAATCACAGTGGAATGTTCTAATAGTAATCACAGTGGAATGTTCTAATAGTAATCACATTGGAATGTTCTAATAGTAATCACAGTGGAATGTTCTAATAGTAATCACATTGGAATGTTCTAATAGTAATCACAGTGGAATGTTCTAATAGTAATCACAGTGGAATGTTCTAATAGTAATCACAGTGGAATGTTCTAATAGTAATCACATTGGAATGTTCTAATAGTAATCACAGTGGAATGTTCTAATAGTAATCACATTGGAATGTTCTAATAGTAATCACATTGGAATGTTCTAATAGTAATCACATTGGAATGTTCTAATTGTAATCACATTGGAATGTTCTAATAGTAATCACATTGGAATGTTCTAATAGTAATCACATTGGAATGTTCTAATAGTAATCACATTGGAATGTTCTAATAGTAATCACATTGGAATGTTCTAATAGTAATCACAGTGGAATGTGCTAATAGTAATCACAGTGGAATGTGCTAATAGTAATCACAGTGGAATGTTCTAATAGTAATCACAGTGGAATGTTCTAATAGTAATCACATTGGAATGTTCGAATAGTAATCACAGTGGAATGTTCTAATAGTAATCACATTGGAATGTTCTAATAGTAATCACATTGGAATGTTCTAATAGTAATCACATTGGAATGTTCTAATTGTAATCACATTGGAATGTTCTAATTGTAATCACATTGGAATGTTCTAATTGTAATCACATTGGAATGTTCTAATATTAATCACAGTGGAATGTTCTAATAGTAATCACATTGGAATGTTCTAATAGTAATCACAGTGGAATGTTCTAATAGTAATCACAGTGGAATGTTCTAATAGTAATCACATTGGAATGTTCTAATAGTAATCACAGGTGAATGTTCTAATAGTAATCACAGTGGAATGTTCTAATAGTAATCACAGTGGAATGTTCTAATAGTAATCACAGTGGAATGTTCTAATAGTAATCACAGTGGAATGTTCTAATAGTAATCACAGGTGAATGTTCTAATAGTAATCACAGTGGAATGTTCTAATAGTAATCACAGTGGAATGTTCTAATAGTAATCACAGTGGAATGTTCTAATAGTAATCACAGTGGAATGTTCTAATAGTAATCACATTGGAATGTTCTAATAGTAATCACAGTGGAATGTTCTAATAGTAATCACATTGGAATGTTCTAATAGTAATCACATTGGAATGTTCTAATAGTAATCACAGTGGAATGTTCTAATTGTAGTCACAGTGGAATGTTCTAATAGTAATCACAGTGGAATGTTCTAATAGTAATCACATTGGAATGTTCTAATTGTAATCACATTGGAATGTTCTAATAGTAATCACAGTGGAATGTTCTAATAGTAATCACAGTGGAATGTTCTAATAGTAATCACAGTGGAATGTTCTAATAGTAATCACAGTGGAATGTTCTAATAGTAATCACAGTGGAATGTTCTAATAGTAATCACATTGGAATGTTCTAATTGTAATCACATTGGAATGTTCTAATAGTAATCACAGTGGAATGTTCTAATAGTAATCACATTGGAATGTTCTAATAGTAATCACATTGGAATGTTCTAATAGTAATCACAGGTGAATGTTCTAATAGTAATCACATTGGAATGTTCTAATAGTAATCACATTGGAATGTTCTAATAGTAATCACAGTGGAATGTTCCAATATTAATCACAGTGGAATGTTCTAATAGTAATCACATTGGAATGTTCTAATTGTAATCACATTGGAATGTTCTAATTGTAATCACATTGGAATGTTCTAATAGTAATCACAGTGGAATGTTCTAATAGTAATCACAGTGGAATGTTCTAATAGTAATCACATTGGAATGTTCTAATAGTAATCACAGTGGAATGTTCTAATAGTAATCACATTGGAATGTTCTAATAGTAATCACAGTGGAATGTTCTAATAGTAATCACAGTGGAATGTTCTAATAGTAATCACAGTGGAATGTTCTAATAGTAATCACATTGGAATGTTCTAATAGTAATCACAGTGGAATGTTCTAATAGTAATCACATTGGAATGTTCTAATAGTAATCACATTGGAATGTTCTAATAGTAATCACATTGGAATGTTCTAATTGTAATCACATTGGAATGTTCTAATAGTAATCACATTGGAATGTTCTAATAGTAATCACATTGGAATGTTCTAATAGTAATCACATTGGAATGTTCTAATAGTAATCACATTGGAATGTTCTAATAGTAATCACAGTGGAATGTGCTAATAGTAATCACAGTGGAATGTGCTAATAGTAATCACAGTGGAATGTTCTAATAGTAATCACAGTGGAATGTTCTAATAGTAATCACATTGGAATGTTCTAATAGTAATCACAGTGGAATGTTCTAATAGTAATCACATTGGAATGTTCTAATAGTAATCACATTGGAATGTTCTAATAGTAATCACATTGGAATGTTCTAATTGTAATCACATTGGAATGTTCTAATTGTAATCACATTGGAATGTTCTAATTGTAATCACATTGGAATGTTCTAATATTAATCACAGTGGAATGTTCTAATAGTAATCACATTGGAATGTTCTAATAGTAATCACATTGGAATGTTCTAATAGTAATCACATTGGAATGTTCTAATTGTAATCACATTGGAATGTTCTAATAGTAATCACATTGGAATGTTCTAATAGTAATCACAGTGGAATGTTCTTATAGTAATCACATTGGAATGTTCTAATAGTAATCACAGTGGAATGTGCTAATAGTAATCACAGTGGAATGTGCTAATAGTAATCACAGTGGAATGTTCTAATAGTAATCACATTGGAATGTTCTAATAGTAATCACAGTGGAATGTTCTAATAGTAATCACATTGGAATGTTCTAATAGTAATCACAGTGGAATGTTCTAATAGTAATCACAGTGGAATGTTCTAATAGTAATCACAGTGGAATGTTCTAATAGTAATCACATTGGAATGTTCTAATAGTAATCACAGTGGAATGTTCTAATAGTAATCACATTGGAATGTTCTAATAGTAATCACATTGGAATGTTCTAATAGTAATCACATTGGAATGTTCTAATTGTAATCACATTGGAATGTTCTAATAGTAATCACATTGGAATGTTCTAATAGTAATCACATTGGAATGTTCTAATAGTAATCACATTGGAATGTTCTAATAGTAATCACATTGGAATGTTCTAATAGTAACCACAGTGGAATGTGCTAATAGTAATCACAGTGGAATGTGCTAATAGTAATCACAGTGGAATGTTCTAATAGTAATCACATTGGAATGTTCTAATAGTAATCACATTGGAATGTTCTAATAGTAATCACATTGGAATGTTCTAATAGTAATCACATTGGAATGTTCTAATAGTAATCACATTGGAATGTTCTAATAGTAATCACATTGGAATGTTCTAATAGTAATCACATTGGAATGTTCTAATTGTAATCACATTGGAATGTTCTAATTGTAATCACAGTGGAATGTTCTAATGGTAATCACATTGGAATGTTCTAATTGTAATCACATTGGAATGTTCTAATAGTAATCACATTGGAATGTTCTAATAGTAATCACATTGGAATGTTCTAATAGTAATCACAGTGGAATGTTCTAATAGTAATCACAGTGGAATGTGCTAATAGTAATCACAGTGGAATGTTCTAATAGTAATCACAGTGGAATGTTCTAATAGTAATCACAGTGGAATGTTCTAATTGTAATCACATTGGAATGTTCTAATAGTAATCACAGTGGAATGTTCTAATAGTAATCACATTGGAATGTTCTAATAGTAATCACATTGGAATGTTCTAATAGTAATCACATTGGAATGTTCTAATTGTAATCACATTGGAATGTTCTAATTGTAATCACATTGGAATGTTCTAATTGTAATCACATTGGAATGTTCTAATTGTAATCACATTGGAATGTTCTAATAGTAATCACATTGGAATGTTCTAATAGTAATCACATTGGAATGTTCTAATAGTAATCACATTGGAATGTTCTAATAGTAATCACATTGGAATGTTCTAATAGTAATCACATTGGAATGTTCTAATAGTAATCACAGTGGAATGTTCTAATAGTAATCACATTGGAATGTTCTAATAGTAATCACAGTGGAATGTGCTAATAGTAATCACAGTGGAATGTGCTAATAGTAATCACAGTGGAATGTGCTAATAGTAATCACAGTGGAATGTTCTAATAGTAATCACATTGGAATGTTCTAATAGTAATCACATTGGAATGTTCTAATTGTAATCACATTGGAATGTTCTAATTGTAATCACAGTGGAATGTTCTAATAGTAATCACAGTGGAATGTTCTAATTGTAATCACAGTGGAATGTTCTAATAGTAATCACATTGGAATGTTCTAATAGTAATCACATTGGAATGTTCTAATAGTAATCACAGTGGAATGTTCTAATAGTAATCACATTGGAATGTTCTAATAGTAATCACAGTGGAATGTTCTAATAGTAATCACATTGGAATGTTCTAATAGTAATCACATTGGAATGTTCTAATAGTAATCACATTGGAATGTTCTAATAGTAATCACATTGGAATGTTCTAATAGTAATCACATTGGAATGTTCTAATAGTAATCACAGTGGAATGTTCTAATAGTAATCACAGTGGAATGTTCTAATAGTAATCACAGTGGAATGTTCTAATAGTAATCACATTGGAATGTTCTAATAGTAATCACATTGGAATGTTCTAATAGTAATCACAGTGGAATGTTCTAATTGTAATCACATTGGAATGTTCTAATTGTAATCACATTGGAATGTTCTAATTGTAATCACATTGGAATGTTCTAATTGTAATCACATTGGAATGTTCTAATAGTAATCACAGTGGAATGTTCTAATAGTAATCACATTGGAATGTTCTAATTGTAATCACATTGGAATGTTCTAATAGTAATCACATTGGAATGTTCTAATAGTAATCACAGTGGAATGTTCTAATAGTAATCACAGTGGAATGTTCTAATAGTAATCACAGTGGAATGTTCTAATAGTAATCACATTGGAATGTTCTAATAGTAATCACAGTGGAATGTTCTAATAGTAATCACAGTGGAATGTTCTAATAGTAATCACAGTGGAATGTTCTAATTGTAGTCACAGTGGAATGTTCTAATAGTAATCACATTGGAATGTTCTAATAGTAATCACAGTGGAATGTTCTAATAGTAATCACAGTGGAATGTTCTAATAGTAATCACATTGGAATGTTCTAATTGTAATCACAGTGGAATGTTCTAATAGTAATCACATTGGAATGTTCTAATAGTAATCACATTGGAATGTTCTAATAGTAATCACAGTGGAATGTTCTAATAGTAATCACAGTGGAATGTTCTAATAGTAATCACAGTGGAATGTTCTAATTGTAATCACAGTGGAATGTTCTAATAGTAATCACAGTGGAATGTTCTAATAGTAGTCACAGTGGAATGTTCTAATAGTAATCACATTGGAATGTTCTAATAGTAATCACAGTGGAATGTTCTAATAGTAATCACAGTGGAATGTTCTAATAGTAATCACAGTGGAATGTTCTAATAGTAATCACAGTGGAATGTTCTAATAGTAATCACAGTGGAATGTTCTAATAGTAATCACAGTGGAATGTTCTAATAGTAATCACAGTGGAATGTTCTAATAGTAATCACAGTGGAATGTTCTAATAGTAATCACAGTGGAATGTTCTAATTGTAGTCACAGTGGAATGTTCTAATAGTAATCACATTGGAATGTTCTAATAGTAATCACAGTGGAATGTTCTAATAGTAATCACATTGGAATGTTCTAATTGTAATCACAGTGGAATGTTCTAATAGTAATCACATTGGAATGTTCTAATTGTAATCACAGTGGAATGTTCTAATAGTAATCACAGTGGAATGTTCTAATAGTAATCACATTGGAATGTTCTAATTGTAATCACAGTGGAATGTTCTAATAGTAATCACATTGGAATGTTCTAATTGTAATCACATTGGAATGTTCTAATTGTAATCACATTGGAATGTTCTAATTGTAATCATGTTGGAATGTTCTAATAGTAATCACAGTGGAATGTTCTAATAGTAATCACAGTGGAATGTTCTAATAGTAATCACAGTGGAATGTTCTAATATTAATCACAGTGGAATGTTCTAATAGTAATCACAGTGGAATGTTCTAATTGTAATCACATTGGAATGTTCTAATAGTAATCACAGTGGAATGTTCTAATAGTAATCACATTGGAATGTTCTAATAGTAATCACAGTGGAATGTTCTAATAGTAATCACAGTGGAATGTTCTAATAGTAATCACAGTGGAATGTTCTAATAGTAATCACAGTGGAATGTTCTAATAGTAATCACAGTGGAATGTTCTAATAGTAATCACAGTGGAATGTTCTAATTGTAATCACATTGGAATGTTCTAATAGTAATCACATTGGAATGTTCTAATAGTAATCACAGTGGAATGTTCTAATAGTAATCACAGTGGAATGTTCTAATAGTAATCACAGTGGAATGTTCTAATAGTAATCACATTGGAATGTTCTAATAGTAATCACAGTGGAATGTGCTAATAGTAATCACATTGGAATGTTCTAATAGTAATCACAGTGGAATGTTCTAATAGTAATCACATTGGAATGTTCTAATAGTAATCACATTGGAATGTTCTAATAGTAATCACAGTGGAATGTTCTAATAGTAATCACATTGGAATGTTCTAATAGTAATCACATTGGAATGTTCTAATAGTAATCACAGTGGAATGTTCTAATAGTAATCACATTGGAATGTTCTAATAGTAATCACATTGGAATGTTCTAATTGTAATCACATTGGAATGTTCTAATAGTAATCACATTGGAATGTTCTAATTGTAATCACATTGGAATGTTCTAATAGTAATCACAGTGGAATGTTCTAATAGTAATCACATTGGAATGTTCTAATAGTAATCACATTGGAATGTTCTAATAGTAATCACATTGGAATGTTCTAATAGTAATCACAGTGGAATGTTCTAATAGTAATCACATTGGAATGTTCTAATAGTAATCACATTGGAATGTTCTAATAGTAATCACATTGGAATGTTCTAATAGTAATCACATTGGAATGTTCTAATTGTAATCACATTGGAATGTTCTAATTGTAATCACATTGGAATGTTCTAATAGTAATCACATTGGAATGTTCTAATAGTAATCACATTGGAATGTTCTAATAGTAATCACATTGGAATGTTCTAATAGTAATCACAGTGGAATGTTCTAATAGTAATCACATTGGAATGTTCTAATAGTAATCACATTGGAATGTTCTAATTGTAATCACATTGGAATGTTCTAATAGTAATCACATTGGAATGTTCTAATAGTAATCACATTGGAATGTTCTAATAGTAATCACAGTGGAATGTTCTAATAGTAATCACAGTGGAATGTTCTAATAGTAATCACATTGGAATGTTCTAATAGTAATCACATTGGAATGTTCTAATAGTAATCACAGTGGAATGTTCTAATAGTAATCACAGTGGAATGTTCTAATTGTAATCACATTGGAATGTTCTAATAGTAATCACAGTGGAATGTTCTAATAGTAATCACAGTGGAATGTTCTAATAGTAATCACAGTGGAATGTTCTAATAGTAATCACAGTGGAATGTTCTAATAGTAATCACAATGGAATGTTCTAATAGTAATCACAGTGGAATGTTCTAATAGTAATCACAGTGGAATGTTCTAATAGTAATCACATTGGAATGTTCTAATAGTAATAACAGTGGAATGTTCTAATAGTAATCACAGTGGAATGTTCTAATAGTAATCACATTGGAATGTTCTAATAGAAGTCACATTGGAATGTTCTAATAGTAATCACATTGGAATGTTCTAATAGTAATCACAGTGGAATGTTCTAATAGTAATCACAGTGGAATGTTCTAATAGTAATCACAGTGGAATGTTCTAATTGTAGTCACAGTGGAATGTTCTAATAGTAATCACATTGGAATGTTCTAATAGTAATCACAGTGGAATGTTCTAATAGTAATCACAGTGGAATGTTCTAATAGTAATCACAGGTGAATGTTCTAATAGTAATCACAGTGGAATGTTCTAATAGTAATCACATTGGAATGTTCTAATTGTAATCACATTGGAATGTTCTAATTGTAGTCACAGTGGAATGTTCTAATAGTAATCACAGTGGAATGTTCTAATTGTAGTCACAGTGGAATTACATTTACATTTAAGTCATTTAGCAGACGCTCTTATCACAGTGGAATGTTCTAATAGTAATCACATTGGAATGTTCTAATAGTAATCACAGTGGAATGTTCTAATAGTAATCACAGTGGAATGTTCTAATAGTAATCACAGTGGAATGTTCTAATAGTAATCATATTGGAATGTTCTAATAGTAATCACAGTGGGATGTTCTAATAGTAATCACAGTGGAATGTTCTAATAGTAATCACAGTGGAATGTTCTAATAGTAATCACAGTGGAATGTTCTAATAGTAATCACAGTGGAATGTTCTAATAGTAATCACAGTGGAATGTTCTAATTGTAGTCACAGTGGAATGTTCTAATAGTAATCACATTGGAATGTTCTAATAGTAATCACAGTGGAATGTTCTAATAGTAATCACAGTGGAATGTTCTAATAGTAATCACAGGTGAATGTTCTAATAGTAATCACAGTGGAATGTTCTAATAGTAATCACATTGGAATGTTCTAATTGTAATCACATTGGAATGTTCTAATTGTAGTCACAGTGGAATGTTCTAATAGTAATCACAGTGGAATGTTCTAATTGTAGTCACAGTGGAATTACATTTACATTTAAGTCATTTAGCAGACGCTCTTATCACAGTGGAATGTTCTAATAGTAATCACATTGGAATGTTCTAATAGTAATCACAGTGGAATGTTCTAATAGTAATCACAGTGGAATGTTCTAATAGTAATCACAGTGGAATGTTCTAATAGTAATCATATTGGAATGTTCTAATAGTAATCACATTGGAATGTTCTAATAGTAATCACAGTGGGATGTTCTAATAGTAATCACAGTGGAATGTTCTAATAGTAATCACAGTGGAATGTTCTAATAGTAATCACAGTGGAATGTTCTAATAGTAATCACAGTGGAATGTTCTAATAGTAATCACAGTGGAATGTTCTAATAGTAATCACATTGGAATGTTCTAATTGTAATCACATTGGAATGTTCTAATTGTAATCACATTGGAATGTTCTAATTGTAATCATGTTGGAATGTTCTAATAGTAATCACAGTGGAATGTTCTAATAGTAATCACAGTGGAATGTTCTAATAGTAATCACAGTGGAATGTTCTAATATTAATCACAGTGGAATGTTCTAATAGTAATCACAGTGGAATGTTCTAATTGTAATCACATTGGAATGTTCTAATAGTAATCACAGTGGAATGTTCTAATAGTAATCACATTGGAATGTTCTAATAGTAATCACAGTGGAATGTTCTAATATTAATCACAGTGGAATGTTCTAATTGTAATCACAGTGGAATGTTCTAATAGTAATCACAGTGGAATGTTCTAATAGTAATCACAGTGGAATGTTCTAATAGTAATCAGAGTGGAATGTTCTAATAGTAATCACAGTGGAATGTTCTAATTGTAATCACAGTGGAATGTTCTAATTGTAATCACAGTGGAATGTTCTAATAGTAATCACAGTGGAATGTTCTAATTGTAATCATATTGGAATGTTCTAATTGTAATCATATTGGAATGTGCTAATAGTAATTACAGTGGAATGTTCTAATAGTAATCACAGTGGAATGTTCTAATTGTAATCACATTGGAATGTTCTAATAGTAATCACAGTGGAATGTTCTAATAGTATTCACATTGGAATGTTCTAATAGTAATCACAGTTGAATGTTCCAATATTAATCACAGTGGAATGTTCTAATTGTTATCACAGTGGAATGTTCTAATAGTAATCATATTGGAATGTTCTAATAGTAATCACAGTGGAATGTTCTAATAGTATTCACATTGGAATGTTCTAATAGTAATCACAGTGGAATGTTCTAATAGTAATCACATTGGAATGTTCTAATAGTAATCACATTGGAATGTTCTAATAGTAATCATATTGGAATGTTCTAATAGTAATCACAGTTGAATGTTCCAATATTAATCACAGTGGAATGTTCTAATTGTTATCACAGTGGAATGTTCTAATAGTAATCATATTGGAATGTTCTAATAGTAATCACAGTGGAATGTTCTAATAGTATTCACATTGGAATGTTCTAATAGTAATCACAGTTGAATGTTCCAATATTAATCACAGTGGAATGTTCTAATTGTTATCACAGTGGAATGTTCTAATAGTAATCACAGTGGAATGTTCTAATTGTAATCACAGTGGAATGTTCTAATTGTAGTCACAGTGGAATGTACTAATTGTAATCACAGTGGAATGTTCTAATAGTAATCACAGTGGAATGTTCTAATAGTAGTCACAGTGGAATGTTCTAATAGTAATCACATTGGAATGTTCTAATAGTAATCACAGTGGAATGTTCTAATAGTAATCACAGTGGAATGTTCTAATAGTAATCACAGTGGAATGTTCTAATAGTAATCACAGTGGAATGTTCTAATAGTAATCACAGTGGAATGTTCTAATAGTAATCACAGTGGAATGTTCTAATAGTAATCACAGTGGAATGTTCTAATAGTAATCACAGTGGAATGTTCTAATAGTAATCACAGTGGAATGTTCTAATAGTAATCACAGTGGAATGTTCTAATTGTAGTCACAGTGGAATGTTCTAATAGTAATCACATTGGAATGTTCTAATAGTAATCACATTGGAATGTTCTAATAGTAATCACATTGGAATGTTCTAATTGTAATCACAGTGGAATGTTCTAATAGTAATCACATTGGAATGTTCTAATAGTAATCACATTGGAATGTTCTAATAGTAATCACAGTGGAATGTTCTAATAGTAATCACAGTGGAATGTTCTAATTGTAGTCACAGTGGAATGTTCTAATAGTAATCACATTGGAATGTTCTAATAGTAATCACAGTGGAATGTTCTAATAGTAATCACATTGGAATGTTCTAATTGTAATCACAGTGGAATGTTCTAATAGTAATCACATTGGAATGTTCTAATAGTAATCACATTGGAATGTTCTAATAGTAATCACATTGGAATGTTCTAATAGTAATCACAGTGGAATGTTCTAATAGTAATCACATTGGAATGTTCTAATAGTAATCACATTGGAATGTTCTAATTGTAATCACATTGGAATGTTCTAATAGTAATCACAGTGGAATGTTCTAATAGTAATCACATTGGAATGTTCTAATAGTAATCACATTGGAATGTTCTAATAGTAATCACATTGGAATGTTCTAATAGTAATCACAGTGGAATGTTCTAATAGTAATCACAGTGGAATGTTCTAATAGTAATCACATTGGAATGTTCTAATAGTAATCACATTGGAATGTTCTAATAGTAATCACAGGTGAATGTTCTAATAGTAATCACAGTGGAATGTTCTAATTGTAATCACATTGGAATGTTCTAATAGTAATCACAGTGGAATGTTCTAATAGTAATCACAGTGGAATGTTCTAATAGTAATCACAGTGGAATGTTCTAATAGTAATCACAGTGGAATGTTCTAATAGTAATCACATTGGAATGTTCTAATAGTAATCACAGTGGAATGTTCTAATAGTAATCACAGTGGAATGTTCTAATAGTAATCACATTGGAATGTTCTAATAGTAATCACAGTGGAATGTTCTAATAGTAATCACAGTGGAATGTTCTAATAGTAATCACATTGGAATGTTCTAATAGTAGTCACATTGGAATGTTCTAATAGTAATCACATTGGAATGTTCTAATAGTAATCACAGTGGAATGTTCTAATAGTAATCACAGTGGAATGTTCTAATAGTAATCACAGTGGAATGTTCTAATTGTAGTCACAGTGGAATGTTCTAATAGTAATCACATTGGAATGTTCTAATAGTAATCACAGTGGAATGTTCTAATAGTAATCACAGTGGAATGTTCTAATAGTAATCACAGTGGAATGTTCTAATAGTAATCACAGTGGAATGTTCTAATAGTAATCACAGTGGAATGTTCTAATAGTAATCACAGGTGAATGTTCTAATAGTAATCACAGTGGAATGTTCTAATAGTAATCACATTGGAATGTTCTAATTGTAATCACATTGGAATGTTCTAATTGTAGTCACAGTGGAATGTTCTAATAGTAATCACAGTGGAATGTTCTAATTGTAGTCACAGTGGAATGTTCTAATAGTAATCACATTGGAATGTTCTAATATTAATCACAGTGGAATGTTCTAATAGTAATCACATTGGAATGTTCTAATTGTAATCACATTGGAATGTTCTAATTGTAATCATGTTGGAATGTTCTAATAGTAATCACAGTGGAATGTTCTAATAGTAATCACAGTGGAATGTTCTAATAGTAATCACAGTGGAATGTTCTAATATTAATCACAGTGGAATGTTCTAATAGTAATCACAGTGGAATGTTCTAATAGTAATCACATTGGAATGTTCTAATAGTAATCACAGTGGAATGTTCTAATAGTAATCACAGTGGAATGTTCTAATAGTAATCACAGTGGAATGTTCTAATAGTAATCATATTGGAATGTTCTAATAGTAATCACATTGGAATGTTCTAATAGTAATCACAGTGGAATGTTCTAATAGTAATCACAGTGGAATGTTCTAATAGTAATCACAGTGGAATGTTCTAATAGTAATCACATTGGAATGTTCTAATAGTAATCACATTGGAATGTTCTAATAGTAATCACAGGTGAATGTTCTAATAGTAATCACAGTGGAATGTTCTAATTGTAATCACATTGGAATGTTCTAATAGTAATCACAGTGGAATGTTCTAATAGTAATCACAGTGGAATGTTCTAATAGTAATCACAGTGGAATGTTCTAATAGTAATCACAGTGGAATGTTCTAATAGTAATCACATTGGAATGTTCTAATAGTAATCACAGTGGAATGTTCTAATAGTAATCACAGTGGAATGTTCTAATAGTAATCACATTGGAATGTTCTAATAGTAATCACAGTGGAATGTTCTAATAGTAATCACAGTGGAATGTTCTAATAGTAATCACATTGGAATGTTCTAATAGTAGTCACATTGGAATGTTCTAATAGTAATCACATTGGAATGTTCTAATAGTAATCACAGTGGAATGTTCTAATAGTAATCACAGTGGAATGTTCTAATAGTAATCACAGTGGAATGTTCTAATTGTAGTCACAGTGGAATGTTCTAATAGTAATCACATTGGAATGTTCTAATAGTAATCACAGTGGAATGTTCTAATAGTAATCACAGTGGAATGTTCTAATAGTAATCACAGTGGAATGTTCTAATAGTAATCACAGTGGAATGTTCTAATAGTAATCACAGTGGAATGTTCTAATAGTAATCACAGGTGAATGTTCTAATAGTAATCACAGTGGAATGTTCTAATAGTAATCACATTGGAATGTTCTAATTGTAATCACATTGGAATGTTCTAATTGTAGTCACAGTGGAATGTTCTAATAGTAATCACAGTGGAATGTTCTAATTGTAGTCACAGTGGAATGTTCTAATAGTAATCACATTGGAATGTTCTAATATTAATCACAGTGGAATGTTCTAATAGTAATCACATTGGAATGTTCTAATTGTAATCACATTGGAATGTTCTAATTGTAATCATGTTGGAATGTTCTAATAGTAATCACAGTGGAATGTTCTAATAGTAATCACAGTGGAATGTTCTAATAGTAATCACAGTGGAATGTTCTAATATTAATCACAGTGGAATGTTCTAATAGTAATCACAGTGGAATGTTCTAATAGTAATCACATTGGAATGTTCTAATAGTAATCACAGTGGAATGTTCTAATAGTAATCACAGTGGAATGTTCTAATAGTAATCACAGTGGAATGTTCTAATAGTAATCATATTGGAATGTTCTAATAGTAATCACATTGGAATGTTCTAATAGTAATCACAGTGGAATGTTCTAATAGTAATCACAGTGGAATGTTCTAATAGTAATCACAGTGGAATGTTCTAATAGTAATCACAGTGGAATGTTCTAATAGTAATCACAGTGGAATGTTCTAATAGTAATCACATTGGAATGTTCTAATTGTAATCACATTGGAATGTTCTAATTGTAATCACATTGGAATGTTCTAATTGTAATCATGTTGGAATGTTCTAATAGTAATCACAGTGGAATGTTCTAATAGTAATCACAG
Organism: Salvelinus alpinus; assembly: GCF_045679555.1. Classification (NCBI taxonomy): domain Eukaryota; kingdom Metazoa; phylum Chordata; class Actinopteri; order Salmoniformes; family Salmonidae; genus Salvelinus; species Salvelinus alpinus. Next base: position 44,685,296 of record NC_092099.1, on the reverse strand, counting down.
TGGAATGTTCTAATAGTAATCACAGTGGAATGTTCTAATATTAATCACAGTGGAATGTTCTAATAGTAATCACAGTGGAATGTTCTAATTGTAATCACATTGGAATGTTCTAATAGTAATCACAGTGGAATGTTCTAATAGTAATCACATTGGAATGTTCTAATAGTAATCACAGTGGAATGTTCTAATATTAATCACAGTGGAATGTTCTAATTGTAATCACAGTGGAATGTTCTAATAGTAATCACAGTGGAATGTTCTAATAGTAATCACAGTGGAATGTTCTAATAGTAATCACAGTGGAATGTTCTAATAGTAATCACAGTGGAATGTTCTAATTGTAATCACAGTGGAATGTTCTAATAGTAATCACAGTGGAATGTTCTAATAGTAATCACATTGGAATGTTCTAATAGTAATCACATTGGAATGTTCTAATTGTAATCACATTGGAATGTTCTAATAGTAATCACATTGGAATGTTCTAATAGTAATCACATTGGAATGTTCTAATAGTAATCACAGTGGAATGTTCTAATAGTAATCACAGTGGAATGTTCTAATAGTAATCACATTGGAATGTTCTAATAGTAATCACATTGGAATGTTCTAATAGTAATCACAGGTGAATGTTCTAATAGTAATCACAGTGGAATGTTCTAATTGTAATCACATTGGAATGTTCTAATAGTAATCACAGTGGAATGTTCTAATAGTAATCACAGTGGAATGTTCTAATAGTAATCACAGTGGAATGTTCTAATAGTAATCACAGTGGAATGTTCTAATAGTAATCACATTGGAATGTTCTAATAGTAATCACAGTGGAATGTTCTAATAGTAATCACAGTGGAATGTTCTAATAGTAATCACATTGGAATGTTCTAATAGTAATCACAGTGGAATGTTCTAATAGTAATCACAGTGGAATGTTCTAATAGTAATCACATTGGAATGTTCTAATAGTAGTCACATTGGAATGTTCTAATAGTAATCACATTGGAATGTTCTAATAGTAATCACAGTGGAATGTTCTAATAGTAATCACAGTGGAATGTTCTAATAGTAATCACAGTGGAATGTTCTAATTGTAGTCACAGTGGAATGTTCTAATAGTAATCACAGTGGAATGTTCTAATTGTAGTCACAGTGGAATGTTCTAATAGTAATCACATTGGAATGTTCTAATAGTAATCACAGTGGAATGTTCTAATAGTAATCACAGTGGAATGTTCTAATAGTAATCACAGTGGAATGTTCTAATAGTAATCACAGTGGCATGTTCTAATAGTAATCACAGTGGAATGTTCTAATAGTAATCACAGGTGAATGTTCTAATAGTAATCACAGTGGAATGTTCTAATAGTAATCACATTGGAATGTTCTAATTGTAATCACATTGGAATGTTCTAATTGTAGTCACAGTGGAATGTTCTAATAGTAATCACAGTGGAATGTTCTAATTGTAGTCACAGTGGAATGTTCTAATAGTAATCACATTGGAATGTTCTAATATTAATCACAGTGGAATGTTCTAATAGTAATCACATTGGAATGTTCTAATTGTAATCACATTGGAATGTTCTAATTGTAATCATGTTGGAATGTTCTAATAGTAATCACAGTGGAATGTTCTAATAGTAATCACAGTGGAATGTTCTAATAGTAATCACAGTGGAATGTTCTAATATTAATCACAGTGGAATGTTCTAATAGTAATCACAGTGGAATGTTCTAATAGTAATCACATTGGAATGTTCTAATAGTAATCACAGTGGAATGTTCTAATAGTAATCACAGTGGAATGTTCTAATAGTAATCACAGTGGAATGTTCTAATAGTAATCATATTGGAATGTTCTAATAGTAATCACATTGGAATGTTCTAATAGTAATCACAGTGGAATGTTCTAATAGTAATCACAGTGGAATGTTCTAATAGTAATCACAGTGGAATGTTCTAATAGTAATCACAGTGGAATGTTCTAATAGTAATCACAGTGGAATGTTCTAATAGTAATCACATTGGAATGTTCTAATTGTAATCACATTGGAATGTTCTAATTGTAATCACATTGGAATGTTCTAATTGTAATCATGTTGGAATGTTCTAATAGTAATCACAGTGGAATGTTCTAATAGTAATCACAGTGGAATGTTCTAATAGTAATCACATTGGAATGTTCTAATTGTAATCACATTGGAATGTTCTAATTGTAATCACATTGGAATGTTCTAATTGTAATCATGTTGGAATGTTCTAATAGTAATCACAGTGGAATGTTCTAATAGTAATCACAGTGGAATGTTCTAATAGTAATCACATTGGAATGTTCTAATAGTAATCACAGTGGAATGTTCTAATAGTAATCACAGTGGAATGTTCTAATAGTAATCACAGTGGAATGTTCTAATTGTAGTCACAGTGGAATGTTCTAATAGTAATCACAGTGGAATGTTCTAATTGTAGTCACAGTGGAATGTTCTAATAGTAATCACATTGGAATGTTCTAATAGTAATCACAGTGGAATGTTCTAATAGTAATCACAGTGGAATGTTCTAATAGTAATCACAGTGGAATGTTCTAATAGTAATCACAGTGGCATGTTCTAATAGTAATTACAGTGGAATGTTCTAATAGTAATCACAGGTGAATGTTCTAATAGTAATCACAGTGGAATGTTCTAATAGTAATCACATTGGAATGTTCTAATTGTAATCACATTGGAATGTTCTAATTGTAGTCACAGTGGAATGTTCTAATAGTAATCACAGTGGAATGTTCTAATTGTAGTCACAGTGGAATGTTCTAATAGTAATCACATTGGAATGTTCTAATATTAATCACAGTGGAATGTTCTAATAGTAATCACATTGGAATGTTCTAATTGTAATCACATTGGAATGTTCTAATTGTAATCATGTTGGAATGTTCTAATAGTAATCACAGTGGAATGTTCTAATAGTAATCACAGTGGAATGTTCTAATAGTAATCACAGTGGAATGTTCTAATATTAATCACAGTGGAATGTTCTAATAGTAATCACAGTGGAATGTTCTAATAGTAATCACATTGGAATGTTCTAATAGTAATCACAGTGGAATGTTCTAATAGTAATCACAGTGGAATGTTCTAATAGTAATCACAGTGGAATGTTCTAATAGTAATCATATTGGAATGTTCTAATAGTAATCACATTGGAATGTTCTAATAGTAATCACAGTGGAATGTTCTAATAGTAATCACAGTGGAATGTTCTAATAGTAATCACAGTGGAATGTTCTAATAGTAATCACAGTGGAATGTTCTAATAGTAATCACAGTGGAATGTTCTAATAGTAATCACATTGGAATGTTCTAATTGTAATCACATTGGAATGTTCTAATTGTAATCACATTGGAATGTTCTAATTGTAATCATGTTGGAATGTTCTAATAGTAATCACAGTGGAATGTTCTAATAGTAATCACAGTGGAATGTTCTAATAGTAATCACAGTGGAATGTTCTAATATTAATCACAGTGGAATGTTCTAATAGTAATCACAGTGGAATGTTCTAATTGTAATCACATTGGAATGTTCTAATAGTAATCACAGTGGAATGTTCTAATAGTAATCACATTGGAATGTTCTAATAGTAATCACAGTGGAATGTTCTAATATTAATCACAGTGGAATGTTCTAATTGTAATCACAGTGGAATGTTCTAATAGTAATCACAGTGGAATGTTCTAATAGTAATCACAGTGGAATGTTCTAATAGTAATCACAGTGGAATGTTCTAATAGTAATCACAGTGGAATGTTCTAATTGTAATCACAGTGGAATGTTCTAATAGTAATCACAGTGGAATGTTCTAATAGTAATCACAGTGGAATGTTCTAATTGTAATCATATTGGAATGTTCTAATTGTAATCATATTGGAATGTGCTAATAGTAATTACAGTGGAATGTTCTAATAGTAATCACAGTGGAATGTTCTAATTGTAATCACATTGGAATGTTCTAATAGTAATCACAGTGGAATGTTCTAATAGTATTCACATTGGAATGTTCTAATAGTAATCACAGTTGAATGTTCCAATATTAATCACAGTGGAATGTTCTAATTGTTATCACAGTGGAATGTTCTAATAGTAATCATATTGGAATGTTCTAATAGTAATCACAGTGGAATGTTCTAATAGTATTCACATTGGAATGTTCCAATATTAATCACAGTGGAATGTTCTAATTGTTATCACAGTGGAATGTTCTAATAGTAATCATATTGGAATGTTCTAATAGTAATCACAGTGGAATGTTCTAATAGTATTCACATTGGAATGTTCTAATAGTAATCACAGTTGAATGTTCCAATATTAATCACAGTGGAATGTTCTAATTGTTATCACAGTGGAATGTTCTAATAGTAATCACAGTGGAATGTTCTAATAGTAATCACAGTGGAATGTTCTAATTGTAATCACAGTGGAATGTTCTAATTGTAGTCACAGTGGAATGTACTAATTGTAATCACAGTGGAATGTTCTAATAGTAATCACAGTGGAATGTTCTAATTGTAATCATATTGGAATGTTCTAATTGTAATCACAGTGGAATGTTCTAATAGTAATCACAGTGGAATGTTCTAATTGTAATCACAGTGGAATGTTCTAATTGTAGTCACAGTGGAATGTTCTAATAGTAATCACAGTGGAATGTTCTAATAGTAATCATATTGGAATGTTCTAATTGTAATCACAGTGGAATGTTCTAATAGTAATCACAGTGGAATGTTCTAATTGTAATCACAGTGGAATGTTCTAATTGTAGTCACAGTGGAATGTTCTAATAGTAATCACAGTGGAATGTTCTAATAGTAATCATATTGGAATGTTCTAATTGTAATCACAGTGGAATGTTCTAATAGTAATCACAGTGGAATGTTCTAATTGTAATCACATTGGAATGTTCTAATAGTAATCACAGTGGAATGTACTAATTGTAATCACAGTGGAATGTTCTAATTGTAATCACAGTGGAATGTGCTAATAGTAATCACAGTGGAATGTTCTAATAGTAATCACAGGTGATTGTTCTAATAGTCCTGCCCTTGTTTTAGCAGGTGATTTGACAGTCTATCCTGTATTTAGGCTGTAGTCCATAGCCTAGCCCTCTCTACTACTAACTAACATCATTCTTTGTAAAAAACCTACCAGGTACCACTTCACACACTGGAACCTTATCCCTGTTAACCTGAGTGTCTAAATGCTCTCTAAATATACAGTTGACGTTGGAAGTTTACATGCATTTAGGTTGGAGTCATTTAACCTCGTTTTTTTAATCACTCAACAAATTTCTTGTTAACAAACTATAGTTTTGGAAAGTCGGTTAGGACATCTACTTTGTGCATGACACAAGTCATTTTTCCAACAATTGTTTACAGACAATTTACAATTTTACAATTGTTTTCACTTATAATTCACTGTATCACAATTCCAGTGGGTCAGAAGTTTACATACACTAAGTTGACTGTGCCTTTAAACAGCTCGGAAAATTCCAGAAAATGATGTCATGGCTTTAGAAGCTTCTGATAGGCTAATTGACATAATTTGAGTCAATTGGAGGTAAACCTGTGGATATATTTCAAACCTCCACAAGTCTGGTTCATCCTTGGGAAAAGTATCTCTATCCACAGTAAAATGAGTCCTATATCGACATAACCTGAACGGCTGCTCAGCAAGGAAGAAGCCACTGCTCCAAAGCCGTCATAAAAAAGCCAGACTACGGTTTGCAGCTGCACATGGGGACAACGATTGTACTTTTTGGAGAAATGTCCTCTGGTCTGATGAAACAAAAATAGAACTGTTTGGCAATAATGACCATCATTATGTTTGGAGGAAAAAGGGGGAGGCTTGCAAGCCGAAGAACACCATCCCAACCGTGAAGCACGGGGGTGGCAGCATCATGTTGTGGGGGTGCTTTGCTGCAGGAGGGACTGGCGCACTTCTCAAAATTGATGACATCTCGAGGAAGGAAAATTATGTGGATATATTGAAGCAACGTCTCAAGACATCAGTCAGGATGTTAAAGCTTGGTCTCAAATGGGTCTTCCAAATGGACAATGACCCCAAGCATACTTCCAAAGTTGTGGCAAAATGGCTTAAGGACAACAAAGTCAAGGTATTGGAGTGGCCATCACAAAGCTCTGACCTCAATCCCATAAAAAATGTGTGGGCAGAACTGAAAAAGCGTGTGTGAGCAAGGAGGCTTACAAACCTGACTCAGTTACACCAGCTCTGTCAGGAGGAATGGGCCAAAATTCACTGAACTTATTGTGGGAAGCTTGTGGATGGCTTCCTTAAACGTTTGACCTAAGTTAAACAAGTTAAAGGCAATGCTACCAAATACAAATTGAGTGTATGTACGCTTCTGACCCACTGGGAATGTGATGAAATAAATTAAAGCTTAAATAAATCATTCTCTCTACTATTATTCTGATATTTCACATTCTTAAAATAAAGTGGTGATCCTAACTGACCTTAGACAGGGAATTTTTACTAGGATTTAATGTCAGGAATTGTAAAAAACTGAGTTTAAATGTATTTGGCTAAGGTGTATGTAAACTTCCGACTTCAACTGCAGGTCCTCTGAATTAATATTTAAATATACAGTAGGTCCTCACTAATGATCTCTAAATATAGGTCCTCTCTACTGATCTATAAATATCGGTCCTCTCCACTGATCTATAAATATAGGTCCCCTCTTCTGATCTATAAATATAGGTCCCCTCTTCTGATCTCTAAATATAGGTCCTCTCTAATGATCTCTAACTATAGGTCCTCTCTACTGATCTCTAAATATAGGTCCTCTCTAATGATGTCTAAATATAGGTCCTCTCTACTGATCTCTAAATATAGGTCCCCTCTAATGATCTCTAAATATAGGTCCTCTCTAATGATCTCTAAATATAGGTCCTCTCTAATGATCTCTAAATATAGGTCCTCTCTAATGATCTCTAAATATAGGTCCTCTCTACTGATCTCTAAATATAGGTCCTCTCTAATGATCTCTAAATATAGGTCCTCTCTAATGATCTCTAAATATAGGTCCCCTCTAATGATCTCTAAATATAGGTCCTGTCACGTTCCTGACCTATTTCTGTTAGTTTGTTTTATGTGTTAGTTGGTCAGGACGTGAGTTTGGGTGGGCATTCTATGTTTTCTGTTTCTATGTTGGTTTAGGGTTGCCTGGTATGGCTCTCAATTAGAGGCAGGTGTTTGGCGTTTCCTCTAATTGAGAGTCATATTTAGGTAGGTTGTTTCACAGTGTTCGTTGTGGGTGGTTGTCTCCTGTGTCAGTGTTTGTCGCACCATACGGGACTGTCTCGGTTTTTGTAGTCTGTTCCTGTTCGTGAGTTCTTCGTGTTTATTGTAAGTTCCATGTCCAGGTCTGTCTACATCGTTTTGTTATTTTGTTAATTATTCAAGTGTATTTCGTTTTCGTGTTTTTCCGTCTTTACTTTAATAAATCATTATGTCTTCACAATCCGCTGCATTTTGGTTCAATCCCTGCTCCTCCTCTTCGGATGAAGAGGAGGAGGAAAACCGTTACAGGTCCTCTCTAATGATCTCTAAATATAGGTCCTCTCTACTGATCTCTAACTATAGGTCCCGTAAACCAGTCCTCTCTACTGATCTCTAAATATAGGTTCTCTCTACTGGTCCCGTGTGGCTCAGTTGGTAGAGCATGGCGCTTGCAACGCCAGGGTTGTGGGTTCATTCCCCACGGGGGGACCAGCATGAATATGTATGAACTTTCCAATTTGTAAGTCGCTCTGGATAAGAGCGTCTGCTAAATGACTTAAATGTAAATGTAAATCTCTAAATATAAGTCCTGTGAACCAGTCCTCTCTACTGATCTCTAAATATAGGTCCCCTCTAATGATCTCTAAATATAGGTCCCCTCTAATGATCTCTAAATATAGGTCCTCTCTAATGATCTATAAATATAGGTCCTCTCTAATGATATATAAATATAGGTCCTCTCTAATGATCTCTAAATATAGGTTCTCTCTAATGATCTCTAAATATAGGTTCTCTCTAATGATCTCTAAATATAGGTCCTCTCTAATGATCTCTAAATATAGGTCCTCTCTACTGATCTCTAACTATAGGTCCTGTGAACCAGTCCTCTCTAATGATCTCTAAATATAGGTCCTCACTAATGATCTCTAAATATAGGTCCTCTCTAATGATCTCTAAATATAGGTCCTGTGAACCAGTCCTCTCTAATGATCTATAAATATAGGTTCTCTCTACTTATCTTTAAATATAGGTCCTCTCTAATGATCTCTAAATGTAGGTACTCTCTACTGATCTCTAAATATAGGTCCTCTCTAATGATCTATAAATATAGGTCCTCTCTAATGATCTCTAAATATAGGTTCTCTCTACTGATCTCTAAATATAGGTCCTCTCTATTGATCTCTAAATATAGGTCCTCTCTTCTGATCTCTAACTATAGGTCCTGTGAACCAGTCCTCTCTACTGATCTCTACATATAGGTCCTCTCTAATGATCTCTAAATATAGGTTCTCTCTACTGATCTCTAACTATAGGTCCTGTAAACCAGTCCTCTCTACTGATCTCTAAATATAAGTCCTGTGAACCAGTCCTCTCTAATGATCTCTAAATATAGGTCCTCTCTACTGATCTCTAAATATAGGTCCTCTCTAATGATCTCTAAATATAGGTTCTCTCTACTGATCTCTAACTATAGGTCCTGTGAACCAGTCCTCTCTAATGATCTCTAAATATAGGTCCTCACTAATGATCTCTAAATATAGGTCCTCTCTAATGATCTATAAATATAGGTCCTCTCTAATGATCTCTAACTATAGGTCCTGTGAACCAGTCCTCTCTAATGATCTCTAAATATAGGTCCTCTCTAATGATCTCTAAATATAGGTCCTCTCTAATGATCTATAAATATAGGTCCTCTCTAATGATCTATAAATATAGGTCCTCTCTAATGATATATAAATATAGGTCCTCTCTAATGATCTATAAATATAGGTCCTCTCTAATGATCTATAAATATAGGTCCTCTCTAATGATCTATCAATATAGGTCCTCTCTAATGATCTCTAAATATAGGTCCTCTCTAATGATCTATAAATATAGGTCCTCTCTAATGATCTATAAATATAGGTTGTGTGTTAAGAGGAAGTCAAACACAAACTCCTGGCTCCAGGGCCCCCTGAGTGTTTGTGTCATTGTGCATCAGTGTTTAAGTGCAAGTGTGTGTGTGCGTGTCAGTGTGTGTGTCTGTCTTTGTGTGTATATATGTATGTCTGCGCGTTTGCGTAAATATGTGTGTGTTTGTTGTGGGTTTGTGTAAGTGTAAATGACCCAGCCTCCAGGGTTTGTATCCTGGGCAGTGATCCCAAGCAGTGAGCCCATGTCTTTTCCCATCTCTCTGGCCCTCTCTGGCCCTGCCTGGCCCTGTGTCTCCCCCTGTATCACAGTGGTAATGACCCCCTGAGCCCCTCTATGCCCTAGCTGAACTCTGGCGCCCCAGGGCCAGGAATTCCAGTTAACACATCACACAGGCCTTTTTTCTCTCTCTGGGATGTTGCTCCCTTCGCTAAACACTGCCTAGGCGTCAACAGCGACTGACAGGAAGCGGTTCCTTTCGTTCTTCTGTTTCCCTGTCCTCTTTTCTTTCTCTCTGTCCTCTGTTTGGGCTTCTCTTTCTTCCCTTCTTTCTGGTTAATTAAGTTGTTTGGCAGGCGGGCTTGTCAAACAGCGGCGGCTACGTGGGGAGTCCGTTGGGCAAGGAAGGCTCCTGGACACAGAAGGAGAACCCACCATTGTGCTGCCCTAGACGGGTTAGTTTTTCACCGTTAGTGCTGCATCAGTGGACCTGGGACGCACAGACACACACACACTGACACACACACACACACAGACAGACAGACAGACAGACAGACAGACAGACAGACAGACAGACAGACAGACAGACAGACAGACAGACAGACAGACAGAGCGCGAGAGAGAAGAAAAGGTCAACCAGTGAAGATCAAACACCATTGTAAATACAACCCATATTTATGATTATCTATTTTTCCTTTTGTACTTTAACCATTTGTACATTGTTACAACACTGTATATAGACATAATATAACATTTGAAATGTCTTTATTCTTTTGGAACTTCTGTGAGTGTAATGTTTACTGTTCATTTTCAATGTTTATTTCATTTAGGATATTATCTACTTCACTTGCTTTGGCAATGTTAACATACAGTTGAAGTCGGAAATTTACATACACCTTAGCCAAATACATTTAAACTCGGGTTTTCACAATTCCTTTCACAATTCCTGATTTAATCCTAGTAAAAATTCCCTGTCTTAGGTCAGTTAGGATCACCACCTTATTTTAAGAATGTGAAATGTCAGAATAATAGTAGAGAGACTGTTTATTTCAGCTTTTATTTATTTCATCACATTCCCAGTGGGTCAGAAGTTTACATACACTCAATTAGTATTTGGTAGCATTGCCTTTAAATTGTTTAACTTGGGTCAAATGTTTTGGGTAGCCTTCCACAAGCTTCCCACAATAAGTTGGGTGAATTTTGACCCATTCCTCCTGACAGAGCTGCTGTAACTGAGTCAGGTTTGTAGGCCTCCTTGCTCGCACACGCTTTTTCAGTTCTGCCCACACATTTTCTATAGGATTGAGGTCAGGGCTTTGTGATGGCCACTCCAATACCTTAACTTTGTTGTCCTTAAGCCATTTTGCCACAACTTTGGAAATATGCCCAAGCTTTAACTTCCTGACTGATGTCTTGAGATGTTGCTTCAATATATCCACATAATTTTCCTTCCTCAGGATGCCATCTATTTTGTGAAGTGTGCCAGTCCCTCCTGCAGCAAAGCACCCCCACAACATGATGCTGCCACCCCCGTGCTTCACGGTTGGGATGGTGTTCTTCGGCTTGCAAGCATCCCCTTTTTCCTCCAAACATAACGATGGTCATTATGGCCTAACAGTTCTATTTTTGTTTCATCAGACCAGAGGACATTTCTCCAAAAAGTACATTCTTTGTCCCCATGTGCAGTTGCAAACCGTAGTCTGGCTTTTTTATGACAGTTTTGGAACAGTGGCTTCTTCCTTGCTGAGCAGCCTTTCAGGTTATGTCGATATAGGACTCATTTTACTGTGGATATAGATACTTTTCCCAAGGATGAACCAGACTTGTGGAGGTCTACAATTCTTTTCTGAGATCTTGGCTGATTTCTTTTGATTTTCCCATGATGTCAAGCAAAGAGGCACTGAGTTTGAAGGTAGGCCTTGAAATACATTCACAGGTACACCTCCAATTGACTCAAATGATGTCAATTAGCCTATCAAAAGCTTCTAAAGCCATGAGATCATTTTCTGGAATTGTCCAAGCTGTTTAAAGGCACAGTCAACTTAGTGTATGTAAACTTCTGACCCACTGGAATTGTGATACAGTGAACTATATGTGAAATAATCTGTCTGTGAACAATTGTTAGAAAAATTATTTGTGTCATGCACAAAGTAGATGTCCTAACCGACTTGCCAAAACTATAGTTTGTTAACAAGAAATTTGTTGAGTGGTTGAAAAATGAGTTTTAATGACTCCAACCTAAGTGTATGTAAACCTCCGACTTCAACTGTATGTTTTCTATGCCAATAAAGCCCCTTGAATTGAGAGAGAGAGACAGACAAACTTCCACAAAGCTGTGAACGATCTAGCCAGAAGGGCCTTCTATGCCATCATACTTGAATAAGTTATAGAACCCATTGCCCTTCATGGTTGTGAGGTATGGGTCCACTCACCAACCAAGATTTCACAAAATGGGACAAACACCAAATTGAGACTCTGCATGCAGAATTCTGCAAAAACATCCTCCATGTACAACGTAGAACACCAAATAATGCATGCAGAGCAGAATTAGAACGATACCCACTAATTATCAAAATCCAGAAAAGAGCCGTTAAATTCTACAACCACCTAAAAAGAAGCGATTCCCAAACCTTCCATAACAAAGCCATCAAAGACAGAGAAATGAACCTGGAGAAGAGTCCCCTAAGCATGCTGGTCCTGGGGCTCTGTTCACAAACACAAACACACCCCACAGAGCCCCAGGACAGCAGCACAATTAGACCCAACCAAATCATGAGAAAACAAAAATATAATTCCTTGACACATTGGAAAGAATTAACAAAAAAACTGAGCAAACTAGAATGCTATTTGGCCCTAAACAGAGATTTCAAAGTGGCAGAATACCTGACCACTGTGACTGACCCAAACTTAAGGAAAGCTTTGACTATGTACAGCCTTGCTATTGAGAAAGACGCCGTAGGCAGACATGGCTCTCAAGAGAAGACAGGCTATGTGCACACTGCCCACAAAATGAGGTGGAAACTGAGCTGTACTTCCTAACCTCCTGCCCAATGTATGACCATATTAGAGACACATATTTCCCTCAGATTACACAGATCCACAAAGAATTCGAAGCAAACCCAATTTTGATAAACTCTTATATCTATTGGGTGAAGTACCACAGTGTGCAATCACACCAGCAAGATGTGTGACCTGTTGCCACAAGAAAAGTGCAACCAGTGAAGAACAAACACCATTGTAAATACAACCAATATTTATGTTTATTTATATTCCCTTTCGTACTTCAACACATTGTTACAACAATGTATTTGAAATGTCTCTATTCCTTTCAAACTTTTGTGAGTTTACTATATACTGTTTGTTTCTGAATGTTTATTTCACTTTTGTTAATTAGCTATTTCACTTGCTTTGGCAATGTAGACATATGTTTCCCTTGCCAATAAAGCCCTTTGAATTAAGAGCGAGAGAGAGACAGGGAGAGAGCGTGAGAGAGCGCGAGAGAGCGCGAGAGAGACAGGGAGAGAGAGAGAGCCTGAGAGAGCGCGAGAGAGACAGGGAGAGAGAGAGAGCATGAGAGAGCGCGAGAGAGAGCATAACACTGATTTATCATTTGTTTTTATAACCTATTCGAAGACAGAAATCTTTGTGTGAATTTTTTTTTTTTAACTTCATGAAGCCTGGTTAGATGGTCCTGCTGGGTGACTTCATGAAGCTTGTTCAGATGGTCATGCTGGGTGACTTCATGAAGCTTGTTCAGATGGTCATGCTTCATGAAGCTTGTTTAGATGGTCATGCTGGGTGACAGTACAGACTGTGTAGCTCAGTGAGAAGTAATGGAGAAAAGGCCCTCAGATCAGAGTGCTCAGCAAATACCATAAACATCTGCTGTATGGGAGTGAAGAGACGCCACAAGCACCAGGCAAACAATGGCTGTGTGTGGAGCTGTCAGTCAAGGCTCGAGACGGAATAAGATAAAGAATCTTAGTTACGGAAAACATCAAACCAGATAAAAAAATATATATCTTGTTTTTATATTTTACATTTCATATCAAGTACAGAAGCTGAATGTTTTTGTTGAAAACTGCAATTTTGGATAATTATCAAATTGAGGCATACTACGCAGTTTAAATGCACAAATGAGTTGCAGTAAGTTTATATTTTAGGGTTATTTATGGTGCAGTAAACATGGAAATATTTTGTTTTATATTCTACAATGTGTTGTTTGTATTCACAGAAAACAGACAACAAATTATTGTGTTCATGTTAATATTGTAAAAAATATATATCTGTCTAACTCTATTATAAAATATTTTTAATGTTTGACTTTAACAAACATTTAATAAACACTGATATACTGAATATAAACACCAGGCTGTACATGTGTTTTTCCCCCCAAAGCCTGGTGGTATGATCCACTCTGCCTGTATTGACTCTGCTGCCCCAGTGTTCTAGCCTGGTGGTATGATCCACTCTGCCTGTATTGACTCTGCTGCCCCAGTCTTCTAGCCTGGTGGTATGATCCACTCTGCCTGTATTGACTCTGCTGCCCCAGTGTTCTAGCCTGGTGGTATGATCCACTCTGCCTGTATTGACTCCCCTGCCCCAGTGTTCTAGCCTGGTGGTATGATCCACTCTGCCTGTATTGACTCCCCTGCCCCAGTGTTCTAGCCTGGTGGTATGATCCACTCTGCCTGTATTGACTCTGCCTGCCCCAGTGTTCTAGCCTGGTGGTATGATCCACTCTGCCTGTATTGACTCTGCTGCTCCAGTGTTCTAGCCTGGTGGTATGATCCACTCTGCCTGTATTGACTCTGCTGCCCAGTGTTCTAGCCTGGTGGTATGATCCACTCTGCCTGTATTGACTCTGCTGCCCAGTGTTCTAGCCTGGTGGTATGATCCACTCTGCCTGTATTGACTCTGCTGCCCCAGTGTTCTAGCCTGGTGGTATGATCCACTCTGCCTGCCCCAGTGTTCTAGCCTGGTGGTATGATCCACTCTGCCTGTATTGACTCTGCTGCCCCAGTGTTCTAGCCTGGTGGTATGATCCACTCTGTCTGTATTGACTCTGCTGCCCCAGTGTTCTAGCCTGGTGGTATGATCCACTCTGTCTGTATTGACTCTGCTGCCCCAGTGTTCTAGTCTGGTCCAGTGTTCCTCCTCCACCAATACATCCTCCTCCTCCACCACCAATACCTCCTCCTCCACCACCAATACCTCCTCCTCCACCACCAATATATCCTCCTCCTCCACCACCAACACCCCCCCTCCTCCTCCTCCACCAATACCCCCTCCTCCTCCTCCTCCACCAATACATCCTCCTCCTCCTCCACCAATACCTCCTCCTCCACCACCAATACCTCCTCCTCCTCCACCACCAATACCTCCTCCTCCTCCACCACCAATACCTCCTCCTCCTCTACCACCAATACCTCCTCCACCACCAATACCTCCTCCTCCTCCACCACCAATACCTCCTCCTCCTCCACCACCAATACCTCCTCCTCCTCCTCCTCCTCCACCAATACACCCTCCTCCTCCACCACCAATACCTCCTCCTCCACCACCACCACCAATACCTCCTCCTCCTCCAATACCTCCTCCTCCTCCTCCACCACCAATACCTCCTCCTCCACCACCACCACCAATACCTCCTCCTCCACCACCACCACCAATACCTCCTCCTCCACCACCACCAATACCTCCTCCTCCTCCTCCTCCACCAATACACCCTCCTCCTCCACCACCAATACCTCCTCCTCCACCACCACCACCACCAATACCTCCTCCTCCACCACCAATACCTCCTCCTCCACCACCACCACCACCAATACATCCTCCTCCTCCACCACCAACACCCCCTCCCCCTCCTCCTCCACCAATACCACCTCCTCCTCCTCCACCAATACACCCTCCTCCTCCACCACCAATACCTCCTCATCCTCCTCCTCCACCACCACCACCAATACCTCCTCCTCCACCACCACCACCAATACCTCCTCCTCCTCCACCACCAATACCTCATCCTCCTCCTCCACCACCAATACCTCCTCATCCTCCTCCTCCACCACCAATACCTCCTCCTCCACCACCACCACCAATACCTCCGCCTCCTCCTCCACCACCAATACCTCCTCCTCCTCCTCCACCACCAATACCTCCTCCTCCTCCACCACCAATACCTCTTCCTCCTCCTCCTCCACCACCAATACCTCCTCCTCCTCCACCACCATCAATAAATTCTCCTCCACTTCCTTCTCTCATACCTACCGTTCATCCTCCCTACCCCTCCACTACACTTCCACCCCACCCTGCCCTGCACCCGTCCTTCTGGGGCATTCTGACAGCCTCTCCCCCAGCCGTCAGACAGCCGTTCTGCTGACCAGCACAAATCCGGACATGCCGGCCCAAGGGCGGAGGCGGTGACGGTGTAGACAGATAGCAAGGAGGGCCGGGGGCTACAGAGTGGGAGCAGGGGGGCACAGCACGGACCAACTCTCCTCCAGCCTGCCGGAATGCCAAAACCAGCCGGCAGGGTCAGAGCTGGAGCACCTCCGAGAGGGAGAGAGGAGGAGGTAGAGAGAGAGAGAGAGAGAGGGAGGGAGGCAGGCTGGCTAAGGGAGTGCTCTGCATTCTGATGAAACATGACTCCAACAACAGACCAATCAAACCTGCCTTTTAATTCAGGACAGAGATAGGTTTTAAAAGGCTCACAGAGTGTGTTGTTCAGGCAGTTTTTTAAGCTGTTGAGGGAGAGAGGGGGGGGGGGTGAGGGGGACAGTTAGAAGACTGGAGGTGTTGGGGGAGAGAGAGAAGGGGGATGAGGGAGACACTGAGAGGACTGGAGGTGTTGGGGGTGAGGGGGACAGTGAGAGGACCTGCGGTGTTGGGGGAGAGAGAGGGGGGATGAGGGGGACACTGAGAGGACTGGAGGTGTTGGGGGAGAGAGAGAGGGGATGAGGGGGACACTGAGAGG